>NC_050075.1:43404179-44069706 GCF_009764565.3 Dermochelys coriacea
GACAATGGGACCTAGAGCTTTCTTCAGGCCATTATACATGACTTTGTGGTTTTCTGTTTCTGAGGCTATCTGTATCTCTTCACAGAGCTTAATCCAGTAATGATTTGTACAGCGTCTGCCTGTTCACAGTATCTCAGTTTTCCCATATCGAAATAAATAAAATAAACAAAAATAAAATTGAGAAAACATACCTCCAAACCTAAGCTATTATTAATACTTCCAAACTAAGACTAAAGTAATACAGTAATCAACTGAAGGACAAATCTATAAATCAACAAGTTAGGCTTTGTCTGCACATGCCATGCCACTCCTGGCACAGCTGTACCACGGCACCTGGACGGCTGAAGCACTTCAGTGGAGACACTATCTATGCCAACAGAATGGGTTCTCCCCACCACCCTACTTAATCCACCTCTATGGGTATGTCTACACTATGAAATTAGGTCGAACTTATAGAAGTCGGTTTTGTAGAAAGCGTTTTTATACAGTCGAGTGTGTGTGTCCCCACACAAATGTTCTAAGTGCATGTAGTCGGCGGACTGTGTCCACAGTACCGAGGCAACCATCGACTTCCGAAGTGTTGCACTGTGGGTAGCTATACACCACCCATTTGAATTCTGGGTAGAAATCCCAGTGCCTGATGGGGCTAAAACATTGTCGCATCTGGTTCTGGGTACATATCGTCAGGCCCCCGTTCCCTCCCTCCCTCTGTAAAAGCAATGGCAGACAATCGTTTTGCGCCTTTTTTCTTGAGTTACCTCTGCAGACACCATACCGCGGCAAGCATGGAGCCCGCTCAGCTAACCGTCACCATATGTCTCCTGGGTGCTGGCAGACATGGTACTGCATTGCTACACAGCAGCAGTTTATTGCCTTTTGGCAGCAGACAGTGCAGTATGACTGGTAGCCGTCGTCGATGCAGTACTGGGTGCTCTTTTAACCGGGCGCCTAGGCAAACATGGTAGTGACTCAGCCAGGTCATTTCCCTTGTTTCGTCTCATGGTGATTAAGTCCTACCAGCAGTGCACTGTCTTTTAATCTGCAGCCAGCAGAAGATGATGCTCAGCAGTCATACTGCACCGTCTTCTGCCGAGCACCCAGGAGGTGACGATGGCTAGTTGTCGTACTGCACAGTCTGCTGCCAGCAAGATGTATAAAGATAGATGAAGTGGCTCAAAACAAGAAATAGACCAGATTTGTTTTCTATTCATTTTCTCCTCCCTCCCTGCCTCTGTGAAATCAACGGCCTGCTAAACCCAGTTTTGAGTTCTATCCTTGAGTTCTATCCTCAGTTTCTTCCAAAGCCACTCCCTTCGTTGATTTTAATTTCCTGTAAGCCATGTCGTCAGTCGCCCCTCCCTCCATCAGGGCAACAGCAGACAATTGTTCCGCGCCTTTTTTCTGTGCAGACGCCATACCACGGCAAGCGTGGAGCCCGCTCAGATCACTTTGGCATTTAGGAGCACATTAAACACCACACGCATTATCAAGCAGTATATGCAGCACCAGAACCTGGCAAAGCGAAACTGGGCGAGTAGGCAATGTCAGCGCGGTGACGAGAGTGATGAGTACATGGACACAGACTTCTCTCAAAGCACGTGCCCTGGCAATGTGGGCATCATGGTGCTAATGGGGCAGGTTCATGCGGTGGAACGCCGATTCTGGGCTCAGGAAACAAGCACAACTGGTGGGACTGCATAGTGTTGTAGGTCTGGGACGATTCCCAGTGGCTGCGAAACTTTCGCATGCGTAAGGGCACTTTCATGGAACTTTGTGACTTGCTTTCCCCTGCCCTGAGGCGCAAGAATACCAAGATGAGAGCAGCCCTCACAGTTGAGAAGCGAGTGGCAATAGCCCCGTGGAAGCTTGCAATGCCAGACAGCTACCGGTCAGTCGGGAATCAATTTGGAATGGGCAAATCTACTGTGGGGGCTGCTGTGATGCAAGTAGCCAACGCAATCAAAGATCTGCTGATAACAAGGGTAGTGACCCTGGGAAATGTGTAGGTCATAGTGGATGGCTTTGCTGCAATGGGATTCCCTAACTGTGGTGGGGCCACAGATGGAACCCATATCCCTATCTTGGCACCGGAGCACCAAACCGTCGAGTACATAAACCGCAGGGGGTACTTTTCAATAGTGCTGCAAACACTGGTGGATCACAAGGGACGTTTCACCAACATCAACATGGGATGGCCGGGAAAGGTACATGACACTCGCATCTTCAGGAACTCTGGTCTGTTTCAAAAGCTGCAGGAAGGGACTTTCTTCCCAGACCAGAAAATAACCATTGGGGATGTTGAAATGCCTATAGTTATCCTTGGGACCCAGCCTACCCCTTAATGCCATGGCTTATGAAGCCATACATAGGCAGCCTGGAGAGTAGTCAGGAGCTGTTCAACTATAGGCTGAGCAAGTGCAGAATGGTGGTAGAATGTGCATTTGGACGTTTAAAAGCTGGTGCAGTTTACTGACTTGGTTAGACCTTAGCGAAACCAATATTCCCACTGTTATTACTGCTTGCTGTGCGCTCCACAGTATCTGTGAGAGTAAGGGGGAGATGTTTATGGTGGAGTGGGAGGTTGAGGCAAATCGCCTGGCTGCTGGTTATGCACAGATGGTTAGAAGAGCACAGGAGGGTGCAGTGCTCATCAGAGAAGCTTTGAAAACCAGTTTCATGACTGGCCAGGCTATGATGTGAAAGTTCTATTTGTTTCTCCTTGATGAAACCCCCCGCCCCTTGGTTCACTCTACTTCCCTGTAAGCTAACCACCCTCCCCACCTCCCTTCGATCACCGCTTGCAGAGGCAATAAAGTCATTGTTGCTTCACATTCATGCATTCTTTATTAATTCATCACACAAATAGGGGGATAATTACCAAGGTAGCCCAGAAGGGGTGGTGGAGGAGGGAAGGACAAGGCCACACAGCACTTTAAAAGTATAAAATTTAAAACTTACTGAATGCCAGCCTTCTGTTACTTTGGCAATCCTCTGGGGTGGAGTGGCTGGGTGGCCGGAGACCCCCCCACCACATTCTTGGGCATCTGGGTGAGGAGGCTATGGAACTTGGGGAGGAGGGCGGTTGGTTACACAGGGGCTGTAGCAGCGGTCTGTGCTCCTGCTGCCTTTCCTGCAGCTCAACCATACGCTGGAGCATATTAGTTTGACCCTCCAACAGCCTCAGCATTGAATCCTGCCTCCTCTCATCACACTGCCACCACCTTTCAGCTTCAGCCCTCTCTTCAGCCCACCACTTACTCTCTTCAGCCCGCAACCTCTCCTTCTGGTCATTTTGTGCTTTCCTGCACTCTGACATTGTCTGCCTCCACACATTCGTCTGTGCTTTGTCAGTGTGGGAGGACAGCATGAGCTCAGAGAACATTTCATCGCGAGTGTGTTTTTTTCACCTTCTAATCTTCACTAGCCTCTGGGAAGGAGAAGATCCTGTGATCCTTGAAACACATGCAGCTGGTGGAGAAAAAAAAAGGGACAGTGGTATTTAAAAAGACACATTTTATAGAACAATGGGAATACTCTTTCACGGTAAACCTTGCTGTTAACATTACATACATAGCACATGTGCCTTCGTTATAAGGTCGCATTTTGCTCCCCCCACCGCATGGCTAACAGCGGGGAACATTTCTGTTCAGCCATAGGCAAACAGCGCAGAAGAAACACCCCAGATCCTCTCCTGAGGATAATACAGAGAGATAAAGAATGAATGTTGTTTGAATGCCAGCAAACATACACTGCAATGCTTTGTTCTACAATGATTCCCGAGTACGTGCTACTGGCCTGGAGTGGTAAAGTCTTCTACCATGGTGGATGGAATAAGGCTGTCCTCCCCAGAAACCTTTTGCAAAGGCTTTGGGAGCATATCCTGGAGAGCCACGAATGCCAGGGCAAATTAATCATTAAACATGCTGGCTTTTAAATATTGTATAGTATTTTAAAAGGTACACTCACTAGAGGTCCCTTCTCCGCCTGGCAGGTCCGGGAGCCAGCCTTGGGTGGGTTCGGGGGGTACTGGCTCCAGGTTCAGGGTGAGAAAGAGTTCCTGGCTGTCGGGAAAACCGGTTTCTCCGCTTGTTTGCTGTGAGCTATCTACAACCTCATCGTCATTGTCTCCCTCGTCCCCAAAACCTGCTTCCGTGTTGCCTCCATCTCCATTGAAGGAGTCAAACAACACTTCTGGGATAGTGGTGGCTGAACCCCCTAAAATGGCATGCAGCTCATCATGGAAGCGGCATGTTCGGGGCTCTGTCCCGGAGCGGTCGTTTGCCTCTCTGGTTTTCTGGTAGGCTTGACTCAGCTCTTTAAGTTTCATGCAGCACTGCTTTGGGTCCCTGTTATGGCCTCTGTCCTTCATGCCCTGGGAGATTTTCACAAATGTTTTGGCATTTCGAAAACTGGAACGTAGTTCTGATAGCACGGATTCCTCTCCCCATACAGCAATCAGATCCCGTACCTCCCGTTCGGTCCATGCTGGAGCTCTTTTGCGATTCTGGGACTCCATCATGGTCACCTCTGCTAATGAGCTCTGCATGGTCACCTGCAGCTTGCCACACTGGCCAAACAGGAAATTGAAATTCAAAAGTTTGCAGGCCTTTTCCTGTCTACTTGGTCAGTGCATCTGAGTTGAGAGTGCTGTCCAGACTGGTCACAATGGAACACTCTGGGATAGTTCCCGGAGGCCAATACCATCTAATTGCGTCCACTGTACCCCAAATTCGACCCAGCAAAACCGATTTCAGTGCTAATCCCCTTGTCGGGGGTGGAGTAAGGAAATCGATTTTAAGAGCCCTTTAAGTCAAAAAAAAGGGCTTCATCATGTGGACGGGTGCAGGGTTAAATCGATTTAACGCTGCTAAATTCGACCTCAATGCCTAGTGTAGACCAGGGCTATGAGAGGTGATAGCTTGGTCAGGGGAAGAATTCTTCCATTGACCTAACACTGGCTATACCAGAAGTTAGGTCATCTTTATTATGTCACTCAGGGGGGTGGATTTTTCACACCCTTTTGCAAAGCAGCTATGCTAATGTAAATTCCAAGTGTAGACTCACCCTAGTCTCAGTATTGGGTTGGAATTAAATCAAATTATTTCCATTAATCTGATGCTTTAAAAAGTAATCAATCTTCATAAATTTTAAGAAGGGATCTAAGCACACAACTGGCCAATTGGTTATAAATCCCATCTAAAGAAGTTTAACAAAGTCAATCAGATCTATAACTAGGAGCTGGTTAAATATTTTCATACTGAAACCAAATGATCATCCCATTTCTGAACCACAGCATTAGACCCAATTGTAAATCTTCCACCTTAGTTTTCAGTTCATGTGTGGTGGCCCTTTCCTCCCAGCATAGAGATACTAGACTATACCTTTTAACAGTAATTTTTTTGATCAGCAGAAATTTGACAACACTTACATACCAACATTTAAAAGAAGAGCTCTGTGTAGCTCAAAGGCTTGTCTCCCTCACCAACAGAAGATGGGCCAATAAAAGAGATTATCTCACCCACCTTGGCTCTCTAACATCCTGGGGCTGACATGGCTACAGCTTCACTGAAAACAAAATGTCCACATGACAATTTAGACCAGTGGTCTCAACCTTTTTACGCACAAGATCGCTTTCTGAATTTAAGTACAACCCAGAATCTACCACGTCCCTTCCCCAAAGTCCTGCCCCACTCACTCCATTCCTCTCTCTCCGTCACTCGCTCTCCCGCACCCTCACTCACTTTCACCAGGCTGAGACAGAGGCTTGGGGTTCGGGAAGGGGTGCGGGCTCTTGGCTGGGACTGAGGGGTTCAGAATGTGGGAGCGGGCTCCAGAATAAGCCTGGGGCAGGGTTTGGGGTGCAGGAGGGGGTGAGGAGTACAAGCTCTGGGAGGAAGTTTGGGTATAGGAGGGGGCTCCGGGCTGGGGTAGATGGTTGGGGTGAAGGAGTGGGTATGGAGTGCTGGCTCTGGGAGGGGGGCAGGTGCTTGGGGTCCAGGAGGGGGTTAAGGGTGCAGAAGGGGGTATAGGGGTTGGCTCCAGGAGAGGGCTCGGGGCTTGGGTTGGGGTTCAGGCTCCCACTGGGCGGCACTTACCTTGGGCAGCTTCCGGTTGGTGGTGCAGCAGGGCTAAGGCAGGCTTTCTGCCTGCCCCAGCCCCAGGCCGCTTCCAGAAGGGGCCAACGCACCCCTGCGGCTCCAGGAGGGGGCAGGGAGCAAGTGGCTTTGTGCACTGGCCCTCTCTGCAGGCATATTGACCGCAGTTCCCCATTCCTGGCCAATGGGAACTGCAGGGGCGGTGCTTGCAGGCAGGAACAGGGCACAGAGACCACTGCCCCCACCCGCACCCCCCACCAGGGCCACACTGGCCACTTCCGGGAGTGGCATGGGGCTGGGGCAGGCAGGGAGCCTGCCTTAGCAACAGCCCTACAACACCACTAGACTTTTAATGGCCAGAAATCGTGATCGACTGAGAGCATCTCCAGGATTGACCAGTCGATCACGATTTTGTGACCATTGGTTTTGTGGAAACAAGGGTTAAAGGATTTGACTATAGGCTCCTCAGTTATGTCAAGACAGAGCACAGTCAAGTTAACTCTGAAGTCTCATCATGCGAGACTTGGGAAAGCAGACTCTGTGTCTGATGTGGTTGGGAAACAACACAGAGTCAGTGTGACCTAGCCTTGAAGATAATGATGTTGTGAGACAGACGTGAGAAAATAATGGAATGGGCAGGACATAACATAAATAAATTGCAGATGTTTTTAATTAATGCATTCCATAAAAGAATATAAATGTTAGTGTACTTTGTACTTTGGAGAAACTGAGGCAGAGATGCTCTCTGTCCGCTGTATTTCTTCCCTGGCAATTGCCTGAAATAAAGCTGTCTCTGATTTTGTTGCCTCCCAACTGAGAGTGAGGATTTATTTTCTTCCACAGTTTAAACACAGGGCACAGAACACACTTTAATTAGTAGTTTTATGAGATGGAATTTAGAGGTGTTGCAACCTGGGGAATTTTCTTTCTTACGCTTTCCCCATGTGGACTCTGTGGCTACACTTAAAGCAACATGTAAAGTACAAGCACTACACAAGTAGCTACACACTGCCGGAGCCTTTCCTCACTACCAGAGCCTTTCACTGCAGTGGAGCAAGGGTCCAGCAGCAGGAAGGCAGTGGGACTTTACACTGCTAAAAATACAGTGTAGCCATGGGAGGCATGACTTGGGCATGTAGAGAGCGATGTTGAGTATATACCCTGGGGTCAGGAGTGTAAGGCACTCCACTCTACTCATCTAAGCCAGGCGCTTTACACCCCTACGAGCTGGGTAGCAGTGTCTGTAATCTACATGCTGCTGTAAGTGCAGATGTACCCTATGGGTGCTCATGCACATACACATGCACACAGCCACACTTCCATATCCTGAAATTACAGAACATAAAAAGGCTGGCAGATGTCCCACCTCATAAAAACAGAAATAGAAAAGAGGGAAGAGATGATGCCTAAGATAACAGGGGGTTCGCAAACTCTTCAGTTCTCACAGTCTTCTGGATTCCCATGGGGTGGGAGCTGGGACTGCCATCAAGGATCCAGATAGTGATGTTGCTGGCACAATGCTTCTGAGGAGGGAACCCTCTCTGAATGCAGGGAGAATGGTCAAAGTCTGGTGTCTCCTTTGTGTTGATAGCATGATTTCTTCTCTCCAAGGTGATCAGAGTTGGAGGTTCTGAAACATCAGGCTTCCCGCAGGTGGCTTGTTGACCTGAAAAGTGAAGCTTCTCAGCCTGGGCTTTGGGTCTGGTGGTTTATGAACTTCTCTTACACCACCCAGCAGCACTTCCTTCCAAGACCTTCAGACAAATCAGTGCAAGGCCTATCTTTGAGCTGTGCAGGTGGAGCCAATTAGGTTCAAATGAGGATTGGACCCTGGATTGGACCCTGGACTTCAGAAAAGCAGACTTTGATCCCTCAGGAAACTGATGGGCAGGATCCCCTGGGAGAATAACATGAGGGGGAAAGAAGTCCAGGAGAGCTGGCTGAATTTTAAAGAATCCTTATTGAGGTTGCAGGAACAAACCATCCCGATGTGGAGAAAAAATAGTAAATATGGCAGGCAACCAGCTTGGCTTAACAGTGAAATCCTTGCTGATCTTAAACACAAAAAAGAAGCTTACAGGAAGTGGAAGATTGGACAAATAACCAGGGAGGAGTATAAAAATATTGCTCGTGCATGCAGGAGTAAAATCAGGAAGGCCAAATCACAATTGGAGTTGCAACTAGCAAGGGATGTTAAGAGTAACAAGAAGGGTTTCTTCAGGTATGTTAGCAACAAGAAGAAGGTCAGAGAAAGTGTGGGCCCCTTACTGAATGGGGGAGGCAAGCTAGTGACAGAGGATGTGGAAAAAGCTGAAGTACTCTATGCTTTTTTTGCCTCGGTCTTCACAGACAAGGTCAGCTCCCAGACTGCTGCACTGGGCAACACAGTATGGGGAGAAGATGAGTAGCCCTCAGTGGTGAAAGAACAGGTTAAGGACTATTTAGAAAAGCTGGACAAGCACAAGTCCATGGAGCTGGATGCACTGCATTCGAGGGTGCTAAAGGAGTTGGCGGATGTGATTGCAGAGCCATTGGCCGTTATCTTTGAAAACTCATGGCGTTTGGGGGAGGTCCCAGATGACTGGAAAAAGGTTAATGTAGTGCCCATCTTTAAAAAAAGGGAAAAGGAGGATCTGGGAAACTACAGCCTCACCTCAGTCCCTGGAAAAATCATGGAGCAGGTCCTCAAGGAATCAATTCTGAAGCACTTAGAGAAGAGGAAAGTGATCAGGAACAGTCAGCATGGATTCACCAAGGGCAAGTCATGCCTGACTAACCTAACTGCCTTCTATGATGAGATAACTGGCTCTGTGGATGAGGAGAAAGCAGTGGACATGTTATTCTTTGACTTTGGCAAAGCTTTTGATATGGTTTCCCACAGTATTCTTGCCAGCAAGTTAAAGTATGGGCTGGATGAATGGACTATAAGGAGGATAGAAAGCTGGCTCATAGGGCCTAACAGGTAGTGATCAATGTCTCCATGTCTAGTTGGCAGCTGGTATCAAGCAGAGTGCCCCAAGGGTCCGTCCAGGGGCTGGTTTTGTTCAATATCATTAATGTTCTGGAGGATGGCATGGACTGCACCCTCAGCAAGTTTGCAGATGACACTAAACTGGGAGGAGTGGTAGATACGCTGGAGGGTAGGGATAGGATACAGAGTGACCTAGACAAATTAAAAGGACTGGGCTAAAAGAAATCTGATGAGGTTCAACAAGGACAAGTGCAGAGTCCTGAACTTAGGACGGAAGAATCCCATGCACTGCTACAGACTAGGGACCGAGTGGCTGGGCAGCAGTTAGGCAGAAAAGCACCTAAGGGTTACAGTGGACAAGAAGCTGGATATAAGTCAACAGTGTGTCCTTGTTGCCAAGAAGGCTAACGGCATTTGGGGCTGTATAAGTAGGAGCATTGCCAGCAGATCGAGGGATGTGATCATCCTGCTCTATTCGGCATTGGTGAGGCCTCATCTGGAGTACTGGGACCAGTTGTGGGCCCCACACTACAAGAAGGATGTGGAAAAATTGAAAAGAGTCCAGCACAGGGCAACGAAAATGATTAGGGGGCTGAACCACATGACTTATGAGGAGAGGCTGAGGGAACTGGGATTATTTAGACTGCGGAAGAGAAGAATGAGGGGGGATTTGATAGCTGCTTTCAACTACCTGAAAGAGGGTTCCAAAGAGGATGGATCTAGGCTGTTCTCAGCGGTAGCAGATGACAGAATGGTCTTAAGTTGCAGTGGGGGAGGTTTAGGTTGGATATTAGGAAAAGCTTTTTCACTAGGAGGGGGTGAAGCACTGGAATGTGTTACCTAGGGAGGTGGTGGAATCTCCTTCTTTAGAGGTTTTTAAGGTCAGGCTTGACAAACCCCTGGCTGGGATGATTTAGTTGGAGACTGGTCCTGCTTTGAGCAGGGGGTTGGACTAGATGACCTCCTGAGGTCCCTTCCAACCGTTGATATTTTATGATTCTCTGATTCTATGAGGTCATTCTTCATAAGTCTCAATTTTGGGAAAAGCCAACCATTTTTAAAATATTCAGTGTTTTGCATACCACAGACAGCACAAAAATAACACACAGAACTTCGGATCACTGCTGAGGAAGTTAACATAGACTCACCTGGGTGAACAGGCCTTCAGATGGCATCATCAGTTAATGGAAAATAGCCTATAAAATAGCTGATTGAAAAATAGACCCTAGGAACAACTAGACACTCAACATTCCTCCATTAGCAACATTAAAAATAAATTTGGACATCTTATGTTCAATGCCATTAGTCTTCTTACAACCATGACAATTTACACTACTCTTCCTATTTTAGAACTGGGCTATAAATCCAACAGTTTACCTCTGGAATCTTCCTCTTGAGAGGGAAAAGTTATTTTAAAATCTACCACAATGAAACCCATTTGAAAATGTTTAAACCTTCTATCACATCTGTAAAAAGAAAAGGAGGACTTGTGACACCTTAGAGACTAACAAATTTATTTGAGCATAAGCTTTCGTGAGCTACAGCTCACTTCATCGGATGCATCCGCGTCACTGTATAACCTAAGTTTCAGAGTAGCAGCCATGTTAGTCTGTATTCGCAAAAAGAAAAGGAGTACTTGTGGCCCCTTAGAGACTTAATACATTTGTTAGTCTCTAAGGTGCCACAAGTACTTTTTTTCTTTTTGTATAACCTAGTTGTCTCACAAACTTTTTGTGGTCAGCGCTCAGGAAGGAGCTAGGGTTGCCAACCCTGCAGGATTGTCCTGGAGTCTCCAGGAATTGATGAGTAATCTTGAATTAAAGATTATATCATGTGATGAAACCTCCAGAAATACCAAACCTGGCAACCCTAGGAGGAGGTGTGTAGGGTGAGCACTGTGGGACCAGTTTATTGTTAGCACATGAAGAGCCATTTGGGCTGAAGGTCGCACTTAGGCCAAATGTTCACAGAAGAGCTATGCAAGGTGAGGCCCTGGGAATAAGAACATCTTAAGGCAAGAGACAATGATGGTAAATTGGGGTGAAGTAGGTGGATGTCCACCCATTAACTCCTTCTGGCCACTAATATTGGATTGCTGCTGCTTCTGTCCCTTTTCCTATCATTCTCACTCACAGGGTCCAGGTGTGCATTTTTCCAGATTCACTGGGGCATCAAAAGATGTATCCTCTCTAAATGCAGCAGCAAGCAGCCTGCTCCTCTCTTCGGGCAGCTCCCAAGTGCTCCCTCAAGTGCTTCCCTTATAGCCAAGACCTCTAGGTGCATTGAAAATATTACAGCTAAGTTAAAAGGGCATCAGTTGTGAGAGCTTTGGGCCTGTCTGGCTGGGAAGCTGGGACCCCTGCATCTGGTGTCTGCATTTAGCTGCTGCATCTTGATGATGGTGCCTCTTCTGAAGAAACAGCTATTTTGGACAGTAGGTTGGCAGCGACTGCTTCTGCATCTCTTGCTAATGCTCCTCCAGACCTTCTGCACTGTGTGAAGATTGCAGGTGAGCCCTCCACAGAACAGAAGAGAATTCATGTGGCTGTATGTCCGTAGTGAATGGGAAGCTTATTTTAAAATTTCAAATATTGGAAAAATAACTGAGACTGAGGGTTAAAGCCGTCAGAGAACTATGGTATATGACTTCACCCATATGACAAAATCAAACCGAAGCCAGCCTGAAATCTTAACACAGACTATGCAATGCTGCATCTGCATTTCACAGACATGCAGAGGGTGCACAAAAGTTTTGGGCACAACTCTGACAACACTACAGACAAATATCATATGACACGTTTGTGCTTTCTGAATGGAAGTACTGCAAACTCAAGAATACATATTTAAGGGAGAGATTTTGAAAGCAGGACCGGGGATTTAGCTGCACATCTTCTAAATCCCCTCCACTGCTTTGAAAATCTCAGGGGAGTTCTGAATTTCTACTCACATTTTTTGCACACCTCTTGATGCTGAGACTAGCAAGAGTTCTGCAGGCTGGAATGCAAAGATGAGAATTCTGCTGCAAAAATAATCAGGAAGGCAGGGGTCAGGTTTGTGTGTCTCTTTGTTAACTTTTTTTAAAAGTCTTCTTCTTATGGTGTCAGTATTGCTAATGTAAAGCATTCAAAAATCATGAGTTGGGCCCCACAAAAAACCCACAAGAGGGGCTGAAAAAATCATGAGATTGTAGATAAATAATACATTTGGGGGTCTTCCATTTTGTCTTGTTTTTTGAGTCTTTATGGATCACATTTTCAAACTTTTCTCCACAACTATGAGGTCTAGAATTTTTTATATGAAACCTGAGATTCTCACCTAATCACATGAATCCAGAAGGTGGGGCTTGAAGAAAAACAACAATTATCACAAGAATTGACAATACTGTTCTATTAAATACTTTTATACAACTCTGTACCCATTTCTTGCCTTCTTTTTATTACCTAGCCTGACATGTTCCAAAAATGGCCCTTTAACTTATTTTTCTATCATTTCTCATCACAATTTCAAGTGGTAAACAATAACAGTTATAAACACTCCAACTTTTATAAGCCTGTCACAGGAATCCATGAATTATAAATCAGCGATGCAATAAAATATTTTATCTAATGAAGGAGTTTTTAAAAATGCAGTTCTCAGGCTGCTTTTCTTGCCACAAAGTCAAGATTATTCTAAAGACGAGATTGCTAGCTGCTGATTTTTGCAAACTAGCTTGTGCTGTTGTTAACTACAGTGGCTGAGGAGTCATGCCGTGGTCAGCACTGTCAATTACTGCTGCTTATTTGAGAGTAATCAATTTTATCTTTCACTCTAGCAAGGTTCTCTATGCTCATTTCCCTTCTTTTATGGCATTTTCCATTTAAAAGTCAAAGAAAACATGTATCATCCCCCACACACTGTATTCTACATCAGTTGTTGCAATAAAATGCATTCTTCTAGGAGAGGTTTTATTGTTTTCTTAAACCTGATTAAATCTCCAGAATTACATATTCAGATGATAAAAGCATCCCCTACAGCCAGTCCCCCTCTGGACAGTGTGATGGATGTTAGTGAGTGGGTCGTTAAAAGGATGAGGCAGGTGCTCTCACTGTGCTAGAGATGGGCAGTGAGTATCCCTGTGATAGCACAGACATGAGAGGAGGCTTGGCAGCTCATCATCCCCTTCCACTAGTTAGCGTTGCTGCCATGGTGTGGCATGAAAGGAGTGGGGTTCACCTCTGCTCTAGTAGTGGACTATGAAAGTGGCCAAAACTATTGTTTCAAAAGCGCGGTAGAAACTAAAATGGGCCTGAAATTCCTTGAAAATACAGATTCATGTTGGACCTGCTGGCACAGAGCGGTGCTGTGATGTTACTCGCTGTGGCACGCAGGGGATGTATTTGGACTGAAATTTTCAGTGTAAGGAGGGAGGTGAGCCTAAGAGAAGCTGTTGAGATTGTTTTTCTGCGCACTGCATCTTTCATTGGAAGGTGTTCCCAATTGTCTGCTGGGGTGCAGAGCTGAGAGTCAATTTGAGGTAGCTTGGGGGTCACCTTGGAAGACTCTCAACCCTGCACAAACCATCAAAACAGATAAGAAATGAGAGATGTAGAATACCTGCTTTGTATGCCAAAATTAACAAATATTCCTGTTTTTTAGTTAAGAAGTTACTGATTCTAACATTTGCATTTACCTCTGGAGAAGAGATGGTTGAAGGAGTCCTTCCAGGGGAGAAAACAGTTTAATAATACAGATCCTTTATTAAAATGCAGAGAATAGATGGGAGAATGGGGTGGGAAGGTTCAGGGAAGGAAGCTTTTAGCAAACAGGATTGCCTGCATGTTAGGACTTATATTTATAAAAGTGTGTTTCGCCCTGAAACATTCATTTAAATGTGTCTCCTCAAGAGGAAACGCTGCAAACTCTTAGGGTCGGTCTTCACTTACAGTGGTGTGTAGAGTACAGACACTGCACGATCAGCTAGCATAGGCATTAATAGCTGGGTAGACGGGGCAGCACAGCTTAGGTGGGTAGAGTGTCCTATGCACCTGAACCCGCAGGGTGTAGACCATATATGGGCTCTCTACATAGAATCATAGAATCATAGAAGATTAGGGTTGGAAGAGACCTCAGGATGTCATCTAGTCCAACCCCCTGCTCAAAGCAGGACCAACACCAACTAAATCATCCCAGCCAGGGATTTGTCAAGCTGGGCCTTAAAAACCTCTAAGGATGAAGATTCCACCACCTCCCTAGGTAACCTATTCCAATGCTTCACCACCCTCCGAGTGAAATAGTTTTTCATAATATGCAACATAGACCTCCCCCACTGCAACTTGAGACCATTGCTCCTTGTTCTGTCATCTGCTACCACTGAGAACCACCGAGCTCCATCTTCTTTGGAACCTCCCTTCAGATAGTTGAAGGCTGCTATCAAATCTCCCTCACTCTTCTTTTCTGCAGACTAAATAAGCCCAGTTCCCACAGTCTCTCCTAGTAAGTCATGTGTCCCAGCTCTCTAATCATTTTCATTGTCCTCCGCTGGACTCTCTCCAATTTGTCCACATCCTTTCTGTAGTGGGGGACCCACAACTGGATGCAATACTCCAGATGTGGCCTCACCAGTGCCAAATAGAGGGAGAATAATCACTTCCCTCGCTCTGCTGGCAGTGCTCCTACTAATGCAGCCCAGTATGCTGTTAGCCTTCTTGGCACAAGGGCACACTGTTGACTCATATCCAGCTTCTCACCAGTGTAATCCCTCTTCTGCAGAACTGCTGCTTAGCCAGTCGGTCCCCAGCCTTTAGCACTGCATGCCCAAGCAACACCTCCCATGCCTACCCTGCTATTTTATCCATGTAGTGCCCCTGCTCTCAGAGTCTTTCCCTGCTGCCTCCCCCCACCATAGCTTTTCCTCACTGCAGAGAAAGGCACCAGCAGCAAAGATGCAGCAGGGAAAGGCTCAGCACTAGACACCGCAGTGACAAGCGTGGACACAGCCTGCCCTTTTCCTGCAGCATAGTGCACATGTAGTGCTTGTATGCGACACCCTGCCAAAAGTACAGCCATACCATCACTGCAAAATACATGATTAAATAGAACACTAAAATCTGTTGTTAATCATTATTCATTAAAATGACATTAAATACAAATGAAAAGCCATCCATTCACTAAAATGCATTCAACAGCTGCTCCCCCAGCATGTGCACCTTCCTTTCCCCTGCACTTTTGCTTGTTTCCCCCTTCATGGTCTCACCATTTGCTTCCAAAACAGCCAGTGATAAAGCAGTGCCTTTGTCAGTTCAGGGGCTGGGAGTTGTGCTGGTGACAGCTCCTTATCTAGCTGTGGGCTGGAGGAGTGGGAGTGGGGGAGTTTGGGGGCCAGCAGTGGTCCCTTCCCTCCTCTGGGATTTGGCCAGCTCGCAGGCTGGCCTGCAAGGGAGGGGGATGGAGAAGGCTCTGCTGTAAAGGTTCGGCACAGTCTAGTTAAGTCAGGGAAGCTCCTTCAATGGAGGTTTTCAAAAGGAGGCTGGATAGCCATCTGTCTTGGATGGTTGAGACACAACCAATCCTGCATCTTGGCAGGGGGTCAGACTAGCTGGTCTTGTGGTCCGGTCTAACCTTGTGGTTCTATGGTTCTCTGTCAGGACTGCTGTACATGCTGCGGGTGCTGGCAGGAGGCTCACAACTCCCTCTTTCTCTCCCCTAGCCCTGACCATATTGACAACACCACACACATGCATGGGGCCAGGCAGTATGCAGGGGCTCCCTGCAGGGGGAACATAGATTGCAAAAGTGGGACAGCTGGACAGAGAGCCAAAAACTGCCCCTAGCTGTGATATGCTACAAAGTGCAGGCAGACTTACCTTACATTCGTTCTTTCTTTGTTCCCTTGTTTTCCTTCACCTGAAATAGAAGTTTCCAGATGGAAAGTAGATGCTTTCTTCCTTGTGTATGGGAAATGTAAGAAAACTATGGAGTCAACTAAAAAGCACAGCAGTAGGGTCTCTATTTCAGAATCACCAATGCGTAGCACTTAAAAAATATAAGTCTGGCCCTCCCAAAATTTCATGAAAATGTCATAAAATCATGAGATTTAATGCATAAATAATCATTGGGCTCTTTTCATTCACCTTCTGGTTTTTGAGCCATTAGGGGTCACCTTTTCAGGTTTTTACTGTATCCACAAAGTCTAGAAACTTCATTTTGTCTTTAGGTGAAAGCTGAAGTTCTCCTGTATTCACATGACTCCAGAAGCTGGGGCTTTAAGAACAGCCATCAGATCTCACAAGCCACAAGATAAAATCACAAGAGCTGGCAATACTGCAACTTAGAAATCCATTCTGCTCAAGCTCTTTCTGTGTTTCCTATGGCTGACAGCAAACACTGTCATGATGGCACTTCTACATGGCTGGCAAGTGCCTTAGAGAAAAGAGGCCAATATGTCAAGGGCAAGAGTCAGAGGTGAGAGACTTTCTTCACTGACATAATTGCCTAGAAGACTTTCTATAGTCATCCAGTCTGTGCAGGAGACAGCAACTGTACCTTCTCCTCTGAAACTGGCTCCAGTTAGCACCCTCCTATATTACCCTGCAGATTTATGAATTTGTCTCTCTTACCTGCAGGAGTAATCTTCCTTTCAGCAAGAAAAAACCTCTCCTAAGCAGTGAATAGAAATGAGCCCAGGCTACAGGAACAGACAGGTGTACCAGGAAGGAGGGCTGTATGCTGACCAGTTGGGCATGCTGCTCACACAGAGTGTGCGTACTGTCCATTTCCTTACGATCATGTCTCACCCACCTCCCCATGAGTTACACTATAACCAATAACTGACACACTGCTTCACCAATAGGGACAGTGCCAAAAGGAGACACATGCTAGGCAAGTGGTTAGAGCAGTGTGTGTACTGGTTAGGCACATGCCTTCCACAGGTCCCTGGCAGGCAATAAAGGGTGCAGCATACCCACTCTCTTCTCCATCGGCCAGTGCAAGGAGATGGACCACAGAGCCATTGCCCCACCTCTCTCTCACCTACTTTTGAGTGTCCAATGCACCGCTTTCTTGTTCACATACTCTCTGCACACCTTGCATACCTGTGACCCTTCATGGTCACACAGCTCTTTGCATTTTGATAGCCCTTTTCCTATCAGGCTCTCAAATAACCCTTGTGGAAATATTTTACCTACTCCCCAGTTTCTCTGATCTCCCTCTGAGGAATTAGTTTAAAAATATTTCAATCATCTCTGGATTTCGGCTTTGTCCGCTTATTGCACATTGCAGGAGTCTGCACTAAACCAGCGGTGTTTCTATCCACCAGAAGGGGCATGTGAATGACATTGGCCAGAGGGGAAGGGTCTTACCATCTGCTCACCCCTCTCCTGACATGCATCTCAGTGAAGGCACCAACTGAGTCACCAACAACAGGCTGATCGGCATTGTTGGACTTGAGAAAAGTTCCCTCTTTCCTCCCACAAATATACAATCTAGTACTTTCTGGAAGGGCACATCTTTTGGAAATAGCATGAAACCAGGTGAGGGAATGAGACAAGGCACCGCTCTCTATAACGGAGAGGATTACATGGGAGAGTCTACTGGTTTACAGTAGAGCTGGCTGGAAAATTTTAGTTGAAATGGGATTTTTTCTGTCTGAAAATGTCATTTCAACAAAACCAAAATGTTTCACAAAATCACATCTCTTTGATAGAATTTCCTGCAAAAGCATTTTGTTCCAAAATGAAAAATGTTCATTTTTTGGAAAATTTCATTTTTGAAAAATTTTGATATTTTGAATCAAAATAAATTTTGTGTCAAACTTTATTTTATTTTGTATTATTTTCCACTAGGTCATGGCATGTCAGAGCACGCTACGCCATATCATATGTATGACACATAGTAGTTAAAATATGCTATTTATTATTTTATATTTTGACTATTATGTCATTATATGACATCATGTCATATTTATGCACCGATACTACTACTGACATCATGAAATAATGTAAAATAATAATATGTATACAAATACATTTTGAAAAAAAGACTTTCATTTTGAAATAAATTTTTAACATTTTCCAAATGAAATTTTTAAAATGTCTATTTCATGGGAAATAGTTGAGTTTGTTCCAATTTGGAATGAAAATAAAGTTCTAAATGCCAATATAGCCAATGAAATGGAAAATCTATGTTTTGACCAGCTCTAGTCTACTCTCCGTTTTTGCTCTGATTTAACTAGCTAAACTGCTATCAACACTTATAAATTGATGCAAGTGCATCCACAGTGAGAGCTGTGCTGATTTAGTTAAACTGGTGAAAAACAGCATGTGGCTGAGCTCTGAGTTTGCTTTGGTTTCAGGCCTCATCCTCCTGTGTGTGCAGACTGAATATCATCCATAGAGGTTTCAGAGTAGCAGCTGTGTTAGTCTGTATTCGCAAAAAGAAAAGGAGCACTTGTGGCACCTTAGAGACTAACAAATTTATTTGAGCATAAGCTTTCGTGAGCTACACTGAATACATCCGATGAAGTGAACTGTAGCTCACGAAAGCATATGCTCAAATAAATTTGTTAGTCTCTAAAGTGCCACAAGTCCTCCTTTTCTTCATCCAGAGAGAGTTTATCCTCCCAGTAAAGCTAAGGGTAAGACCTTTTGAATACCAAATAAAATACCAGTATGGCTAACCTCAAGAAATCAAAAATCTTGAGTTGGACCCTCAAAAATCATGAAATTAGATCCCGAAAGGAAAGTCACTTCCTTGCAAATAACTATTTAAAACAACATCTAGGAAGGCAAAGATGGCATGAGGAGGCCTTATCCAGCAGTTGCAAGAGCTCATGGTTGCAAGAGCTGAGAGGTTTTCCAAAAGCTCAGATCCGTACCAGGAAGGGCTAGATACAGTTTTAACATCACCACCCCTAATCTGCTATAAAACGCAGACACATCCCTGCAAATTACAGGGTGCAGAAAGCTGAGTTATTGAGAAAATATTTCTTCTCATCAAAATGACATGCAGCCAGCTGTGACCAGATACAAAACAGCTCTTGAGGGGAGTTAGGAAATACAGATTAAAAATAGAAAACAGCAGCTCTGTTGCCTACTCATTTAACTCAGAATAGAGCCCCAAAATTGTCCTCAGTTATCATATCCTCAATGGACATTCTCCAGTTTGTGTCACTGACATTGTCTCTGTCTATTGTCATTCTCATTTACTCCAGCCATCCTGAACTAGCTTCCTCTGCTCTGCAGAACCTCACCAATCACGTGTGGGATGCTACTTGCTGTAGCTGCTACCACAGGGGGATTCCTCAGCTGAGGAAAATCAGCAACATTCCACTGGCTGCCTTTTATGCCAGTTGAGGTTTTGGCCCAATGTAATTATACCAGGAAAGCAGAATGGGGACCTGTGATGGGGCAGAGTGGCCCCACACTGGTACCACAGGGGTTAACCCTTCCTTCCTAGCAGAGGAAGCCACGCCCCTGAGGCTCTGCTGGGCATGCTCCAACTGGAGAACAAGTATAAAAACCTGCAGAGCTGCTCAGTCTGGGCTGACTGCTGGAGGGGAAAGAGGCACTCTGCTAGCTCCTGAGGAGGGACTGCCTATGCTCCAGAGGCCAGACAAGCGGGGATGCGCCCTGATGCCCAGACAGAGTATGTCACAGGAGGGGAACAGACCAGAGGACCCTTGAAGCAGAGAACCTGCAGTTTATGGTAGGAAGTGACCCAGGGGAACTTTAGGAGAAAATGGTGTGTTAGAGCTGCACAAATGCTTGGTGTGTTTTGGGTGGATCCCTGCTGAACTAGTGGCAAGGGGAACTTGCCACTACTAAGGCCCTGGGTTGGGACCTGGGGCAGGCTTGGTTTTCCCCCATCAACCCCTCTCCCCATACCATGGGAATTGTATGAACATACCCCCCAGTGTCAGGGCAATGTTATATGGACTTGGGCTGCACTACCCTGCCTGCAAGGGGGGAGTTGCATGGACTCTAGCCATTGGGCTGCCCTGATCCAATGCTGGGAGTGATTTATATGTCCTCTGACCATTAGGACACTACCCTGCCCAAGGGGTGACTGTGTGGAGAGAGGCCATTGGGCTGCCCAGAGAGGTGAGTATGTGAACTTGGGAATGGTGAGGTTCTGACACCCTATCTCACCCCTGCC
Organism: Dermochelys coriacea; assembly: GCF_009764565.3. Lineage (NCBI taxonomy): Eukaryota > Metazoa > Chordata > Testudines > Dermochelyidae > Dermochelys > Dermochelys coriacea. Next base: position 43,424,376 of record NC_050075.1, read on the forward strand.
ACAAAGGGGTGCTGCAGTGCCAGACTTGCTACAGGACCCAGTCCTGGATCCACTGAACTCAGTGGTAATTCTCCACTTGCCATCAGTTGCTGTGGGGTCAGGCCATAAACTGACACAAAACAGGACAAGTAGTAATAGCAAACAAGAGGGTGAGGGTGGATGGACAAGGGCTAAAATGAGATCATGTAGCTGCTTGGTTTGTTAGGCACAAATCTCTGGGCTCATATGGGTTGGCATCTCTAAGCTTAATTAGAGCATAAGCTTTCGTGAGTTACAGCTCACTTCATTGGATGCATTTGGACATTTGAAGGGAGCTGTAACTCATGAAAGCTTATGCTCTAATAAATGTGTTAGTCTCTAAGGTGCCACAAGTACTCCTTTTGTTTTTGTGAAAACAGACTAACACGGCTGCTACTTGGAAACCTGTAAATTTGATGGCTATTTATAATGTAAAGCATTTACTCATTTAAGTAATACCACCAATTCATAGAATCATAGAAGATTAGAGTTGGAAGAGACCTCAGGAGGTCATCTAGTCCAACCTCCTGCTCAAATCAAAATTCATGATGTCACAGCCATTTCCATGGCAACAGATTTTCATGAGTGCACTGCACCAGTGAGCAGGGGAATGGGTTGATGGGGCGGAGGGGAGAGATTTGGGGCCTTTATTCAAACCCCAAAGGTCAAAGCTCTTAAACTTCCAAGAGACAAACTGGGAGGAATATGGGCCAGTTAAGTTTTCTTACTCTGCCCCTCCTTTCTTCCCTCTGCTGATTCATTTTGGGAAGAGCTCTCGGAATATGGAGGAGGCAGGGAAGGAAGGTGGCACAACTGCCATTGCTCACATTCCCTGGAGAGCACAGCCAAGTTGCTTATGATGAACCACAACCTAGAAGCTAGAAACTCTGATCCCTTGAGCAGCCCACTGGTAACAGGTTCAGACTGCGGGTCCTCAGCAGGAACAGGTCAGCTTTCATGTTAAAAAATACAAAGTTGTGAGCCCTTTTGTCTGCTGAGAGCCTTGGAAACTGAGGCCTACATTCTAAGGCCAAACAGACTGTTAAGATCCTCTAGTCCAGAGGTTCTCAACCTTTCTTTCTCCTCACCCCCACAACATGTTATAAAAAGTCCATGGTCCACCTGTTTTACAACTGTGTTTCTGCATATAAAAGGCAGGGCCAGCGTTGGGGAGTAGCAAGCAGGGCAGCTGCCTGGGGTCCCAAGCCACAGGGGCCCTGCAAAGCTAAGTTGCTCAGGCTTTGGCTTCCACCCCAGGTGGTGGGGCTTGGGGCCCAAGGCTTCAGCCCTGCATGAAGGCTTTGGTTTTCTGCACTGAGTCAACATTGGCCCTGTTTGGTGAACCCCTTGAAACCTGCCTAAAGCCCCCCCAGTGGCTCCAGACCCCTGGATGAGAATTGCTGATCTAGTCTGAGTTGTATAGCACAAGCCAGAGAACCTTACCCTTGCATTCCTTCATTAAGCATAACTTCTGGTTGAGCTGTAGCTTAGCTTTTTGGAAAGATGCACGTGATCTTGATTTAAGACTCAGGATTGAGCCTGTCCCTATGAAGCATGTTTTTCTCTCTTTTAATCAGTCTCCGGGCTTGTCTCTGACCCCTCCCTGAATCAACATGTAAACTGATTGCTGGCTTAAAGAGAATATTCAGCTGGTTCCCAGTTCTGGACCAGGAGGCCAGGTAGGACCTAAAGGTGCTGGTGCACACAACAAACTAAGTTTGGGCTGTATCCCAAAGCATCACACTAATCATCCTCAGAATCCAATGGCCAGGCCTGTAGCTGGGTGATGACCATGCACAGATGCTTGACAGTTAAAAGGGCGGTGACAAAGTTAAGGCCATGTAGGTGCTTTATGCATGTTTTGGGTGTTATCTACCAGCTAATTCCTCCCCAAATTTACTAAGATGTTGGTATGGAAAATAAAGCACAGGGAGGCCCAAGACTGAATTGTTTATGATTTTTAGGTTCAGGGACATGATCCTGCCATTTGTCATATGAAGGTTCATCTTGCCTTGCTTTACAGAAAGCCGTGACTTCCAGTAAGCTCCCAACAGGTGCTGGGACATCAGCTGCATCCTTCAGCAAGACTGTGTGACTCACCAGCACCACTAGTGGCCAGTACCAAGGGGACAGCTATTGCCTGGCCCTGGCCCCAGCCATCCTCCCCCAGGCTGGGGTGTCATGTGAGCTGTGCTAAAATTAGTAATTGGGGAGGGGGTCTTGAATGTCCTGCAGATCTTACAGTGATCAGGCTGATGCGCCTCCCCCAGACACCTCAAGCAAGAGTTGTGATGGCTGCTATTTGGCATGGGCTTGTGGCATACACTGCATGACTTACAGGCTTGGGTTCACAGCATGCCCAAGAAGGGGAGAGGGGATGGGGATGATCCTGCTCCCCAACTTCTATGCTAACTACACTACTATACAAGAAACTAAGAGCTAGGTAGTAAGCTAAGGGAGCACTTGCAAGGCAAACAAGATGCAATTCCAATGGCTATGGACAGTAAGAAGGAACTGGGGGGTGGAGGGATTGGGATGGCAGGGTCATGTATTGAGCGCCATGAAGGTGCCACTCCAGGGGGCTCCCCAGCCAACCCAACGGGAGTTGATAAGGGAAAGTTTCCAATGGCCATGCATGTGGCATGTGCATACTTGATTGGAATTGTGGCAAACAAGCACTCAAAGGATGGAAGTGCTAAGTCTCTTCCTGTGCCTGGCTAGAGGGGTAAGCATATAGGCACTTACTACCCCCAACTTCCCTGCACACTCACAGGCCAGCCAGGGCTGTACAATTTGCAATTGCCTATTATGAGGCAAGTGATTTCACTTCCGCAGCCCCACCAAACAACATGCAGAAGAAATCCAGGGAGTTATTTGATGAAAAGGCACCAGGAAACAACACAACAAAGCCCACCACCTTGTCATTTCCTTGTTAACCTCAGACTTTATCTTCCAATTTACTGAAGGATCAGCTGGGCTGCGACAGGAAATAGGACTTTGATGGGCTGGAATCTATGCTGCAAGCGCTTCTCTTTTCACAGCATGTTATATTTGTTTAGTTTCTAAAACCAATTTTCTCCCAGATGTCACAGTGATTTCATTACAGGGACACAATGGCTCTTAATCATCCCTGCACAAGGGCAGGGTGGACACTCAGCAGCTGCTGAGACCAGACCAAGAATACTGAAGAGAATAGTCCTTTGTCTGGTTGATGTTTTGCTTTTGGTTGACAATACTTGCTGAGAGTCTTGGACAACACAGCCCACATGTAAAGCATTGTTCTTCCTTGTCTTCTGGTGGCTGGAAACCAGAACTGGTGGAATAGCACTGAGGGATTTCTATCTATTTGGAGTTTATATGGCCCTATCAACATAGTATCTGAGCTCCCCAGTCTCGTGTAGTTATCCTCACAACGCCCCCTGAGGCAGAGCATGGCTATTATCTCCATTGTACAGATGGGAAGTGAGGCACAGAGACCAACAGCCAGATTCATAAAGGAACTCCTGTGTGTCAATGGAGTGTCACCACTCCTAACTTTCAGGCACCTAGGAAAACCACTAGCACTGAGGCTTCCAATACAAAGGATGGGGAAAGATTGGCACTCTGTGACCCTCAGCCATAAACCCGCCCTTTTAAGTTAGATGCCTGTGCTGTTTTAGCAGGAACCTTGGACAGGGGTGGAAAGAGGAAGCTTGTCATTTTTAGCCCACCAATTAGGGTATACCCACCAGGTGGGGGGGCACTGGTTCAAGTCCCCTCTGCCAAGGGCAAGTGCTCTAACCACTGGGCTTTGGGATATTCAGGTGGGGGGGCTCCCTCAGTCTCTCCTATTGAGGCTGTTCCACTGTGGATACATAATTAAAACCAGTTATTAGAGCAGGTGACTGGAACCCAGGCTTCCCACCTCCCAGGTGAGTGCTCTAATTCTCATGCTTGCTCTTGTTCTCCAGCCCAATGATTCTTTCATTATTTATCCCCAGTGCAACAGCATCAACAGAGATGGAGGGCACCACACATCAGTATATCCCACAGCAGTAGGAGTACTCTAGGAGGTGGCTGAGCCCCATTCACAAGCCTCAGGCAGAAAGGGAACTTGACCTGGGTGTCTCCCACTTGAGTACACTAACCAGTGACTAGGCTACAAGTTCTAAGTGATGTCGTCCTCCCTTCTAGCCTGTTTTATGTAGCTTTATGTACATAAAGCCAGGTGGTGGGGTCTGAGGGTGGTGACTATAGGTGGCAGGTATAATAGGCACAGCCACAGCCGCTGGACATCCTGTTGCGGGTTTTGGTGGCTTGCACAGGGGAAGTTTTTGCTTATCTTCCTGGGGATTACTGATGAAGCCAGGAAGCTGAGTAGCACATACTGCCTTCTCAGCTGCCCTAGAACCTGCACGGGGCATATAAAAGCTCGGGTTCTTAAAAGACAAACATTTTTCCCGCTGGGCATCTTGAGATCTCAAGAGGGGAGGTGCAGCATGACTGGGGTGGCTCGAGCCAGTCCAGGGCTCCTCCAGTTGGGAGGGTTCCCTCTGGGTGGGGGGGCTCAGAGCTCTGTCCGGGGCCAGGAGGGTTGGGGCCTGGCTGCAGGAGAGGACTTGGGTGGAGCTGGAGGGCTAGCCTCACCAAAGGGGGGCTTCAGCCGTTGCCCATGGTTCCGATGGAATTAGGCCCCATGGGTGACATAGACAGAGGAATACTTAGCTCTCCCAGCTCCATACATTGCTCTGGGGCCAAGCAGCTGCAGAGGCACCTGGGGTGGTTTGGCTGCACTCATGGAAGCGCTGACAGCAGTTAGTCACCAACGGGGTTTTATCAATCCCATTGGGGATGGTTCTGGGATTTAGGCACCTTATGTGGCAGTTAAGTGCCTACATCCTTTTGCCTGTCCAGCCCTATGAGATGAGCCCAACGTCATCCATGAAGCCTGTGGGAGAGCAGGGGCTTAAACTTAAGTCTCCCACATCACTCAAATCACTGTCACCACTCCCAAAGAGCTCCCCTGAGCTCAGAGCCTGGAGTGAGAGCTTCCCTGCCCTGAGAGCAGGGCAAGGGAGCAAAGTGATGTGACATGCAGTACTGTGAGGAGAAATTTAGTCAGAAACAATCTGGAATACGAGGTTGTGTAAGTTATAGCCTCTTCGGCAGCAGTAGCATATATAATATTTACAGCACACCAATCTTATTAGCTTGTTTGTTCTGCTATTCACCAAAAGTGCCAGCTTAGCACAGCATGGCTGATTTATGTGGTACTCAGGGTGCTGGAGCTTTCCAGAATCCAAATTGACTCTTGAAACCAAACTTTTGGATAGGTGCAGAGACAACACCAAATGTCATAAGGGACAGCAGAAAGAAAAGGATATTTATTTTTAACCTCTTTTGTGTACATTAAAACCCGGTGAAGTCAATCTGAAACAGAGCATGAATTCTGCAGCGACTACAGTGCTCAAATCCATACACACTGTTGCCACGATGCATCATGGCGCTTGGCAGCCTCGCTACACCATGTTTACATCACAGCAAGACACTCTGAGCTGTGCCTTCCACACTCGCACTTACTGAGTATCTAGATTTAGTTCATGTTGAGGGTGGACTTTCTCAGCTGGCTGAGAGCTCTTGCCTAAGTGAAAGGAGTGAAACTAATGCAATTGATTCATCTGAAGCAAGTGGAGCAGAGCCAAAATGTGATATAAAGAGACTCAACATGGGTAAGTATTGCAAGGCTGCTTTTCATCAGTGCAGCAGGGAGGGCAATTCCCATATGTTCTTTAGGGGTAGCACAGAGGTCTAAGGGTATGACCCACATGTGTGACTGCAGCATGTGTAGACATACTCCTGCTAAATTTGACCAAGCTAGCTGGAAAAACAATAGCAGCATGAGCTGTACATCCCTAGCCAGGACCCTGGGTATGTACTTCAGTGGCTAGCCTGTATCAGAGTTTGCGCTGCCACAGCTGCATTGCTATTGTTATCGGGTATGTCTCCACATGCTTCAGTCACGCCTCTGATTGCAGTGTAGACATATGCTAAAATGATGGGAATCAATTACTCTAAGCAGCGTTGGGCTATGCTGGGACTTTACATTCTACATGTGAATGAGAGTCTCAGTTTACTGGTAATTTTAGGAGATAGTTGACAATTGCTCTCTCCAAATTTAGGCTAACACAGGGATAGGAAATGCAAACCTGCAATTCTTTCTTGCATGGGAGAATGAGGGTTGGGATTGTCTCCTGATCCACCTGGGTGGACCAGTGGGGAAATTATTCCCAAGAACTCCTACAAGTTATCAATGGCATTTGATTCAGCAGCACCCACCCCCATTCTGTCACACAAATGGTTGCACAAATGCTTGGGGAATGGTCATTCATCATGCACACAGCTGTCTTCAGATTTAGATAGGCACAGTCACAGCTGTTCATTATTTGCACAGCAAATGGCACAGTCATGTTGGCTTCAACAGGGCCCAGATTTCGGCCCAGAAGCGCTCCCCACCTATTGATGATATTTCAGGGCAGATCTGTATTAAATGAGTTGCATTGGTGGAACAAAATGGATTTTAAATGGATGCCTCTACACTAGTGAAAAGCCTAATATAGATGCATTTAAACTAGTTCTAATCTCATAAGTAGGGCTGGTTAAAATTTTTCCATCAAAACTGTTTTTCCAACAGAAAAGCAGGCTTTTGACTAAATGAAATTTCTCACAAAAAGTGTCTGCTTCCCACAGAACATTTTGCTTTTCTGATGAAATGGTTCAAACCAAACCAGGGGTTGTACTTTTCTCTTATGTCCCTGTCATAAAAATAGAGGGAAGGGTAAACATCTTTAAAATCCCTCCTGGCCAGAGGAAAAGCCCTTTCACTTGTAAAGGGTTAAGAAGCTAGGATAACCTCGCTGGCACCTGACTACAATGACCAATGAAGAGACAAGATGCTTTCAAAGCTGGAGGGAGGAAGAAACAAAGGGTCTGTCTGTATGATGCTTTTGCGGGGACAGAACAGGAATGGAGTCTTAGAAATAGTAAATAATCTAGCTAGATATGTGTTAGATTATGATTTCTTTAAATGGCTGAGAAAATGAAGCTGTGCTGAATAGAATGGATAGTCCTGTTTTTGTGTCTTTTTGTAACTTAAGGTTTTGCCTAGAGGGATTCTCTGTTTTGAATCTAATTACTCTGTAAGGTATTTACCATCCTGATTTTACAGAGGTGATTCTTTTTACTGTTTGTTCTATTAAAAGTCTTCTGGTAAGAAATGAATGCTTTTTTCATTCTTCTTAAGATCCAAGGGTTTGGGTCTGTGGTCACCTATGCAAATTGATGAGGATTTTTATCAAGCTTTCCCCAGGAAGTGGGGGGTGCAAGGTTTTGGTGAGGATTTTTGGGGGGGGAAGACGTTTCCAAACAATGCTTTCCCAAAAATAAACCCGGACGTTTGGTGGTGGCAGTGGAAGTCCAAGGGCAAAAGGTAAAATAGTTCATACCTTGGGGAAGTTTTAAGCTTACTTTTACCAAATTAGGTTAGGAGGTTTTCATGCAGGTCCCCACAGAGTTCAGAGTAGGGAAGGAACCTTGACAGTCCCCATTCTGCCCTGTGGGCCTGGATCCCCATCAGGCCTACATCTCCCATAATGCATCACAGACAGTCCTAGTGGTGCGGGGAAACAGAGTCCCTTGCCATAGTTGTCAGGTGAGATCTTTCCACTTTTTGGAGGTTTTATCATAACAGTGACCTATCCTTCCTTCGCTCCCAAACCAGTTAACTCATTCATGAGCTGGACTGAAAATGCTGTTGCAAAGGCTCGCAGTAGTTGAAGATGGAAAAGGCACTTGGACCAAGTGCCTGCTCACACAAGCCAATGCTGCAGTCACCCCAGGAAAGGCATTGCCATCTGCACTGGCACCGTAGACAGCCAGGTGCACTGAAGAGGTAGGGTTGCCTTCCTATGGAACATACCACTAGGTTATAATATGGTTCAGTCCAACCTCTTTGGACAGGGACAAAGCTACTAAGAAACAGTAAGTTTTCCAAACCCGGTTTAGCCCCATTTGCAGAGAAATCACCAAGTAGTGACTGGGACCTTTTTGAGGCCATCTTAGCATACAGGATGGGTGGTCCACAGTCGTTACAGTGCTAGCCTAAGACATGTGGCAAGAGCTAGGTTCTTTCATACACTTTCATTCATCAATGGCTCCATGTCTAGTTGGCAGCCGGTGTCAAGTGGAGTGCCCCAGGGGTCGGTCCTGGGGCCCGTTTTGTTCAATATCTTCATAAATGATCTGGAGGATGGTGTGGATTGCACTCTCAGCAAATTTGCGGATGATACTAAACTGGGAGGAGTGGTAGATACGCTGGAGGGGAGGGATAGTATACAGAAGGACCTAGACAAATTGGAGGATTGGGCCAAAAGAAATCTAATGAGGTTCAATAAGGATAAATGCAGGGTCCTGCACTTAGGATGGAAGAATCCAATGCACCGCTACAGACTAGGGACCGAATGGCTCGGCAGCAGTTCTGCGGAAAAGGACCTAGGGGTGACAGTGGACGAGAAGCTGGATATGAGTCAGCAGTGTGCCCTTGTTGCCAAGAAGGCCAATGGCATTTTGGGATGTATAAGTAGGGGCATAGCGAGCAGATCGAGGGACGTGATCGTTCCCCTCTATTCGACACTGGTGAGGCCTCATCTGGAGTACTGTGTCCAGTTTTGGGCCCCACACTACAAGAAGGATGTGGATAAATTGGAAAGAGTACAGCGAAGGGCAACAAAAATGATTAGGGGTCTAGAGCACATGACTTATGAGGAGAGGCTGAGGGAGCTGGGATTGTTTAGTCTGCAGAAGAGAAGAATGAGGGGGGATTTGATAGCTGCTTTCAACTACCTGAAAGGGGGTTTCAAAGAGGATGGCTCTAGACTGTTCTCAATGGTAGCAGATGACAGAACGAGGAGTAATGGTCTCAAGTTGCAATGGGGGAGGTTTAGATTGGATATTAGGAAAAACTTTTTCACTAAGAGGGTGGTGAAACACTGGAATGCGTTACCTAGGGAGGTGGTAGAATCTCCTTCCTTAGAGGTTTTTAAGGTCAGGCTTGACAAAGCCCTGGCTGGGATGATTTAACTGGGACTTGGTCCTGCTTTGAGCAGGGGGTTGGACTAGATGACCTTCTGGGGTCCCTTCCAACCCTGATATTCTATGATTCTATGATTCTATGATTCTACACCTGCGTGGAGAAGAAACTGAATCAGATTTGTATGCTGGCCTACAATACGCTTTGCAGACAGCCCCTAGTAGCCAAACCAAAAGCAGAGTGTAGTGGCCACCTCAGGACTAGGTTTCTGTGCTTTCCATGGGAGGGCAAGAATCTGAACTGGATTTCTTTGTTGCCCCTGAAATTGATTCTGGGAATTGCCCCAGGGAAGAGAAGACTTCCACAGAAAGCCAGGGCTGGTTTTCTGCCTTCCATGGGGGCACAGAAATCCAGTTCAAGTCCTCCTACCCTGTACTATATGACCTGAGAGCATGAGAAATAGGAATCTCTCTTGGCTTTCCTGCTACAGGGTTGGATTGCTCTCTCAGGGTAAAAGCTGCCAGAGAGGTCTTTGTGAGAGGAGGTCTCCATGGGAACCCCTTGCAGAGTCCTACTTCAATCATACTGGTGGAGGTGCGGGGTTCTCCTGCACATCCCACAACTCCTAGGGATCAGCACAGATCCTGGGGGATGGATCCACAGGCAGGCAGGTCCTATGTCTCTATAGAGGCTTTGCACTGCCAGCAGTTCTGGCCCCAGTCCCTAGCAGCATTGCACACTGACAAGGTGCTGTCCACACCTATAGTTCCACCTCTGCCAGGCTGGGATTTATCAGAGTTAATCCCCATTAAGCCAGTCTCAGGATCCAGGCTATGAGGAGGAAGCATAATGTAGTCAATCTACAGATCAGAAGATTTCATCAAAAACAGCATAAAAATCCTATTGTTTCTTCTGACACTTCAGGGACTGGAGCAAGGAAATAAAAATGATGCCAAAATGAGGCCCTGTGCATGACAAAGATTAAGTACAAGGAATTATTAAGCTATTGCCATAACATAACCCAAAAGCCCAAGTTATTTCAATATTCAGACAGAAGATAACAGAAAAAGAACCAGGCAATTAACTAATGTTCAGGAAACAGACTGTGAGAACAGGCCTATTAATATTTATCTAGGGGAGTGTCAACAAGTTTGAACCCATTGTGCTGCAGTGTCATAGAGGCACCCATTCAGACACACAAGTCTCTGCCTCCCTCGATCTATTAGCATTGCTGTAGGTTGTATATAGGATGACTCTCTGTGTATTCCGCAAACATTTTCAAACCTGGGTGCCTAAAGTTATGCATCTAAATCCATATTTAGGCACCTAAATAAGTGCGGAACCTATTGAACCAGTGTGAACTGCAGATTCACACCTATGTCTACAAATATACTCGCAGACAAACAAATACACAGGGAGAATTGACTGATGCAGAAAGATTACAAGTGAAGTATATGCAGCTGGACTATGGGGTGACTAATGTGTGATAGAATGACTAATTCAGGTCCCCATTCTCTCCTATGGACTGGGCCCCTGTGAACTACATCTTCCATAATGTAATGTAGATTTCCCTCTGACCAAGGTGCTTGGTGCACCATGGGAGACTCCTAGACTTTAAGGCCAGAAGGGACCGCCACAATCATCTGCACAGCACAGGCCACAGAACCTCATCCACCTGCTCCTGTGGGAGGCCAACAACCTCTAGCTGAGTTACTGAAGTCCTCAAATCTTGATGTAAAGTTACAGAGAATCCACCATTTACTCTAGTTCAAACCAGCAAGTGACCCATGCTGCAGGGGAAGGTGAAAAACACCCAGGGTCTCTGCCAATCTGACTTGGGGGAAGATTCCTTCCTGACCCCAAATTTAGTGATCAGTTAGACCCTGAGCATGTGGGCAAGACCTACCAGCCAGATATCTGGGAAAGAATTCTCTATAGTTACTCAGAGTCCTCCCCATCTAGTATCCCATCTCTGGCCACTGAAGATGATGCTGGATGCATCAGGAGAGATGTGGTCCAGTCAGAGAGCCTGCCACATATAGAAGAATGGGGGCATCAGACTTGCAAACTACAACTCCCACGAGACAATGTGTCGTAATGGGAAAATGCAGTTGAATATTGAACTGACTCAAAACAAAGCATTTCAGGTCAGTTCAACAAACCACAATGAAACATTTGGATATGTCTAAATGTTTTGTTTCAATTAAAAATGTCAAAATGCAGTGTTTTGATTTACATAACACACAAACCAGGCGTTACCCAATGAAATTCATAAGTAGAAAATGTAAAAGAAACATACAGAAGTACTTCTTCACATTATGCCCAGTCAACCTGTGCAACTTGTTGCCAGGGGATGTTGTGAAGACCAAAGTATAACTAGGTTCAAAAAAGAACTAAAGAAGTTCATGGAGGTCCATCAGTGGCTATTAGCCAAGATGGTCAGGCACACAACCCTATGCTTTGGCTGTCCCTAAGCCTCTGACTGTCAGAAGCTGCAACTGGACAACAGATGATGGCTCACTCCTGTTCTGTTCTGTTCACTCCTTTTAAAGTATCTGGCATTGACCACTCTCAGAAGACAGGACACCGGGCTAGATGGACGACTGGTCTGACTCTTATGATATTTTTGAATCCATTTTTTTTTTTGAATTTCTACTCCATGAAAAATTTAAACGTTTCACTTTTTTATCCTAAATTGGAACAAAAAAAAGTGTTGAAATGTCAGCATTTCCAGCAAGATGGAAGGGCTGAATTTTGATCAGGCCCAATAAAAACTTTTCTCAGGGCAAAATTAATCTCTGTGCAAAGGGCCGTATAGGGCCACATGCAAAGAATCATGGGCCATTTTACCCATAAAACAGAACTTAAGACGACTTGTCCTGACCCTCTGCAAAGGGTTGAATTTTACCCCAAAAGAATGTACTGGAGCGCAACAATGACATAGCGCACTGAGAAGACATAGCTGCCAAGCATACTAATCTGCAACGAAATGCAAATGATGGCATGAAGGTGAAAATGTGTATCCCCAGCATCAGCATATCAAACGTGTCCCTGAGTACCAGCTGTGACAATTTGTCTGCCAGGTAAAACTGGATTCATAACCCATGAAACACCCAGCCTTTGAGTCCAAGATGATTACTATCATTACCAGTTACTGCCTCTTTCTGTCTAATGTACAGTACATCTCAGCTGGCCTGGCCAGCTACATATTTATGTATGTATCTTCATGACTGGAAAGCAAATGCCAAAAATAAAGATTTAGTTTTTCTTTAGAAATCAGTATAAAAGTGTCCCACTATTCTCTGCTGTTTTTGCTAGACTTTCTCTAGACTCTGGTACAATTACTTTCACATACTCATAAGGGCCTTGGCATTTCTTTAGGCTTGGGAAGTTCAACAGATTTGCAGATTGCTGTCAAAATAATGTTTCTTATTCCCATTGGCAAACATTTCAGCCTATTTTTCTTCTCATGTCCCTCCACTCCACTCAGGATTTTCCAGTGTTGGGCACGTGATATAACCCGGTGTGTAACTCCGGCAAGAGTTTCTGTGATGCACAGTTCCTCCAGGAGCCAGCGGACCAACAAATGGTCCATAGTTTGTGGTTCACCTCAGTCACGTGTCTGGGTCATTGGAATAGCCCTGCTTCCTCATACCGACTTTTGCCCTGCTCAGTCTTGGTTGGAGGTAATTTAAACATCTCCAAGTCAGGAAAGCCTTCTCCACACCTGTAGGAAGGCAGCTGGCAGTATAAATGTGCATTTTGACGTCCTTGTCGGGTATTTCAAGCTGTGTGTGCCACATTTCCAGTCCTGTAGACATTAATGTTTTTTTAAATGATTACAGTGCAGCTAAGGAGCTTTTCTGCTATTTCAGAAGGCTAACTGCTGCAGTGTGGCCATGTAGCAGATGTCTGGTATCTTTGACCTGTCATATTCGCTCCATTTTGCTTGTGACCGCTCTCCTAATATTCAGTGCCACAGCAGGAGCCATAGGGGACCATAACAGGAGTGTTCATGTTGCAGGCCCTGTCAGATATTTTGAATCTGCAAACCCTGCTGAACACCCACCTCTACAGCATTTCTGCCAGTTACCCCACAGCACTGAACTCCATTGCTCTTTTGCGGACCTGCAGGTTGACAGATTCTGAGGAGGAGATCTGAGGTAAATGCCCCTAACTCCATTCTAACTCCATTCTACCTGATGGGGATAATGAAAATAAAGCAGGTGGCTGAAATGACTAAACATTGTTAGGGTGGGGAGGATGGCTCTGAACACTGAAGCCTTTTTAGTTGAAGGAGTGCAGGAGTGCTTTCTTCAGAAATTCTCTGCTAAACTACTCTGGGAGCAGACCTTCTACGTGCTCTCGTGCTGGCCACTATCTTAAGGCTGACACACTGGGGATTGGGCTGGTGACCTTCAGAGCCAAAAGCATGAGCTCCGACAGCTTACGTTAAAGGAGCAGCTTCTCACAGAGCGGCTGTAACAGACCCATAACCTTTGCGGCCCAAGCACAGAGGCGGACTCTTAACCTTTAGGGCCAGAATCACTAGTTCACTCTGCCTACTTTGCACTACTTCCAGCACAGAACAAAGCAGTCCAAATGTACTAGCCAGAGAAACTGGGTTTACAGTCACTTTACATTGCTAGAGCAGGGCAAAACAGCTAGAGCTTGTTCCCCAGTTTCCTGCTACCTCCTCTCCTCCACTTTCCCCTGAACACACATCTTCCCCCCTTTCCTGCATCCTTCAGCACACCCCTTGGCCCATACCACTTCCCGCAGCCCCCATTGGCCTGGAACGGCAAACAGTGGGAGCTGCGATCGGCTGAACCTGCGAACGATGCAGGTAAACAAACCTTCCCGGCCCATCAGTGGATTTCCCTGACAGGCCGCATGCCAAAGGTTGCCGATCCCTGTTCTACTGCACCCATATGTACATTTTCACCTCCCCCATAGCCCACTGTATACACCTACCCTATGTTTCCCTGGACCTCCCTGTTCAATGGATCTGACACAGTGGGTAGTTTTTGAATCCTAGTGTTTAGGATGAAGGGTCATTTTTATTGTTATTTTTCATAACTGAAAGCTTATCTGTCAGCGGAGGTTTAAGAATAAAAATCTCCTTCTGAGAAACTCAGGAAGCATTGCTCTTTTTCAAAATGGCCACCATTGCCCCATTATTCTCACTGGGACTAATGGTACTGGTTGTAGAGTTAAGATGCCCTCTTTCAAAATGGCTGCTACTTCCCATTTTCCCCTATGTCAGTTAAGCCAAACTGACCTCAGGAAAGATTCAGCATTTCAAAGCTTTTAAGGCCTGAAGAGACCAGCGTAGTTATGTGGTCTGACTTCCTCCGTAACATAGGCCACAGAGTTTCACCTACTAACTCGTACAATAAATCCATAACTTCTGGTTGAGCTAGAGCAGGTGTCTTAGAAAGAGATACCCACTTTTGATTTAAAGATTTCAAATGATGGAGAATCCACCACATCCTTAGGTAAGTTGTTCCATTAGTTAATTACCCCTGATGGTTAAAAACTTGCACCTTATTTCCAGATTGAATTTGTCTAGCTTCAATTTCCAGCCACTGGCTTTTGTTCTACCTTAGTATGCAACATTAAACAGCCCTCTACTATCAGAAAACTTCTTCTTATGTCAGTACTTCTAGACTGTGATCAAGCCATCTCTTAACCAATCTTGACTTGGATAAATAGCTCAAGCTTCATTAGTCTCTCACTGCACTGAGAGGCAAGTTTTCCAGGCCTCAATTCATTCTTGTAGCCATTTTCAGAACCTTTTCCAATCGGCAATATCTTTTTTAAAGTGTTGACATGAGAACTGAACACAGTATTCAAGCATGGGTCTCATCAATGCCTTGTAAATGGGTAATATGGGTAATATCACTTTCCAACTAAGTATTCGCCTGTACATACATCCTACAATTGCAGTCACATTTTCAGTTGCAGCACTGCACTGGGAGCTCATGTTCAATTGGTTACCCACCATGCCTTTTCAGTGTGTCACTGTTTTCCAAGATACGATCCTACATCCAGTAAGTGTAACCTACATTCTTGTTGCTAAAACTATGATGTAGCATTTGGTTGTAGTAAATACATTTTATTGAAATGAGCCCAGTTTACCAAGCCATTCAGATTGGAGCAAAAGCTCTAAGATACAGCTGCATTTGCTCCAATTCCTCAGACAGAGACAAACACCTACAGGATCTCTATCAAGCATTCTTAAAACTATAGTACCCACCTGGTGAAGTGAAGAAACAGATTGACAGAGCCAGAAGGGTACCCAGAAGTCTACTATAAGACAGGCCCAACAAAGAGAGTAACAGAACGCCACTAGCTGTCACCTACAGCCCCCAACTAAAACCTCTCCAACGCATCATCAAGGATCTACAACCTATCCTGAAGGATGATCCGTCTATCTCACAGAACTTGGGAGACAGGTCAGTCCTCGCTTACAGACAGCCCCCCAACCTGAAGCAAATACTCACCAGCAACTACACACTACACAACAAAAACACTAACCCAGGAACCAATCCCTGCAACAAACCCCATTGCTAACTCTGTCCACATATCTATTCAAAGGACACCATCATAGGACCAACCACATCAGCCACACCATCAGGGGCTCGTTCACCTGCACATCTACCAATGTGACATATGCCATCATGTGCCAGCAATGCCTCTCTGCCATTTACATTGGCCAAACCGGACAGTCTCTACACAAAAGAATAAATGGACACAAATCAGACAACAAGAACTGTAACATTCAAAAACCAGTAGGAGAACACTTCAATCTCCCTGGACACTCAATAACAGACTTAAAAGTGGCAATTCATCAACAAAAAAACTTCAAAAACAGACTCCAACAAGAAACTGAAGAACTGGAATTAATTTACAAAGTGGACACCATCAAATTAGGCCTGAATAAAGACTGAGAGTGGATGGATCACTACAAAAAGTAATTTTCCCTCTTGTCAACTGTTGGAAATTGGCCACCTTGATTGCATTGGCCTTGTTAGCACTACAAAAGTATTTTCCCTCTCTTGGTATTCACCCCTAATTGTCAACTGTTGAGAATAGGCCACTTCCACCTTAATTGAATTGGCTCGTTAGCACTGACCCCACCCCACTTGGTAAGGCAACTCCCATCTTTTCAAGTACTATAATATATATTCTGCTTACTGTATTTTTCACTCCATGCATCTGATGATGTGGGTTTTAGCCTATGAAAGCTTATACCCAAATAAATTGTTTAGTCTCTAAGGTGCCACAAGGACTCCTCATTGTTTTTGTATTCTTTAATACGTAACAAGAACAGTTTGAATTCCTGTTTTAAATGCAAAACTCAATTCACTCTTATCTATAGAACCATAATCGGTGCCTCAATCAATAACCATTGCCTCAATACTTTCTGAGGCCTGGTCTACACTTAAATGTCATATCAGCATAGCTGCATCAGCTACGGGTGTGAAAAAACACACTGACACAGCACTGCTGACAAAAACCCCACTGTAAACGCAGCTATGCTGACACAAGACTCGCATGTCATTTGGGGAGGTGAAGTTCAGAAAAAACCCTTCTGTTGGCATAAGCTGCATTGACAATATGAGGTTGTGCCGATGTAGCTATGCCAACTGGTTAGCTTGTCTCAGGAGTTACCAAAATCCTTCCCTTAAGCTGGTAACATGAGCACACAGACCAGCTCACTGTGCTGATGCTTCTATTGTGTTTGACAGTCACAAACCGCCTTCATCAGCTCTTCTGCCCTAAGAGGATCGTTTAGCCTGCTGTCCCCTGCAGGGCCCATTAACACAAACCAGAAAGCGCCTGAAGGTGGGAGTTCTGCTAATCAAATGTGCTATTAAGATCCTAATTCATTTCATTATTCCATTTCATTTCCCACTTAGTGAGATTCAGAGATGCTCTATACAATGGGGAGAAATACACACAGCCTTGTTCTGGGGAATGGCCCTTTTCATTAGACTTGTCATTTCAGTTTAATATTTTACTTGTTCATTCTTAAAGCTAAGGGGTATTAAAGGTATGTAGCTCTGGCTACAGGTGGATTTTTTTTCGAAGCATGACTGCCCAGACTGAGACCATTACACTTCTCCTCATGGAATCAGAACCATGTCTTTACGAGAAGTTATTACTGGGATTAATGTGCTCATGTAAGCAAACTCTGCTAAGTGACCATGGTCAATGGCCATTGACTCAAGACAAGAGGTTCTCTACTGCACCCAGCTCCTAACAACCTGCTGAGAAAGACCAGACTGTCCCGTGATACCTTAATCATGGCAGTTCCTGATATATGAGCATTTCACTTTTCTTTTAATTCTGTATGGAATTGCCTGGGATTTTTTTTAAAGACAGACAATTCCATTATGCAGGAATATTCTCCAGAGTTCAGTAGACTGCTGCTTCCTGCACTAGTCTGCAAACTCAGTGAAGCAAAAACAACGAGGAGTCCTTGTGGCACCTTAGAAACCAACACATTTATTTGAGTATAAGCTTTCATGGGCTAGAACCAACTTCATCAGATGCATGGAGTGGAAAATACAGTAGCAGGTATTTAATAACCTTTAATAAATAAATGTGTTAGTCTCTCAGGTGCCCTAAGGACTCCTCGTTGTTTTTGCTGATACAGACTAACATGGCTACCACTCTGTGAAGCAAGGGTTCCTGAATCGTTCCATGTGCATTTGCCAGTATTCTATTCAATGGCACATTGCTCCTGCCACATTTCAGGTGCACTCTCAGACATGGGATGGAAACATCTGGTGGTACAGAATCTATGCTTATGCCCCTACACATTAATGTGCATATTATGAGTAGCACTAGTGCATATGCAAAGGGACAAAAAGAGGAGCAAGGAGAGCTGCCCAAGGGATGCTTGAAATAGCAGCTCTTGCTATCTTTGCCCAAAACTTCAGGTAGTTCAAATAAGATACAGAGAAGCATCCAAACACAGGGATGCTTGTCCTCCAGATCAAATTCTGGGCTACAGCTGGGTGGGAATTTTCCACCAGAATGCCTTTTAGACAGAAAATGCAGTTTCCACAGAATCAAAATTTTCCTCCAGGAGTTAAAATGAAGTATGTTGTTTCACGTCAATTCAACCTGAATTGGAATATTTCATTTTGTGGCACTGACCTGAAACGTTTTTATTCAAGTCAGTTCAACAAATGTTAAACTGTCTTTCCTCATGAGCACATTGCCCTATGGAATTGTAGTTTAGGCTTCAGTCTCTCCAATCAGCTAGGCTCCCTGGAAGACTACATCTCCCATAATTATGACCCTACCAATTTCACGGTCATGAAAAATGTGACACGGACCGTGAAATAAGCCCTTCCCTGTGAAATCCAATGTCCCCTTGTTCCCCTTGTGGCAGGAATACATCAATGGATGGGGAGATTTATATACATAGAGAACATGAAACAATGGGTGTTACCATACACACTGTAACCAGAGTGATCACTTAAGGTGAGCTATTACCAGCAGGAGAGCGGGGGTGGGGGACCTTTTGTAGTGATAATCAAGGTGGGCCATTTCCAGCAGTTGACAAGAACATCTGAAGAACAGTGATCACTCTGGTTACAGTGTGTATGATAACACCCATTGTTTCATGTTCTCTATGTATATAAATCTCCCCACTGTATTTTCCACTGAATGCATCCGATGAAGTGAGCTGTAGTTCACGAAAGCTTATGCTCAAATAAATTTGTTAGTCTCTAAGGTGCCACAAGTACTCCTTTTCTTTTTAGTAGAAAGAACATGCATAATGAGATATTGGACACAGGGATCGGTGCCTCCATTGTCAGTTGGGATCAAATATATGGATGCAGGTATCCTGTTTGAATGTATTACCTATGAACTTAGAGGCCATCCAGAGATATTTAAAGCAACATGGGACACATAGGTAAATTTCATTTCATTGGTAAATATATTCCTGTATATTGTTTAGCTCAGTGCTTGCAGAATATATGGATATTGTTTTAAAGTTACTATATCAGTATGTTTTTAGGGGACGTTGCACTATAGGATGTGGTTTGGGCTTTTTTCATGAAAAATAAAAATATAAACAGAACATGCGCAACAAATAAGGCTCAACTTGGTACCTTTGTTTCTATGGGGCCAGATTTTCCAAAGGGAAAACCAGAGACATCTGTGATGGAGAATGGAAATGTGAGTTGGGATGGCATGCCAGGGATGGAGGAGTCAGGAAGGTGACCATAGGGTAGAATTGTCAGCTGGTAGGACCTCTCCTATCCAGCTCGGTCAGCCCCTAAGAAAAGGGAGACTCCACCTGGAGAGTCCTGGGGAGGGAACCCCAGTTACTAGAAAGACCCAGGTAGTAGTAATAGGGGATTTAATTATTAGAAATATAGATAGTTGGGTTTGTGGTGATTGGGAGAACCGCATGATGAATTGCCTGCTGAGTGTGAAGATTGTGGATCTCATGAGACATCAAGACAGACTTATGCACAGTTCTGGGTAGGATATAGGGGCCGCTAACAGGGAGTTTTGAGAGGGAGTTTGGAAGAGAGTGGGACGGGGGTGAGGTATACTTGCCATTCTTTAAAACCTTTAAACTAAACTATAATCAAAACTTCTTGATTTAAACCAAACCCTATCATTAACTTAGGTAGCTGTAGGAAAGAATGCAGGCAGAAGCCCAGCAGCAGAGTGGGGGCTATCCTGTTTATTGCGCTCAGTGTAGCATGTATGATTACCTGCCCTGTGGGCAGGTGGTGTATGTGTGCATTCAGTGCAAGGAGCTCCTGGCCTTCAGAAACCAAGTACGGGCTTTGGAGGCCAGGGTGGCGGAACTGGAAGAGCTAAGGGAGGCAGAGAGGTATGTTGATGAGGCTTCCCGGGACACTGTAGGTTTGTCCCACCTCCGGTCAGACAGACCCTGCACTGTTAAGGAGGATGAAAGGCTCAGGGAAAGAGATCAGCCAATGGGAGCAGAGGGAAACCTTCCTATAGTTGTGACCCTCCTTCCAGATGATGCTGGGGTATCCTCTCACACTGAGGTTACTTCTCCGGAGGAGGGAACTCCAGTCATTAGGAAAAGACAGGTATTAGTAATGGGCGATTTGGTCATCAGAAACATAGATAGCTCGGTTTGTGATGACCGGGAGAACCGTATGGTGACTTGCGCTGCCTGGTGCAAAGGTTGCGGATCTCTCAAGGCATCTAGATAGACTTATGCGTAGTGCTGGGGAGGACCCGCTGGTCGTGGTACATAGAATAGAATATCAGGGTTGGAAGGGACCTCAGGAGATCATCTAGACCAACCCCCTGCTCAAAGCAGGACCAATCCTCAATTTTTGCCCCAGATCCCTAAATGGCCCCCTCAAGGATTGAACTCACAACCCTGGGTTTAGCAGGCCAATGCTCAAACCACTGAGCTATCCCATGTACATGTAGGTACCAATGACATAAGGAAGGTAGGAGAGATGTCCTAGAGGCCAAATTTAGGCTGCTAGGAAAGAGACTGAAATCCAGGACCTCTATGGTGGCATTCTCAGAAATGCTTCCAGTTCCACGCGCAGGGCCAGGTAGGCAGGCAGAGCTTCAGAGTCTCAATGCGTGGATGAGACAATGGTGTAGGGAGGAGGGGTTTAGATTTATTAGGAACTGGGGAAACTTTTGGGATTGGGGGAGCCTATACAGGAAGGATGGGCTCCACCTAAACCAAAGTGGATCCAGACGGCTGGCACTTAACATTAAAAAGGTTGCAGAGCAGTTTTTAAACTAAGAGATGGGGGAAAGCCGAATGCTGCAGAGGCACATGTGGATCGGACAGAGACTTCTCTTAGAGGAGAGTCTATCGATAGAGATTTTCTAGGTTTTAGTCAGGAGACCAGGATGGAAGAGCATAAAATATGGGCCAGATCAGACGAGAAACATTCACATAAAAAAGAATCTGACACATCAGAAAAGGGCAGACAAATAAACAGTGACAAGTTTTTAAAGTGCTTGTACACAAATGCTAGAAGTCTAAATAATAAGATGGGTGAACTAGAGTGCCTCATGTTAAAGGAGAGGAGTACTTGTGGCACCTTAGAGACTAACAAACTTAAAGACGATAAAGTAATTGCAGAGAGTTCCTTGCTTCAGTCTTCACAGCTGAGAATGTTAGGGAGATTCCCAAACCTGAGCCGACATTTGTAGGTGACAAATATGAGGAACTGTCACAGACTGAAGTGTCATTAGAGGAGAATTTCAGAGTCATCTTGGAAAAGAGTAGACAAAGGAGGGATATGATAGAGGTATATACAATCATGACTGGTGTGGAGAAAGTGAATAAGGAAAAGTTATTTACTTGTTCCCATAATATAAGAACGAGGGACTACCAAATGAAATTAGTGGGCAGCAGGTTTAAAACAAATAAAAGGAAGTTCTTCTTCACACAGCGCACAGTCAACCTCCTTGCCTGAGGAGGTTGTGAAGGCTAGGACTATAACTATTTATAAGGGTTTAAAATAGAACTAGATAAATTCATAGAGGTTAAGTCCATTAATGGCTATTAGCCAGGATGGGTAAGGAATGGTGTCCCTAGCCTCTGTTTGTCAGAGGGTGGAGCTGGATGGCAGGAGAAAGATCACTTGATCATTACCTGTTAGATTCAATCTCTCTGGGGCACCTGGCATTGGCCACTGTCAGCAGACAGGATACTGGGCTGGATGGACCTTTGGTCTGACCCAGTATGGCAGTTCTTGTGTTCTTATGAGGAGCTGGTGGTTGTGGTACATGAAGGTACAAATGACACAGAGAAAGGAAAGAGAGAGGTTTTGGAAGCCAAATTTGTGTTTCTAGGTAAGAGATTAAAGTCCAGGACCTCTATGATAGCATTTGCTGAAATGCTTCCAGTTCCACGTACAGGGCCAAGAAGACAGGCAGAACTTCAGGTTCTCAATGTGTGGATGAGATGATAGGAGGAGGGTTTCAGGTTTAATAGGAACTGGGGAACCTTTGGGGAAAGGAGGGGCCTAGAAAGGAAGGATGGGCTCCACGTAAACCAAAACAGAACCAGATTGCTGGCATGTAACATTTAAAAGGTTGGAGAGGATTTTTTAAAGTAAGGGTTTGTTATGTAAAGCCTCTGCTCAATCCAGTAGAATGTAACTTTTCAGTCATTCCTAGTATGATCATTAAGTTCTGTAACCTTTTGCAAACTTCGTTACTTTTAGTCATTGTTAGCATAGCCTTTTAAATATTGTAACTTTTGCAAGCTCTGTAACCTTTTCAGTTACCACTTGTATAACCTCCAAGCTTTGCAATATTCCATCACACAATCAGGGAGAGTGTGAACAAGGGTGTGTGTATGGGACTGGATGGAGAGGAGCTGCAAGGAGAAAAGAGCCCAGAGACAGGAGCCAGGTGTGTCTGATGTAATCTGCCCTGAGAAGGCAATCATGGGGTGCTGTAAAGGAAAGAAGAACCTGGTATGCATGAAAAGAACGAGGTCTGGGAATGCTTCTCGGTGACGGACACAGAAGGAAAAACTCAGTGTATGTGACAGGAGCCACCCAGTTCCAGTAAAAGGAAGAAGTCTTGCTTCTTGACCTGCTCGCAAGCCCAGGTCCGTGACCACAGGCAGATACACCAGATCTACTGTGCTTCGGCTTCTCGGCTTCCTCTGCTGTCTCCGGTAACTCTCCGCCTGCATGAGCGTGTGGGTCCCTGAGGGTATGAATGCGATAAATGTGTGCATGCATGAATAAGCTCCATCCCTTTTCTGTTTGATCCAATAGAGGCATTTAATAAAACCAATATAAGTTTAACCCTGGGTTGGTTTCTAGGAAAATTGAGGTAACAGGGTTGGGAGAAAGTCAACAGGTGCAGAAGAGCACACATTTTGGGAGGAGACATCCCTTAGGAATGAATTTATTAAAGAAGGAACTCTATATGCTAGTAAACAGGAGAGGAAAGAAATTGGTAAAGTACAGGTAGGAGCTAGTGAGGAACAGTCAAACATAAAAAAGTCCCATTTAAATATCACATTAAGGCAAGCAACTGCATATTGACAAAATGTACAAGTGCTTACATACAAATGCTGGAAATCTAAATACTAAGATGGGTCAACTAGAGTGCCTGGCATTACATGAGGATACTGATATAACAGGCATCACAGAAACTTGCTGGAATGAGGATAATCAATGGAACGAGGTGATACCGGGGTACAAAATATATCAGAATGACAGAGTAGGGTGTGCTGGTGGGGGAGGGGCACTATATGTGAAAAAAGCATGAATCAAATAAAGTAAAAATGTTAAATGTATCAAACTGTCTCATAGAATCTCTATGGATAAAAATTCCATGCTTGACTAATATGAGTATAGCAGTAGGAATATACTACGGACCACCCGACCAGGGTGGTGATGGTGACTGTGAAATGCTCAGGTTGATTAGAGAGGCTACAAAAAAAGAAAACTCAATAACAATGGGGGGTTTCAACTATCCTTATATCGACTTGGAACATGTTACCTCAGGATGGGATGCAAAGATAAAATTTTTAGACACCATTAATGTCTGCTTCTTAGAGCAGCTAGTCCTCGAACCCACAAGGGAAGAGGCAATTCTTGATATAGTCCTAAGTGGAGCACAGGATCAGATCCAAGAGATGAATATAACTGAATCATTCGGTAATATTGAGTGTAATGTAATTAAATTTAAGATCCTTGTAGGAGGAAAAATACCAAACAAACACACCACAGTAGCATTTAACTTAAAAAAGGAGAAGTACACAAAAATGAGGGACTTAGTTAAATGAAAATTAAAAGGAACAGTCACAAGGGTTTCAGCCAAGCTACACTTGGCACAGAAGGAAGAGGAAGGCAAATGTGTCAGAAAGCCACTAATGCTCTCCTTTGAACCCAGGGCTCAATTAGGTCACTGTCAAAACTCAGAGCAATCTCAGGGCTGCTCTAACTTAATCATCTGGTAAGAGCCCTGTAATGGAGTATCTCAGGTCCTGCCTCCATTTCCCCACTCTAATGTAAACTGGCAGGCTAGCTCACCAGCCAGCGCTTTCAACAAAACTGGCACCAGTGTACAGTATTTCATTCCCTTCTCCAAGGGATGCACTTTTTTGTTCAAATGCAAACACAAGTGCACATCAATCATGACAGGTAAACCAGGTTCTGCCGCCTCCCCCCTCTTAAGGCCTCAGCGGCAGCCTACACATTAAGTATCCCCAGCCAGGTCTTTCATCCAGCTGCTGCAGGAGCCTCCCTCCAGCTCTTCCCCTAAAAGGCCAACAAACACCTCACTTACCTCACCAGCTGGATGGCAGCTGATTAGTGAGGGCTAAGCCAAACTCCCTCAAAGGACCAGCCACCCTGGGACAGCCTCTAGGGGCCATGACACAGCCAGGATCACCAGAATGTGGTATGCTCCAGCAGGGAGGTATGAGTAGAGCTGGTCAGGATTGTCTGTCAGAACGGTTCATAGGTGGAAAACAAGGCTTCTGCAAAATCAAAATTATTTTTTTTCTGTCAGAAAAATCTAACTGGAATATTTCATTTGGGGTCAGACTGTCCAAATCCAAAGTTTGTTTCATTCTTCTTCGAGTGATGATCCTTATGTGTGTTGCACACACCATGCACCTAAGTCCAGAAATCTTTCGTAGGCAGTGTCTGTGGTCCACACATGCAGTAGATCGCCTCATGCTCTGAACTGAGGGCATAAAGGGCAGTATGGACCAATGCCTCACCACTTTTTTCTTACCACCGCATGGCCTGAATTGGAATCCCTTCTGCACTTCTATCTTCCTCTTCTGTGAGCCCATGAATACAATTTGTAAACATTTTAATACTTATGTGTTTTAGTCCTTTGAGTTAGCATAGTTAGTTTAGTTACTCCCTGCCCTGGGCAGCTTCTCCCACCAAAGAGGGACCATGCCAAGAGTTCTGGAATTCAAGATCTGTATCTCCTGCCCCCATTCCTTTCCCATCAGCAACAACCACCAGTACTGCCTTTATTGCCTTGGAAAGGCTTATAATGCCACCAACATCAGCTGCTGCACTCCTTCCCTTCCTGAACTCAGAGAAGAGAAGGGGACATGAATATAAGGACAGATCTTCATCCAGATTTGCCTCTAAGAGAAAGGATCCCTCCCAATCTCGGTCAAAGTCACGTGAGCCCCCTTGCATGGGTCGTGAACAATTAGGTCTGCATAAACCTTTTGTCCAAGAAGGAAAGGGGTGAAAGAAGGATCCAATTGTACTGGCTTCAGCTCCACCCCACAAATCTAATGAGTGGTACCCAATGGTTCCATCTGTGGCATCAATACTGTATCCAATACAACAGCTTTGATATTCTCATTTTGGGATCCTCTGAACACTAGATGACTCTGATCCACTGCTACCCCATTCATGGGCCCCACATACATCAGGGAGGACCAAAAACTTTACCTTGCTGGAGGATGTTTTGCCCTACCCACAATCTCTTCTCAGAGTCATCCCTACTCCCCACTTCCCCAGAAAGCAGCTTGAGGGGAAGAATATCAACCCTGACTACATCTCCAACTAATGTCCTCCCACTGGTACCACCAGTGCTCCAGGTAGAATAGGAACCTAACATCTTCTCAAGTGAATCTGACGCTCCAGTTGACATTCCCCCACAAGGGAAACAATCCCAGTCAGAAGTCATAAACCTGCTACATCCTTCCAAATACGACTATCCAGAGGATTGCTGGTACCCAATGCCTTTCATAGAATATCAGGGTTGAAAGGGACCTCAGGAAGTCATCTAGTCTAACCCCCTGCTCAAAGCAGGACCAATCCCCAATTTTTGCCCCAGATCCCTAAATGGCCCCCTCAAGGATTGAACTCACAACCCTGGGTTTAGCAGGCCAATGCTCAAACCACTATGCTATCCTCTCCCCCAATGTAGAACCCAGGTCTCTGAGACCTAGTCCCCTGTTCTGTCCACTAGGCCATACAGCCTTATCCTCCCCCTCTGGTCAATCCCTTACTGGGGCCCGTGGGATCCATATAGCAGAAGACAAGGATCCATATGGGTATCACACTGATCCTCATCTCCCAGATGCTACCAAACAGCTTCATTAGAAGTTGCAGAGGAGGAAAAGATTGAGCCAGTTCTGCCGGTTCCACCAATTCCAACAGGTATATCATCCTCTTCACCAGATGAGGTGGTTGCTTCATCCACCCGATGACCACAGACAATACCAGGAATTGTTGCAGAGGGTGGCCACCAAGTTGCAGATACCTCGATGAAGGGCCTATTGGACATCCTTCAGCCCTCTAGCCCTTCAAGGGTTGCTCTTCCAGTTAACCAAGTCATCCTGGAACCTGCCACATTGGTGTGGCACACTCCTGCCTCTTGTGCCCCTATTGTGAAAACAGCTGAGAAATGGTATTTTTTACCAGATGAAGAAGCAGAGTTTTTATTCACCTATCCAGTAGCCAACTCCTTAGTGGTGAAAGTGGCTACAGAAAGGTCCTGAGTGCAGTACTCCAATACTACCCAAACTGACAAGGATTCTAACCACCTTGACCTTTTGGGTAGAAAGCACTCTCATTGACTAGTCTACAATTCAGAGTTGCTAACTACCAGGCACTGTTAGCAAAATATGATTTCCTTAATTAAGCCAAATTTACAGATTTTAAAGACAAACCTCCTCAGGAAGACAGGCCCAGTTCCAAGACCTCATTCACAAAGGCAAGCTGGTGGCCAAGACATCATCATTTTAAGTGGCAGTTGCACAGCTAAAACTGCTTCTAGAACCATTGTCACAACTATAGTCATGAGGCATGAGGCATTGTTGCAATCTTCGAGATTTTCCAGGGAGGTCCAGAATACCATTGAGGACCTTCCCTTTGATGAATCTAACCTTTTTAATGCAAAGACCAATACATCTTTTGACACTTTAAAACAGCCTTATGCTCCCTGGATATTTACATCCCGGCCCCAAAGAGGAAACATCATAAGCAACCCTATAGGCCCAGACCACTTCCTCAAGTGTTCTATCATCAATGCTCATATAAACTCCCACATAAGCAGCAAAGAACTCAAAGACCCAAATATACAGCTTATTCCAGCTCTACAACCACTACCCAACCCCATTCCCCACACAAGGGGTTCTTTTAATGGTACCAATATTGATGCCATGCCTCATTACTCCCTGAACTTTTGGTGACTGCTTTACCTGCCTTGCTCTCAACTGGGCAGCAATAACTACAGACAAGTGTGCACTAGATATCATCCTCCAAGTCTACACAATCGAGATTATCTCACTTCCCAACCACAAACCCCCTTCTCAGGCTCTTTTCAGGGACCACTCTCATGAAGAGATTCTGAGTCAAAAAGTACATTCTCTTCTCCAGAAAATGGCCATAGAACTGGTGCCCCTTCAGCAACAGGGGTAGGGGTTCTACTCCGTATATTTCTTGGTTCCCAAGAAATCTGGTGGATGGAGATCAATTCTTGACCTGTGCCACCTAAACGTATTCATCTGAAAATTAAAATTCCACATTGTCACATTGTCAACAATAATCCCCTCTCTGGAAGATGGATATTGGCTCATGGGCCTTGACATAAAAGACACTTATTTTCATATAGATATTCACCCATCCCATAGATGTTCCTCAGACTCCTCATTGGGCAGGACCACTTCCAAATCAGATTTCTTCCATTCAGACTGGCTGTGGAACCCAGAATCTTCACAAAGGTCCTTTCAGTAGTGGCAGCTTGCATGAACCAAATGGCGTTATCACCTTTCCATATCTCAAGTCCAGTTGATAACAGCATTCCTACGCTGTCTTCTGTCTTCCTTGGGAATATGCATTTATCACAAAAAGTCTATTTTGACCACCACAAGGTCCACAGACTCCACAGGAAAAACCCTGGACTCGACTATAGCAAGAGCCTATCTTCTGAGAGATTCCACGTCATGAGTGATCTAATAAAATATGTCACCCTCAAACCCTGGGCTGCAGTCAGGACTTGCCTTTCCCTCCTTGGCCTCATGCACCCATGTTACATCATTTGCATCAAATTAGCTGCCTACAGACCTGGCTTCAGTCCATCTATTCACCAAAAAAAGACAACATCAATGCCGAAGTAACAATTCCAGCCAAAGTTTTGGTCTCACTCACCTGGTGGACAAAGCTGAAGAAAGCCGGGGTGGGAATTCCTTTCCTCACTCCTATGCCCAAGGCGACTACAGTCACAGATGCCTCCCTATTGGACCGGGGAGCTGACATGAACAATTGTGCCATACAAGGTACTTAGATCCCTTGAGAAGCAAGGATGCACATCAACTTACTAGAATTAAGGGTGGTCCGTCAGGCCGGCAATGCATTCCTTCCACTCATTTGATCCCTTCATATCCAAGTAATGTCAGACAATATGATGACTGTCTTCAATATAAATAAGGGGGGGGGGAGCAAGATCCCTTCCCATGTGTGTAGAGACATCAGCCTCTGCAATTGGTGTCTCAGATATCACACTCTCAGCAGTATACTTACTAGGCACACAGAATGCTTTAGCAGACAGTCTCAGCAGGCATTTTTCAATAGACCACGAATGGGAGATTCTCGAGTCCATTCTCAATGACATCTTCAATCAATGGGGAACACCATCCTGGGCTCTCATTGCCTCACAAGAGAACAGGAAACTTCAATATCCCCCCATTGCTGGTTGCTGATTCAACACAGTGACACAATCAAGCATCCCAACCCAGGGCCACTGCAAATCAAGGCCTGGTATTTGGATTGACATCAGATGTTGAGCATCTGCAGTAGGAAGAGGGCCTGAAACATAAGCCCTTGTATCAGATGCCTGGTATGAGGCCTAATGCCTGAACTAAAGTAATGGTCAAAACTTGCTAATATAAAGCAAAGCTAAGTTGTAAGTAAGACGCAGGTCCTGCTCACAGAATCTGGCAAGAACAGGGCTGATATTGCAGAAACACACACTTCTAAGTAGTGCTAGGCATAAGAATATATACACAAACATATTCCAGAAAGGTGGTACCAGAACTCCTCGATACCAGCACATCCCCAAAGATAACAGGAACATGCTGACCCATCGTAAAGATACAGTCAGGATGACAGCATGATGGATAGAGATGTTTTGATCGAACCAAGAGGTACAAGGTAATAAGCGGTGGTTAGCTACGTCAGAGAGTGGCACCTACCTACATAAAGGATAATACATAATTTCTTTGTATCTGTGTATAAAGATGCATCTCAGAGGCAATGTCTTTGTGTGGCTGAGGAGAGAATGGAAAGTCCCGCCATTCACTGAGCCGGTCCATTGTCACGAGCATACATATGTTAGTGTACCTGTAACCATGAAGCCAGGACATTACAACCATGCTTTGTCAGCAATAAACCTGACCAAGATCCTTCACTGAAAACTGAGTCTGGATGTATTTGGCAGTTAGATCAGAGCCTGCTGTACGGGCTCTCTCACCAGAGTCAGTACAGCACGCAGAGAGAACACACACATGCAGCCAAACATCTGACCACATTGGTGACCCTGACCGCTGATCTGGTAAATAAGCAAGCTGCCCTCTGTAGAAATCGTGATCTAACATGGCATAAAACTGTGTGTTAGGGAATCCCCGTAACCCCTCTCTGAAAATCCCCGCAGGGTTTCATAAGGTATGTAGCCTTTAAATGTAGAATATTGTAAACTACAACCATGGCTGTTAAATGGTTAAAACAACATGCCACAAAATTGGCAGAGCAAGTAACAGAAACAAAGAAAGAGTTAAAAAAAAAGCAGGAAAACTTACAGATCCCTGGAATGCTCCTGCTCTCCTAACAGGGCAGCAAGCAGTCCAGAGACAGGAAGCACAGGAACACACTAAAACTTTGGAAACAGCTGTAACAAACCTACAAAAAAGAAATGTGCCATCCTCTGTTATAAATAATGGTGATCAACGGCAGTCTTCAGGTAGCTACCCTGTGCCTGAAGAATGGGGAAAGAAATGGAAAAAGGTGGCCCTAGTAAAATTAACTCTTAATTAACAGAGCCTGCTTTATGGGCTATCTGGCCAGAGTCAATACAGCACGCAAAGAGAACACACACACACACAAGGAGCCAAACATCTGACCACAACACTCATGCTCAATAGCAGCTCATTTCATCCTCAACCACAGCAGGAAGGATTCAACCAAAACAATCTTATTTAGCCGAATGCAAGTCTTTGTCCATTTGGTCACAAGACCAGTTATCTCTAGAGTCCCCTGGGAACCCTGCTACTCTAGATTACCTACTTACTCTTAAGACATCTGGTCTCTCTACCAGTTCCCTAAAAGTTCATCAGGCAGCAATCAGTGTGTTTCATCCTCCTATTGAGGACCACAGTATCTTCACTCATCATATGATAACTAGATTCCTCAAAGGACTTATTAGATCTTTTCCACCGATGGTGACGCCAACACCTCGTTCTTTCAGCTCTCACTAAACCTACTTTCAAACATTAGCCTCTGTTCTATGTCCCATCTCGTGATGAAAGTTGCCTTCTTAGTCACCATCACATCAGCCAGAATGGTGAGGGAGCCAGGAGAACTCATGGCAAATCCGTCATATACCACCTATCCTAAAGAGAAGGTCCTTCTCCGCCTCCATCTGAAATTCACCCCTAAAGTAATTTCGTCGTTTCACATGAATCAAACCATCAGCTTACCAGTATTTTTTCCAAAACCATATGCCTCTGATGAGATGGCTTCACTCCCTAGACATACAATGGGCACTGGCCTTTCATATGCAGAGAATAAAAGCAATTAGAACCCCTATGATTATTATTTCCATACAAGAGAGATCAAGCTGTATCTGCCCAGAGACTCTCTAAATGGACCTCGGGCTGCATCAGCCTTTTCTATCAACTAGTTCACATTGCCCTGAGAGAGTCCTTTCCACCAGGGCACATGCAACCTCTACAGCATCTTTGCGAGACATACCTTTACTAGACATTTGTAGATCAGCTACTTGGAGCTCCTTATGCATTTTCACATGACACCACGCTTTGGGCTAGTCCTCTACTACAGATATAGCTGTGGAGACAGCAGTCTTACAGACAGCCATAACATCTCCTGTTTGATTTACTAATCTTATATGTGTGGAATACACATGGGGTCCATCACTTGAAGAAGAAATGGAGGTTACTTACCTGTAATTGGAGGTTCTTCAAGATGTGTGGTCCCTATCTGTATTTCAGTCCCCACCCTCCTTCCCCTCTGCTGCAGATCTCATTTAGATTCTTGGTTAGAAAAGGAACTGGAGAGGCGTTGGTCCGCACTGCCCTTTATGTCTTCAGTTCAGAGCATGAGTTCTACTGTGCATGTGCAAACTAACAGACACTGCTAACTAAAAATCTCCAGACTCAGATGCATGATGCACCCCACTTGTGTACCTCACTTGTGGAATACTGATAGGGACCACACACTACAAAGAACCTCCAGTTACAGGTAAGTCACTCCATTTTTAGTTCAACATTGAGTTGCATCCCACTGAGCAGCTGCAGTGCATCATGAGAGTTGTAGTTCAGGTGCCTCATGTCCCCATTCCACCCTGTGCACTGGGCTACATCTCCCACTGTATTCCAGCTCTGGCTAGAAAGAAATGGTGTATAACTGGCTAAGCCAGTCCTATGCCAGCCTGGGAGTCCCCCACACAAAGGTACGCCCCAGATACTCTTAGAGCAGCTTATTGCCCCCTTTGTCCTGCAGTGTGGTGTAAAAGCAACATATCAAGGGTTGAGAATCTGCCCTGTGAGGGTTTTTTTAATGGTAGCATCCATTTACAGAAGATAGCTTTCTTAGCTAACCGGATGATGATGGGATTAATTGCATCCTCAGCAAGTTCGTAGATGACATAAAGCTGGGGGGAGAGGTAGATATGCTGGATGGTAGGGATAGGGTCCAGAGTGACCCAGACAAATTGGAGGGTTAGGCAAAAAGAAATCTGATGAGATTCAACAAGGACAAGTGCAGAGTCCTGCACTTAGGATGGACGAATTCCATGCATTGCTACAGGCTGGGGACCAACTGGCTAAGAGCAGTTCTGCAGATTTCTGGGGATTACAGTGGATGAGAAGCTGGATACGAATCAGCAGTGTGCCCTCGTTTCCAAGAAGGCCAACAGCATATTAGACTGTATTAGTAGGAGCATTGACAGCAGATCGAGGGAAGTGATTATTCCCCTCTATTTGGCACTGGTGAGGCCATACCTGGAGTACTGCATCCAGTTTTGGTCTCCCCACTACAGAAGGGATGTGGACAAATTGGAGAGAGTCCAGCGGAGCGCAAAGAAAATGATTAGGGGGCTGGGGCTGACTGACTTACGAGGAGAGGCTGAGGGAACTGGGGTTATTAGTCTGCAGAAGAGTAGAGTGAGGGGGGATTTGATAGCAGCCTTCAACTACCTGAAGGGGAATCCAAAGAGGATGGAGCTTGGCTGTTCTCAGTATTGGCAGATGACAGAATAAGGAGCAATGGTCTCAAGTTGCAGTGGGGGAAGTCTAGGTTGGATATTAGAAGCACTATTTCACTAGGAGGGTGGTGAAGCACTGGAATGGATTGCCTAGGGAGGTGGTGGAATCTCCATCCTTAGAGGTTTTTAAGGCCCTGCTTGACAAAGCCTTGGCTGGGATAATTAGTTGGAGTTGGTCCTATTTTGAGCAGGGGATTGGACTAGATGACCTCCTGAGGTCTCTTCCAACCCTAATCTTCTATGATTCTATGACCCAGGATGTCTGAGCCTGTTCAGAATGAGTTCCACCAGCCCTCATTAGAATACTGTCACGCTACAGCTATATTCAGTCAGAGAAAGAAACTGACACCACTTTTATTCTCTCCCCACCCCTTTTCCCAGCTTTGGAGCTTTCCTCGCCTAACTTAAACAACCCAGAGGTAGGATGTTTTATTTTCTTGTATTTTATAGCTCCACATTAGCTCTAGCTCCAGGACTTACATTGTCTGATGTGTTTGCTATCTGGGCAATCAGTGGGGATAATTCATTTGTGATCAAGCCGAGCAAAGAAAGATGTGTTAAAACTTGGAAACAGGAATGCAAATCAGCTGCTAATTAAGAGACTGTGCAATCTAAAATCTACAGGATGGAAAGCAGAAAGAGACTGCTGTCCCAGCTGTTGAAATATGTTCCTGTTCATCAATAGCTAATCGTCTGGCCCTGAATATAAGCTGAAGAACTTCAAAATGAGATGTTCATTTACATCCCTCCAGTTTTGGTGGTTTAAACTGTGATCAAGAGGAGATGTAATCACACCATTCCCATGTAGGTTCAGATGCAGAGTTGCACCTCTGTGAGGGGTAAGGATTTTAGTTTAGTCCATCACAGAGATGGGCCCTTATTGTAAAGTTTGAATATGGACTTGTATCCAGATTCCAAACTCCCTCCAAGGTGCAGGGTTGTTATGCGATATGGTTCCATTTTGGCCCATTACACAGAGAAACCTTTATAATGATATTTGGATCCACATTCAAGCCCAGACTTCAAATCTCCCTCCAACCCAAACACATCAGGAATGTTTCAATTTGGATTTGCAGTTGGGTCCATCTCTTATTGGGATGGTGCCACTTCACTGTTGGGTAATAGTGCAGAGAGTACACTTGGGCAGATGTTACATCCTTTGTGCTGTATCATGTAGCCTACTGCTCCCAGAAAAAGCCTCTTTACAAACTGCACATGTCTGGTGTGGATAGGACAATACTGCATTTACCTTCAAGATCATGGAAAACTAGCAGAAAGATGGGAAGAAAGAAGGGAAGGAAAAATTACAAAGGTTCTAGAGGATCTGATATGATATAATAGCGAGAGAGCAACTGAGACATGGATGTAGTCAGAGCTAGATCAACATAAAGAGCCTCAAATGGTTACTGTCTCTCCATAAGACAGAACTGAATAGAGGGTACATACCTTGCCAATACCCTATGCTGGAACTTTAATCTGTGCATGTTTTTAGAGATCCAGTCATTCTAACATCACATATAAAATCTCTCTCTTTATAAACTCATTTTATTGTAATTTTTAAGGAACACAATATAGTATAAAAGTATTTCGCAATAGAGATGGCCAATTAATGAGGATCAAGACCTAGGATACAACGAAAGAAGAGCTGCACAATATTGCTGAGATCAGAGGTTCCTGAATGTTTCATTAGTAATAAATGAGGTGGCGGACAGGCAGAGCTGTAGGAAAGAGATCTCTATTAAGCGTGCTGAGCAACCAGTGTTATATACTGAAGCTGTACATTTTTATGTACCAACAATCAGGGCTCAGTTTGCATTTCCCCATGGTGTCACATTGAACTAAGTCCTTCCTGAAACCTGATCCTCTTGCTACAGTCCCACTCATCAAACTGCATGGGGGACTTGTGAGAAGAGAGCTAGCTGGTCACGTGGTGTTGGCTAAATTGCACGGAGACAGCAAAAACTACATGAAATACATTCCTAATATTACATTTCCAGAGAATCAATTTGTGTGGCAGGGAGGGTATAAAACCATGATTGGTCCCTTTGGTTCAGGTTCCCCAAATGACCCACCACCCGGCTTTTGACATTGTGTGACACCGAGGGCTTGTCTGTTATGGGCTCCTGGTTTAGGCACCATCACTGGACCTGGGTTTCAAACAATAGACATGCCATGAAGGAAACTGACCACATCCTCACCAGAAATCACTCCGTAGTGAAATCTCACTGAGTCTGCAGCAGCACAGAAGCACCAGTAAAGAAGAGCTCTATGTAGCTCAAAAGCTTGTCTCTCTCACCAACAGAAGTCGGTCCAATAAAAAAAAAGACTCCTCCACCCTATATCTCTCATATCCTGGGACCAACACAGCTACAACACTTTAGTTCTCACTCAGCTGTCACTTTGACTTCCAACTCCTCACAAGCCAGACATCCACCAACAATACAATGTCCAGCATCTCTCTGAGGTTCCTGCTGAAGCTGTAAGATACACCCAGGCTATCGAGGATCACATGCATAACTTTGATACCCTCTCGGATGACATGGTAATCACCTGAAGTAGTATACATAATGCTATATCACATGCCGCTACTGGAACAATCAGGCATCAGATGATCATGAAAGAAACTGTAGTTTTCTGAAGCGGTCTTTGATATATTAGTGAGAAAGCACACAAGCAGGGAGATGTCCAAAAATGTAAACTGGAAAGCCATTTTCCAGACCATGGCAAAACATGACTGTATGATCTGCATCAACTCCCTGGCCAACAAAGCAGAGGATAGCCTAAAGTCAACAATCTGTGTCATGTCTGTCTACAAAGCACACACCTGGGTGGCAGCCACAACCTTCTAACATCCCCATCACAAAACAAGAATGCTTTACCTGCTCCTGGACAGATGGAAATCACATTCTGAAAGCATGCTGTACCACGCCTCTGCTGACGACTGTCCAGAGCTATGTACCTGACAAACCACACGGCTGCATTGGTGACAGACACCGATCCTCCATTACTCAAGGTAGTACGAAAGACCGTCCAAAAGTCACAAAACATACATGCTGCTGGATCAGATGGTATTCCATCTGAGCTGCTCAAAGGTACCTTGAAACATTTCACTGGCTGGTGTGAGCTGCCATTGATGTCATGCAGCTCTCTCAGTTTACAGCAGCATGTTTGTAAGACAAATCCTGTTTGGTTTAACCTGTATTTGGTGAGTCAGATCAGAGATGATAAGGCTGAGATGTTCCAACCCACCTCAGGTTCCACACCATAAAATTCTGACCCACCAATATTTTGTTTCAGCATTGTATAAATGAATAGTTTCCAGACCCAGACCCACTCCCTGGGTTACACAAAATGTACTAGCAAAGGGCTGCAGTCCTTGATTCTTCTGCCTTCACTATCTCTGGTACTTATATGATCCCCCATTACCACAGCATCTGCACACCACCCCTGGGAAGCAGGGAAGTGTTTTTAGTAACATTTTACAGATGAGGCACAATGAGGCTAAGTAACTTGCTCAAGGTCACACTGGAAGATTGTGGTGCAGCATGGAACAGAATCCATGTATTGAACCCAGATGTTCCAGACCCCAGGCTAAGGCTTCCAACACCTACTCACATCAAGGAGCCCTTACCATTGCAATGAATCCCATGGACTTTAGCGAGCACTCCTCAATGCAATTAAAAGTTTGAAATTTGACCCAGAGTGTTCAGAAATGGAACAAGAATTCATGATGTTTGGAGAATCAAATGTTGAGGGAAAGAGTCTGTTACTATTGGTGGTGGAATCTTCTTCCTTTTGAAGTTTTTAAGGTCAGGCTTAACAAAGCCCTGGCTGGGATGATTTAGTTGGGGATTGGTCCTGCTTTGAGAAGGGGGTTGGACTAGATGACCTCCTGAGGTCCCTTCCAACCCTGATATTCTATGATTCTATTGACCCTATGGGCTTCAGCTCAAGTTTGTCTGGTATTTACTACTCGTCTCCTATGGAAATCATTCCCTCCAGAAAGTTGGCAAATTTCCATACTTAAATTCTCATGCATTAAGAAGCATCTCTATACAGTTATTGGAAGGTCAATCCAAAGGTACTTAGGGAAAAACAGACCACTGTCCATAGTAACTTTCTCCTAGTCTGAAGGTGCAAGTATGTTTCAAATTAGTGCCAATTGGTTCCATTAATTTAGTTTAATTTTTAAAAATTCCCCGTGGTCTCTGGTACAATGCAGGAGCCACTGCCACACCCAGAGTCTCTTTCCAGGCACAGGAATATTTTCCAACCATGGACAAAATCAACCAACCAGTTCCTTAGCCCACCCTGGGCTAGTGCTCCCAGAGGACTTCGCCTTTTGGTCTCCTGCTTTAGGTCCTATGGCAGAATTCTGCTATGCTTTTAGCTCAGCTCCACCTCCCATGGCTTTCTTCCTGGAGGTGCTTTCCCTCTCGGCTCCCCTGCAGCCGGTTCCCTCTTCCTCCCCTCCCATGGGACTCTGGCAACTTCTCCTAGGAAACTCCCTGCTGCCTGCTCCCTGAGCAGCGCCCTGCTTTCCTCACAGCCTGGGTCTTTATAGCCCTAGGTGCTGCCCTGCCCACTGAACTGGGAGCACCTGTTCTAGCAGGGAGACCTGCTTCATGCAAAGGTGCCTGTGACAGTCACCTCTGCATTGCTCTGATCCTGGGCCAGCCTTCCTGAATTCACTCTCTCACTGCTCCCTGGACTACGGGATGCAGGGCTGGCGTGTTTGCAGTTGGCTCCTGCTGCACTTATCTCCAGCTGTAAGGACTGGTGGGTAGGGCTCTGATGCCTGAGTCTCCCCTTGTAGAGGCCCAGTGATGTCAATGGAACTGACCTGTGCCCTGTAGTGGGAGAACAGGGGCCGAAGTGATCACACCTGCGAGCCAATGGGAGTGTTTTCACAGGCTAAGGAAGCAAGTGATTGGATGGAGAGATGCGGGGAGTGGGGGTTCCCTGAGGTTATGGGACTGGGTAAGAGTTTGGTTCACTGGTTGCAGGATCCTTCTGCTCTGCAGAGGGGAGCAAAATGAGGGAGACATGCTGCAAAGCCATGACACTTGGGACACAGCGAAGAGACCACTATGCTCTAGCCTGACCTCCCTGCATAACACGGGGCCAGAGAACTTTACCCAGAGAACTTAATAAATGCTGATGGAACTACATCAGGAACATGCGGAATACCCCATGTCTGCTGCAAGAAGAGGCAGCGCTTTAACTGTTTGGGGAACCTCTAGTGTAATTGGTTGTCCCAAATGGTAATCTTCCTGTAACTTTTCAGTAGCAAAACAATCAACCCCAGTAAGGTGTCATGGTTGCTTCACTTTGACCCAGGGTTGAGTTCAGGCTGTATTGTGTGGCTGTGTCCTACAGTCCAAATGAGTTTATTGGGCAGGTGGATGCCTCTGCCATTGTTCAGGGGTGATTCTGAGCCCCATATGTTATAGGGAGGCACACAGGGTTGAGCTGCATCCCATGGGTTGGTAACAATTCCACTTGCCCCACTCCTGAAAGAGCATGGTAGGCTTCCATCCCAGCTCTTGAAAGTCTCACATCTTCACCACCAGCCTGGTTTCAGAAGTACTGCATGGGACAGGCTCTGGCTGCGGTTGAGCAATCCTAGGCATTCTTGTGGTTGTGCCATTGCTCCAGATGGCTTGTGGGAAGAAAGATGAGATCCCAACATCAGCCCTAGGAGCACAGCAAGTTGCTACCAGCCTACTGAACCAGCCAACATGCCAATTTTCTGTAATGAATGAGCAGATCAGGACTTTTTTATGTTGACCCCTCGTGTCCCTTACCCTGCTTTCATCAACCCAGAGCTATTAGAGTTGTCAATGACCTGAGGTTACATCTAGCTCATCCATCTCAGGAGCAGGTGTAGAAATGTGCCCTGCTGATAGTTCTCCAAAGCTTTAGCTGGTCAACTTTTACACATCCTAGCACACACAGTGCGGTTCCACAATTCCCTGGGGAGACTAAGATGCATTCTAATAGAGCTCACAGTTAGTTTTAGCTTGTGCCACTCTGAAGTGTACAATTGAAAGGTTACAACTCAAAGGCATCAAATAAAAAGAGTTTCTTAAATAACAAAAGATTGTCCTTTCTGTCAGAAATGCACATCCTGCCCTTTTTGGGAATTGAGTCAATGCAAATATCAGGTGAATGCTAAGTGACTGCTCAGAGTGACTCTTGTTCAGCTAGCGGCAATAATCCAGCCGTTGGATTCACATTAAACATCAGCTAGATGTAAAGACAGCACATTCTGGCAGTAACAAGCACTTCAGCTATTCAGAACTAATTCAGGAATGATTTCCTAGCACGTTCCTGCTGTGATGCTGAAAGCAATGTCCGGGGCGGGTGTACAGTGAGGCAACTGCTGGTGACTGGCATGAAACTCATCTGATCTGGAGGAGAATTTGCAGAACAAGACAGGTTTCAGAGTAGCAGCCGTGTTAGTCTGTATTCGCAAAAAGAAAAGGAGTACCCGTGGCACCTTAGAGACTAACAACTTTATTAGAGCATAAGCTTTCGTGAGCTACAGCTCACTTCATCGGATGCATTTGGTGGAAAAAAAATGCATCCGATGAAGTGAGCTGTAGCTCACGAAAGCTTATGCTCTAATAAATTTGTTAGTCTCTAAGGTGCCACAGGTACTCCTTTTCAGAACAAGACAGGAATTAATCAGTCCAAAAGTATCATTTTATAGAGTACTGAGAGTTTGGCTCCAGTACCCAAAAACTCCAGCTGTTGGGTTTTATATCAGATTAGCCAGTGAAGACAAGACAGGTTAATTACACATTGCCAATCTTTTAGCAAGAGGCTCCCAGCAGAGTTTCCCATGTGATAAATCCCATATACGTCCTTAAAAAGATTTGTCCCTTTGGAGAGACATTACTGGCTCCAGGGGCACCTCCTCAGCTGATATAAATTGGCCTAACTCCTGCTGAGGATCTGGCATCAGGACTCAGACCAGCAGCCCTTCCAAATGGACGGAGCTCTTTCAGAGGCTTGGGTGGAGCATGGGACTAGGGATGTGTGGTGTGGAATGAGAAGAGAAGTGATTCAATTGTAACTGTAATGAGCTGGGTGAAATGCTTCAGGTTTCTGACCCCCAAAAATGTGACAAGTTTTTCACACACAAAAAATCCCAACCATACCAAAGACAAGTCATTGCCACTTGGCAAGCTCACTTATACTACGTGCATATGCTGGAAATCTTCCTCCAGTTCCGAACAAGACCCCAATCATGGTAGCCACCCCACCCCCAGGTACTGCACATTACATAGCAAGAGCCTGTCCCTGCCCCAAAGAGTCCACGGTCTCAGGGCAAGATGGTGCCTTACACTATGCAAAATCCACTGTCTTCTCTAGCATCATGGCTCCATCTCCAGGCTCTTCTTTATCTCTCATCAGGGCCATCCTACACCTCAACCCATTGGTGGGCCATTGTATCCTGCCCACCACAGGAGTGGGGAGAAAAAGGAGGGGTGCCCCTACTACTTACAGCGGCCAGGTCTGTGCTATTTGGGGAGGTTTAAATGCCCCAATGGGAGGTGGGTGCCTCCCTCCTGTGATGACTGTGCTCTCTAGCTGTATCAATAGGTTGTTCGTAGCCAAAGGGCCAGAAGCTGGTGCTCAAGAATAGGTTTCACGGACCTTGGGCTTTCAGCACCAGCAAACCCACTGTCATTATGCGCTGCAAAAGGCTTGCCCTGTGCAGCTCTTTCTAGCTGCTTTAACCATGCCCTGAGGCACCTTTGATCATTTTGGCAGCCTATATAGGATGGGATTTAAAAGGCACCTAAGTCCCGTTGACTCTCAGTGGCACTTCCGCTCCTAAGCCAGCTCAGTGCTTTTGACAATCCAGCCCCAAGACCCAGCCACAGCTCGCAGCCCTGCACTGTGGGGTGAAATCCTGGTGTCCTTACTCATGTTTGACTTTCTCAAACTCCCATTGCTTGCATGCCCCAGTAGGGCCCTAGTGCTTAGCCTCAGGTAACTGGAACGTAGGGTCTACTGAGCAGTGTTCCTTTGCAGTGCACCCCATCGCCCTCCTCCCATGCAGCGTGAACACAAACTCAGGAGGAAACTCACCAGGATGTGGAGACCCTATACCACGCTCTCTGCACTAGTGACATTCTGAGGCGGAGCTGTGCAGGGGGCACAGTTGCAGCTCCATCTCCCTGTGTGTCACAGGTTGCGGGGTGTGGGGGGGTGCATCTCAGCACCAAATCCTGTTAGGCTAATATGGAGGAAGTCATTGGGGGTGACATGGGGAAGGACCAGGAGAATCCACCCTTAGGCAAACCAAATGGCCCAGGACCCCTATGGGGGAGGTACAAAGGGTAAGAAGCCATGCACTGACCTAGTGGCTGTAAAAGGTGTCTGCTGAGATAGAAGGGGAATAGAAGTGAATCCCATAGTCATGACCCTCGCATAAGGCCCTATTACTACACAGGGCCAAGTGTAATTTCTCCCAGAGTGACTGACCCATCACATGCAAAACCAATAATGATGCAACTTAGAAGCTGCACAGTTAGAATGTTATGCAATCAGGAAAAGCCGAAGTGAAAGTGCCTACAAGATCATTATCTCACGCACACTACACCTCTGATTAATTATCTATAGTCATTTCTTTGTTAAACAGTGACAGCATGTTAGTGTAATGGTTCATATGTCTGTTTTTCTTGTTAAACGTAGGAGTGGTTTTTTAACATACAATATCCTCTAGAAACAAAATTAAATACACCGCACAGTTTGAAAGAAAATGCCTGTTGAGTTGTCGGAGCATAAATCACTCACTTTCTATCCCTGTCATGCTGCAGAGAATGGATAAAGTGCTGCAGACTAGGAATGCAAAAGAAATCTATTGCAGAAAAAATCATTCTCACAAATAGACATTAGCCAAATCACAAGTGGTTTCTTCAATTTTTCCTTGAAAGTTTCATAGATTTGTGAGCCGATCTTACAGTCAATTGCCCATTCAACTCCTGGACTACATTAGGAATTGCAGCAATCAATCTACATTGATAAATCACCCTTCTTGCATAGCACAACTTGCAACCCAGCACTGAGACACATGGTTAAAAGTATTGTCAGTGACAGACTCAAGGGCCAATGCAGAGCACATGAAATAGCTCACAGCACCTTCCACGCACCAACAGGGAGCTGGGGTGTGCAAGGCGTTTCACTTGTGTTGACTTGCCATCTAGAGGGGTCCCCCAGCCTTTCTCATGCCAGCAGTCACTGAGGCAGCACATTCAACCCCTGGGAGGAGGCGTGGTGCACCAAGTAGCATCCGCACATTCAGAAAGAAGTCATATCCAGCCCTCTTGGGTGCCATGGCTGCAACACAAAGAGCTCTTTCAGGTAGGTGTGAAACTCGCCCAGGGCCCTGCAGAGATCTATCCTGGTCATGGGAGCTGAAAGGCTGCATGCAATCTGAAAGAGCTGCTCCAGCTACTTTATTTGCTCCATTCAGGGCCTTTTCCATACACCTGAGCAAGCCAGAAGGATTAGAAGAGGGAAGGGGTTACTGGCTTTCTGGGGCAGAACAGAGCACCGCCCTCAGAGCTGTGAAGATAGATAGATAGATAGATAGATAGATAGATAGATAGATAGATAGATAGATAGATAGATAATATGGATCTAGACAGATGGACAGACGGACTACCCTAGTTCACCTATCAGCCTGTGTCCATTACAATATTAGTGTATTCGTGCATTTGAGCTGTGGAGCTGGGTGACTCATTTCCAGGTGAGTTGAGCTCTGCTCCCAGAGCTGACACAGCTTGGGGTCTGTGACATCATTTTCGCAGACTATTCCAACTTGATGTTCAGAGCTTTAATGATTCATGGCTTGTGTCGGCAGGGCAAGGACCCCTCCACTCTGGGGACAAATGACAGAGAAGGTGGAGATGGATGGGAAAAAGAGGGAAAGCGAATTCACTTTGGAAGAGCTGGATTCTCCATCACTTGGAGTCTTCCCATCA
Organism: Dermochelys coriacea; assembly: GCF_009764565.3. Lineage (NCBI taxonomy): Eukaryota > Metazoa > Chordata > Testudines > Dermochelyidae > Dermochelys > Dermochelys coriacea. The sequence goes on from NC_050075.1 coordinate 43,466,955, forward strand.
ATATCGGGTTGCTCCTTCTGCTCAAGATCAACCAGTAATGGGCTTGAGGAAGGAAGCCCTGAGCGGTGTACTCTGGCCTGTGCTATGCCGGAGACTAGATAGTCATAGTTGCCCCCTTCTGGCCTTAAAATCTGTGAATCTCTAAGATAACAAAGGGAGGGAGGGGCCAGGGTTAAAATCACTCAAGATAACATTACTCATGATGTTGCAAATGTCATTCACTGAGGCAATAGGCCCCACGCCACTGAACAATGATTGGCTCTAGGAGATAATTTGGCCCTAATTTTTCTCATCACTGTGTTCCATAGCTGGGCTACTTTGCATCATTAATTTCCCCCTCCTCACAGGCCTTCTTTAATCTGGGGCTTCTTTTCCCAGCAATATAGCACAAAAGCCATTCGCATTTCCCTGAGCCTGGCTGGCAGCACTAACACGCTCTGCATTTCTGCTGCCCTTCCTCTCTCCCTGCACTTTAGCTGACCCCTTCTTTCCCAGAACAACTAGAGGCCAGGCAGCAGCACTTCAAGCATTCTTGGCACTATTTGTTCACAAACTTGCCCTGCTGTTTCAGGAACCTCTCTTCTTGCCTTGGTAAAATGAAAGCTGTTGCATTTCAAATTTGGACTCTGAAGGTGCAAATTTGCCCACCTCAAATGCTTCCAAAAAAGACACGTTCTTTATGAGTCAGTCATATTAGTAGCAGCATGCTATAAACAGCCTATTAAAAGCATGCTTTCTCAGGCAAATGCTGCTTCAGTGGCTAGTCAGAAGAGTATTTCCTTCACTGAGAGACCAAATTAATATTGGTGCCTGGCAGACATAATGATGCTGTGTAAATAACCTGCAACTGAGTTTCATTGTTATGATGCTTTTTGTTGTTGTTTTAGCCCCAAGAGAATGGCAATGCAATGGGAAGAAAGCAAACAGAAACTGGAGAGTGCCTGAAATAAAGGTGTGTTTTGAGAGAGAGATTAACACTGAATCATTTAGGGTGCATAGGAACACAAGAATTGCCAAACTGCATCAGACCCAAGGTCCATCTAACCTAGTCTCCTGACTCTGACAGTGGCCAGCAGATGTGGGGTAATCTTCCCCCCACATTATGACTCATTCAAATTTCTAATAGTTAGAGATTGGTTAAACTCTGAGAAAGGAGGTTTAATATCCCTTCCAAAGTGTTTGTAAGCATTAACTGTTGTAACCTCTTACCCACATAAGTGTCCAATTGTTTTTTGAATCTTGCAAAGTTCTTGATCTCAGTGATATCATGTGGCAATAAGTTCCGCAGTCTAATGGCATTCCACAGTCTAAGACCAAACAGCGAGTGTGTAGGTTTGGGATCTCTAAGTACTGACACATCAGAGAAGCCATAGTAATTCCAGTTAACCAATGGAGTTAGTCTGGATTGAAATAGAATTTGGCTCAGTGCAGCTAAAGCACAGAGATAGAAACAATGTGGGAAAGAGGGACATGGTCTAGTGAATAAAGTCTGGCTAGCACCGTAGCATTTAGTAGCTCCCAGCACAGGCCAAGATGCCATTGTGCTGGGCAGAGACAGTCCCTGCCAAAGAAGATTATAATCTAAGTATATGACAAGAGATAATGGCTGGAGACAGATCGGGCAGCACAAGGAAACAATGAGACGCTACTGCTGAGCAGGGTGGGCAGGGCTTTCTGCCCCCCAGCAGTACGACTGCTGTCGAGTTCTTTGTGTACTGTTCTTGGTACTGCCATAGGATTTTGTGTGGCCTTGAACCATTTGTAACACTAGCCTACATCCATCACCATGGCTGGTTTGAGGAAGCTCAGTTCAATTCTCACAGGTCACCAAATAGCTGCCATTTGGGTGGTTTTCAGTCACTGCTCAGCAGGGCCAGATTGAACCCAGTTCCCTTTCTGGGCTGGTTTTTCTACCTGTGGGTAAGTGCTCGTTGGTTAGCAGCAAGAGGTGTATTTGGCACATCAGAGCTGATGCCCGCGCAAGAGGGGCTCTACCCTTTTGTAGAATACACAGGCTGGAGGTCAGTCAGGTAGTGATGGGCACAGGAGTCATATTAACTTACGGCGTGTTATTCTAACAAGCTGTTTTAAAGACACAACATTATTGCCATACAAGGTGGCATTAGTCAAGTAGAATAGAGGCATCTCCATATGGGAGGTTAACATTACAAAATACACATTAGGGTTTTTTAAATTAATCAGTATAAGCAAGAAGAATGCATTTAAAAATCTAATTAGAAAACTCATTTACTTTAAAGAACCAGAAGGAATTAATATTAAATCCCAGAGCCATAAAGTCCATAGAGCAAACTACCATGAGGTGAATTATGGGCGCTTCCTTTCTTTTAAAGAGTCACCTTGTGAAAATGACAGAAGAGATCATGATATTGTTACCAGATTTGTCTGTTATTTTGGGGTATGCTTATTTATTAGGGTTACTGTTCTGGGGTAGGGTTCTGTAATTCTATAAATGTTCTGCTTGTGTCACTTGTGTTCTCATACGGATCTCTGCTTCTCCTTTCTGCAAGTCCCCTCCCAATGGAGCTATCCTGCAGGACCTAGGCTCCCCAGCACTAGGTTCTTCCCGCCCCAGAATCAGACAAACACACACACACACACACACACACACACACATTAACCAAGCCCATCTGAGAGGACGGGGTTAATCAGTACTCCCAAGCTGACCCTTTATATTTCCCTGGACCCGGTAGGCTGAGCTGAGCAGCACTTCCAAACTGTCACCCTCATATGCCATGGGCACCACACCGGAATAGAGCACACATGAGCAGACTGGGTCAAGCAGCACTTTCAAGCTGCCTCCCTTATATGCCACTGGACTCATCAGGCTGGGTCGAGCAGCACTTTCAATCTGCCTATCCCCACTTTCACATTACAATTGTATTGGTAGTAACCCACTTGATGAGCAAACCCCACAGGATTTTTGGGCACTGCAGGGATCTTTAGCTTATATATGAGAAGCATTGCTGCAGAGCGAATTGGGAAGCCCAAAAACACCCACAAGGAGGGGGAGAAAGAGGCAACCAGCTTAACCATGAAATTTATTTATTGCCAGGTAATAACCATACAAGGGGAGCCAAAAAACCCAATCAGTTATGATATTAAATCTAACTTAAATTTGATTATAAAAGTCAGGTTTAGAAAACTATAACTGATCGCACAAATCAGCATCAGAACCTAGAGAGAGAGAGAGAGAGCTGGGTTCTCACCACTCCGTGGAACTTGAATCAATCGGGGGTCCCAGGTGGTGGTGGTAGCTGAGGGTCTGGAGTGCTGGAGACAGGCAGAGCCCCCAACACGATCAGTCAGGAGATGAAGTCCCAATGGAACTGATGATGATTTTGGATCCAGGCATCAGAGCACTTACTTGAGCATAGGTAGGGGTTTTTGTAGGGAAAGAACAATGGTTCAAGGGAGAACATTAGATTTCTTTGTGGGTAAACTGATGGCTCAAGGGAGTATACCAAAGTTGTTTTGTTCAGGCTAGACAATAGGAACTGATCATTCCTGGCTATGGGAGGTGTTCCCTCGAGGGAACTCACAATGGAATTAGGCAGCTTCAGTATTTTGGATACCAATAAAGGATTTATTACTAGAATTGGTCTGATAACTACTGAGCTGAGTGTGCAGGCATGGGTTCATTAACATCTGGAGCAGAGATCCCCCATCATGCAGTGCTTTCCTGCTTTTCTGGTCCCAGAGTTCAGTGCAGTTCTTGCCTTGTAATCTCTGTTCTCCATTCTGTATGCTAATGCAGATGCCTCCCTCTCCCATCTTTGATGCAAATAAGGCTAGGGGAGTTTCCTTAATCCTGTCACTCTTGTCCGAAGGGGTTTAGGTGTGTCTCCCACTGCCTTTCCATTGCTTTTTGTAAGTCTTTCTTCTGATTTGCTTTGGTTCAAGCAGAGGCTGGTACGGGGGGGGAGGTCTTTCATGAGTCAGACAGGCTCCCCAAGAACACAGAGCTGACAGGTAACAATATTTTATGCCCTCTCATCCTGTATTTCTAAAACCAATTGTGAGTCTTTCTGTAACCTTACAGAATAAATAAAGAGGAGACATCATCTTCCTAACTGTCAGGATGATTAAGCACTGGAATAAATTGCCCAGGGAGGTTGTGGAATCTCCATCATTGGAGATTTTTAACAGCAGGTTAGACAAATGCCTGTCAGAATGGTCTAAATAATACTTTGTCCTGCCATGGGTGCAGGGGACTGGAGCAGATGACCTCTCAAGTTCCCTTCCAGTCCTATGATTTTATGTCTCTCTGCATCCTGTGAAATAATCTGCAAATTTCTGTCATTCTGGGTCAGCAACTATACCTGTGTTTTAGCAATTAGAAAATAAAATAAAATATAACACAGTAGAGAATCATAGAATATCAGGGTTGGAAGGGACCTCAGGAGGTCATCTAGTCCAACCCCCTGCTCAAAGCAGGACCAATCCCCAACTAAATCATCCCAGCCAGGGCTTTGTCAAGACTGACCTTAAAAAATTCTAAAGAAGGAGATTCCACCACCTCCCTAGGTAATGCATTCCAGTGCTTCACCACCCTCCTAGTGAAAAAGTTTTTCCTAATATCCAACCTAACCTCCCCCACTGCAACTTGAGATCATTGCTCCTTGTTCTGTCATCTCGTACCACTGAGAACAGTCTAGATCCATCCTCTTTGGATGGTAGCTGAAAGCAGCTATCAAATCCCCCCTCATTCTTCTCTTCTGCAGACAAAACAATCCCAGTTCCCTCAGTCTCTCCTCATAAGTCATGTGTTCTAGTCCCCTAATCATTTTTGTTGCCCTCCACTGGACTCTTTCCAATTTTTCCAAATCCTTCTTGTAGTGTGGGGCCCAAAACTGGACACAGTATTCCAGATGAGGCCTCACCAATATCGAATAGAGCAGGATGATCATGTCCCTCGATCTGCTGGCAATACCCCTACTTATAGCAGCCCAAAATGCCATTAGCCTTCTTGGCAACAAGGGCACACTGTTGACTCGTATCCAGCTTCTTGTCCACTGTAACTCCTAGGTTCTTTTCTGCCAAACTACTGCCTCGCCACTCGGTCCCTAGTCTGTAGCAGTGCATGGGATTCTTCTGTCCTAAGTGCAGGACTCTGCATGTGTCTTTGTTGAACCTCATCAGATTTCTTTTGGCTCAATCCTCTAATTTGTCTAGGTCACTCTGTATCCTATCCCAACCCTCCAGCGTATCTACCACTCCTACCAGTTTAGTGTCATCTGAAAACTTGCTGAGGGTGTAATCCACGCCATCCTCCAGATCATTAATGAAGATATTGAACAAAATCAGCCCCAGGACGGACCCTTGGGGCACTCTGCTTGATACCGACTGCCAACTAGACATGGAGCCATTGATCACTACCTATTGAGCCCAACAATCTAGCCAGCTTTCTATCCACTTTATAGTCCATTCATCCAGCCCATACTTCTTTAACTTGCTGGCAAGAATACTGTGGGATACCGTATCAAAAACTTTGCTAAAGTCAAGGAATAACATGTCCACTGCTTTCCCCTCATCCACAGAGCCAGTTATCTCATCATAGAAGGCAATTAGATTAGTCAGACATGACTTGCCTTTGATGAATCCATTCCATCCATCCATTCCTGTTCCTGATCACTTTCCTCTTCTCTAAGTGCTTCAGAATTGATTCCTTGAGGACCTGCTCCATGATTTTTCCAGGGACTGAGGTGAGGCTGACTGGCCTGTAGTTTCCCGGATCCTCCTTCTTCCATTTTTTAAAGATGGGCACTACATTAGCCTTTTTCCAGCCTTTCACCCGATCGCCATGAGTTTTCAAAGAATGGCCAATGGCTATGCAATCACATCCGCCAACTCCATTAGCACCCTCGGATGAAGCACATCCAGCCCTATGGACTTGTGCTCGTCCAGCTTTTCTAAATAGTCACAAACCACTTTTTTCTCCACAGAGGGCTGGTCAACTCCTCCCCACGCTGTGCTGCCCAGTGTAGTAGTTTAGGAGCTGACCTTGTTCATGAAGACAGAGGCAAAAAAAGCATTGAGTACATTAGCTTTTTCCACATCCTCTGTCACCAGGTTGCCTTCCTCATTCAGTAAGGGGCCCACACTTTCCTTGACTTTCTTCTTGTTGCTAACATACCTGAAGAAACCCTTCTTGTTACTCTTAACATCTCTTGCTAGCTGCAACTCCAGTTGTGATTTGGCTTTCCTGATTTCACTCCTGCATGCCTGAGCAATATTTTTATACTCCACCCTAGTCATTTGTCCAATCTTTCACTCCTTGTAAGCTTCTTTTTTGTTTCAGAGTAGCAGCTGTGTTAGTCTGTATCCGCAAAAAGAAAAGGAGTACTTGTGGCACCTTAGAGACCAACACATTTATTTGAGTATAAGCTTTTGTGAGCTACAGCTCCGATGAAGTGAGCTGTAGCTCACGAAAGCTTATGCTCAAACAAATTTGTTAGTCTCTAAGCTGACACAAGTACTCCTCTTCTTTTTTGTGTTTAAGATCAGCAAGGATTTCACTGTTAAGCCAAGCTGATCACCTGCTATATTTACTATTCTTTCTCCACATCAGGATGGTTTGTCCCTGTAACCTCGATAAGGATTCTTTAAAATACAGCCAGCTCTCCTGGACTCCTTTCCCCCTCATGTTATTCTCCCAGGGGATCCTGCCCATCAGTTCCTTGAGGGAGTCAAAGTCTGCTTTTCTGAAGTCCAGGGTCTGTATTCTGCTTTTCATGGTCACTGCCTCCCAGGTTCCCATCCAGTTTTGCTTCCCCTACTAATTCTTCCCGGTTTGTGAGCAGCAGGCAAGAAAAGCTCTGTCCCTGGTTGGTTCCTCCAGCACTTGTACCAGGAAAGCGTCCCTACACTTTCCAAAAACTTCTTGGATTGTCTGTGCACTGCTATATTGCTCTCCCAACAGATATCAGGGTGATTGTAATCTCCCATGAGAACCAGGGCCTCTGGTCTAGTAACTTCCATTAGTTGCCGGAAGAAAGCTTCGTCCACCTCATCCCCCTGGTCTGGTGGTCTATAGCAGATTCCCACCACAACATCACCCTTGTTTAAGATGTTTGAGGTTTTCCTTGGGATGTAGGTGGAGCCTTGGGCTACCCCCAGTGGTAGGGTATTGTCTCGGGTTGCCCCTTCTGGTATCCGCTCCAACTGCTACCAGCTTTCTTCTTCTCTGCCACCTCCACCCATTTGGTTCCGATCTCCCCTGCCTCGATTACAGTTTCGGGCTTCCCATCTAGGATGTACCTTTTTATTTCCTCAGGAACAGCCTCTAAGAACTGCTCCATTTGCATTCGGAGAGACAGATCTTCCAGAGATTTAACACTTGCTCCTGATATCTGGGCACCCCAATTTTTTACAATGTGGTAGGTGTGTCGGGAAAATGCCACCTTAGGGCTCTGAACTGCCAACGGGCATCCTCAGGTGTTAGCCCCATTCTAATTCTGGCCTTTTGTTTAAAAAGTTCATACTTGTTCATGTGTTCTTTAGGCATTTCAGCTGCCACCTCTGCTAAACGTCCACTGAGTTGCTGCCTCAGCTCCACCATATACTGGTCTATAGGGGTGTTGCACCCAAGGCAGGCCCTTTCAAAATTTTCTAAGAGCTCTGTATCATCACCTACCTTATAGGTGGGGAATTTCTTGGAATGGGGAGCAGTACCTGGAGAAGGACTGTTAGGGTTACCTGGTTGATCCAGCTTAGCCTTTTCCAGCTCTAATCACTTCATCTCTAACTCCACCTCCAAGCGCTTCGCCTGCATTTCCGCCTCCAAGTGCTTTGCCTGTCTCCTCTCCTCCGCTTCCAACTCCAAGCGCTTCACCTTCCTTTTGTCCTCTGCTTCCAAGCGCATCATCTGTAGGAAGAAATCCGTACCTTCTGCAGTCAGAACTCAATCTGGGTTAAGGGCATCCCTCCAGTTTGGCACATGGATCTTGGTCAGGGGAGGGCTGACCCTTCCCTCCTGTTAAGTTCCTTTTCCCCCATCTGCTTCCTTCATTTCTGTCATGGAGCTGGATGTCTGGGCTTGATCTGGGTCTGTCTTCTCTGTGGCTTGCCGCTTTGGGAAGACTGTTTTTTCTAAGGTTTCAGTGCCTGACCTCAACCTCATGCACAGGGTGCTACACTCTTAGCCTAACTATTTTGTTGCCACGAAGCTAGAAAAGAAAAAAAAATAAACTGCTTGTTGGACTCCCTGGCTTGGCAGTCTGAACCCTCTGCTTGCCTGTTCCCCCTCAGGCAGCAAAGAAAAGAAAAGAAAAGAAAACTCCCTGTCTTTCAAGCAGCCAAAAGGAAAAATATGTCATTTTCAGATTCTGACGTCTGTGCTTCTAGTTCAAAATGATCCCACAGCTCTGCCACCATGTAAAGGCTAAATCCCCACTCTGTCACTTTGAGTGCAGAAGGTGGGGGCCCCCAAGGATTCTAAAAATTAATACTGGCCACTCCAGGCTTGTATTAAACTCCCAAGGGTACAGCTTTTCTCTGACCATGGCTTGGTAAATGCTGCCACCACCCAAATGCAAAAAACAAAACCCTTGGACCCAGGAAGGAGCACTTGGGAATTCCTCCCTATGGGGTACCCTCAAGCACTCTCTCTCTCTCTCTCTCTCTCTCTCACACACACACACACACACACACACACACACACATGCCCTGCCTCCAGAGAAGAGCTAAGGAAGAAAACAAAGGAAATTAGCTGTTGCCACCGGCTAATCAAACAGAATAAGCACAGCCCTCCTAAGATACCAAAAATCCAATCCTGTTCTTAAAAAAGGTAAATTTTTTTAAAAACAAAAAGAAAATACATCTGGAGTTTAGGCTTTTGCTAGATTATAAAAGAGCAATTCCAAAAATCAAGTACCCAAAATAGCTTTCTTGGGGGTTCAGCTTAAAGGTCACATGCAAACAAAAGCATCTGGGGTTAGCACAGGAGTCATCCACAAGCCAATAATATATAAAAGAAATAACCCTAATCACATTTTTTTTTAGACATTCTCTAATTTTATTTACATATCTGAGGCTCCAGATAAGTAGGTTCGAGGTATGCATGTGCTGCTCTGTGTCCCTGCAGCCCAGAGAACAACAGACAAAGGGAAAGTTTCTTTCCCAATTTTAAAAAGTTCTACCTTCCCATTGGCTCCTTTGGTCAGGTGCCCATTTCCTTTTTTTTTTTTCTTTTTTAACCTGTGGGCTTGTTAACCCTTTACAGGTAAAGCAAGCAGAGAACAGACCAAGAGGGATTTTACAACTGGCTGGCTGGGTGTCCATCAAAGGGAACTACTCCCTTCTTGATGTATCACAGTGCCCACTGGCATGAAATCAAATTGACATTTTGTAAGTCCTTTCCAAGGGCCCGGGAGGAGGAAATGGTTGAGGGTATGTGTTTATTCTCTGTTTTTCCCAAAAGTCAGGGGGAAGAAAAAATACAGGGTAGCTAGGAGTAGGCTCACAGTAGGTGTGAGTTAGATGTTGTATCAGAGAAATTCATCATAGGAGTTAGCTCTGGCTGTAGAATTCAATACACGCTTTCCCAGAGAATGTAGCTGCAGCTTCCTAGAGATTTTTGTGAGTTCCTCCCCCACTATAACGCCCCCAGCACACTGCCTCTCCCCAAGGAAGCAGAATGACAATGGGGAAGAGGATCAGTCACAAGAGGCAAAGGGATTAGGACGTAGGCCAGGGCGAGCACTGGGAGTGAGGATGGTGTAGGGCAGGAACCAATGAGCCGTAGCAACAAGCCACAGAGGACTGTTTCTTCCTTTGAACTAACCAGAGGGAGATGAGGTGGTGTGGCGCGACGCAGGTTGAGCTTCTGGGAGCCGCACTCACTTTCCCAGGGTCCTGATCTGGGCTGTGGTTCCTAGGAGGTGTGAATTTAATTGGCTGAGCAAGACAAGGCCTTGAAGCCTTACAGACAGAGAGAGGCCGGGGGGCTGAATGTAATGCAATGGCTTTTGAAATCCGCATCAGAAAATTGAAAAAGTTCAGGGAACCATCTATGTATCAATGGTCAGAACCTTAGTGACTGACGGGTAGAAGGACTCGCCGGAGTTGGGCAAGGGGCTTGGGTGGGCATACAGCTCAGCCTACATAAGCAAAACAGTATGTGAACTTCTAGTACAAATAAATAACAATAATAATGATGATAATTAACTGTTTTTTACTACATCACAGGTGCTTATGGCCTGATTCAAAGCCTGCTGGGTCCATGGAAAGACTTTAATGGACTTTGGATCAGCTCCTGGTGCCTGGACAGACAGATATTAACATACTGGATAAATCCAAATAAACATGCATAGATTCATAGATTCATAGATACTAAGGTCAGAAGGGACCACTCTGATCATCTAGTCCGACCTCCTGCACAGCGCAGGCCACAGAATGTCACCCACCACTCCTATGAAAAACCTCACCCATGTCTGAGCTATTGAAGTCCTCAAATCATGGTTCAAAACTTCAAGGAGCAGAGAAGCCTCCCTCCAGTCAACCATGCCCCATGCTACAGAGGAAGGCAAAAAAACCTCAAGGGCCTCTCCAATCTGCCCTGGAGGAAAACTCCCTCCCGACCCCAAACATGGCAATCAGCCAAACCCTGAGCACATGGGCAAGATTCACCAGCCAGATACCCAGGAAAGAATTTTCTATAGTAAATCGATCCCATCCATCTAATATCCCATCTCAGGGGATTTGGCCTATTTACCCTGAATATTTAAAGATAAATTACTTACCAAAATCCCATTATCCCATCATACCATCTCCTCCATAAACTTATCGAGTAGAATCTTAAAACCAGATAGATCTTTTGCCCCCACTGCTTCCCTTGGAAGGTTATTCCAAAACTTCACTCCTCTGATGGTTAAAAACCTTCGTCTGATTTCAAGTCTAAACTTCCTGGTGGCCAGTTTATACCCATTTGTTCTTGTGTCCACATTGGTGCTGAGCTTAAATAATTCCTCTCCCTCTCCTATATTTATCCCTCTGATATATTTATAGAGAGCAATCATATCTCCCCTCAACCTTCTTTTAGTTAGGCTAAACAAGCCAAGCTCCTTAAGTCTCCTTTCATAAGACAAGTTTTCCATTCCTCGGATCATCCGAGTAGCCCTTCTCTGTACCTGCTCCAGTTTGAATTCATCCTTTTTAAACATGGGAGACCAGAACTGCACACAGTATTCTAGGTGAGGTCTCACCAGTGCCTTGTATAACGGTACTAAAACCTCCTTATCCCTACTGGAAATGCCTCTCCTGATGCATCCCAAAACCGCATTAGCTTTTTTCACAGCCGTATCACATTGGCAGCTCATAGTCATCCTATGATCAACTAATACTCCAAGGTCCTTCTCCTCTTCCGTTACTTCTAATTGATGCGTCCCCAACTTATAACTAAAATTCTTGTTATTAATCCCTAAATGCATAACCTTACACTTCTCACTATTAAATTTCATCCTATTACTATTACTCCAGTTTACAAGGTCATCCAGATCCTCCTGTATAATATCCCGATCCTTCTCCGAATTGGCAATACCTCCCAGCTTTGTATCATCTGCAAACTTTATTAGCACACTCCCACTTTTTGTGCCAAGGTCAGTAACAAAAAGATTAAATAAGATTGGTCCCAAAACCGATCCCTGAGGAACTCCACTGGTAACCTCCCTCCAACCTGACAGTTCGCCTTTCAGTAGGACCCGTTGCAGTCTCCCCTTTAACCAATTCCTTATCCACCTTCTGATGTTCATATTGATCCCCATCTTCTCCAATTTAACTAATAATTCCCCATGTGGCACGGTATCAAATGCCTTACTGAAATCTAGGTAAATTAGATCCACTGCATTTCCTTTATCTAAAAAATCTGTTACTTTTTCAAAAAAGGAGATTAGGTTGGTTTGGCACGATCTACCTTTTGTAAAACCATGTTGTATTTTGTCCCATTTACCATTGACTTCAATGTCCTTAACTAATTTCTCCTTCAAAATTTTTTCCAGGACCTTGCATACTACAGATGTCAAACTAACTGGCCTGTAGTTACCCGGATCACTTTTTTTCCTTTCTTAAAAATAGGAACTATATTAGCAATTCTCCAATCATTCGGTACTATTCCTGAGTTTACAGATTCATTAAAAATTCTTGCTAATGGGCTTGCAATTTCAGGTGCCAATTCCTTTAATATTCTTGGATGAAGATTATCTGGGCCCCCCGATTTAGTCCCATTAAGCTGTTTCAGTTTCGCTTCTACCTCTGATATGGTAATATCTACCTCTATATCCTCCTTCCCATTTGTCATGCTACCATTATCCCCAAGATCCTCTTTAGCCTTATTAAAGACTGAGGCAAAGTATTTGTTTAGATATTGGGCCATGCCTAGATTATCTTTAACCTCCGCTCCATCCTCAGTGTTAAGCGGCCCCACTTCTTCCTTCTTAGTTTTCTTCTTATTTATATGGCTATAGAACCTTTTACTATTGGTTTTAATTCCCTTTGCAAGGTCCAACTCTACTCGACTTTTAGCCTCTCTGACTTTATCCCTACATCTTCTGACCTCAATTAGGTAGCTTTCCTTGCTGATCCCTCCCATCTTCCACTCCCTGTATGCTTTCTGCTTCTTCATAATCACCTCTCTAAGATGCTTGCTCATCCAGCTTGGTCTACAACTCCTTCCTATGAATTTTTTCCCCTTTCTTGGGATACAGGCTTCCGATAGCTTCTGCAGTTTTGATTTAAAGTAATCCCAGGCCTCAACTGCCTTTAGATCCATAAATTCTTCAGTCCAATCCACTTCCCTAACTAATTGCCTTAATTTTTGAAAGTCAGCCCTTTTGAAATCAAAAACCCTAGTTGCAGATTTATTTTTGTTAATCCTTCCATTTAGTTTGAACTGAATTAGCTCATGATCACTTGAGCCAAGATTGTCCCCTACAACCATTTCTTCTATGAGGTCCTCGCTACTCACCAAAATTAAATCTAAAATGGCATCCCCTCTAGTCGGTTCAGCAACTACTTGATGAAGGAATCCATCAGCTATCGCATCTAGGAAAATCTGAGCCCTATTATTATTACTAGCACTGGTCCTCCAGTCTATATCTGGGAAGTTAAAGTCTCCCATGATCACGCAGTTTCCATTAGTATTTACTTTATTAAAGACATTAAAAAGGGCTCTATCCATATCCAAATTAGATCCCGGAGGTCTATAGCACACCCCAAGCACTATCGCAGGAGAGGCTTTACTAGTTTTCTTCAATGTAATTTTTGCCCAGACAGACTCTGTCTTATCCATTGCATCGCTTCTTATTTCTTTACATTCTAACTCATCGTTGATATACAATGCGACTCCACCCCCTTTACCTTTGTTTCTGTCTTTCCTAAAGAGCACATACCCTTCAATACCTGTAGTCCAGTCATGACTACTATTCCACCATGTTTCTGTTATCCCTATAATATCTGGTTTCACTGCCTGCACCAGTAGCTCTAGTTCCTCCATTTTGTTACCTAGACTCCTCGCATTGGTGTATAAACATCTTAATTTTTGCTGTTTGGCCTCGCTCACATTTTGTACCCTATTAGGCACAGTCATTCTACAGCCAGTATAACCTATTAGACTAGTATCCACACCGCCCTCGCTCCTTATATACATTCTCCTACCCATGGCTGTATCCTTTCTTACTTCATCTTCTTCCCTCTCAATGCTAAAATCTGGCGTGGAGATTTTCTGGACATCTCCCATCCATCTCCCCCCAATTCCTAGTTTAAAGCTCTCTTTATCAGTTGTGCCAGCCTCGATCCTAGAAGTCTATTTCCTTCCCTACTCAGATGAAGTCCATCCAGAGAGAACTGACCTCTGTCCGTGAATGCCTCCCAGTGGCCATACATCCCAAAGCCCTCCTTATAGCACCACTGCCTAAGCCATCTGTTGACAGTCATAATCTTGTCACACCTTTGTTGCCCTTCTCTAGGAACAGGAAGGATCCCGCTAAAGATCACCTGAGCCTCAATTTCCTTAAGCGTCTTCCCCAGCCTAGCATAGTCTCCCTTGATACTTTCCAGCGAGAATCTGGCTGTATCATTTGTTCCCACATGAAGGATAATTAGGGGATTCTTTCCCGCTCCCTTGAGGATCCTTTTCAACCTCAGGTCTACATCCTGTATCTTAGCACCCGGAAGACAGCACACCCTTCTATTCTCAGGATCAGCTCTAGTTACAGGCCTGTCTATTCTTTTCAATAAAGAGTCCCCGATCACATAGACCTGCCTTTTCCTGGTGACAGTGCTATTCTCCAGTCTCTCCCCTGTTCCCTCTGGCTGCAAGTTCTTTCCATTCCTATTTTCCCTTACAATTCTCTTCAACCCATCCTGTATCCTCCCGGGGCTCATATTTGGTGTAGTCTCCCTTGACTCTTCCCTTTTTTCTATAGGGCTAGCCTCTCTTCTCTTCTTCCTTACCCTTCCACCTTCAGCGACTACCTGCTGAGCCCCTTCATTTTCCAACTCTGCAAACCTGTTCCTAAGCTCTATTTCTCCTTCACTAGCCCGTCTTTTCCTCTGCCTGGTTCTTTGAGTCACATGTTTCCACTGACCACTTTCCTCATCCAGTCTCTCCTCAAAATTCCCCAGCCCTGCTTCCATCCGTGAGTCTGAGCTTTTCCCTTCAGATACCTCATATCTTTGCTCCATCATCTGCTCAAACCCCTTCCTAAACTCAACCAGACTTTCCACCTGCATCTCCAAACCTCGGATCTTTTCCTCCATCAGCTCTATCAGACGGCATTTCATGCAGACAAAACTCTTACCGGTTCCCCCCTCCAGGATCATGTACATACCACAGCTTCCACATCCAGTCATCCTCAATGTGTCTTTCACTGCAGGAGTCACTCCCACAGCTTCCTCTGTATCTGTCATCTCCTTCCCACCTAAATCCTGTTAATCTGGGAAACACAAGCCACACCAAAAAGACCACCCCCCCAGCAAAAGCAAACCCCAAACAAGCACCACAATACAAACTCCCACTCAAACTCCCCTGTTTAGAGCTTTGTTTGCTAGCTCCTGTGCCGCTGCAGCTGTCTGCATCCCAAGGGAGGAGTGTGTTCCCATTGGGGAGGGAAGAGGAAAGAATGGTGGATTCAGTCCTTACCTAGGCCCAGAGGAGCCAATCCCACCCAGAGGGCTGGCTTGGGGGAAGTTGAGACAAACACCTTCAGTTCCGCAATGGGACAGCAGCTGGAATAGCCGAAGCAGGGAACTTTTAGCTCGCATTACAATGATACTCATAACTTGGAGGAATTGCAGGCTTTTCACAGCTCCATAGGGCAAAGTCAACAGCATGGATGTTGCTGCCAGACTGACTAGCTCTGCAAATGCTGCACCCCTCACTCACAGCACTCCAGACTGAACACTGATCAGTGAGGTACATGGCCCCACTTCCATGGTCTGACTCTCCAATTCAGTCCTTCCCTGCTTTCCTTGGTCCTGGTTTCCCCGGAGCGGCTGTGGGGCTTGTATGTATCAGAGGTCTCTAGCAGAGCAAACAAGAACTCAGGCTCTACTTGCCAGTGTGCTAATAAAAGCTGGGAGAAGGTGAGAGTTGGCGGAAGCTGAAATCCACCTCTGAAATGGCTGGCTGCCCCAGAGTTAGTCGTTCACTGGCCTCTGATGTGCAACTGACCAAGCTACACACCAGCCTGTAACTCAAATATTTATTAGCGATGCTCGGTGCTAAAATCAAAGCACAAGATGCAAGCGATGTGATGCTCTGTACCAGACCCAGATGACACAAAGCCCATGGGTGAGACGGAGCTTGCTGGGGCTGCCTGCTCCTCTGCCTGAGACAGCAGCATGTGAGAGGAGAGGAGAGGAGAGTGACTAGCTGGCTGGTTGCTGACACGCTCTCCACTGTAGAGACAACTGCTCAGACACTCCTACTTCCGGCACTCCCTCCAGGTAAGAAACTATGTCCTTTCTGTCCTCTCACATAAGTGTAAATCCAGAGTAATTCTGTTCGCTACAGTTCTCAAGTCATTATCCTTCATATACCCCATTGACTTCCAGTTTGTCTACATCCTTCTGTAACCAGGCCTTAGTGGGTCACAACTGAGAATGTCAAATTCAGGATAAACTACTGAGAAATAGGGCAAACACAACCTAAACTGGTTAAAACTGGTGGTTATTCTTTTATAAGATATACCAAACCAGCCACAAAAGTAAACTCTTGTTTCACCACACTGGCTGACAAGAAAGCATAAAGGCAGTTTCCTCAGGCATTCCAGTTCTTATATCACCACCAAAAACACTGGATTCAGAGATGAGTGGTTCTTTACAACACTCTCATCAAATAATAGGGTCTTCTGATCCCAAAGGACTAGCCACACTCCAAGGTCAATGTATAACTTAGATCTTACCCAAAAATCATGCAGGTGTCATTCCTTTAGTATCCAAAAATCTAAATATTTATTCATAAAAAGAAAGAAAGGTGAGTTAACATTGGTTAAAGGAATCAATTACATACAGTAATGGCAAAGTTCATGGTTCAGGCTTATAGCAGTGATGGAATAAACTGCTGGCTTGAGTCAAATCTCTGGAGTACATCCACAGCTGGGATGGTTCATTCAGTCCTTTGTTCAGAGCTTCAGTTTGTAGCAACAAGAGGTAACAAGCAGGATTGAAGACCAAATGGAGATGTTTCCAGAGCCTTTTATAGCTTTTGCGATGTAAAGGGCATCCCATTGTTCTCACTGTAAAAAATTACAGCAACAAGATGGAGTTTGGAGTCATGTGGGCAAGCCACATGTTCATGCCCAATTTTGCTCTGTCATTGCAGGAAGCCATTACCTACACTCCAGACAGCATGTTTACATGACAATCCACTCAGTGTAGCTGGGCATCTCCCATGGTCCACTGTCAAGTAGGAGAAGGGAGGTGGTATTTCCTCTATATTTGACACAGGTGAGACCACTGCTGCAATACTGTGTCCATTTCTAGGGTGCACCCTTCATAAGGGATATTGACAAACTGGAAAGGGTTCAGAGAATAGTGACAAGAATGATTCAAACTCTGGAAAACCTGCTTGCAGAAGCTCTATTTAGATTATCAGAGAGAAAGTTAAGAGGTAATATGAACACAATCCATAAGTCCTACATAGGAAGATTTTTAATACTCAAGGGCTCTTTTACTTGGCAGAAAAAAGTAGAAGAGAAACCAATGGTTGGAAGTTGAAGCTAGATAATTCAGGCTCGAAATAAGGTGCAAATTTTAATAGTGAGAGGAATTAATCAATGGAACAATTTACCATGGACTGGGGTGGATTCTCCGTCATTTGGGGCTTTTAAGCTAGAAAGTCACACACTTTGTTGCTTATGCAGGCTGAGCTGGCAGGCGATGGGAAGGCAGGAAAGTAATGTCTATCCCTGCCTGAACCTGGATCAATTTTACAGGATACGGCCACTACACCTACATTTGCTTGTCTAGTTCCCTAAGCCACTCACCTTCTTCCCACTTCCCTTGGACAGTGCCCATGTTGTGCTGCAACCGAGGAGCCTGAGCAGCAGCATTGTGACGTCAGAGGTAACTCAGCCAATCACCACTCCTCCCTCCAGTAACCCTAACCTTAAACCCTGCCACCTGCCTTCATCATCTCACCCCTTGCCAGAGCCCACTTGATGCTGCAGGTGGAGCAATCCTGCTGCCTGCTGCACCTAATGGGAGCTGCCTAGATAAACAGTTCTAACAGAGCAAAGGTCAGTGACCTCGCCTGAGCCAGGCATAGTGTGAAGACAGCCTCACTCCTACGCAGCCAGTACAGCTCCTGAACTGAAGCAGCCCCTGCCATTCCCACCCTGAACCCCTGACCCCACTGCATGCACACAAAGCAGCTCAGTCCTGACCTGCAGTTTCATCTGCTGACTCATTTCAATGGGACTGAAGTATGCAAGTGAACTGTGGGGGGAGCGAGTGATGAGGGGCTGTTGCTTCTGCAGTCACAATGCTCCTTTGCCCACAGCACCCCCAGATGAGTACTGTATGGAAATCTGGCCTTACCAGTTTTTACCAGAATCCACAGGGTTCTTCCCACTGATGCCTTGAATGTTCCTTGAAACATTACAGCCAGACGTGCCCCTCCGGTGAGTGATGGCTGTACTTTGCTCAGTGAATCAACACTGGTAGCCTCTTTCTTAAAAACATGCTCTAACCAAAGCTGTGCAGGCAGTCAGATTCGATGGCCATAATAGTCCCTTCTGTCCTTAAAAACCCATGAACTAAAATCAGTTGAGCCATCTCTGAGCTTGCTGAGCTTGGTATTTTTCACCTTTTGAATAACTGTTGCTCAGATACTTTTCTTGTCGGCTAGCTCAGGCCTAGGCTCTTTTAAAACATCAGACTTGGCACGAGATGGGCTGAGGTCTTCGTCTTGTTCAAAGACATCGGCCAACATTTTTAAAAGTGGGGAGGCCTAACGTTAGGTGCCCAAGTCTGTATTTAAGCTCCTAAATAAGTGGCCTGGATTCCAAAGTGGCGAGCTTGCTCACACTGACCTAATGGGCTGCCAGCCTGGTGGAATGGGGAATGAGTGGAGGGGATTCGACACTGCCAGCAGAAGGGCTTTGGCACAGCCAGAGGGTTGAGAGACAGGGAAGGGACAGAGAAACTGAGCAGGGAAAAGAGGTGTCCCGGCATGGAGAGAGCAGGAGGGCAACAGCAGTGCTGTTGGTGGAGCTCTCTGCGATGTCGGGGCAGCCTCCTGCAGTGCTGGGTGTAGGCGAGCTGGGACCTGTTTGACTCTGGGACACCTGGGACTGTGTGTGACCCTCCCCACTCCCTAGGGTCTCATGGCAGGTGGCTGAGTCACGAAGGGGGGGGAAGCGTGAGGATGGGGGGAATGTCGGTTACTATTTGTGAGACACTCTTGGTAAATGAACTCCTCACCAGGAGCACGCAGAATAAAGCCTGCAGAGGTGAATGCATCCGACTAACCACCAGCTCCTCCGGCTGCAGGGGTGCAGTACATTGAGGGCCAGACGCAGGAAACCCAGCGGGAACTTGGCTGGAAGTAACTACTCCCAATTGCCCTTCTTTACCAGCAGGCACAATATTGTGGGAAGCAGCGATTACAGATGACTCACTCGCTTTTTTCAAAATAAGCTTCCCTTGTTTTGGCTTCAAGTAGGTTGATGCTCTGTTATTTTTGGAGGAATATTTCTGAATGTGAAATTCAACTCAGAGTTACCAGCTGCTTAAATATTCAGGGCCAATTTCATTTTCCTAGCAAGATGTTTGGAAAGCAAATAATTTGGTCAGCAGGCACCAATTACAGCAGAGAAGCGGGTTAAACAGCAGCCATGTACCAACACCTCCATGGTATTGTATTCAATAGATACACATGGAATATTTACACTTGGACAGCACAGATTCCATTAATAGCCTCCTCCTGGGATATGCTTGGAAAGAGCTCTTCATCCAGTAGTGGTGTTTTTGAGCTCTTAAACAAAGAAAATACACTGCAAGTGGAAAAGCGCAATTGAAGGAGCATAAAGAAACACTACATATTTCCAAGTTCCTAACAGTGGGGCTGGCTGCAGAGGAGTTCCTGTTAACAGGACTAGCTGCAGGCTGTTATCAGCCCAACATCTGAGATCCATCTTAAGTCCTGAATCTTGATATGAGTGACCGGTCAGGTGCTTCTCATCTTCCAAGTCCTTCTGTAGGATCTGTGTTGTTCATCATTTTAGACAGAGGCACCAACTTCCAAATTAGCTGATCACCCCCTACCTAATCCTCTTTCTGAGAACAGCCATGAGATCTCAGCCTCAAACCTGAACAGTTCTGTTTTATTCCATGCTAAAACACACCAGCAACATCTCAACATGGTTCTTCTCTTCAAGGGATTTTTGCTGGGCTCCATTTAAACAACTGTTCATAATACCTGCCACTTATCTCAGATCTTGGAGTTGCAATGCTACCAGTCTTCTCCGGAGATTCTGTTTAGTCTTTATCCCCATCCAGTCTATTCTCTATGGTAGTTCATATCCCTCTTCTTCCAAAGCCATCAAAAGTCTTAGTTTTGACACAAACTTCTGTGGCCTTGGACAAATCACTTTAACCTCTGTATATCCCTGCTGCTTGACTGCAAAATGGGGATTAGAACACTTCCCTCCTTCACAGGAATACTGTGAGGCTTAACTTAACGTTTGCAAAGCACAATAACATCAGCATATGAATGGAGTTGCTTAAATCTTCTTTCTGTTGTGGCAGCACTTTTCAGTGGGCAACCTTTACAAACTTCTGGTGTGACCCCAAGCAAGTCACTTGGTGTCTCTGTGCCTCAGTTCCACATCTGTACAATAGGGATAACAGCAGCAGCCTGTCAGAGGCCTGCTTCTGAGGATAAACCCATTAATGATTGTGAGGTGCTCAGGTATAACAGAAGTGGCACCTCAGTTTCTCCCATTCTGTGCCTGGGGGACACAACAGATAAGTCTCCTGAGGCCAGAAACGTTTTAGTTTACCTAAAATCATTGGACTCAATACACAGTTATCTGGGTGAAATGTAATGGCCTCTGATATACAGATCAGACTAGATGATGTAATGGTCCCTTTCTTGCCTTAATACTCTATGAAAGATGCTCTATGAAAGTATCTAAAATAGATAATTAAACTCACTTTTCTTCCTAACTGGCTGATCTCCTCTGCTATGGATCCTTCCATATTGCTTTCTTTAGTACAAATATCTGAGATTGAGTAGGCTTTGCAGTTTTGGAACAAGTGGATTATACATTACTGGTGGTTGAGAAAAGAACAGAACAAAGTCACTTTCAGCAAGGGAAGGATGACTCTAAAGAGGCTCAAATAGCTAGGATTTTCCAGGCTACAAACTTTACAAAGGCATCTGTGCTTGTTCTTGTTCTGGTGGGCTGGTCTTATATTTCTAAACTGCCAGTGAAACAAATTTAAAAGGACCATATCAGGTGATTAAGACCCCAGATGCTGTTTAAAAACTTTTAGAAATCTAGTCTGATTAGATATGTTTCCATGATTATTTGATTCAATTCATTGAATAGTACGTTTATTTGTAATCTCTCAGCAGTGTTGTAAATGAAAAGACAACAGCTTTGACCAACTCATGAGAACCATAACGCACACCTCTCCACTTTCAAACCTGCCAGTGTGTTACTGTCATAAATATAAAGGTAAACACCTTTAAAATCCCTCCTGGCCAGAGGAAAAATCCTTTCACCTGTAAAGGGTTAAGAAGCTAGGATAACCTCACTGGCACCTGACTACAATGACCAATGAGGAGACAAGATACTTTCAAAGCTGGAGGGGAGAGGAAACAAAGGGTCTGTGTCTGTCTGGGTGATGCTTTTGCCGGGGACAGAACAGGAATGGAGTCTTACAATTTAGTAAGTAATCTAGCTAGATATGCGTTAGATTCTGATTTTTTTAAATGGCTGAGAAAATAAGCTGGGCTGAATGGAATGGATATTCCTGTTTTTGTGTCTTTTTGTAATTTAAGGTTTTGCCTAGAGGAATTTTCTATGTTTTGAATCTAATTACCCTGTAAGGTATTTACCATCCTGATTTTACAGAGGTGATTCTTTTTACTTTTTCTTCTATTAAAATTCTTCTTTTAAGAAACTGAATGCTTTTTCATTGTTCTTAAGATACAAGGGTTTGGGTCTGTGGTCACCTATGCAAATTGGTGAGGATTTTTACCAAACCTCCCCCAGGCAGGGGGGTGCAAGGTTTTGGTGAAGATTTTGGGGGGAAAGACATTCCCAAACAACCTTTTCCCAGTAAACCCAGTCGAACATTTGGTGATGGCAGTGGAAGTCCAAGGGCAAAGGGTAAAATAGTTTGTACCTTGGGGAAGTTTTAACCTAAGCTGGTAAAAGTAAGCTTAGGAGGTTTTCATGCAGGTCCACACATCTGTACCCTAGAGTTCAGAGTGGGGAAGGAACCTTGATGGTTACAAATAATCCAAGCGTATGACCAGCTACTAAAATGTTGAACACCTGGGTTTTGTTGTATGTTGCATCATAATTGACAGGCTATACTTTAAAGGAGACTTTCTTACTGTGCAAATTAAATAAAAAAAATCAGGAAGAACAAATTCTCTCACTTGTACCCATGATGGTCCATCCCATGATACTACTAGGGGAATTCTGGTGCCACTAAACATGCAGGTTTCTTTGCTCCCCCACAGAAAAATGACTCTGATAGGGAAGCAAAGGGAAGCTGCAAAAGCAGTCACGCACCCTCCCTAGCCGTGTATGTACATCATTTCAGGCACCTGGAGCAGCTGGTGGAGAGGTAAATCACCATAGGGCTGGGGACACCCCAGACAGTGGCTCCTACCCTGAGTGGGGATCAGCTGCTAGTCCCAGCTGGGCTGGAGGCAAGAAAGGATTGGATTTCCTCTTCCCCTGCAAGGACTGGCTGGGGCTGTGACCCACCCCCAGAAACCTCTCCCAGCTGCAGGAAGCTCAGCATCTTATCCTGCTTCCTGCCCCCATCACTCATCAGCTGTAGGGGGAGGGGTCACTGTAAGGGGACCTGTTCCTCCATCTGCCCAACCCCCAGGCATCTGGACCTCCCATACCCTGACACCCCCACCAAGTCTCACCCCATATACCCAATCCCCTGCAGCACTCCATACCCAAACCCCACCCCACTGAACTTCTACTCCTGCAACTGGAGCCCCCTGCCTCCAGACCCCCCACCCCTGCACCACCCTGAGCCCCCATGCTATTGACCCCCAACTAGTTGCACCCAGACCCCCACCCCACCAGGCCCCACTCCCCCCAGGATCCAAACTCCCCTGCTGAGACCCCCCACACTCACACCCCTCCTCTGAGCCCCAACCACCTTCACCTGCAGGTCCCTGCAGAGTCCCATTGCCCCTGCACCTGGAATCCGCCCCCTGCCCATGAGCCTCTGTGCATCCAGATCCACCCACAACTAGACCCTCCACTGAGCTGACTGCACCCAGATTGTCCCAAACAGAACCCTCTCACCACACACCTGGATTCCCCCACAGGGAGCCCTTTCACACTTGGATCCTGCCTGGTTGAGCCTGCCTACCCCACACCTGGTGCACCTGGCACAGAGGGGCGGGGCCCCCGGGGTGTTTCTGGGCCGGGCCCAGGCCTTGTGCTGTGTCAGGTTCAAGTGCAGTCTCACCACTGAGTCCGTTTTCCAGGGGTGGGGGTGCTGCAGGGTGATCTCCCACCTTCATGCAACCAGTCGCTTGTGCTCCCCACTGCTATGCAGGAGCCTCTGCATTTATTTATTGACAAATAAAACTTTCAGAATTTTAAAATATTGTACACAGAATTTTTAATTTTTTGGCGCAGAATGCCCTCAGGAGTAACTCGAGCTGCCAGCAGGGCTTGAATCCTGGACCTTCAGATCCCCAGCATAGACCACTTGAGCCAGAGGAATAACTGTAATCTTCTATTTTGTGCAGCCACCAAAGGCAGATCTGATGCACACTTTGCCAGTAGGTTACATAGCTATTTGCTAGACAGAAGTTTAATACTGGGGATAACAGATCCAAAGTTCTATTGCAGGCTGAAAGGAGACTATGGTCAACTGATAGAGTCAGAGGTTGGGCATAGCTGAAAATTTTACCTAGAATAACCCAAGCACATATATTTGGAACCTTCAATCTGAAAAACAGTGTGGTAGACTGAATAAGCCCTGAGTCTGCCATAAGAGGCCTGAGTTCTATTGCCATCTCTGCTTAAGGTTTCCTTGTATAACTTCAGCCCTCTCATTTTGCAAAGCAGTTAACAGAGGGTATGAGGCCTTAGCCAGTAATAAGGACTATGAAGTGTACAGAAATATGAACAACAGTCAGTGAAGGTGAGGCCAAAATTCAGAACCAGGTGGCTGCTATCTCAGTGCACCTTCCCCAAGGCCACAGGGTACCTGGATGCTCTCCTGTGGAACACTGCCAGATTTCACTGTGCGGTGGAAAAGGCCCCCTTGAAGAGTATGCTTCAGATCCAGGCACTTTCACTAGAAACACAGGGCTTGATTCTCCCCTGCGTGGCCCTTTGTGTTATTCACACCTGTGCAGAAGGGCATAAAATGCGGCCAGTCAGAAAAAACAGCTACTCAAGTTTCGTAACTGTAGTTCTTTGACATGTGTTGCTCATGTCCATTCCATTGTAGGGGTGTGTGCTCACCAGTGCCAGAAGTTTTTCCCACAGTAGCATCTGTAGGGGACCAGCTCTGGCGCCCTCTGGAGTGGCGTGCATTTGTGCCAGAATAAGGGGCGCTGCTGGCTCCCCCCTCCCTCAGTTCCTTCTTTCCAGATCTCTGACAGAGGAGTAGGAAGGTGGGTCATGGGAATGAACATGAGCAACACATCTCGAAGAACAACAGTTATGAAAGGCTAATAATAGTTTTTTCTTCTTCGAGTGCTTGCTCATGTTCATTCAATTGTAGGTGACTCCCAAGCAGTACCATCAGAGGTGTGTAGGAGTTCATGGACGTGTCAATTGCAACACAGCTCTGCTGAAGCCAGCGTCATCTCTGGCCTGCTGGGCGATGGCATAATGAATCGTGAACATGTGCACTGAAGACCATGCCATGGCTCTGCAGATGTCCTCCACCAGGAAAGCAGCCGAAGATGCCTGAGCCCTTGTCAAATGAGCCTTCCCTATTGGAGAAAGTACAGCCTGTGCCAACTGGTAACAAGTTGTGCTGTCCTGTTTCTGACAGCCATCTATCGGTCGGATAGTTGTGTCTCACCTGATTTATTTCCTGACACCACCTTGCATAGAGTAAAAGTTACCAAGAGCTTTGGGTGGAAAGAACCACAGGTAACAGGTCCAGAGCTTGACAAGTGGCTTGCAATGTCTCGAAGCTGTGCTGGATGTGGACTCTGGAGCGGCCCTTGATGAGCCAGTCGTTGAGGTATGGGTAGATCTGGATACTCCAACGTCTGAGGTAGGCTGCCACTAACAACATGCACTCTGTAAACACCCTAGGCGCCATTGCTAGGCCAAAGGGGAGTACTGAAAATTGGTAGTGGGCAGTCCCAACCATGAATCATAGGAACCTTCTGTGTCCATGAAATATCAATGTGTGAAAGTAAGTGTCTTTCAGATTGAGAATGGCTGAATCCAGAGGAACAAACCTTCCAGATCCAGGGAAGGAATGATGGAGGCCAGGGAGACCATGCAGAACTTCAACTTTCTGAGATACCTGTTGAGGTTTCATAGGTCAAGAATGGGGAATAGACCCCCGTGCTCCCCCCCAGTTGGGATCAAAAAATAGTGGGAGTAAAACCTTTTTCCGCTCAGGTGTAAGGGGATTTCCTCCATGGCACCCACCTGCAGGAGGCCTTGTATCCCCTGAGCAAGCAGATGCTCGTGAAAAGGATCCCTGAAGAGGGACAGGGAACGAGGGTGGGAGGGAAAGATAGAAATAAACTGGAGCATATATACCCCTGCTACTGTGCTGAGGACCCATCGGTCTGATGTTATAGAGGCCCAGGCAGTGATGAAGGGGGACAAACGGTTGGAAAATAACAGGGGTGTTGCATCCAGGATACATGCTGGAAGGTCGCCCTTGAGCGCACCCTCAAAATGCCTGCTTGTTACCCGATTTGCTGTGGGTAGAGCTCTAATGAGCTAAGGGGACTGGTTGACGGCCTTCCTGGTGCTTGTAACCCTTTTCCTTCTTGCGAAACAGCTCCAATTGGAATTGGCTCCTGAACTTGTGGGACTGCTGAAGCTTGAACCACTTTCTCACAGGTGCCGGTGTGTAAAGGCCCAGAGAGTGCAAGGTAGCCCTAGAGTCTTTCAGGCCATGTAATTTGCTGTCTGTTTGTTTCGAGAAAAGTGCCATGCTATCTAATGGGAGGTCCTGGATGGACTACTGAACCTCCACTGACAGGCCTGATGACTGTAGCCAGGATGCAGGCTTCATGGAAATGGCCAAAGTCATGGTCCGGGCCACAGAGTCTGCCACATCCGAGGCCATTTGGAGGCCTCAGCCCTGACCACAGCCCTACCCTCATCAAGGATCACCAGGAACTCCCTGCTGAGCTCCTCTGGCAGCGAGTCCACAAACTTGGCCATGGACTGCCAAATACTAAAATCATAACGGCCAAGCAAGGCCTGAGGGTTGGCCACTCTCAGCTGGAGGCTGGCCGTAGAATAATTTTTTCTGCCAAAGAGATTGAGCCTCTTTTCCCTCCTTATTCTTAGGCGTTGATCCCGGTTAGTCTCATCTATCGTGCTCATTGGTTGCTGATACAACCAGTGAGCTTGGAGTGGGATGGATATACAGATATTCAAACCCCTTAGCAGGGATGTAATACTTTCCTGCCCCCCATTTCCAAACAGGTGGAGAGAAAGGGGTTTGCTGCAAGGCCTTGATCAGTTTCACCACCCCCTTGTGGACGGGCAATACCATCCTGGAGGGGGCTGCTGCACTTAGCACATCAAACAGGGAGTCAGAGGGTTCAGCCAACTCCTTGGCTTCCAGCCCCAAGTTCTATACCACTCTCTTCATAGAATCATAGAATATCAGGGTTGGAAGGGACCCCAGAAGGTCATCTAGTCCAACCCCCTGCTCAAAGCAGGACCAAGTCCCAGTTAAATCATCCTAGCCAGGGCTTTGTCAAGCCTGACCTTAAAAACCTCTAAGGAAGGAGATTCTACCACCTCCCTAGGTAACGCATTCCAGTGTTTCACCACCCTCTTAGTGAAAAAGTTTTTCCTAACATCCAATCTAAACCTCCCCCTCTTCAGAAGCTCCTGGTGAGCCCCTGCATCATCCCAGAGAACCGCATGGGAAGGCCCTGCTATCGCCTAATTGGGCAAAAACAAAGATGATGAGGCGGGTATAGGGGGGTCTGCCAACTCCGCTGCCTCTGCCAAGGGAGCTTCAGCTGATGCAGGCTGTCCCTAGGGACCTTGCTCTGACTCTGCTTCCAAGTCGGCGGGCTGGAGCCTGTCGCTGACTGTCTTTCACATGCCCCTGGTACTAACCAGTGCCACTGCATCGGTTGGGGAAAACTCCCAGGGATTCCATAGATGCCAGAGTACCAGCCACTGGCCCTGGGGCCATGAGTTCTCAGGTGGCCCAGAGGGAAATGCCAATGCTCCGGTGGGTGACCTTGGCCTGCAGGCAGATCTTCCTCCTCACTTTCAAAGCCTGAAGAGGGGGAGACTTGTCTGGGGGACCAGGACAGTACTGATGCTGCCTGTCTACCCCGTTCCCGTCAGCCCTCTCCACAGACCTCTGCCAGGGACCTGCATAGGGTTGATGGCTCTTGGTGCCGTGACTCTGGTGACTGTCATCGTTGTTTGGCTGATCGGTGATGGTACCCTGGCGATCAACACCTCATACTTTGATAGCAGCGCCACTCCATGGGTCGGGAGTGAGAATGGGAGCGAGAAGATCGACATCTCGGAAACTGTCAAAGTGCCCACGGGGATCCGTACTGGCAATCCGGAGACCTGTGACGGGACTCCAGGGACTGGTGTCTTGACTCTCTGGAGTGGTGCTGTGAGTTTGGAGACTAACTCGGATGCTCCAAGTACCGTGACTCTGGGGACTGGTGACGTGCCTCCACAGGTCTGCACCACACAGCTGGTGATCGATGCTGGGATCACGGGGAACCCTGCCTAGAGTCCGGGGAATGATGCCTAGCACTTAGACAGGTAAGCCGATCTGTATCCGACGGCTGGTGGTGCTGTTCAGACAAGCGCTGGCGGGGCACCCCCTGCAGCAGAGACTGGTGCTGCATGGATGGAGACCACTGGAAGGGTTCTAGGGCGGGTATAACCCTCAAATGGGGCTGTCAGGGTTCCTTCCCCACTTTGAACTCTGGGGTACAGATGTGGGGACCAGCATGCAAGACTCCCTAAGGTTATTTTTACCAGCTTAGGTTAAAAACTTTCTCAAGGCACAAATTCCACCTTGTCCTTGAACAGTATGCTGCCACCACCAAGTGATTTAGACAAAGAATCAGGGAAAGGACCACTTGGAGTTCTTGTTCCCCCAAAATATCCCCTCAAGCCCTTACACCCTCTTTCCTGGGGAGGCTTGAGAATAATATTCTAACCAATTGGTTACAAAGTGAACACAGACCTAAATCCCTGGATCCTTGGACACTGAAAAAAAAATCAATCAGTTCTTAAAATAATTTTATTTAAAAAAAAAAAGAAAGTAAAAATCCCCTCTGTAAAATCAGATTGAAAGATAACTTTACAGGGTAACAAAAGATGCACAAAACACAGAGGAACCCCCTCTCGCCTTAGTTTCAAAGTTGCAACAAAACAGGGATAAATTCACAAGTTGAGAAAACAAAGATAAACTAATACGCCTTGCCTGGTTGTACTTACAATTTCTGTAATATGAGAGACTGGTTCAGAATGGTTTGGAGGACATGGATTGATGTCCGGTCCCTCTTAGACCCAAGAGCGAACGAACACAGAAACAAAGAACCCAGAACAAAGCCTCTCCCTCAACCCCCCAAGATTTGAAAGTATCTTTTGTCCCCATTGGTTCCTTTGGTCAGGTGCCAACCAGGTTATTTGAGTTTCTTAACCCCTTACAGGTAAGGAGGAATTTTAGGCTATCCTTATGGTTATGACAGGGGCACCTTGGTGGCCGACGTGAGCAGCACCGGAAGGGACAATATGTCCTTAGTGGCCTGAAAGGCCTCCAGCATGGACGGCACGGCCAGGTGCCGAGTGCTTCTGCGACTTCCCAGGGTGGCAGGCGGGTCTTGAAGAGGACTCAACAACTCAATGGATGCTGAAGCCTGGCCACCATCCACAGGGGAAGAACTGCCCCGTGCTCTCCTCCAACTCTCTCCTTCCCTTTACAGGATGTAGGCGAATACCCTCTCCTGATCTTTCTTTGCTTTTTAGCTGGTACTGAGGATAGGGATCAGTGCCAGTTGGCGGTCAGTGCCAGCAGTGCGCTCTGCACTGAGGCTGCAGTGCTTGGAGTGAAGGCTGATCTAGCCAGCTCTGAGGCTGGTGCAAGGGCTGACTCCATAAAGAATGCTCTAAGTCGAATGTCCCGCTCCTTTTTGGTTTGTGATCTGACGCTCTTACAAATGCAACACTTGTCACTCACATGGGTTTCCCCTAAGCACTTCAGGCAGCTTTGATGGGAATTGCTGACTAGCAGATTTTTTGCAGCAGTCTCAAGGTTTGAAGCCCAGGGATTGGGGCAAGCCCTGGCCCTAGGCTGAGTCCTGTATGGGACTAACTATTTCTAACTTAGGCACTAATAAACTGTACAAACTTTCTAAAAACTATCCACAAAAGATTCACAACTAGGCACAGTTGAGAAGGTAAGGAGGCAAGCCAAGGCAAGGAGACATTCCTGCACTGACACTGGTGGTAAGAAAGAATTGAGGGACAGAGGAGCTGGCAGCGCTCCTTATACTGGTGCATACGTGAGCCACTCCAGTTGGTGCCAGAGCTGGTCCCCTATGGATACCACAGAGGGAAAAACTTCCCGCCCCGGAGCATGTGGCAAGCACACACACCTACTATGGAATAGTACTCGAAGAAGCACTCGAAGAAGACCTCTCCACTCATGGCGATGGCAGCATTTTAAACCCACTTTAGACATTGTGCAAACGAGTACACGAGTACATGAGATGCAAGGCCATCGGAAATCAGGCCAAGAAAGTTAAACTGTCTAGCTTCATTGCCCGGGTGGTCTCAGGTGCAAAAAGTAACCAAATAGCATCAGTGGCACAAAGACAATTGGTTTTTCAGATGATTCCAGTTTTAACATTGCTAGGTGACAGTGCCAGCACCAGAAATAGTGGATTTAATATTTGTTCCAACAGCAGACCTTCAATAACACAGCTTGTTTGTGAATATGATTTGCTTGTATCATGCAGTAAATACAGCTGCCGAGGATTCTCTGTAGCTGTTTTTATAGCAACACAATTTTTACATTTCTCCAGAGAGGAAATAATCAGGGTCAAGCAGGGCACCCATGCTGAGCCAGTTCCAGTCTAGACTGAAATGGGATTGTCAGGGGAATATTAAAAACACATTGCATTGTAGCTACTGTGTACTGACAAATATTTGCAGTTAGGAAATGAGTTCATGTCCTGGTATTAAAACCAGAGTGATGATTGCTAGCTTAAGTGGACATAAGCTTGGCATACAACAATATGACAAGACTGGTGAGCAACAGGCTAGAGATGAGCTAGAGCTGCAGAATGCAGAACCAGCTCTGTGTAGGGCATTTGGACATGGTTCTGTGGGGAGTATCCCGGGGAGAAGAGTTTGGGGACATAAATATTAATACAATCATTCTCTCTACTTCTTTGGGGCTTACGCACAGAACTAAACTTTCTCTCAGCATCCGCTAGTTTCAAGGCCGCACCACGGTGAGCCCTGGCCAGAGCCCATGTGATCCCTGCCACAATAGCTAGATTACTCTACTAGTGCACTCAGGTACCCCAGTACATGGGAGCCCAGCCTCCAGCATGGCTCACAAAGGCTTCACACACCACTGCACCCCGCTCTTCTTTGGTCTGTGGGGAATATGGTACGACCTCCGTACTGAAGACACGGGTGGCTACACTCTGGCCCACATTATGCAAATGAGGTGCACTCCTGCGGTCTCTGGTAGGTTGGTGATATGGCTTTCAGTTGGGCCAAGGCTGGGCGCCCAGCTCTTGTTCTCTGCTGTTTTACACCTGGCATCATCATTGACACCTGTGCACAATGCATGAGAAATGCCAATGGTAGTGCAACTCAGCAGAGAATTCAGATCTGGCAGTGGAATGAAGAGTCAACCCTTGCCCCTCTCCCCCAACCTTACTTCATCTCACAACCATGATGATGCTAATACTTGAACATGATAATGTCCTTGAAAGCACTTTTACTTTTGGTTCTTGAGTCACAGGCCACTGTTAATCACCCAAACAGAAGAGCTGGGAGTAATGGACAGAAATCCAAACCAAGGTAATCCTGCTACTCATTGCAATTCACAAATGAAAAGCAAATTGTGTTTTTATTTCTGAAGAAAAATCACAAGAATAAAAGCAGTTTCTTACTGAAAGCAAACAGAAAGGTATGAAAAGCTACTGCCAAATGAAAGGCTTTACGTTCTGGGGGAGGGAAGTCTCCAGATGTAGACCATGGGTTTCTTAAAGCCTGGAATTTAAGGCCTTATTTCTATTTTACAGAAACATTCTCTAGTGAATATATAAATTATATTACTGTGCTTCATAACTGAATACAGTTTAATAAAAATGGGTGTTTCTATAGAGAATCTGATCATTTGAAGTGCATCATGCCTGTGTATATAGAAGATGTCACTTTTATTTGCTACTAAGCATTTTGTATCTGTTTTGTGATAATTGTATGTCTTCTGTGCCTTGCCACACAATATGTAACTAGCTGAACTAAACAGCAGCCTTTTCTGCACATTTCAAATAGCTTTCATTCTTGGTGCTTTGCATACCTTTCAGCATCGAAGGCCGCACTCATCTCTGCTCAGTATCTGGATTTTTATGAGTCATAAATATGCTCACTTGCTGGTAAATGTTGAATGCAATTAGTATTTCAGTCTGTAGATCTGCAAATACCGTGTGTCTAGAAACAGAGAGTTCTGAAAGTGAGCCTATGCCTGGCAGAAGCATCAGAAATCTACATGAAGGAGAGATTTAAAAACACCCCACACCCTCTAACACCTGCTGCAGAATTTAATTGGTAAGGTAAGTAATAAGGGGCAGCAGACAGAACCATTAAGAGTGCAGTGTTCTGGCCCCAGTGCATATTATAAAGAAGTGACAAATTTTGTTTTCAAGGCTGAGAATTAAAACCACATTCAGATCTTCATTTTACACGGTTTGTAAAATGTCTTCTGATCAAACAGCTCTATTCCCTTGTCCTTTCTTGATGAGAACTTATCTCTTCATAGGTGGGATACAAATCACTCCAACCAGCCCTTCTGCAATCACATCCAGCTTGTGTCTGCACTCTTCCTGCAGCCGCTTCAGCTCCCTCTTCAGAATGGCTTCTTCCATTTGCAGTTTGCTGATCACCTCTGTGGCATTAACAACATTTGTAATAGGCTCCTTCGATACCGAACTGAGGAAACCTTTTTTGCTAGCAGAACGCTTGTCTTTAAATACCAGCCTGTACGGACCATGCATTCCATTTTTTTTATGGGCACAATGGTATTTAAGATCTGATAGTTTTAGCTTGACAGCTTCTGTTATTGTCCTGGCAGCAGCACAAAACTCCCTTTCATCTGGTAGTATTCTCTCTCTTGATTTGACCTGTAGAGAGAAAAACATGGTCAGTCTTATGTGCAGAATTCCTCACTCCAGACACCAATGCAAAATGTCAAGGCTGGAGTGTGCTGTACTGGAAATTCTCTATTTTACGATCAAATGTAGCAAGTAGAAGCAGTGACTGAGCTCAGCATGTAAACCTCTGTGCTTTTAAGAATAAGAGACTGACAGATCCTCAAAGCCCTTGCTCCTCTGATGACTGACATATGGCAATTTCCTCTCCACTCCTTATGGCAGTTACAAAAAGCATGGGCAGTTTGAGCCTGGATGAGATGTGTGAAAAAACAGGCATGGCCTGTTTCTTCATTCACGCCTGTAGAAAGATGTGTAAAAAACACTACTATTGTAACAGGGTAGTGGGTAATGCCTCTTTTGCACAGGTGTGATTGCACAAAGGGCAGGACAGTGAGGAAACATGTCTGTGGTGAGAGAGCTGAGCCAAAGGAGGATTCTCTATACGGCTTTAATATAGGCCAACTGAGAATATTGTATGAGAGTGGGCTGTGTGTGATACTAACTGTGCTGTAACTGGCTGGTGATACGATATGATATGATATTCCAGATTTGCCAGTGGCCAAACTAATACAACATACACTAATGACTATGGGCCCAGTTCTCAAATGCATACAAAAATGAGTAACTTAACTCACATGAGCAGATCCACTGAAGTCAATAAGACTAAGTACACTACTCAAGTTACTCAAGTATGTGCTTGCAGCAAGGGGCCCTTCAACTACAGCTTCAGGCCTCCTGGTACCAAGGGGTGAATAAAGACTTTTAGGGAGATGCAGGCGGAGAGCAAATGCCCCTGCTGTTTACAACAGCTCCCCCAAATAGATTATGCATCACAAAACTAACATTACAGCATGTCTTCAGAAACTGCTCACACATTAGAAAAAGAACATGCAAGACTATGCAACAGTGTCACCTGGTGACTCCTGGCACCCACTGCAAATGGACCTTACACCTCTTATGACCAGAGTTTATCTTTGCCATGTTTCATTTGACTTGATTTCTAGAGTATGTGTTTTGTAATGGGAAAAGAGAGCAGGCAATAGCCCACTGCTCCCCAAGGTTCAAGAGAAGACATTAGTGCTCAGGTCTAGAAGAATAAAATTAAAAGGCCTAGACATACTATGCCTACTTTCAATTGTTCAAAGTTGGAGAGAGATCAATCCAAGAGCTTGAGTCTCTTCCTGTACTTACATCAGTGAGTCATTCAGTATAATGCATTTGGTTCTGCTGTTGAACTCTGTGCCTTCACGAGAGAGGACTCTTCAGACAAAGAAACGCATAGCACTCATTTGATGCAAATATCAAATCTTTGCCCTTTAATCAAAAAGCCTTTCTATAACACTCCCGCCTCAAAGCCAGGATTTTTTTTTCTCCACAACAAATGCCTAGCAGTCGAGTTTCAATCTAAGTCTCGGATACACTTACAGACACTCTTTAGTCCCTGCTCACTGTGGTTTGTTATTACAAAGAGCCCACCTACAGGAGTTGGGATTACTATATTTGATTCTGATTTAAGGCGCGTTGGCCTAATAGACCAACCACACCTCCCACGGGGTGGGTTTCCGGAAGAGTGACATTTATTTTCATTGGGCTAGACATCACCACATTCTTTCAGTAGATCATTTAATTACCTTCTGTTAAACAGTGTTACTTCAATTTGCAAATACAGCTGTATAGTATACAAACTCAGAGTTGTTAGGATATAGATATTCAGGTCTGTGTTCAAAGGCCTATACTTTAAGAATTTACGTGTATTCTTATCACTTAGCTAGTTATAGAGGTATAAAAGAATCAAAATCACTGTCTGCCAATGTAGGGGCCTTCTCTTACTGTGACAGTCTGAGGCCCTGTGCTTAGGCTAAGGCCTCTGGCTAAGTAGCAGAGGCAGCCATAAGCTGGGAAGCGACCGGTCACATCCTCACATTCCAAACTAATCACATTGAAAGAAGGAGCTATTGGGCTGTTAGGAATGCAATCCTGTCCTGATAGTGCCTATCGCCTCCAGAGAAAGGGAAGAGTCTAGAAGATGTAAAAGGAAACTTAGTTTGATAGCATCCTGTCTGGAAAGAACTCACTTATCAATAGCTGGGATGTGAAATCCTCATTTCTTTGTTGTTCTATCACTGTAGTCCCCATTTCCCTTTCGTTTGTCTGTAAAATCCATCTGGTTCTGTGATTGTTTCTGTCTGCTGTATAATGAATTTTTCTGGGTGTAAACTAATTAAGGTGGTGGGATATAATTGATTAGATAATCATGTTACAATATGTTAGGATTGGTTAGTTAAATTTCAGTAAAATGATTGGTTAAGGTATAGCTAAGCAGAACTCAAGTTTTACTATATAGGCTGCAGTCAATCAGGAAGAAAGGGGGGAATGGGAATGGGGAATAGGGCTGGGGGAATTGGAATCATGTTTTGCTAAGGGGGGGAGAAATGGGAACAGGGACACAGGCAAGGCTCTGTGGTGTCAGAGCTGGGAAAGGGGACACTAAGGAAGGAAACTGGATCATTGATTGCTGGAAGTTCACCCCAATAAACATGGAATTGTTTGCACCTTTGGACTTTGATATTGTTGTTCTCTGTTCATGTGAGAAGGACCAGGGAAGTAAGTAGGTGAAGGAATAAGCCCTCTAACGTCTGTACCTGGTGCCACTAAACAGTGTGGACACGAATAGCTACCTATAGATTCATTGGTTCTCATTACAGACGCCTAACTGATTTGCTAATTGTCTTGCTGCACATGACTGTGTCCCATTTTTCCCAAAGGGTGCCCATATCTCAGCTCAATAGGCCGTAATGATGTAATGAAATTTGGAAGAGGCCACAAGCAAAAATTAAAAGCAGATTCCTCCCTAAATGCAGTGTCCCCACAAAAGTAGCTGCAAGCATATGCAAAATATTTGAAAACAAGTCAATTTTCAAGTTAAGAAAAAAGTACCAGTGGGTAAAGGCAGGTACATGATGCACTCAAAAGTGCATGCAGCATGTTTAATATAAACAAGAGGAAATACTTTTTCACACAATGCACAATTAATCTGTGAAACTTATTGCCATGGGATGTTGTGAAGGCCAAAAGTATAACTGGGTTCAAAAAAGGATTAAGTGAGTTGATGGAGGATAGGTCCATCAATGGCTATTAGCCAAGATGATCAGGGAGGTAGCCCCGTGCCCAGAGCAACCCTAAACCTTTGATTGACAGAAGCCTGGAGGGGAAGACAGGGGTACAGCTCTCCAAAATTGCCCTGTTCTGTACACTTCCCCTGAAGTGCTGGTACTGGCCACTGTCAGAGAGAGGATACAGGGCAAGATGGACCACAGTCTGATCCAATATGGCCGTTCTTACGGTTCTAAAATTCTTATGCATGATAATCTATTTATCAATTT
The DNA here is from genome assembly GCF_009764565.3 of Dermochelys coriacea. NCBI lineage: Eukaryota > Metazoa > Chordata > Testudines > Dermochelyidae > Dermochelys > Dermochelys coriacea. The sequence goes on from NC_050075.1 coordinate 43,502,670, forward strand.
GTTCTAGGTTTCTTTGTGGCAATTCCCTCCACTTATATCATATGTATTACAGATGGAACAATAAGCTTGTGAGAGTTTCTGGCAGGTTTTCCATAAAGATATCGCTACAGAGAAAGAGTTAAGTTAAACCTCCCCATCCACCAGGATGTGTTGGTGTCAGCACTATTAATTAACGATAGCTAGTGATTTCTAAATTTCTCATAAAAAAAAGTGATGTGCATAATCGTACATGTCCTTTGGACTAGACTGAACAACCTTAACTATCATCTATCATAGTATGGGAACAGAAGTATAAATATTTAAGATGAAACAGCTAATAGGCCATTGAACTGTGTTCTGTGGCCACTACAGGATTACTCCCTGAAGCACATTTTCTAGCATTTTATCTAATCTACTTTTAAATAGGGCTGTCAAGCGATTAAAAACATAAATCGCGATTAATTGTATGATTCAAACAAATTAATTGTGATTAAATAAATGCTATTATATTATTGTTTAGCAGCGCGATTAAATATTTTAGGATGTTTTCTACATTTTCAAATATATTGATTTCAATTATAATACAGAATACAAAGTGTACAGTAACAACAAGGAGTCCGGTGGCACCTTAAAGACTAACAGATTTATTTGGGCATAAGCTTTCGTGGGTAAAAAAAACACGTCTTCAAATGCATCTGAAGAAGTGTTTTTTTACCCACAAAAGCTTATGCCCAAATAAATCTGTTAGTCTTTAAGGTGCCACAGGACTCCTTGTTGTTTTTGAGGATACACTCTAATACGGCTACCTCCTGATATTTGACATCATACAAAGTATACAGTGCTCACTTTATATTTATTTTTATTATCAATACTTGCATCGCAAAATACAAAAAAAATAGTATTTTTCAGTTCACTTAATACAAGTACTGTAGTGCAATTTCCTGATCTTGAAAGTTGAACTTACAAATGTAGAATTAAGTATAAAAAATAACTGCATTCAAAAATAAAACAATGTAAAACTTTAGAGCCTGCAAGTCCAGTCAGTCCTACTTCTTGGTCAGCCAATCGCTCAGACAAACAAGTCTGTTTACATTTGCAGGAAATAATGCTGCCTGCTTCTTGTTTATAATGTCACCTGAAAGTGAGAACTGGCGTTTGCATGGCATTATTGTAGCCTGTTGTTAGGGGGCTTATTCCTTCACCCACTTACTTCCCTGGTCCTTCTCTCATGAACAGAGAAGAACAATACCCGAGGTCCAAAGGTGCAAACAATTCGATGTTTATTGGGGTGAACTTCCAGCAAGCATGATTCCAGTTTCCTTCCTTAGTGTTCCCCTTCCCAGCTCTGACACCACAGAGCCTTACACCTGTGTCCCCGTTCCCATTCCTGCCCTTAGCCAAACATGATTCGAATTTCCCCACCCGCATTCCCTGTTCCCATTTCCCCCACGCACACACCCACTCACTTCCTGATTGACTGCAGACTATATAGTAAAACTTGAGTTCTGCTTAGCTATACCTTAACCAGTCATTTTACTGAAATTTAACTAACCAATCCTAACATATTGTAACATGATTATTTAACCAATTATATCCCACCACCTTAATTAGTTTACACCCAGAAAAATTCATTATACAGCAGACAGAAACAATCACAGAACCAGACAGAGATTATTCAGACAAACAATGGGGAAATGGGGACCACAGTGATAGAACAAACACAGAAATGAGGATTTCACATCCCAGCTATTGATAAGTGAATTCTTGCCAGACAGGATGCTATCAAACTAAGTTTCCTTTTACATCTTCTAGGCACTTCCCTTTCTCTGGAGGCGATAGGCACTATCAGGACAGGACTGTATTCCTAACAGCCCAATAGCACCTTCTTTCAATGTGATTAGTTTGGAATGTGAGGATGTGACCGGTCACTTCCCAGCTTATGGCTGCCTCTGCTGCTTAGCCAAAGGCCTTAGCCTAAGAACAGGGCCTCCGACTGTCACAGTAAGAGAAGGCCCTTACACCGGCAGACAGTGATTTTGATACCTCTATAACTAGCCAAGTGATAAGAATACACCTAAATACTTAGAGTATAGGCCTTTACAGACAGGCCTGAATATCTATATCCTAACACCGGTGTCACAAGATATGTACATGCCAGATGTGCTATAGATTCATATTTCAGAATAGCAGCTGTGTTAGTCTGTATCCGCAAAAAGAACAGGAGTACTTGTGGCACCTTAGAGACTAACAAATTTATTAGAGCATAAGCTTTAGTGGGCTACAACCCGCTTCATCGTATGTCCCTTCATGCTTCAACCAACATTCCAGAGGACGTGTCCATGCTGCTGATGGGTTCTGCTCGATTACGACTCAAAGCAGTGTGGATTAATGCATATTCATTTTCATCATCATGAGCAGATGCCACCAGCAGGTTGATTTTCTTTTTTGTGGTTCAGGTTCTGTAGTTTCCGCATCAGAGTGTTCTTCTTTTAGGACTACTGAAAGCATGTTCCACACCTTCTCCCACTAAGATTTTGGAAGGCGTTTCAGATTCTTAAAACTTGGGTCGAGCGCTGTAGCTATTTTAGAAAAATCTCACACTGGTACCTTCTTTGCATTTTGTCAAATCTGCAGTGAAAGTGTTCTTAAAATGAACATGTGTTGGGTCATCATCGGAGATGGCTATAACATGAAATATATGTCAGAATGCAGGTAAAACACAGAGCAGGAGATATTCAATTCTCCCCCAAGGAGTTGAGTCACAAATTTAATTAACACATTTTTTTAAACGAGCATCATCAGCATGGAAGCATGTCATCTGGAATGGTGGCTGAAGCACAAAGGGGCATACGAATATTAAGCATATCTGGCATGTCAATTCCTTGCAGTGCCTGCTACAAAAGTGCCATGACACCGCTTGTTCTCACTTTCAGGTGATATTGTAAATAAGAAGCGGGCAGCATTATCTTCCGCAAATGTAAACAAACTTGTTTCTCTTAACGATTGGCTAAACAAGAAGTAGGATTGAGTGGTCTTGTAGGCGCTAAAGTTTTATATTGTTTTGTTTTTGAGTGCAGTTATGTAACAACAAAAATCTACATTTGTAAATTGCACTTTCACGATAGAGATTTCACTACAGTACTTGTATGAGGTGAACTGAAAAATGTTATTTCATCATTTTTACAGTGCAAATATTCGTAATAGAAAATAATATAAAGTGAGCACTGTATACTTTGTATTGTGTTGCAATTGAAATCAATATATTTGAAAAGTAGAAAAACATGCAAAAATATTTAATAAATTTCAATTGGTTTTCTATTGTTTAGAAGTGCAATTAAAACTGCGATTAACTTTTTTGAGTTAATTGTGTGAGTTAACTGCAATTAATTGACAACCCTACTTTTAAATATTCCAAGCAATGGAGCCTTGAAAATTGTATTTATCCCTCTCCATAATAAGTTAATAACACCCTTTAATCCCTCTCCCATACCGAGACTGGGTGAAATTCTAGCCCCCTTGAAGTCAATGGCAGAAGTCCCATTTGATTTCAACACTGCGAGGATAGCACCCAATGCACTTATATCAAGCCTTTCATCTGATTATTTTAAAATGCTCTGCAGATAATTAATTTATCCTCTCCTCACTCCTGCAAAAGTGAGCAATAGCCCCATTTCTGATATGAGCAGTGAAATCAAGTAGCAAAAGTCCCTTAGAACAGTGATTCTCAAAGTGGTGGTCAAAAGACTGGTGCCGGTCCGCAAGCCATCACCTGCCGGTCTGCGCGCACATTGGAAAAAAAAAATGCTGGTCCCCCACATCTGATAGCTTGAGAAGCACTGCCTTAGAACACACAAAGTACTTTATCAATGCAGAGCCTTTTCTAAGTTGGTCCCTGTGCTTGTTAAGGGGTTTGTTCAAGTACAGAGGAGAGGGACTTGGTCTTTTAAAAAACCAAAAAAACCAAACCAAAACAAAAGAACACCCCAAAATACCAAAACACACACACCACTATCACAAACACTGATAGAAGAAAAGGAGTACTTGTAGCACCTTAGCCCTGGTCTACACTAGGCGTTGAGGTCGAATTTAGCAGCGTTAAATCGATGTAACCCTGGACCTGTCCACACGACGAAGCCCATTTTTTCGACTTAAAGGGCTCTTAAAATCGATTTCCTTACTCCATTCCCAACAAGGGGATTAGAGCTGAAATCGGTTTTGCTGGGTCGAATTTGGGGTACTGTGGACGCAATTAAATGGTATTGGCCTCCGGGAGCTATCCCAGAGTGCTCCATTGTGACCGCTCTGGACAGCATTCTCAATTCAAATGCACTGACCAGGTAAACAGGAAAAGGCCCGTGAACTTCTGAATTTCAATTTCCTGTTTGGCCAGTGTGGCAAGCTGCAGGTGACCATGCAGAGCTCATCAGCAGAGGTGACCATGATGGAGTCCCAGAATCGCAAAAGAGTTCCAGCATGGACCGAACGGGAGGTACAGGATCTGATCGCTGTATGGGGAGAGGAATCCGTGCTATCAGAACTACGTTCCAGTTTTCGAAATGCCAAAACATTTGTGAAAATCTCCCAGGGCATGAAGGACAGAGGCCATAACAGGGACCCGAAGCAGTGCCGTGTGAAACTTAAGGAGCTGAGGGAAGCCTACCAGAAAACCAGAGAGGCGAATGGCCGCTCCGGGACAGAGCCCCAAACATGCCGCTTCTATGATGAGCTGCATGCCATTTTAGGGGGTTCAGTCGCCTCTACCCCAGAAGTGTTGTTTGACTCCTTCAATGGAGATGGAGACAACATGGAAGCAGGTTTTGGGGACGAGGAAGACGATGATGAGGAGGCTGTAGATAGCTCACAGCAAATAAGCGGAGAAACCGGTTTTCCTGACAGCCAGGAACTCTTTCTCACCCTGGACCTGGAGCCAGTACCCCCGAACCCACCCAAGGCTGCCTCCCGGATCCACCAGGCAGAGAAGGGACCTCTGGTGAGTGTACCTTTTAAAATACTATAAAAGGTTTAAAAGCCAGCATGTTTAATGATTAATTTGCCCTGGCATTTGTGGCTCTCCTGGATATACTCTCAAAGCCTTTGCAAAAGGTTTCTGGGGAGGGCAGCCTTATTCCATCCACCATGGTAGGACACTTTACCTCTCCAGGCCAGTAGCACGTACTCGGGAATCATTGTAGAACAAAGCATTGCAGTATATGTTTGCTGGTGGTTCAAACAACATCTGTTCTTTAGCTCTCTGTATTATCCTCAGGAGAGTGATATCATTCATGGTCACCTGGTTGAAATAGGGTGCTTTTCTTCAGGGGACATTCAGAGGTGCCCGTTCCTTCTGGGCTGTTTGCCTGTGGCTGAACAGAAATGTTCCCCGCTGTTAGCCACGCGGTGGGGGGAGGCAAAATGCGACCTTGTAACAAAAGCACATGTGCCATGTATGTAATGTTAACAGCAAGGTTTACCGTGAAAGAGTGTACCCATTGTTCTATAAAATGTGTCTTTTCAAATACCACTGTCCCTTTTTTTTTCTCCACCAGCTGCATGTGTTTCAAGGATCACAGGATTTTCTCCTTCCCAGAGGCTAGCGAAGATTAGAAGGTGAAAAAAACGCACTCGCGATGAAATGTTCTCTGAACTCATGCTGTCCTCCCACACTGACAGAGCACAGACAAATGCATGGAGGCAGACAATGTCAGAGTGCAGGAATGCATAAAATGACCGGGAGGAGAGGTGGCGGGCTGAAGCTGAGAGGTGGCGGCAGCATGATGAGAGGAGGCAGGATTCAATGCTGAGGCTGCTGAAGGGAAAACTAATATGCTCCAGCGTACGGTTGAGCTGCAGGAAAGGCAGCAGGAGCACAGACCACCACTACATCACCTGTGTAACCAACCGCCCTCCTCCCCAAGTTCCATAGCCTCCTCACCCAGATGCCCAAGAACACGGTGGGGGGACCTCCAGCCACCCAGCCACTCCACCCCAGAGGACTGCCCAAGTAACAGAAGGCTGGCATTCAATACGTTTTAAACTTTTAAAGTGCGGTGTGGCCTTGTCCTTCCCTCCTCCACCACCCCTCCTGGGCTACCTTGGTAATTATCCCCCTATTTGTGTGATGAATTAATAAAGAATGCAGGAATGTGAAGCAACAATGACTTTATTGCCTCTGCAAGCGGTGATTGAAGGGAGGTGGGGAGCATGGTTAGTTTACAGGGAAATAGAGTGAACCAAGGGGTGGGGGGTTTCATCAAGGAGAAACAAACAGAACTTTCACACCGTAGCCTGGCCAGTCATGCAACTGGTTTTCAAAGCTTCTCTGATGCGCACCGCACCCTCCTGTGCTCTTCTAACCGCCCTGGTGTCTGGCTGTGCGTAACCAGCAGCCAGGCGATTTGCCTCAACCTCCCACCCTGCCATAAACATCTCCCCCTTACTCTCACACATGTTGTGGAGCGCACAGCAAGCAGTAATAACAGTGGGAATACTGGTTTCACTGAGTCAGTAAACTGCGCCAGCGCGCTTTTAAACATCCAAATGCACATTCTATCACCATTCTGCACTTGCTCAGCCTGTAGTTGAACAGCTCCTGACCACTCTCCAGGCTGCCTATGTATGGCTTCATGAGCCATCGCATTAAGGGGTAGGCTGGGTCTCCAAGGATAACTATAGGCATTTCAACATCCCCAATGGTTATTTTCTGGTCTGGGAAGAAAGTCCCTTCCTGCAGCTTTTGAAACAGACCAGAGTTCCTGAAGATGCGAGCGTCATGTACCTTTCCCGGCCATCCCACGTTGATGTTGGTGAAACGTCCCTTGTGATCCACCAGTGCTTGCAACACTACTGAAAAGTACCCCTTGAGGTTTATGTACTCGACGGTTTGGTGCTCCAGTGCCAAGATAGGGATATGGGTTCCGTCTATGGCCCCACCACAGTTAGGGAATCCCATTGCAGCAAAGCCATCCACTATGGCCTGCACATTTCCCAGGGTCACTACCCTTGTTATCAGCAGATCTTTGATTGCATTGGCTACTTGCATCACAGCAGCCCCCACAGTAGATTTGCCCACTCCAAACTGATTCCCGACTGACCGGTAGCTGTCTGGTGTTGCAAGCTTCCACAGGACTATTGCCACTCACTTCTCAACTGTGAGGGCTGCTCTCATCTTGGTATTCTTGCGCCTCAGGGCAGGGGAAAGCAAGTCACAAAGTTCCATGGAAGTGCCCTTACGCACGCGAAAGTTTCGCAGCCACTGGGAATCGTCCCAGACCTGCAACACTATGCAGTCCCACCAGTCTGTGCTTGTTTCCCGGGCTCAGAATTGGCGTTCCATCGCATGAGCCTGCCCCTTAGCACCATGATGCCCACATTGCCAGGGCACGTGCTTTGAGAGAAGTCTGTGTCCATGTCCTCATCACTCTTGTAACCACGCTGACGTCGCCTACTCGTCTGGTTTCGCTTTGCCAGGTTCTGGTGCTGCATATACTGCTGGATAATGAGTGTGGTGTTTAATGTGCTCCTAAATGCCAAAGTGATCTGAGCAGGCTCCATGCTTGCCGTGGTATGGCGTCTGCACAGAAAAAAGGCGCAGAACGATTGTCTGCTGTTGCCCTGACGGAGGGAGGGGCGACTGACGACATGGCTTACAGGGAATTAAAATCAACAAAGGGAGTGGCTTTGGAAGAAACTGAGGATATAATTCAAGGATAGAACTCAAAACCTCAAGGATAGAACTCAAAACTGGGTTTAGCAGGCCGTTGATTTCACAGAGCGAGGGAGGGAGGGAGGAGAAAATGAATAGAAAACAAACCTGGTCTATTTCTTGTTTTGAGCCACTTCATCTATCTTTATACATCTTGCTGGCAGCAGACTGTGCAGTACGACCGCTAGCCATCGTCACCTCCTGGGTGCTATGCAGAAGACAGTGCAGTATGACTGCTGGCCATCATCTTCTGCTAGCTGCAGATTAAAAGACAGTGCACTGCTGGTAGGAGTCAATCGCCAGGAGACGAAACAAGGGAAATGACCGGGCTGAGTCACTCCCATGTTTGCCCAGGCGCCCGGTTAAAAGAATGCCCAAGACTACGTCGATGATGGCTACCAGTCATACTGCACTGTCTGCTGCCAAAAGGCAATAAACTGCTGCTGTGTAGCAATGCAGTACCACGTCCGCCAGCACCCAGGAGATATACGGTGACGGTTAGCTGAGCGGGCTCCATGCTTGCCATGGTATGGCATCTACACAGGTAACTCAAGAAAAAAGGCGCAAAATGATTGTCTGCCCTTGCTTTTACGGAGGGAGGGAACAGGGGCCTGATGACATGTACCCAGAACCACCCGTGACAATGTTTTAGCCCCATCAGGCACTGGGATTTCTACCCAGAATTCAAATGGGCGGTGGAGACTGCAGGAACTGTGGAATAGCTACCCATAGCGCAAAGCTCCGGCAGTCGACAGTTGCCTCGGTACTGTGGACACAGTCCGCCGACTACATGCACTTAGAGCATTTGTGTGGGGACACACACACTCAACTGTATAAAAATGCTTTCTACAAAACCGACTTCTATAAATTTGACCTAATTTCGTAGTGTAGACATACCCTTAGAGACTAACAAATTTATTTGAGCATAAGCTTTCGCGAGCTACAGCTCACTTCATCAGATGCATTCAGTGGAATGCATCCGATGAAGTGAGCTGTAGCTCATGAAAGCTTATGCTCAAATAAATGTGTTGGTCTCTAAGGTGCCACAAGTACTCCTTTTCTTTTTGCGAATACAGACTAACATGGCTGCTACTCTGAAACAAACACTGATGAATTCCAGAACGTATCTTAGCTAAATGAATGTCTGAGGACCAATTTTCTCACGCATTTTGAGGAACAGATCTGAAAAAATAAAGAATTCATGTGCTATTTGGTCACCTCCCCCCCACTGTATGTGTTTAAACAAGATGTGAAGTCTGTACATAGGGAACTTAACAATATGGAATACTGGAGGAGAAATGCTCCTATTACTTATATAAAGTGAAGTCCCCAGAAACTAGAGTGCAAACCATGTTATTTTGGAATGACAGAATCATGCAGGACATTTGCTGGCCTGGACATTTTCTAAATGGAACACTTGTTTTTTCATGCTCTTTACTAACCAAAAGGAAAGAGGTTTTTTTTTTTGTTTTTTTTTTGTTTTTTTTTAACTGTTATGGGTGACACACGATACCTTTACAGGACTTCTTGGAATATCTTGTCCATTCCAGTAGAGAGAGCATGAATTTCAAATGATTAGAGGAATGTTTAATTTTCTGCCATGATGCAGAGCCTGCTGTAATGATACAGACAACACCATATTCTATCTGCTAATCAGCCAAGGCAGCAAAGCTGTAACAAGAGTTCTATCCATTCTACCATGGGAAAGGCCCTACATATTTATTAGTAAAATGCACCTAAATTCTGCAGCAAGGCCCCTACTTTCTGGGGCAGTATTAAGTGAATTCAAAAAGAGAGGTTTTCAAAGAATTAAATATGAAAACAGATAATGCAACCAGCACAGAACTACTCATGTTATTTATGACTGGGAGGGATTAGGAAGGAAGTTTGGGTTTTTTCCCCTTTGAGGTGGCTGAAGTCTTTGATAATGCGTAGCCTGGGTGGCAAAGTCTATAGCCATGGAACTGCAGAATGCTCTAGTTGCTGTCTAGAGATTAAAGAAAAGGAGTACTTGTGGCACCTTAGAGACTAACAAATTTCACTCTATACGGCTAAATTCAGTGCCTTGCATAATGACAGGTTTCAGAGTAGCAGCCGTGTTAGTCTGTATTCGCAAAAAGAAAAGGAGTACTTGTGGCACCTTAGAGTTAGTCTCTAAGGTGCCACAAGTACTCCTTTTCTTTTTGCGAATACAGACTAACACGGCTGCTACTCTGAAACCTGTCTAGAGATTGTACTGGTTAACGGGCATGAAGGTGAGTTACCTGACCTTAAAGTAGTTTGTTTCTCTCTCTTTTTACACCTTAGGCACTCAAGGCAATTTCAGCAGCCTTTTTTTGTATATTTAGTTAATTGCTGCTCCTTAGGCTCTCATTGTCTCTCATTAGTCAGCAAATCCTGTTATTCTGGAGTGAAAACAATCTCAGCAGACCACTTTATATTAAACAAACATGTTTGAAGAGATAAGGATCCTCAGCATTTTAAATCATCAGAATCAGATAAGTAGCTCATCTAGTCCAGAATTCTGTAACCCAAAGCTCTGCCTTTCAATTTAGATCTTACCAGCTGTAACTGAAATCTACCATGAGCTATGCAGTGCAGTATGACAGCTGCTGTGCATCCTCTCTGAATAAAATAAAGTGACAGTCATAGTTTCTACATTTCTAGAGCCCACTTCACCCAAAGGAGTCCAGAGTGCTTTCAAGAACCATACAGAGAATACATCAATTAACAGTGACACACAGCCACCCCTGAAATGGAGCAAAGCATGTGCTGAACAGCTCACAGTGATACTTTACAAGAGATTAGTATAGGAAAATAGAGAAAGAACAGGTTACAAAATATTTAGATAAGTTAGATGTATTCAAGTTGGTAGGGCTTGATGAAATTCACCCTAGGGTACTTAAGGAACTAGCTGAAGCCACGTTGGAACTATTAGTGATTATCTTTGAGAACTCATGGAGGACCGGTGAGGTCCCATAGGGCCAGAGGAGGGCAAACATAATATATATCTGTAAAAAGGGGAACAAAGAGGACCTGGGAATTACAGACCAGTCAGCCTAACTTCGATACCTGGAAAGATACTGGAACAAATTATTAAACAAGCAATTTGTAAGAACCTAGATGAAAATAGGGTGATAAGGAATAGCCAAGATGGATTTGTCAGGAACAATTCATGCAAACCAACCTAATTTCCTTCTTTGACAGGGTTACTGGCATAATGAATGGGTAGAAATAGTGGATGTAATATACCTTGATTTTAAGTAAGGCTTTTGTCACAGTCCCACATGACATTCACATAAGCAAACTAGAGAAATCCAGTCTAAATGACATTACTACAAAGTGAGTGTACAACTGTCTGAAAAAAGGTACTCAGAATAGTTATCAACAGTTTGCCGTCAAACTGGGCAGGCATATCTACCAGGTTCCACAAGGGGTCTGTCTTGGGTCCTGTACTATTCAATAGTAGAAGAGGTGGAATACTGTGTCCAGTTCTGGTATCCACAAATTCAAGAAGAATGTTGATAAACTGGAAAGGGTTCAGAGAAGAACCATGAGAATGATTACAGGATTAGAAAACCTGCTTTATAGTGATAGACTCAAGAAGCTAAATCTGTTTAGCTTAACAAAGAGAAGGTTAAGGGATGACTTGATCAGTCTGTAAGTATCTACATGGGGGTCCTTCAAATTAGCAGAGAAAGGTCTGACAAAATCCAATGGCTGGAAGCTGAAGCTACACAAATTCAGACAGGAAATAAGGGTAACTAACCTTTGGAACAACTTATCAAGGGATCATGGTGGATTCTCCATCACTGACAATTTTTACATCAGGAGTGGATGTTTTTCTAAAAGACAAGCTCAAGGAATTATTTTGCGCAGTTCTCTGGCCTGTGCTATGCAACAGGTCAGACTAGATGATCACAATGGTTCCTTCTGGCCTTAGAATCTATATTTTACTGCTTTCCTCTAGTCTAATTTTAAATGATTTTTAAAAATCCACAGCTAATTAAATCTTTTACATTAATATAATCACTGAACGAATATTAAAATTTGACCACTTCCATTGGAATACTATTCCAAAGGCTACTATTGTTTAGTGAGGAAATGTTCCTGACAGCTTAAACTTTCTCTTCTTAACTTCATCCCTTGACTCCTCTAAAGCCCCTTGTACCACTCTCTAAAATAATTCCTCTCCTCTTTTGGTGTTTGAACTCTTCAAATTCTCATAGGTGATTATTACAGGTACAAAAGAATCGCCATACCAAATCAGATCATCTAGTCCAGCAATCTCTCTCTGACAATGGCTGTTGAAGAGGCTTCAGCAGAATGTGTAAGGAGCCCCACAGCAGACAACAAATGAAATACCTTTCCCAAAATGGAAGTTTCTCCCTACTCCCATCAGTTGGTGACTAGTTTATGCTTTGAAGCATGAGGATTTATAGGCTTTGATCCTGTCAACATTTGTGCATGTGCTTAACTTTACTACCACAAACAGGACTACACATGCTAGTGAAGGGACACAAATGCTTGTTTGCAGGATCAGGGCCATATAGCCCTTCTAAAAACATTTTTTATCCTAACATAACCCTGGATGTTCTCATTATCCATTGTGACAGGGTCGGGCCAGATGGCTACAGGAGAGTGATCCTATTGGGATCCAGGAAGTGGGTGGGCAGAAGCCCACCCACTGCTAAAGGGTCCCCCCCCAGCCTAAGGGGGTGGATCCACAGGACTTGGAAGCCAAGTGATTTCGGGATACAACTAATAAAATAACAGGAACAGGAGCATGGTCAAAGGGTCAAACAAAGGGAACCTGACGGGGACACCGAGCAGAGAACCCCGGACAGCGCCCACTGCTCCTCAAAGGCATCAAGGGAGATAGAAGGCAGATATATTAGCCCTAGATTAAGCAGGTCCCTTTCCCCTGGATATGGTAACAGGGGAGGCTCCAGAACAATCACGAACTTGCTGGAACCAATTAAAGCAGGCAGGCTAATTAGGACACCTGGAGCCAATTAAGAAGCTGTTAAAATCAATTAAGACAGGTGTTAGGGGCTTATTCCTTCACACACTTACTTCCCTGGTCCTTCTTGCATGAACAGAGAGCAACAATACCTGAAGTTCAAAGATGCAAACAATTCAATGTTTATTGAGGTGAACTTCCAGCAAGCATGATTCCAGTTTCCTTCCTTAGCGTCCCACTTCCCAGCTCTGACACCACAGAGCCTTGCCTGTGTCCCTGTTCCCATTCCCCCCCTTAGTAAAACATGATTCCAATTTCTCCACACCCATTCCCTGTTCCCATTACCCCCTTACTTCCTGACTGACTACAGACTATATAGTAAAACTTGAGTTCTGCTTAGCTATACCTTAACCAGTCATTTTACTGAAATTTAACTAACCAATCCTAACATATTGTTACATGAGTATTTAACCAATTATATCCCACCACCTTAATTAGTTTACACCCAGCAAAATTAATTATACAGCAGACAGAAACAATCACAGAACTAGACACAGATTATACAGACAAACAACAGGGAAATGGGGGCTACAATGATAAAACAACACAGAAATGAGGATTTTACAACTACATCTATAAAGACATAAGGGTTTTCCAGCTGTGTCTATTGATCAGTGAGTTCTTGCCCGACAGGATGCTATCAAACTAAGTTTTTTTTAAATCTTCTAGGCTCTTCCCTTTCTCTGGAGGTGACAGGAATACAATCCTGTCCTGATAATGCCTAACAGCCCAATAGCACCTTCTTTCAATGTGACTAGTCTGGAATATGAGGATGTGACCGGTCACTTCCCAGCTTATGGTTGCCTCTGCCGCTTAGCCAAAGGCCTTAGCCTAAGAACAGGGCCTCAGACTGTCACAGTAAGAGAAGGCCCTTATACCGGCAGACAGTGATTTTGATTCTTTCTTTTATACCTCTATAACTAGCTAAGTGATAAGAATACACCTAAATTCTTAGAGTGTAGGCCTTTACAGACAGGCCTGAATATCTATATCCTAACAACAGGCAGGCTAATCAGGGCACCTGGTATTAAGGACCTCATTTTAGTCAGTGAGGGGTGCGCATGGAGCTGAGAGTGAGGGGGCATGCTCCTGGAGGATTGAGGAGTACAAACACTATCTGGAATCAGGAGGAAGGTCCTGTTGTGAGGATAAAAAAAGATGTTGGGAGGAGGCCATGGGGAAGTAGCCCAGGGAGTTACAGCTGTCACACAACTGTTACAAGAAACACAGTAGACAGCTGTGATCCACAGGGCCCAGGGCCCTAAGCTGGAACCCGGAGTAGAGGGCGGGCCCGGGTTCCCCCCATCCCTCTTCCCTCTACTGGATGTAAGAGGAGTTGACCTGGACTGTGGGTCCCAGCAGAGGAGAAGGTCCCTGGCTTGTCCCCCAACCCACTAGGTGGATCAGCAGAGACTGCGGGGATTGTTCTCCTTCCTTTTCCCCATGCTGGCCAGTGATGAGGTTAGCTGAGTGAACTAGCAAAAGTGGCCAAACTGAGGGCTGCCGTGAACCTTTGAGGAGAGCAAATCCGCCAATAAGCGCAGGACCCACCAAGGCAGAGGAAGAACTTTGTCACACCATATAAATACCTCTTTTTCTAGTATCCTGATAAGCTCTTTTCCTCAAATGAGGAAGTTTCCTCAAGTGAGTCTACAGCCACATCATGGACTGTATTCTACTTTTATCATTTTTAAAATTTGCTGCTTTTCATTGAACATTCCTTTGGTCTTGTTGCATTAGAGATGGTAACTAGGAGCACCTGATTTCCTCCTCTAGACCATTTATTATTTTCCCATTTCACCTCTCCTAAAATACACAGTCCCAGTCTTTTTAGTCTCTCCTCCTAGCAATTGCTTAGACAAGCTATACATTTAGCTCTTTTAATCTTTCCCCAAAAATCAGCTCTTCTAGCCCCTTATTAGTTTTTGCTGTGCTTTTCTGAACTCCCTCATTTGTCTGCATCTTCCTGGTAATGTGGTGCCCAGAACATAGTGTCTGATCCTGAAGGGTGCTGAGAGATTTCTGAGAGGAGCTGAGTTGCCTCATCAGCATTTATTAAACCAGCTCATGCAGAAAATGGTTCTTTTCCAGCTAAGCTCACATTCATCCTGCTTTTACTTACACAGAACAGGGTCAACATGTGAGATATCCTGAAGAAGCGCTGGGATTAGGCACCACCATATGACATCATTTAAATCATTTTCAATAACAACTGTAAACCTTCCAGCTGCAGAATGACAAGTTCACATCTCCGCGTGTTTAACAGCATTGCATAAGGTAACCCGAGTACTGCAGTGTGTAGCAGAGCACCCTTTGCATCTCACAGTTGTGCATTTGAATGCTGATGCTACTAGCTAAGGATGAAGTTTAAATCTGAGCAGCAATGCGGGTCTTAGAGGACTGGGGATGGGTGCATTATAAAAACTTAGATAAATGGATGTGGGAGGGGAAGGTGTTAGCATTGGAAACTGAGGATTTCCAGACTTAGACATGGAGGTCTGAATATTCTAACTTACTGATTTTCAAATATTTCTGTTTAATAACTACAATGTTCAAATCATATTGGTTTAAATTAACTGATAAGTATTTTCAACATGGATTCTGCCTTACAGTTGGTGTCTAGGAATTTTTTTTTTCTTTAAAGAAAAGCTCCTGGAATGTTATTTCTATTTCTTATTGACATTATTTTTAATTATTTACTCAAAAATTATTTTAGAAGAGAATAAAGGAAAGTTCTTACACCTTATGACAGCACACACATCTAAACCAATTTCCTTCATGTGTGTTTAAACCACCCTGCCCCATCCCTCCATTTATATGCACAAGGCACATATGCAAATGCATAAACTAGTGCTGAGCTGGGGTGAGGGAATAACAAGATGAGTCACCATGAACAGTGTGTATACAAAAACTCTGGCAGACATTCCACTCTTGCTCATCTAAGAAGCTCTGAATAGCTCTTCCAAACTGCAGACCCTTCATCCTGCCACACTTTTCAACTCCCAGTCCCTAGTCAAGGCCTTGCTCTTAATCTTTAAAGGCCCTCAACAAGTTGGAACCTGGCTACATAGGAAACTGCTTCAACAACCCACCATAACAGCTCCATTCCCCTGAGAGAAAGGAGCAAAGTGAATCCAGGACAAGGCTTGCCAAAGCCAGAAATACAGGGAGTCAGTTGAGAAGTCCCTGCCTCTGGCACAATTTACAGACCAACAACAGAGTTGAGAGCTAAGCATTTGCTGAGCACCTGTAAGAAAGCCTTCCTGCCATAACTGAAGAAATTACAGCAACAAGCATGAAAGAAGATGGAGGCAGAAGTAAACCTGACAAACCCAGGAAAGGGGGAGAGTAGAGTCCACTAAACAACTCAGCGCAAACACTATTTGCTATAAAAATGGGCTCCCTAGAAATACCACAGACAGATCAGACAGCTATGTGAGGAGGAAGGCCTCAAAAATTATTCTACTGCAATCAATTTGTGGGAGAAGTGTGATACAGTAAAGACACAACTTCACATTAATGAGCTGTAAGATATGCAAAAGTTCATATAGGCTTATACATTTGATTTTGGATTATATTACCTCATATTATTTTATAGTTGATTGTTTTATTTCACAAAGCAGAGAAGTATAAAACAAGCAGGAAAGTTCCTTTTCGAAAATTCTCAACCTATTTTCTCCCAAAAGAGGTGAGACCAAGCTAACAAAAGCAAGAGACCTGGTCATAAACCTTCTCTCTCCTGGCTCTCCTGCAATAATCACCACTGATTATTACTTTGTTGGTCACCCATAAGAATTTGTATTTTGCTTTCTAAAATGCTGACCAGATTTTACTCATTCAGGGGCCTAGCTCCTGCGGAATTAGCCATGCCTGGTGCTGGGAAGCTGTGCAGGGTGCAGAGCTACTCTGCAGAAACTATTCCAGCCCATGGCCCATTCAAGGTGGGAAGGTAAGAAATGACTTGCAAAGCGGCAGATTTCCTTTCCTTCAGTCTAATCCAGTTCCATTCCCTATGCCAGGGGTGGACAAACTTTTTGGCCCGAGGACCACATCTGGGTATGGAAATTGTATACCGGGCCATGAATGCTCACGAAATTGGGGGGTTGGGATGCGGGAGGGGGTGCGGACTCCGGCTGGAGGTGCGGGCTCTGGGGTGGGGCCAGAAATGAGGAGTTCAGGGTGTCGGAGGGGGCTCCGGGCTGGGGCAGGGGATTGGCATGGGGGAGGGTGAGGGCTCCGGCTGGGGATGAGGGATTGGGGGTGCAGGAGAGTGCTTTGGGCTGGGACCAAGGGGTTCAGAGGACAGGAGGGGGATCAGGGCCGGGGTAGGGCATTGGGGTGCAGGAGGGGGTCAGGGATGCAGGCTCCAGGTGGTGCTTACCTCAAGCAGCTCCCAGAAGCAGCAGCATGTTCACCCTCCAACTCCTACATGGTGGTGTGGCCAGGCAGCTCTGCGCGCTGCCCTGTCCACAGGCATCGCCCCTGCAGCTCCCATTGGCCGGGTACCACGGCCAATGGGAGCTGCGGAGGCAGCGCTTGGGGCAGTGTTAGCATGCAGATCCCCTTGACTGCCCCTACATGTAGGAACCGGAGCTGGGGACATGCCAATGCTTCCAAGAGCCGCGTGGAGCAGAGCAAGCCGCTGACCCTGCTCCCCAGTGGGAGCTCAAGGGCCAGATTAAAATGTCTGGAGGGCCAGATGTGGCCTCCGGGCCGTACTTTGCCCACTCCTGCCTGATGCACATGCACAACAGAGTTTGCACTGGTTCTGCTGCACTGGACTCTTCAGCCCTACAGGGTGGCCTGTATTTCCCTAAATACTCTTTGATGGGTGGGGAGGAAAATCTCACTACATTTTACCCGAGATTTGACTACTGACCATTTCCAACATTTATTTGAAAGACAAAATAAAAGCATCATCTGAGGACAAACCCATGCTGTCAACAAAGGCATCTGAGAGATGTAATTCTTTTCTCAAGGGCAGAATAATATCATCCACAATTTGCTTGTTAAGAGAGAACTGGTTTTAATTTTAACAAGGGAGCAAAATGGTTGATTAAAGCTCCATGCTATCTATTTAAGCAACAAAAACAAGATAATAAAAATTAGGCCTTCTTTCCTCCCCACGTCCCTTAACAAGACTTAACTCAAAGCCACAACAAATGCTCTCTCTCGTTTGCAGATTTTCAGCACCGCACAAATTCTGGAATAAGTGTTTAACCAGTGATCTTACTAACACAAACTCCAAGAGGTGAATCAAAATTATTTGAAATCCAGAATGTGCTTAGACTTAAGTTAGGAAGTATTTGTAAAACTTTATCCAAATTCATGCTTTTATTTAACTTTCTGCTCTTACTCATTAATGTCTCTGAAGTATATATGTAACCCTTCCTTTAAGGTTTTTTTTTAAAATACATTTTGGAACATGGGCATTGCTTATGATTTCTATGGAACCTAACACTTTGTTATGATTGCTTTAATATTTCTATGATTAATACTTACAAATTTACTCAAACGTATAAAATATCACTAATTCATGAACTATTTAATTGATGTGTTCGAGCAATTTATTCTCCAAACACAGACATATTCAGGAAGAATCCTGGAGAATTGAAAGAAGAACAGGTTACTCACTTTGTGCAGTAACTGGTTCTTCAAGACGCATTTCCCTATGTGTGCTCCACTTCAGGCACATGTACCTCTCAAGCCCTTGATCGGAGATATTCTATTAGTATCCAGCCCACAGGTGTCCTATGACTCCTCATGTTGGATACTGAGGCTATACAGGGGTGCTCGGGCGAACCACCCTCACTTTCTTCTCCACTCAAATGTCCCCTAAGGAACAGTCTGAAGAAGAGGGAAAGGAGGGCGTACCCATAGGGGCACACATCTCAAAAGAACCACACTTACAGCACAAAATGAGTAACCTCTTTTCTTTGAGTGTTGTTCCTATGGGTGATCCACTTCAGGTGACTTCTGAGCAGTATCCCCAGATGGAGGAGGGAGCTTCACAACAGACTCCAGAACGGAAGACAGTACCAGAACCAAGTGCAGCATCACATGTGACAGCACAGATCAGGGCATAATGTTTCAAAAACAAATGTATTGAAGTCTACATAGCAGAGCATCTTATTTCAGAAACTGGTACATTCTTCAATGATGCCGTAGATGTTACCTGCAATCTGGTTGAATGTGCTATCACTCTTTCTGGGGGATGGATGGCTGCAACACTATAGAAAATGATAATGCCTCCAGAAATTTATCTCGGTAGACTCTGAGTAGAGATTGAGGACCCCGTGGATCTATCCACGAAAGAAATCAAGAGCCTAGGTGACTTCCTAAATTGCTTGTTCCTATTTAAATAGAAGGCTAATGCCCTTTTAATATCTAGGGTACATAAACAGAATTCCTGTAGAGAACTATGTGGCGTTGACAAAAAATGTGGTAGATGAATAGATTAAGGTGGAACTCTAATAGAACCTCAGGTAAGAATTTCAGGTGTAGACATAAAGCGACCTTATTCTTGAACATGATAAAGGAGGGATCAGCCATCCAGGCTCCCCAACCCTCCAGGCTGATGTGATGGCTACTAAAAAGACCGTCTTCCTACATAAATGCAACAGAGTACATGTTGCCATTGGTTTGAATGGAGGTCACATAAGATAATTGAATACCAGGTTGAGGTATATGTCTTGACCAGTATGGAACTGGAAGACGACTTTGGGCAGAAAAGCCGGGTGCAGGCACAGCTGGACCTTGTCCTTATAGAAGACTGTATAAGGCAGTTCAGATGCGAGCACCATGATTTCAGACACCCCATGGGCCAAAGTTAAAGCAAACGAGAAGGTGACCTTCTAGGAGAGAAGCAGGAAGCCAAGAGCTGGAAGGGGGGGGGGGTCTCATGCTGAAATGAATGCCAGATGAACATTGACCGAGGATAGTAACAGGCCCTGGAGCTTAAGATGGAGCAAATAGTCCAGGATGCCTTGCAGTGGAGCCCCTTCTGCACAAACGTGATGAACTGAGGCCCAACACGTAAAGCACTTCCACTTCATCATATAGGTGGCCCTGGTGAAGGGTTTCCTCCTACCCAGCAGAACCTGCTGAACAGCAACGGAACACCGCTGTTCGTCCCCACTCGGCCATGCAGTAGCCAGGCTGTCAAGTGTAGCACCACCAGGTTTGGATGCAACAGATTGCTCTGGCTCTGGCACAGCAAACCCGGCCGAAGAGGCAGCTGCAGCAGGGTGGCTGCCAAAAGACTCAGCAGCATGCCAAACCAGTATTGACGAGGCCACACTGGGGCTATGAGGATGACTGTTGATTTGTCTTGCTTCACCTTGAGCAGGACCCTGTGGATTAATGGCACCAGCGGGAAGGTGTACATCAGCGCTCCTGACCACGGAATCAGGAAAGCGTCAGACAGGAAGCCCTTGTCTCTGCCCTGCAGAGAACAGAACATGTGGCATTTTCTGCTCTGCCAAGACGGAAACAAGTCCACCTGGAGAGTCCCCCACCTGTGGAAGATTAGGCTGACCTCCTCTGGATGGAGCGACCATTCGTGGCAAGATGAGAAGGTCTTGTTGAGATGATCTGCCAAAATGTTCTTGGTTCTGGGCAGGTGGGTGGCTACTAGATGATTGGCATGTCGCACATAGAAGTCCCAGAGGCTGAGCACTTCCCGACAAAAGGCTGAAGACCTGATGCCACCCTTCCTATTGATGTAATACATTGTAGCGGTATTGTCTGTGAGGACCTGCACCACCTTGCCTTTTAGGTGGGGCAAGAAGGCCTGGCAGGCCAGGCAAACCACTTTGAGCTTCCTGACATTGATATGAAGCACGAGATGGTGCAGAGGTCCTGGGTGCTGAGCTTGCCCAGATCGGTTCCCCAAAGCAGATCCAATGCATCCAAGACCAGGCTGATCAGCGGAGACAGGATAGTGAAGGAGACTCCCTACAGTACCGACCTGGGATCCCGCCACCAATGCAAAGACAGGAGGATGTGGTTCGGCACTGTGGTTCAGGGGGTGCCTGCTGAGGGTGTAGACCGAGACTAGCCACGCTTGCAGAGGCCACAGATGAAGACAGGCATAGCTGACCCGTATGTGCACGCGGCTATGTGGCCCATCAGTCGCAGGCACGTGTGGGCCGAAGTGAGTGGGTGGCTCTTTATTTGGGAGATTAAACCCAACATGGCCTGAAAACGCGCTTCCGGAAGGAAAGCCATGGTCCCCATGGAGTTGAGGACTGCGCTGATGAACTCTATGCATTGGACTGGCATTAACGTGGACTTTTCTGTGTTAGTAACAGGCCAGGTCACTGCAGGTGGATCACACCAGATCGAGGCTCCTGAACACCTGCCCCGGAGACCTGCACTTGATGAGCCAGTCATCGAGATACGGGAAGATCTAGACCACTCACCGTCCCAGGTAAGCTGCAACCGGTGCCACGCATTTCGTTAACACCCTGGGAGCCGAAGACAGACCAGAGGGTAGTGTTGTGAACTGGAAGTGGTGCCCAGCCACTATGAAACACAGGAAATGCCTGTGTCCCAGGAATATGGAAACATTAAAGTAAGCATCCTTAAAGTCGAGAGTGGTGTACCAGTCCCACAGATCCAGGGATAGGATGATGGAAGCCAGGGAGACCATGTGGAACTTCAACTTCTTCAGAGACTTGTTGAGGCCATGCAAGTCCAGAATGGGTCTGAGACCTCCCTTTGCTTTCCAGATTAGGAAGTAGCGGGAGTAGAATCCTCTTCCTTCAATATCCTGAGGAACCTGCTCCACAGCCAAAAAGCCCAGGAGCTTTTCGACTTCCTGAACAAGGAGTTACTTGTGAGAAGGGTCCCTGAGGAGGGACAGGGAAGTGGGGGGGGGAAAGGGGCGCGGAAGGGAGGGGTGGCCAAAAATTACAGGGTATAACCCCAAGTCACTACATCCAGGACCCAATGGTCCAATGTAACCCACAACCCGGCCGAGAGGTAGGGAAAAAAGCGGTTGAGGAAAAGGCTGGAAGGATCCGGGCAGTTGGCTGGTGCATTGCTCCCGACCACACTCTCAAAATGAGCACTTCTGGCCCCCTTGGTGTTTCGCTGGGCCAGGCTGAGCAGGAGAATGGGATGACAACGGGTGGCGGTGACTAAACTCTACGTCCCTTTTCCTTGCAGGTGCCTGCTGAGGCTGCTACTGTTGTGGGGGTGGGGAGGCTGGAATGACTGCCTCAACGCCTGAGGAGTATGCATCCCCAGAGAGCGGAGGGTCGCCCAGTCTCCAGAGGCATGCAGATGAGCATCCATTTGGTCAGAAAAAAGGCCGACACCATCAAACGGGAGGTCCTGAATAGAGGACTGCATTGCCTGGGACAGGCCGGCAGTCTGGAGCCAGGAACTGCGCTGCATGACCATTGCCGAGGAGACCACTCAGGCAGCTGAATTGGCCATGTCCCAGGCCATTTGGAGAGAGCACCGAGCTGCCACAGTACCCTCCTCCACCAGAGTTGCGAACTCCTGGGCCGAGTCCTTGAACTTGAGGAGAGAGCCCCACAAGTTAAAGTGATAGCGTCCCAAGAGGGCCTGGTGGTTTGCCACACAAAACTGCAGGCTGGCTATAGAATAAGTTTTTTGACCAAACAAATACAGTCTCTTGGCCTCTTTATTCTGAGGGGTGGAACTGGTGGGCCATTTTATTCCTGTCGTTGGCTGCTGACAAGATCAATGTTCCCAGTGGAGGGTGGGTGTACAAGTACTCAAACCCTTTCGCGGGAACAAAGTATTTCTTTTCTGCCCTTTTGTATGGTTTTGACGATGTTCAGGACCGCACTGGGAGTGCGACACAGGCCGGGGTGGATGCTGATAACATATTAAAAAATGTGTCCATCTGCTCCTCTCTCTCCTCCACCTTAAGGCCCAGGGTGAAGGCCACCCTGCGGATCAGTGCCTGATGCTCCCTAAAATCATCTGGTGGGTTAGCACTCAAGGAGCCCACCACTGCCTTGTGGGAGGATGACTGGACCACCGGGGGAGGGCTGGCAGTGTCCTCTCCTGCCGGAGAGGGCAGCCTGGGGTAGTACCGACTCCTCACCTGCAGTGGCTACCAGAGTGTCCTGCACTGAGCCCAGTGCCATTGGTGCAATGGGCGCTGCCTTCAGCCTGTCCGACTCAGCGACCAACGGCTGATGAGAGTGGGGCAATGGCATGACAGGAATGCCCCAAGTGTTCCAATAAGGCCATTGGATCGGCCACTAGCCTTGCTGCCAGGTCAGCATCGATGCCATAGACGCGCCCTCTGGAGCCCAATCGCATTGCTGTCTGGGGAAGGGGCTGAACTGTGCCTTCGTGCCCAAGCAGTAGTCACCCTCCGGTGACCAGGGTGGGGCTGTCAAGGCTTGGGTCAGGCAACTCACTGGTGACCGGCACTGGGAGCGGTCTGACCAGTCCCAGGTGTAAGGAGAGCAACGCAGTGTCTAGGAGCGGCTTCGAGGTCCAACCTAAAGCCAATCTCTTGAGAAACACTCACAAAAACACACACATGCTACTGGTTTTCATTTAGGTGAGTAGAGTGAAGTATGCACTTGTTTCCCAATAAAAACAAAGCCACAGAACAACAAAAGGTTTTTTAGGATGTGTATGCAGAAGAAAACTTCCATGGCTTGATGATAAAGATGACAGCTAAGGAAATGTTGATATAATTATTACTTTCTAGCAAATATTAATGTACAGAGTAGCAATAAATTTAGGCCCTGGGAATTAGCGGGGAATAAATGAAAGGGATGCTCCAAAGCTAATGTTTATAGGAAGCATTATTTGCACTGTAAATTGTGAAGACATTTTAGAAAAGTTGTAAAGCTGAGTTACAGCCACTAATGGAATATATAATTATACAAGCAGCTGCATCCCAAATTTTGCCAGGACTTCCAATTAGTGTAGAATGTATGCATCTCTATCGTATGCATTTTAAACAAGACATTCACTATTCAAAAGCTATCTCCCAGGTGTCATTCCAAAACAAATTGAAAGGGAAATTGTAGCGTTCCAAAGTACCTATTTTATCTAAAGCAGAGAGTCACCATCTGAGCGGCAGCAGTCAATGAGAAAGGGATCCTCGGAGTACAGAAGAGCCCCATGTAAGCTTGAAAGCTCACACTTTTTGACAAAAATTTTGTTTAGTTAAAAAACAATTTTCCACTGAAAAACAGTTTGGATGGAAAAATGTTTGAATGGGCTAAATTGGAGGTGAGGGACTTCTCCATCACCATGATCAGTAGCAGGGAACCAGGACTAGGGCTTACATCTGGACTGGGAGGGAAAACATTTTGTTACTTTTCTGGGAGAAGGAGGCAGAGGGTTGTATTTGGGGCTCAGAGGAAGGGTGAGTTTTGAGGTGTGTCTGTGTTCAGGGTTTGTTTGGGTCTGGCTCTGAGTGAAGGAGGATTGATGATATTAAATTATGGATCTGCCAACAGCCTAATTTTATGTCATGTCCTATGCCGGCCTCACTGGCAAGGGGTCTTGTATGAGCTGGGTATTGTTTTTCCTATTAGGGTTGAGAGGGACAACCAGCACATCGGAGTGGGGACTAATTGTCCTATGCTGGGGAGAAAACCTGTGGGGAGGTTTAATATCTCACAATAGTGTGAGACCCTGCAGCGTTTGGAAGAGAGATCTGGAGAGTGAGAAGCCGGAGGGTTGGGCTGGCCGAGTGAGCACGCTGTGTAAGAGACTTTTGTAGCCTGCCCTGATGTCTTCATTCTGGCATTCTACTATGGCAGGAGGGTCCCATAAGACTGAAAAATACTGCTGGGTGCTGCTGATAAGGAGGTCCAGTTGAAGGCAGGAGAAACAGTGTAGATCTGGTTCCCCAAGGCCGTAAAAAACCATGGCCAAGACTTTTAAAAAAAGTGTCCTAAAGTTAGGCTTCATAATCATTATTTGGGCACCTAAAGAAGTGGGCTGTTTTCCAGACATGTGGAGAACCCACCAGCTCCCACCGAAGACAATAAGAACTGCTGGGTGCTCAACACTTTTCAAACACCTGTCATTTTGGGATGAGGGATATGTTCTGATGGTCGGTCCTTGACTGTAAAGGGCACTAGAAGGCCATTGCTGTTCTTCTAAAAGGCCACTATTAAGGGATTATTGAGATGTTATAACAACATTTTAGCCTGGGGACTACTTTTAAAGTACAATAGCACCCAACAAGCTGTTTGCCAACTGGGGATTGCTGTAGCACAGCAGTACTTTGGAAATGTCCCTGACAAACCATTTACACAGGGGGACGGCGCAGGAGCCCGTTATGCTAGCTCTGCACCAGCCGATGACTCCTCCATGCAAAGGGGATCCCTGTCTAGGATGATCTACCAGCTTTCTGGTTCTTGGCACCACCAATTTGCGCCAAGGGGCTGCAGTGGGAGAAAACCCTTGCTCTACAGGTCCAAACATTAGTCTGAGTGCAGACGGCTCAGGTGAAGATGGAGCATCCCATGTTGAACTCTGTCATTCATAAAAAGAAAAGGAGTACTTGTGGCACCTTAGAGACTAACAAATTTATTAGAGCATAAGCTTTCATGAGCTACAGCTCACTTGAGCTGTAGCTCACAAAAGCTTATGCTCAAATAAATTTGTTAGTCTCTAAGGTGCCACAAGTACTCCTTTTCTTTTTGCGAATACAGACTAACACGGCTGCTACTCTGAAATCTGTCATTCATGAGTTGCATGATCATATAAAATGAAGGCAATATTAATTTGCCTATTTCGAGAGGCCCTCAGTTGGGCAAAGTTTGTCCCAGGTTACTGTACAAGTCATAATATCGTGTAACAAACGCAAGTAACCCCACTGACTTCAGTGGAGATAGCCCATTGTGTAACTAGCAGCAAAGTCTGGCTCTGTGTGTGCTTATTAAAGATATACTTATCAAAACCAATACTACACTAAACTACATGCCCTGGTTACGACTGACCCTAAATTAAAATTGATTTTTCCAGAATAAATGGGTAACTTGCAATGTAAAGCTGGTAATTTCACCTTTTCAAGCACCTAACCACTTTTTTCAGTTCTCCTATCACAGCATGGGAAACAGTCTATCACTTTCCAAACTTCCCAGAGTAATCAAACAATATGGCATGAAATGATATTTATAAACTGATATTTGCAGTGATCTCCTCCAGCCTATACACACCTAAAGCCTTTTAGATTCAAATGACAAAGGCAGAGCTAGGATTTTTCATACCTTACACTCTGGAACCCCACAGAACCTCTCTACCTTTATCTCTAGATATTACATTTTAACTGTGAAAACAAAAGTAACTCTGCATACTTCCTAACAGGCACTAAAATATTTACAATGCCTAAAAAACGAGTTCCCTCATTGGAATGGGATTTCTTCCAGTTTACTGTTAAATAAAGCTCACCCAAGATTTACTGAAACAATTTTTCAGCTGCGTTGATGACGTGTTTTATTGGTCAGTATCCAACTTCTTAGCAAACAATGTGGATAAAATATTTGTTAGTTATTGATTACATTATAACTAACTTTGGCACCTGAGTCAGCATGCTGCATGTCCAAAGAGGTAGATATTATTACCCCAGATCAGAGCTAATCCACATTCCAAGCCGATGTGACACTCACAGGATATCTGAAGGGGTAGGGAATTAAAGAGGATATAGCAATGAGAGTGCCAAAAGACCTGAGAAAAGACAGTTACCTTTTCTGTAACTGGGTGTTCTTCGAGATGTGTTGCTCATGTCCATTCCACAATAGCTTTGCGTGCTCGCCACGTGCACTGGTGCCAGAAGTTTTTCCCTTAGCAGTACCAAGAGGGGAGTATCTCTAGCAACCCTTAAGAGTGGCGCCACTATGGTGCAGTATAAGGGGCGATGCGCGCTCCCTCCCCCCTCAGTTCCTTCTTGCCAGTCAACTCCGACAGTGTGGAAGGATGTGGAATGGACATGAGCAACACATCTCAAAGACCACCAGTTATGGAAAAGGTAACTGTCTTTTCTTCTTCAATTTATTGCTCATGTGCATTCCACAATAGCTGATTCCAAGTTATATCTGTTGGAGGTGGGTAGGAGTTCACAGACACTAGGGACTGAGTACTGCCCTGCTGAACCCGGCGTCCTCCCTAGTCTGGGAGACGATCGCATAGTGCGAGGTGAACGTGTGGACCGAGAACCACGTGGCAGCCCTACAAATGTCCTGAATAGGGACGTGAGCCAGAAAGGTGGCTGACGAGGCTTGCGCCCTGGTTCAGTATGCCCTCGCAATCAGCGGAGGGGGAACTCCTGCCAGGTCGTAACAAGTACAGATAAAGGAAGTGATCCAGTTGGAGTAACAGCTGAGTGGAGATCAACCGACCTTTCGTGAGTTCGGCCGTGGCGATGAACAGCTGCGAAGACTTCCTGAACAGTTTTGTCAGTTCCAGGTAAAAAGCCAGGGCCCGTTTCACATCTAGCATGTGGAGGCGGCACTCCTCACTAGATGCATGAGGCTTGCGACAGAACACCGGAAGGAAAATGTCCTGGCCCACATGATAGGCAGAAATCATCTTAGAGAGGAACAAAGTGTGTGGGCGGAGCTGGACCTTATCCTTATGAAATACCGTGTACGGGGGTTCAGAGGTCAGGCCCATAGCTCTGAGAGCCTCCTAGCAGACGTGATCACCACAAGAAAGGCTACTTTCCAGGAAAGGCGGGACCAGGAGCATGTAGCAAGCGGCTCAAATGGAGGCCCTGTCAGCCTAGCCAGAACCAAGTTCAGATCCCACTGTGGAAATAGGGGTCTAACGTAAGGAAAGAGGCGATCCAAACCCTTAAGGATTTGACCGGTCATGGCATGAGAAAATATCATGTGGACTTGTACTGGCAGGTGGAAGGCCGATATGGCTGCCAGATGCACTTTGATGGACGAGGGTGCTAGGCCCTGGGCTCTGAAATGAAGGAGGTAATCCAGTATAAGCTGGATCGGGGCAGCCACTGGCAAGATTCCCCAATCAGCGGCCCATCGGGAATATCGAGACCATTTTGCCAGGTAGGCCTGATGCTCTCCAGAGGACGTGCTGGACTCCCTCCGAGCAAGTCCTCTCCTCTTGGCCTAATCATTGAGCAACCATGTCGTGAGGTGGAGGGCTGCTAGGTTGAAGTGGAGGAGGCGACCTTGGTCCTGAGAGAGAAGGTCCAGGAGGGTTGGCAACAGACACAGGGGGGTGACTGCCAAGCTCATGAGAGTCCCGTACCAGTGCTGCCTGGGCCACGCCGGGGCAATCAGAAGGACACAAGCCTTGTCCGTCTTGATCTTTGCTAAGACCTTGCTGATCAGTGGAACCTGAGGAAAAGCATACAAAAGCTGACCCGACCAGGACAGAAGGAAGGCGTTGGAGATCGTGCCCGTGCCCAAGCCTCCCCTGAAGCAGAAACAAGGACACCGGCGGTTCTGCCTGATCGCAAAGAGGTCCACTTGGGGAGTGCCCCACATTCACAAAATCCTGTGCACCACCTCCAGGTGCAGTGACCATTCATGTTGAGAGGAGAAGTCCTGGCTCAGGCAATCCGACCGAGAATTTCGGAGCCCAGTAAATGGTGGGCTTCCAAGTTGATATCGTGGGCTATACAGAAGTCCCACAGCCTGAGGGCTTCCTGGCAGGGGGCTAAGGATCAGGCCCCGCTTTGCCTGTTGATGTAGAACACTGAGGCCGGGTTGTCACTGACAACTCCGACCACCCTGCCTGCCAGGCACTAGCAAAAGGCCATGCAGGCTAGACAGACCACCCTGAGCTCCTTGACATTTATGTGCAGGGCTAGTTCCTGTGTGGACCACAGATCTGGGTCTGGAGGTTTCCCACATGGGCTCCCCACCCCAAGTCTGACACATCGGACACCAACTCTACAGTTGAAGGCCGACCCCTGAACAGGACCCTTTGGAGCATGTTCCCCGGGGTGGACCATCAGCGGAGGGAGGCTAGCATAGGTTCAGGCACAGTGAGAATCTTGTCCATCCTATCTCTGGACTGGGAGAATGCCAAGGCCAATCAGAGTTTAAGGGGCCGCATCCCGTGTCTGGCATGACGAACCACATATGTGTACACCGACATATGACCCAGGAGTTGGAAGGACGCTTTGGCAGTCGTCATGGGAAACCTCATGACCACCCGGTAAGTTCCATCAAGGTTTCAAACTTGTCCGGTGGGAGGGAGGCTCTGGCCGATGTCGTGTCCAGAATCGCGCCAATGAACTCTATGCATTGCACCGGTACCAATGTGGATTTGGTGCTGTTTACCAGCAGCCCCAGTGTGGTGCATGTGGACAGGAGGAGTGCTACATGATCCTGTACCTGTGATCTGGAGCTGCTTTTGATCAGCCAGTTGTCGAATTAGGGAAAAATCTGGACCCCCCGATGCCTGAGGCAGGCTGCTACCACAGACATACACTTTGTGAATACTCTGGGAGCCATCGAGAGGCCAAATGGGAGGACAGTGAACTGGTAGTGTTCCTGTCCTGCTGTGAAGAGGAGGAAACACCTGTGGCCCTCCAATATGTGAATGTGGAAGCGTGCATCCTGTAGATCAAGGTTGGCGTACCAGTCTCCGGGATCCAGGGCGGGGATGATGGACGCCAGAGAGACCATGCGAAACTTGAGCTTTACCATGTACTGGTTCAGGCCTCGCAGGACCTTTGGCCTTCGGGATAAGGAAATAACGGGAGTAGAACCCCTTGTATCTGAACTCTGCCGGCACCATCTCCAATGCTCCTAAGTGGAGGAGCTGCCTCACCTCTTGCTCGAGGAAGTTCTCGTGAGAGGGGTCCTGGAAGGGGCGGGTGGAGTAGAGAGAAACTGGAGGATATAGCTCCTGGAGATGGTGTTGAGGACCCATTGGTCTGAGGTCAGCAGTGACCACTCAGAGAGGAAAGTACATAGGCGGTTGCTGAAGGGAAGGTCAGGTGGATCCCTGGTACAAACTGGTAAGTTGTTCCTGGGCGTCCCATCAAAACTGGCGCTTACCTGCCTGCTTGCCCTTGAAGGGCCCAGGCTGGGGCACAGGCCAAGACTGCCACTGTAGCCGCTTTTTATAGTCCCTTGATTTTTTATAAGGGGGCTCATATCTGAAGTGGGTGGTCTGATGGGGGTCCTGCTTCGGCTTGAACTTGGTCCTGGCCGGGGCTGGGACATAGAGACCAAGAGTCTTTAATGTCATGCAGGAGTCCTTGAGACAGCGTAACTTCACGTCTGTTTGTTCCACGAACAGGGCCTTGCCATCGAATGGGAGGTCCTGCGAGGAGTTCTGTGCCTCACTGGATAAAGCCAACAACAGGAGCCATGACGCTCTTCTCATGGACATCACAGAGGCCATAGATCTTGCAGCCGTATCCGTGACGTTCGAGGCTGCCTGAAGGGCCGCCCTGGCAGCAGCTGTGCCCTCCTCAACCAGAGTCTTAAACTACTTTTTATCACGCTCCTGGAGGGAGTGCGCAAACTTCGGCATTGAACCACACAAGTTAAAGTCATATCTGCCCAGCAGGGCTTGTTGGTTCGCCACCCTCAGTTGGAAGCTCAAGGAAGAATAAATCTTTCTACTGGGTAAGTCTAGTCTCCTCAAGTCCTTATTCTTAGGAGTGGGTTGGCCCTGACGCTCTTATGGTTGACCGCCTCAACCACTAGAGAGTTGCAGGCTGGGTGGGTATATAGATACTCATGCCCCTTGGCGGGCACAAAATACTTCCGCTCTGCCCTCTTAGAGATGGAGGGCAAGGAAGCTGGGGTCTGCCACAGGGCATTTGAGATCTTTGCCACCCCTTCGTGGAGGGGGAGAGCCACCCTGGCCGGGCGCTGTAGCCGAGAGGACATCATAGAGGGAGTCTGAGGGTTCCTCCACCACTTCAACTTGCAAATTGACGCTTTATGCCACCCTTTTCAAAAGTTCCTGGTGGGCTTTTGTGTCCTCCTGAGGAACAGGGGGAGGAGGTGCCACGATTGCCTCATCTGGGGAGGATGAGGATGGGGGTGTGGTACTGTGCGTCCCACCGGTGCCACAGGTGCCAACACTTGGTCCCCTTCTGAGCGCAGAACTGGGAAGAGCGCTCCGCTGACCCTTTCCTGGGGGGCTGAGAGAGGGAGGCCAATGGTCTTTCCAAGGCTCCAGCCACCGAGCGAGCCACCACCGAGGGCTGCATCGGGGTCCACAGGACCCATTCGTACCAGGGCGCCGGCCAGGGAGCCCGGTGTCATTGCACCCGCTGTGGCACCTTCGGCACAGGCTGCCCTGCCTGGCTCTCTGACTGTCAACTCCGAAGGGAGTCCGGGCTGGCATATGATCTACCTCTATCCCGGGATGGGGACAAGTGATGATGTCGAGAGTGGTGCTGGGCTCGAGACTATGAACCCGGTGTGGAGGAGCGGGAGTACTGTCTGTAACAGCTGTTCCGCGAACAGCTCTGATGGGTGGATCCATGACGGCCTGTTGCCCACGATCTATGCCTTGGGCTGCGGGAGCGGTGCTGTGGCGGGAATTTCACCCGGGACGAAGAGCGGGTGCGGCAACGACATCGGTACCACGAGGGGCTACAATAGCTTCTCGGAGTCAGCAACCTCCGTTGCCGTCTGTCCTGGTCCCAGCGGGGCACGCTCTGATCACTAGGTTTGCACTCCCTCGAGGTGGAGCGGTGCCTGGATCCCCTGCTGCCTGGCACCCAGCCAGACAACCTGGTGGGGTTTGATGGGGACCAGTGCGGGCTGCGAGTGGGATGGTCACTGTGCGGAGAGCGGCAACGGGAACCTTCCCTTGACTGTGAGCGGTACCGTCCAGGCTGCAACTGTGGAGGTCCAAGCGCCAGCTTGCCTCTGGACTGGGGAGCTGCTGGCGTCAGTGCAACCTGTACCGGTAGAGATATAACATCCTGAGCCGCCTGCAGGGCCTCTGGCATAGAGGGCATCCAAATGTGGCCACTGGAGTCCGGGGAGGTCAGCTTGGAGTGGGACGGACTACTCCACTCTACTTATGTCGGAGGCCATGAGGTCGATGGGGATCGAGAGCTGCCAACACAGGTCTAGTCTCGCCCCCAGACTTGCCCCGGTGCCTTGACGAAGAAGACCTCTTCTTCACCTTTTCAGAGTGTTCCGTGGACAGGGAGCAGTGTCAACTGGTGGAAGGCACCATTGGGTTGCCACGCACTGATGCCACGGTGCTCGGTGCCAACTCGGAGTGGTGCAGCGGTGTTGGGGTCAGGGCCAACTCCATCAAAATGGCTCGGAGCCGTATGTCCCACTCCTTCTTGGTCCGAGGCTTAAACGTTCTGCAAATTTTGCAGCATTCACTGGGGTGGGTTTCCCCCAGACAGTGTAAACAGTCAGTGTTCGGATCACTCACAGGTATAGGCCTTTTACAAGAGTTGCACGACTTAAAGCTACTTAACTATACTATTTCCTTTTTTCTTTTTTTTAAACTACAGGTACTAACTAACTACAAACTAAACGAAGTCCGAACAGAGAAAGCTACAGCAGAGCAGGAGCAGAGCAGTTCCGAAGCACCTTCACTGGTGGTAAGAAGGAACTGAGGGTGGGGGGAGTGTGCAGCGCCCTTTATACCGCACCATAGCAGTGCCACTCCAGGGGTTGCTAGGGGCGCTCCCCTATGGGTACTGCTAGGGGAAAAACTTCTGGCTCTGGTGCACGTGGCGAGCATGCACACCTTTTGCGGAATGCACATGAGCAATCACTCAAAGAAGAACCAATATTGGTGAGCTTGCATCGGGGTTTCTAAAATCACTTGAGTATTTTCTTGTTTGAACTTTCAATTACTCAGTCGGAGGTACTGGCGGTAAGGCATAATAGGGTCCAGAAAACAGGAGCCAAAAAGTCTGGATCTAGCCTGAATGTCAAAGAAACCCCAAGCTGTTCCACCATGACGTCAGTAGTACGATGACCTCAGAGACTCCACATCAAGCCACAGCATCAGACACATAACAGGCTGTTCTTCGGGCATGTCTGGATATTTGCCTCAGCTGGAAGCTGATCTAAAATAGACAGTGATTTATTACAGGAAATAAAATAATAAAGACCCTTTGGAAATGACTTCTTTACAAGGCAGATCAAATACTGAGCCAGCCAGACAGAAACAAATACTATGCTGTCACAAATGGAGCACCTCTCGAACACCAACTGCTTCAACCTGGAGGAGGGTGATGAGGCCCAGTCAAGAATGGAATAGCCCAGAGCCAACTGGAATAGCATCCTTATTCTTTGTATTGCAGCAGTGCCTGATTAAGTGGGGCCCCAAATAGGACTGGAGTCCTACTGTGCTAAGCACTCTACATACACAGAGCAAGATGCAGTCCTACCCCAAAGAGCCTGCAATCTAAACAGCCAAGACAAAGGGCAAGTGAAAGAATGGATTATCATCACCCTTTTACAGATACAGAATGGAGGCACACAGAGATAAAATGATATGCCTAAAGTCTGTCCGCGGCAGAGCTGGGAAATGAACCCAGTCCCAGACCTCCAGAGTCCTAGTCCAGTGATTTAACCACAAGGCCAAAATATGTCAAAGATGCACATCTTATTAGCTACATTAAAACAAACACAACAAAACAAAAACTGCACCTTAATCCCATCTCCCACTGCCCTGGTGACCCAGCTATCCTGTGTTACAATTGCTAACCAAACGTTCTATCCTTATTCAACCCTGTGCACCCAAGAGCGAAAGATACACCACCATCATTGCTGCCACCTCTCCTTGAAAGAGGTGAAAAATAAAGATTCCAGAGATGGTGCTTGTGTGACAACCTCTCAACAGGAACAGTCTCTCTTGCCCCAGTTATCCTGTACAGGTCCAGCCTCTTCCCAGCAATCCCATGGAGAGAAGGGGATTGTAAAGAGTTCTGTGTGTTGGAGACAGGCTTTACCTTTTAATAATGCAGCAATAACACTGCACATTAGCAGAAGACAGAGTGGCCCTCAGTCAATGATATACATAGATTAGATAAGCTAGAGATGGGGTCATCCTGGGAAATGAAAGGTGCTTTGATGGGAATAAACAATACTTTGCACCCGACGGGCACCATGAACATGGGGAAACTGACCATGTCCTGAAATTATTTTCAACAACCAATTTTAAAATGGTTTCGACTAGCACATTCAGAGCAGTGGGACATGGCACAGCTCTGCACTCAAGGGTCCTGGAAATATCACTTTCCAAAACATATTGAAAAGGTCTGTCCAGCCAGCCCCCTATGGAATCCCAGGTCACTTCATAGATCACTGGTTTCAGAACAAAAATGGCAAGATCCCACCACTTCTTCCTGTACAGTCCTAATCCTGTCCTTAGATGCACTTACATGAGTTCTCCCAAACTCACCTGCTTCCAGTGCTCCCTGGAGCCATATATGATTAGGAGGGCCCCAGACCTCAGCAGAGAAGATGATGCAGCAGTGTTGTGATGTCACCAACTCAGGCCTTAAAATGTTTTGGCCCCAGGGGGCTGCACAAGCAAATGAGTCTGGGAAGCTGATGTAAATGTATTCAACAACAGGATTAGGAGTCCACAGGAAGGTATGGCAAGGAGGGTTGGATATTCCTTGGGTCTGTATGATGGCAGTATCCTCTTGTTTATTCCCCATCCCTGGGAGTCACTTTGGCATGACAGCTGGCCTTCTCCGCTGTTTCACTTCTGAAACAGAGAGCACTAAAGACTTCTGCCTTCATCACAGCTGCATGTGTTGCGTAGAATATTCAAAGTAAAAGGGATTGATAAAATAAGTAATGAAGAGGTCCCAGAATGGAAACCACTACTTATAACAATACAAGTAGTAGTCCAGAAGAAGAGCTGGACATATTTGGGGCATCTTTTAAGAATGTCTGATTATAGGCTACCTAATCAAGCATTTCTTTGGTGACCCCAGGACAAGAGATGGAGAGGCCTACCTAGAGCACACTCCACAGCACAATGTGCGACAATCCGGTTCTCAGGGGAGGAAGGGGGTAAATTACATGGGATGCCCAGTTCCAAGCAATGTCCATGTGTATCCATAATAAGGAGAACATTCTGAGAGATTAAATGAGGCACAGCTCTTGGGCTTGTGGGATATGCAGGGGCTCTCTACACGAGCTGACCTTCAAGAGATCCAGTCAGTGCTTACACTAGTTTATTGCAAGTGGCCCTTTTCCAGAAGGCCCTATTCTTCCTCCCTGCTACATAATGAGACACCTCTCAGAAAGCAAAACCATCAACCTTTGCAGAGGTAGGCACACCACCAACTCAACCACTCAAAGTGTAAGCAGGTTTCATTCACTGGACTTTTGGAAGCAGTTGAGGAACTTGGGGCTGCCACTGCACCTTAGAGCCATGACTCATGCCATTACATTCCATAAAATATTACGAAGAGGCAAAAGTAAAGAAAATATACATTGAGAGATGAGACCTCAAGAAATGAGAGACCCAGCAGATACTGTTCCTAATGAGCAAGCTGAAGAAACAGGAAAAATACAAAAGCACAACTACCAGTAGCCCTACATGATACCTCCACAGAATGGGAATATTCACCACAACGTACACAAACAAAGTAATGGGTTCCGGTGCTCCATACAGTCATGGTTGAAAACTTATGGCATGGGCCTGGGGCAATAATCTCTAGTATACTCATAAGCCTCACTATTCAGATCCATGACTGGGCAAGCATGTAACCACAATGGGTTGTATGGAGGGGGTATAAGCAACTTCACATGAGCAGATCTACTCGATGTGAGCTCATCCTCAAAAGAGACTCATTAGTAGCAGTAAAGCATAATTACAACCATAACCCCAAGGGATTCTGGCTTGACTTGGACTGCTGAAGAACACAGAAGACTCCCAAATTGCAGCATCACACGCCTCACAGAAATTCAGCAGGGTGTAAGTGTCTATCTGAATAAAACTAAAGAAATCACCATCCACAGCCAAGTATCTTCAATGTTTCAGTGTGCATTTCTGAATGTTTAACTCAGCTTGAAACCAAATCCCCTCTCAAACTGGGGAGTAAATAATAAATGAAATGCTCAGAAAAGAACAAACAAAGAACAATTTCTCCTTTGGAAGAAGGACATTTCTGCTTTTACAGTTTAATTTATTTCTGAGCAGAGTCATTTTTAAAACTTAGTCATTTCATACAAGTTTTTGATCCTTTGCAAACCCTGAAAATGTCTCCAAAGAACAAAGTTTTTGCCTGATTCTAGTTGGAATAAAGCCTAGAATTCAGGTCACATTTCTGGATATACAGGTATGTTTTCTCTCTCCCCTCCTCCAAGTTTCTGAACCTATTACTCCCTCACACACAGGTATCAGAAAACTGTCACATCAGTCGAGGTGGCAGACGTCTGGCAATTGGTATTTATGCACAGAGAAATTCTTTCAGAGTTTGGATTGATTAAAATGTCATTCCAACCACAAGTTCAAAGAAAGAGCTGCAGGATGACAAAAACTTCTCACCCAAGAGCTAGTTTTTAATTTTAAAAGGGGATTTAGGACAAATCATTTTAAATAAAAGACCTGCTTTGTGCAGACTAACTAAAAAGTCAACCATATGAGTAGCTGAATTACTTTCTATGTCACAATTATAAACAGTCAACAAAGAGCTGGTTTTCTGATGAAAAGCAGACATCACCATTACTATTACTGAGAAATGCCCAGTCAGGCTGCCAAAAAAATTTTGTTCTAGAAGGCCTTTTTCAGATGCTTATTCCTTTGCTAAGCTTTTTTTTACTTTGGGGCTGAAGTTTGGGAAGTTTCTCCTCAGGTTTTTATTTTGAAAGTATCAGCAAAAATGCTCTAGCCCTTTTCAAGAAGGAAGAGAGTGGGGAAACATACTTTTGCATTTATTAATAAAAAGCTTGGGAACTTTAAAAAAAGACCTAAAGATTCAGTGGGAGGTGACAGGAACTTGAAGTTTACAAAGGAAATAAGCTATGAAAGTTGGAGATGTACCTTTAGTGGCTGGATGAAAATCGATTTTCATGTGACTGAGATACAGTGATTCAAATAGCATACTTTGTGGATGCACACATTTTTGTTATACGATCCAATCTAAGCAAGTGGGCACAAGGCTGTAATAAAGACCCATGGAGTCTTCTTAAGAGATCCAAGATTATTTCTGGCCTCAGTAACCCACGACCGGTCCATATCTAAGACGGATCAGTCAGTATCCACTGACTCCATTGGCTACCATACATCTTCTCTTTTCTGACACATCAAGTTCTTCCTTCTGCTGTCTTTTTTCACAAGAATCTCATTTCTTCTGGGGAAAAGGTAGAAGATTGTTTGAGTGGAGGCTAGAGAAGGCTCAGCATTCAGCATGCCTGCAGGAATAAGACAGACTGAGGGGAGACAGTATTTTGCGTAAGAAGGACTACTGACAGCTGGGAGGATTGCTATAAGAAAGACTGATGGAGAATCATCTGACCTTCTGCTTCCCGAAAGGCGCTGTCATCTAGTATTACAGAATGGTTCTTTGTAGGATGTGGAAGGGGTGGCACTTCTGATAAACCATCCTTTTAACACCACATCTCACTGTACTGCCTTTGTTTCAATGGTTTTCCTTCCATTACATTCACTGAATCTCAGACATAGTGCAATGTATGACCAGGACATCAATCAAGTACACAAATCCAGGACATTTATTTCAATGTGCAATTAATGAATCCTTACTTTTTTCTTTTATAAAAGTAAGGAAATGAAACCCCAAAAGTTACATTAATGCAATCTTAAAGTGGAGATTTTAAATACACAAAGTTATTAAGGCATTAATATTATTTAATATGAAGGCAGTATTTAACAGCATTTATGGTAATATATATAGAAGTCAGAGTTTACTTTGCTCCGGGAACCATACACTGGAATTTTATTTTTTGAAAGTTCAAAATCTCAGCTCCCCTATTGCTTTAAAGTAAGTTTTCCCATTCAACAGAAAAATGCTATTGGTTGGCCAATGCAATCACAGCTTGATCCCACATAATGCTCTCTCCACAGCTGCTCTCTCCTGTGGTGACCTCTCCTCTCACACCCATCACCCCAAAATGGTTCATGTACCTGTTATCCATATATCAGCCACTTCTACCTCACTCTCTTGAGCAACACTCCATTAGCCTCTATTCTTCCCATGCCCTATTGTCTTTCACCCTGCAGTTTTTCCAACCAACTTCTTGGATTTTGATTGCTCTCTCCTCCTCTCATGACAGTCATTCTTCATGACTTAAGCTTCCTGTCTGATACCTCAATATCCTGTCTTCCTCACTCTCTCCCTCATTTGACCTTCAACCTTGGATCAACCCCACTTGTCAAAAGGGCCACTTTCCCATCCTTGTCTTCATTACACCTGCTTCCCTCACCATTTCCGAATATCTGAGTTCCCCCTCTACAACCACCATCAGATCCTTAACACGCACATTCCTTGATTCACCTACCTCCACCTGGCCTTGTCATGAGCTCCAATCTATCAACTTCTAGGACATCTCTTCCACATTCCCATCCGTCCCCAGTTCTCTCATCCCTCTCCTCAGCAGAGTCAGATGTCCAATCCTTCCACTACACTTGGTTCTTTTGCCTGTCTCACCACCAAGTCCATCTCGCTAACCCCACAACCTTGGCTCACTCCCAATGTTCTCCTGCTCCTGGCCACTGAATGCCCCTGGATAAAGTCCACTGGCCACAAAGACTTCTTCCACTTCAACTGTGTTCTCTTCTCCTTCAGTTCTACTGTCTTCCTGGGCAAGCAACACTATTCCTCTCTTGCTGACTCACGCTCAATTCCTGTTACCTCTTTTCAACCTTCCACTCCCTTCTGAAAACCTCCTCCCTCTAAACTTCCTCAGTCATCACTAGGAAACTCCCTCTCAGTGAAAACTGACAAGACCTGCTGTGATAAATGGAGTGGGGGTAGCTCCCTTTTATGGACACCCAGCCAGCCAGTTAGCTATAAAATTCTTCTTGGTAGCTGTTCTCTACTTGCTTTACCTGTAAAGGGTTAACAAGCCCACAAGTTAAAAAAAAATTAAAATTAAAAAAAAAAAAAAAAAAAAGAAGTGGGCACCTCACCAAAAGAGCCAATGGGAAGGTAGAACTTTTTAAAATTGGGAAAGAAACTTTCCCTTTGTCTCAGAGTAGCAGCTGTGTTAGTATGCATCTGCAAAAAAAATCAGGAGTACTTGTGGCACCTTAGAGACTTTAGTGTATTTGTTAGTCTCTAAGGTGCCACAAAAACTCCTGTTTTTTTCCCCTTTGTTTGTTGTTCTCTCTGGGCTGCAGGGACATGGAACAGCAATGCTATAAGCAGGAATGCTGTGTAAGGTTTGAACCAGGTATGAAAAATTATCTTCCATACCTAGAAGGAATCACTGGAAGGCAGGGAATGTTTAGAAGACGCAGTTAGGTTTATTTCTGTTTATTTTTTAAGGCTTGTGGACTCCTCTGTGCTAACCCCAGATACTTTTGTTTGCTTGTAAGCTTTAAACTGAACCCCCAAGAAAGCTATTATGGGTGCTTAATTTTTGGAATTGCTCTTTTAAAATCTAGCAAAAGCCTAAGTTCCAAATGTAGTTTCTTCCTTTTTGTATTTAATAAAATTTACCTTTTTTAAGAACAGGATTGGATTTTTGGTGTCCTAAGAGGTTTGTGCATATACTGTTTGATTAGCTGGTGGCAACAGCTAATTTCCTTTGTTTTCTTTCTCAGCTCTTCCTCCCGGGAGGGCTTGAGGGTACCCCACAGGGAGGAATTCCCAAGTGCTCCTTCCTGGGTTCAAAGGTGTGGTTTTTTGCATTTAGGTGGCGGCAGCGTTTACCAAGCCAAGGTCAGAGAAAAGCTGTAACCTTGGGAGTTTAATACAAGCCTGGAGTGGCCAGTATTAATTTTTAGAATCCTTGTGGGCCCCCACCTTCTGCACTCAAAGTGACAGAGTGGGGATTCAGCCTTAACACCTGCCATGACCTCCCACACTTTTCTCTTTGATTAACCTCTCCTCCTTTGCCACTACCACAAACACTACGATTTCCCATCTGCTGTCCTCTTCTTCCCCTCCATTAGGCCCAATGTTCCCATCCTCTCCTGCCTCCCTCTCCTCCATAGCCACTATCCTCTTACTCCTCCCCTCACAATGCAAGCACATCTGTCTGGTTTCAGAATGTATCCTCATTGGAGTAGGGACCACCACATGTCTGGTTTCTGAACATAACCTCATTGGGGTTGGGACTGTACCTTATTTTTTGTTTGAAAAGCACTTACCCTCTGTGGGTATTATCTGAAACAAGTAATAAATAATCATAGTAAGAGTCACAGGAGTTCTGTGATGAGAATCAGCACATGGTTCATACACAGTAGCAATTATCTTCTCCATGACATAAAATGGAACAATGAGGTATTTTCCTTAAGTCAAGAAATAAATACAATCCTTACCTTTTCATACCATGCTGACTTCTTGCAAGTTACTAGCTCATGCAGTCCATCATGTAGAGTCACTAGATCTTTGGTCAATTTGTCAATTTCTCCAATAATATTGCTAGCAATGTGGCAACACAAGTTAGCATTTGGCAAAGTGTTTTTCTCTTTACAAACATCTTCTGACTTGAATGTATTTGCATCTTCAGATAGGGTATCTAATACAGTTTCCTAAAGGAAAAAATACATGGTAAAAGTTCATTAACTTTATAGTACCAACCAGAATTAATGTGCTTGCCATGTGTTTCCCCAATATTTAATTTTAAGAACATACTGTGAATTGACTGTGGTGATCTCAGACACAGTTACTCCACATATTTAAAAAAACAGTACTATTACTGAACAGAACCTGCTCAGCTTGCTAATAAATACATGTTTTAATGTATTTTTGAATTAGCAAACACCCAAGGGACAGGAAACTGCCTACTGTAAGCTATAGTGCACTGCTGTTATTGAAACCAAACACAATCCATGGAATGTAAGATGGTCACAGATCAGTGCTTCAGAAGCTCTGAACATGGCCTCCAGAAATCTGAGGAAGGGGTGTTCTCTTTATGACCTCCATGTTCAAATGTCAGTACTAGAGGGAGAATTTTTTTATATATATTTAAGGATTATTAATACAATTACTGCACTCAAAGTGAGTAGTGATTATTTCAAACTCTGGCCTAAAACAGTTAATCTGTTTTGTCTTAAATCTTACCCATGCAAGCATCAGTCTTGAATTCAGTGCACAATGGCTATCTTAGGCCATGTCTACACTACAGGGACTGTAATAATATAGCTACAATGTCATAACTATGCCAGCATAACTCCATAGTGTAGACGCAGCAATGGAAGGGGTTTGTCTGCTGCTATATGAACCCCACCTCCCCAAGCACTGGTAGTTAGGTCAATGGAAGCATTCTTCTGTCGACCTAGTTGAATCTACACTGGGAGTTAGATTGGCATAGCTACAGCACTTGCGGGTGGGTGGATTTTTCACACCCCTGAGTGCTGTAGCTATTTAAATGTAGACCAGGCCTGAGGATTTGTCTGCAGCTCGTCAGTATTAGTAGTAGCAGCAGCAGAATAGCTCCTTCTACATAAAGTAAACGGGCAAGAGTGAAGTGCTATAGCCCACCAGACCAGGAGTATGAGGTAGATGAGGTTTTCTTCAGACACTTAACAGAAGTTTCATGGTGAATTCCACCATGATTTCAACAATTTCCATCCCACCATCAACCTCAGCCTGGACCAGTCCACACAAGAGATCCACTTCCTGGACACTACGGTGCTAATAAGCGATGGTCACATAAACACCACCCTATATCGGAAACCTACTGACCGCTATTCCTACCTACATGCCTCTAGCTTTCATCCAGATCATACCACTCGATCCATTGTCTACAGCCAAGCTCTACGATATAACCGCATTTGCTCCAACCCCTCAGACAGAGACAAACACCTACAAGATCTCTATCATGCATTCCTACAACTACAATACCCACCTGCTGAAGTGAAGAAACAGATTGACAGAGCCAGAAGAGTATCCAGAAGTCACCTACTACAGGACAGGCCCAACAAAGAAAATAACAGAACGCCACTAGCCATCACCTTCAGCCCCCAACTAAAACCTCTCCAACGCATCATCAAGGATCTACAAACTATCCTGAAGGACGACCCATCACTCTCACAGATCTTGCGAGACAGGCCAGTCCTTGCTTACAGACAGCCCCCCAATCTGAAGCAAATACTCACCAGCAACCACACACCACACAACAGAACCACTAACCCAGGAACCTATCCTTGCAACAAAGCCCGTTGCCAACTCTGTCCACATATCTATTCAGGGGATACCATCATAGGGCCTAATCACATCAGCCACACTATCAGAGGCTCGTTCACCTGCGCATCTACCAATGTGATATATGCCATCATGTGCCAGCAATGCCCCTCTGCCATGTACATTGGCCAAACTGGACAGTCTCTACGTAAAAGAATGAATGGACACAAATCAGACGTCAAGAATTATAACATTCAAAAACCAGTTGGAGAACACTTCAATCTCTCTGGTCACTCGATTACAGACCTAAGAGTGGCTATCCTTCAACAAAAAAGCTTCAAAAACAGACTCCAACGAGAGACTGCTGAATTGGAATTAATTTGCAAACTGGATACAATTAACTTAGGCTTGAATAGAGACTGAGAATGGATGAGTCATTACACAAAGTAAAACTATTTCCCCATGGTATTTCTCCCCCCCCCACCCCACCCCCCACTGTTCCTCTGATATTCTTGTTAACTGCTGGAATTAGCCTACCATGCTTGTCACCATGAAAGGTTTTCCTCCTTTCCCCCCCTGCTGCTGGTGATGGCTTATCTTAAGTGATCACTCTCCTTACAGTGTGTATGATAAACCCATTGTTTCATGTTCTCTGTGTGTATATAAATCTCTCCTCTGTTTTTTCCACCAAATGCATCCGATGAAGTGAGCTGTAGCTCACGAAAGCTTATGCTCTAATAAATTTGTTAGTCTCTAAGGTGCCACAAGTACTCCTTTTCTTTTTTATAAAGGCAACTCTGTCCAAAA
Organism: Dermochelys coriacea; assembly: GCF_009764565.3. Lineage (NCBI taxonomy): Eukaryota > Metazoa > Chordata > Testudines > Dermochelyidae > Dermochelys > Dermochelys coriacea. Next base: position 43,545,396 of record NC_050075.1, read on the forward strand.
GCACCCTTGTATTCATACCCTTCACATTATCATAATAATCATTGTACAATATATGTCTTGTGAGGTTTCATTTGAAAACAAATAACTCAGTGGTCAATAACAGCATGGTGAAATGTATGTAGCAACATTACATGTAAAGTTATGAAATCCTCTTGTACGATATAATTAGCACATGTTCAAATACACACAGGCCCGACTCAGCAAAAGTTGTTAAACAGATCTATCCAGGGCCGGATTTCCAATTACTCACAGTCGAGTCAAACTTAGGGACGCCGACGTTCTAGGGGTGCCTAAAAATTCTAAGTTTGTTGCTCCTGGCTCCCAACAGGAGGCGGGGCCAGCTGAGGGGGAGACGGCCCCACACAGCCCGGCTGAAGCGTTCCTGGAAGCATGGAAGGTGAAGCAGCCTCCTGTGGCAGGGGAAGAACTCAGAGCAATCCCACGCAGGGGGCGCTGCTGGGCAAGTGGGTCCTGAGGGAACCCGACCTGGGCAGGCCCTGCTCCTGCTCCTCCTCCTGCTCCAACCTGGCTGATTGTGCTGCTCCCAAAGTGCCATGGTGATCCCCAACCGGCCCTGACCACGCTGCTGGTTCAGCCTCGAGGTCAGAGTTATCTCCGAACAGGACCAGTGAGTGCAGCTGGCGGGCAGAAGGGCACGGGAGAGTGGGTCTCTAGGGGAAGGGTGTGGGGGGCTCTGGTCAGTGGGGGATGGGGGAGGTCTGTGGGTGTTGGGGTAATGGGAAGTGGGCAGTTCTGGTGGTGGGGCTGTGCGGTAGGGTGCCTAAAAGTTAAAAATAGGGGGTAACCCCACTGCGTGTGCTGGCTCGGTGCTCCTGGCTGCCACTGGGCAGCAGGGGCAGGACCCCCAAAGTTCTGAGCCACCACAAGTGCCCCCTCTGCAACTCCAAACTGCCGCAGGCAGTGGGAGACCCTGGAGCTCTGAGCTCCTGCAGGCAGTGGGGGGAAGTGCAGAGCTGGGGCCTCCGCAGTTGCCCATCCACCCAGGGGTGCTTAGGGGCTCTCATGGTGTAAATCCGGCCCTAGAGCTATCATAAACCAAGGCACGTCTGTTTACCTCCAGTTTACATGTATGTAGTAAACATGGTCCTCAAGGCAGCAGGAAGAGGAGTTGGCAGGAGACCAGGCAAATCTGCATTTCAGCAAACACAGGGGGGTGAAAAGAAAGAACACGGAGCCTTCTTCACCACTAGACTCGAAGTCACCTTCTTTACTGTTTGACTAAACTTTGTTTTGAGAGGTAGCCCTCAAAAGAATCCACTTCAAAGGTTCACTGAACTATAAAAAAAAAAAAAGGAGCAGAAAACATAAAGAGCTCTCTCTCTCTCTCATGCACCTTAGAAGATGAAGGAACCAGCCCTTTGACTTTGTGGGGAGATCCTGACCTGAGAATTTGGTCAGCCCTTTTGCTGGGAACCTGTGGTAAGGATTTTTACCTTGAACCAATTCTAGCTTCTTAAGTTCTAGTTACTAGGAATCGTCTTATCTTTATTTTTCTTGTAACCATTCCTGACTTTAATACCTTATACTGTACTCACTTAAAATCTCTCTCTTTGTAATTAAATGAACTTGTTTTATTTTTAATCTAAACTAATCCATTGTTGTATTTAAACTGATCTGTCTGGTAACTCCAGCTAAAGAAGTAAACTGTTGAATATTGGCCCTTTACAGGGGCAATGGACTTTTAACACCTGAACTGCCCAGGAGAGGGTGGGACAGTGCAGAATACACATTTTGGGGAAATTTGGGATTGGTAGTGTGTTGGGGTCACTCTGCGGGCAGTAACCAAGGGTAGTGGAAGCCAGAGTATGACTGGAGGTTGGCAGTTGCTGGCCCAGTTCTGTAGTTATACACAGACACTCAGGAAGTGACGTGCATGCTCTTAGGCTGTTAGTGAGTGGCCCAGTTGGAAACTACAGCAGCAAAGCATTGGAAGGCACCCACGGTTGCGAGGCAAGTGGTGACACTTTGCATGCCAGAATGTAACAAATGCCTTCTCTGTGAACACTATCTTTTCAGGATAAATGATTTTACAATGCTTTATGCTTTATGGAGAATTCACTACTTCCAGTCCAGTGGGGTTCACAAATACTGAGAATGTCTATGGGAAAGGATGCAGCTCTAGTTTCAAGTTCATCAATTAACATTCCTTCTTTGCAGTGTAGTTGTAGCCATGCCGGTTCATATTGCATTCTCACATTCCATGTTCCAATGTGCATTCATTTTGGTACTGTGCAATCTGTTCTTTCCTAGCAAACTTTTCACAACAGCCAAAGTTCCCAAACTGCTGGCATGGACCTTTTAAAGCTGGGCGTCATCTGAACCAGTACGGATGTTGTTTTGATTTTTGCTCATTTTGTCAGTTTTTTGGCTTGAGAGAGTACCTAGATTCCCAGCCACCCCAAGTTTAGGCAGCCCCTCCTATTAATTACCCATTGAGGGTGTCCATGTTGCACCATGAGAAGACTGGAGAAGCACATTGGAATTGTGGCCTGGTCTGATCCCCACTCCCACTTAAGGTACCATGGTGCCACAAGGACTCCTCATTTTTACTAATATCTATATTTTGTAATAATATCTGCTTTATTACATTTAAAAAGTTATTTTAAACAATGTTACAAACATTTGAAAACTAAGAGCTGAGTAGTTGTAGTTGAAAATTCTCCAAACTGCTAGCTAGCTGCACACTGAAAATGAATGCAGTCAGCATGCATGGACATAGAGTTCACCACACAGCTATTTTGTTACAGAAATGTAAAAACTCAGCTGCTGAAGCAGGAGGAAATTAAGAGTGTAAGAGGCTTAATCATTTCAGCAAGTCAGCAGGAGAGCCCACTTGGATCTCATATGCCTTGTGTTTTGCTGTGTGGAGCAGGAAGATACTTTGGGGACTGGTACTGTATTCTATGAAGGATAGACAGATTAGAGAGAGGACTGTGGGCAAGCCCTTCAGATCCGCTATAAGGCGATTAGAAACACCTTGGTAGCTGCTGAACCCAATTAGAACCAAACAAAGTTGCTAAGATCCACCAATGAAACCTGGCCTCGTTTTTCCAGGTCTTTTATATTCAAACATAATGATGCTGCTTCAGCCATTAGTGTGCTACAGAGTGTGCTCTAGGGCAGTGGTGGGCAAAATGGAGCGCGATCCCCGAGGGGGGTGCAGAGGAACGTTCAGGGGGTGAGCGTCAATGCTAGGCGGCTGGTGACAGCCCCGCACAGCCGGCCCCAGGCCAGCCCCCACGGGGCCAGGGAGGAAGCACCATCTTCACCCCCTTTACTCACCTTAGAAGGTAACCCAGCCTGTGGGTCAATGTGACACACTGATTTCCGCTCCCAGCAGCCTCTGCTCCCAGTGCTGGCTCCATCCCCAGGGACCATTGCACATCCTCCCTCAGGTTTTCAGGGTGAGGGAAGGTAAGTATTGGCCCTGCCCTAGCAATGCAGCCTGTCTGCAAGGTAGAAGCAGCGCACGCTGAGGTAGCCTTGGCTGTGCAATAAGGGAGCAGGGGCACGGACAGACTCTGTTAAGGATAAGGGAGGGCACAACTGGAAAAGTTTGCGCACCACTGCTCTAGGGAGGCCTATCCATCTCTTGCACTGGGTTCACCAAATAAATGATTTTTTAGGTAGCCTATAATCTAGCATTCTTAAAAGATGTGCCAAATATGTCCACCAAATGCATCTGATGAAGTGAGCTGTAGCTCACAAAAGCTTATGCTCAAATAAATTTGTTAGTCTCTAAGGTGCCACAATTTTCTTTTTCTAAATATGTACAGCTCTTTTTCTGGACTACTTAGAATCACAGAAGATTAGGGTTGGAAAAGACCTCAGGAGGTCATCTAGTCCAACCCCCTGCTCAAAGCAGGAACACCACCAACTAAATCATCCCAGCTAGGGCTTTGTCAAGTCGGGCCTTAAAAACCTCTAAGGATGGAGATTCACCACCTCCAAACGTAACCCATTCCAGTGCTTCCCTCCAACTGAAATAGTGTTTCCTAATATCCAAGCTAGACCTCCCCCACTGCAACTTGAGACCATTGCTCCTTGTTCTGTCATCTGCCACCACTGAGAACAGCCAAGCTCCATCCTCTTTGGAACCCCCCCTTCAGGTAGTTGAAGGCTGCTATCAAATCCCTCCTCACTCTTCTCTTCTGCAGACCAAACAAGCCCATTTCCCTCAACCTCTCCTCGTAAGTCATGTGCCCCAACTCCCCTATCATTTTCATTGCTCCTCTGCTGGACTCTCTCCAATTTGTCCACATCTTTTCTGTAGTGTGGGGCCCAAAACTGGACGCAATACTCCAGATGTGGCCTCACCAGTGCCGAACAGAGGGGAATAATCACTTCCCTCCATCTGCTGGCAATGCTCCTACTAATGCATCATAGAAGGAAATCAGGTTGGTCAGGCATGACTTGCCCTTGGAGAATCCATGTTGACTGTTCCTGATCATCCTCCTCTCCTCCAACTGCTTCAAAATGGTTTCCGTGAGGACCTGCTCCATGATTTTTCCAGGGACTGAGGTGAGTCTATAGTTCCCTGGGTTCTCCTTCTTCCCTTTTTTAAAGATGGGCAGTATATTTGCCTTTTTCCAATCGTCCAACCGTCCAGGACCTTCCCCAATCGCCATGAGTTTTCAAAGATAATGGCCAATGGCTCTACAATCACATCAGCCAATTTCCTCAGCACCCTTGGATGCATTAGGTCTGGACCCATGGACTCTAAATAGTCCTTAACCTGTTCTTTCATCACTGAGGGCTGCTCACCTCCTCACCATACTCTGTTGCACAGGACAGAAGTGTGAGAGCTGAACTTATCTGCGCAGACCAATGCAAAAAAAGCATTGAGTACTTCAGTTTTTTCCACATCATCTGTCACTAGGTTGCCTCTCCCATTCATTAAGGGTCCCACACTTTCCCTGACCTTTTTCTTGTTGCTAACATACCTGTAGAAAACCTTCTTGTTACCGTTCACATCCCTTGCTAACTGCAACGCCAGTTGTGTTTTGGCTTTCCTGATTACACCTCTTCTTGTATTGTTGTCGGTAATGATGCCCATTCTAGTGCTTCTTCATTACTTATTTTATCAGTCCCTTTTCCTTTGAATATTCTAAGCCAACACATACATTGAGAGCTGTTAAGTTTGTGCTGGATTGACTTATTTTTCCAGGACTCATTCTTGGAGGATGTTTAGACATAGCTTCTAAAGATTTTAAGTTTGGTGTTTTTGCTAATCACATTAGACTTTCATCCTGTGTTAAGTTTTTTTAAATACGGCACTTGCTTCACTTATGCTGTCACCAGTATCACGAATTATGCTACCCATATAATTAAATTTATTAACAGTTTTCAAGGCTTCTCCTTCCAAGTACATAAAATCAGTAGGTAAATTAACTTTCATAATTTCCATCTTTGATTTAATGATAATAAGACCTATTTGTTTGGTATAGTATTTAATTACACAATCATACCCTACTATTTTTCCCTAAGACTGGGAGTTCAGTATTTAAATATTTAAAGCAAAATACTAAGCCAAGGCTTTATTCAGTCAAATTTTAAGTAATCTAGACATGCTGATTTATATATAAATTTTTTTTACAGCCCCCATCCCCAAATTTAACTTTTTTTTTTTAATCAACAGCTCCTCATTTCTCATGGCTAATTATCCATATTCTATAATCCACCCCCTATTTTTTAGTATTTCATACTAGAATTTTAGAAAGCATTTCAGTAGCAGAGCTATTTTAGAAACCTTTGGTAGCATTAACACATTTTGCTGTCCTTTTCTTGCCCCTACAAGCCTTAACTGACACTGCATAGTCTCGTTTAGTTCCCTCCCCCTTTCTTCATTTCTAGGACAGTTTCATTTCTAGGTTCACGTCTTTGAGCAGCCCGGCAAGAGGGTATGTCAATTAAAAACCCATGGCTGGCCCATGCCAGGGGGCTTGGGCTAAGGGGTTGTTCAGCTGAAGTGTAGATGTTTGGGCTTGACCCTGTGAGGTGGGAGAGTCCCAGAGCTTGGACTGCAGCCCCAGCCCAAAATGTCTACACATCAATTAAACAGCCCTTTAAGGCTGAGCCCCATGAGCCAAAGTCAGCTAGCACAGGCCAGCCACAGGTGTCTAATTGCAGTGTAGACATACCTTAAACGGTCACTTATTCCATGAATTCTCCATTTCTGGGGAAGTTTAGTCTGTTGTCCTTTGAGCATAGTGCTTTTTTAAATGCTCCAATCTTCTTCCACACTTGTGAGTGATAACACTACCTCCTCCCACTGCTCCATGCTCACTAAATTGTTTAATTCTTCACAATATACATTTTTGAACCTAATTCCTTTGGAGGGCTACGTCCTGTAAACCTATTGCTCACCATATGTCACTGATACTAAGATTTCTTATTAGTCTCATACTTTCAGTTCTTCTCTACTAGAGCAAAGTGGATCAAGTTAGTGTCTCTATTTAAATTTTTTATTAAAGCTAATGTTAAAAAAAGTATATAATATATAGGTTGAGAAAACAGCGTCTGTACATCTGGGTATAGTCCTTAGATTATCCACAAATACAAAGTTTGTTTTTAAAAGTCATATGATACATAAAGTACATAATCAGCAATAGCTCAACTTTAGGTGAATAGATTTAACAATACAGTTTAGATATTAAAATCCGAATACTCTGATATATCATTCATGAAAAGCTGCGCAGAGATTTGGTTGTGGAAAGCAAATATATCAATGAGTGGAGATTGTCCCTCAGTAACTGAGAATTAGGTAGGTTGTCCATTTATAAAATACAATCCCCAAGGAAAGTATTTCAGTTACTTTCCTGACTGCGCTTCTCAAAATTGTGCTCTATAACTATTAGATAATATACTTGTTGCATTAGAACTACTCTTCCAACTCCTCTTCCCATTTTAGGCCCTCTATTATTATTTTATGACACCCAAGAATGTGTTCAATGTCTCATACATGTACAACCTTTACTTAGACTACATACAAATTTATGTGAATTTCCATTTGTGAAAATCATCACATCACATTTCTGTTAGGCCCACTACAACAATTTAGGATATCCTGCCTAATTCCTAACCTGGACCCTGCCAAATTCCAGAAGTTTCCGCAGAGAACTCTACTGCATTTAGAAGCCAAGGGGCATAAGAATTAGTAAAGCATGACAACCAGGCTCGAACTTCTGCTACAATGCTCTGCAAAGGAAGGACATTCCTCTTTGGACTTGCATGGTTCTCATAGAAATATCAGGAAGAAAGCAGGCTCAAACATTGATGAAGGCAAACACAGAATGCTATCTGTCACAGAGAGACATCAGCACAAGGAAATCTTACAAACTTTTGTCATTACCATTCAAAATGCAAAGAGAGCAACTTCTCTTCTGTCACAGACCTGTAATTCACAGGCTGCTTCCATCTGGTCACAGAACTCAGCCATGCTCACTTTGCTGCAATGAACTATCAAACCATTTCTCAAAGATCCCTTGCATCAGGACAGACTCTGGGGACACCAAGTACAGCAAGATGAGCACTGGACCAACACCACCCTATTTCTAAGAATTCATCCCACTCAGGCAACTAGATGTTCCTGAGGTCAAAATACAGTCCAGGCCACCACCCGCCACTCTAATGCAGGCCAGTCCTGGCCAATGAAAGGGTTGAAAACATCTAGTATTCCTGATAACAGGGACAGTCAACATCTCCTATGAAGAAGGGAATCTATCACTCCAGCCAACACTTAAGACACTAATATGCAACCTCAGCAATATCACAAAACACTGCCCACTGTTTTTGAAAAAGCTGTCTGAGAAGCTGGAAAAGAACGGACTTCAACTTGATCTACCAGTTGCCAGCATCCTAGATCCCTCTCAACAACATTTCAGGCCAGGGCACAAAACCAAGACAGCAGTGGTTGTTCAGGTGGATGACTTCCTCTTATCCAAGATTCTGTAGATGTCCCTCTGGACTTTGACACAGCATTACATGCTGGCTGATGGTTCTGTCTGGCATGCTGTTTGCATTTGCCCCCTCCAGTTTTCTCAGTGCCTGGCCAAAAAACTGCATCTGGACGAAGAGCAGTTGCCTAAAGCTGGACACTGGCAAGACAGAGGTGATACTGATGGGGATAAAAAGACACTTACCTCCTGCATTCCAGTCATTCACTGGAACCACAGTTTCTGTGATGTTCTGGACTCCACATGCTTAGAACATGCTGGTGAGCTCAATATATAAATCTGTTAGTGACTGGTTACATTAGAAAGATAAATAAACCTAAAACGGTAAGTTGAAAGGTGTGAGGGGCTGGGTAGAAAACTGTATGAGAGCAAGAGACAAAGAGAATAGAATATATTTTTGTTGGAATGGAGTGTACACCAGGCCTTTCTCACAGGGCTTCTGCCTCCATGCTTGTGAGTTCAAGGGTTTTGAAAATAAAGTCTTCAAGTTGGCAGATGAGATAAAGTCTGGAGACAGAGAAAGGAAAGAAGAATGTGACAGCCAGAATCCAAGAGACTTGGCTGGCATAGATGACTGGAGAGAAGAGGCCATTCATTGTAAAAATGTTAAAAAATCTGGGAGTAAGGAAGCAGATCAGGGAATCTGAACTAAAGGTAATTACCATTCCCCACAGTGATCAGAAGAGCTGCAGGTTACTGTGAGGGAACCACTCAGTCCATCAGCTCAGCACACAGCCACAGTAAAAAGGAGAAATCAGAAAAAGAACGTTACTCTCCTGTAACTTGAGTTCTTGAAGATGACTTCTGTGCATTCCCAGAATGGGAATGTGCAGAGATCATCTCAAAGAACTAAAGAGTTATAATAGCATATGGACCGAATATAAATCAAGGCAGTAAGACTGTTAGTCTAGCCCTAAAGTATGTAGACTCCTGTAGAGATAATAGGTGCAGTTCTGCACACTTCCACAGAAAGGGGCTGACAGCACAGATTATACTAGTTGAAACAATCTAAATGATAAAGAAAGGTTAAGGAATCGGAATTTATGCTCACTGGTAAAAGGTGGCCTCCAAAATATGAAAGTGATAGATATAGTTGACAGAAATATATTTTTATACTGATGATGACTTAAAAAATTAGAGGATGTAATCTAAAAGTTGAGAAAACTATACATAAGAGTAAACAGGAAATCAGATAGAAGTATCCCATGCAAGTCGTGATAAATATATGGGGAAAATTCATCAGGAAAAGAAGCTGACGCAATCAAAGAGACACAGTGGCTTGCTTCTTAAGGGGAAAATGGATGGGGTCAAATGAAAACCACAGTAGCGTGGAATTAAGAAATGTAGAAGCACTTGTTTTCTGAACCAGATAACCTTTTTCTAATGCAAAAAGTTCTTATGATAATTCTGCTAGATAGAGTTACAACATGGGTCAAAATACATCTTATCTGGGTTCTTTAGTATGTTCTACAGCATTCAAGAACAACAAAAACAGAAAGGAAAGAAAACAGAAATTGTTCCCACAGGCGGAGAGAAAAATATACATTTCCAATTATGAATGATAGTGTGTTAGATTTTCAAATAACGATGTACTATTGGCCAGTATTTATTCAGGACCTCGTCCAGGGAGGTGCCGAGCCCATCCTATGATGTTCACAGTACCCTCCACAACCAGCTCAGCGCCTCACGGCAGCAGGCCCCTGGTGAGTAGATCAAAACTCCATAGCAACTGCGGTTACAGTTTGCCTGATCTGAACGCTTGCTTGTATGATTCTGGATCTGTGCCAATCCTAATGCTGATACCTTTCAGAGCAGCACAATAATAGAGATAAATAAAGTACCAGCTATTATGGAAACAATCATCTTTGCTGACAATACACACGTGCTAGTGGGTTTTGAAGTACTTTTCAATACAGGTTAGATGATTTTCTACTCCTTTATTTTGCTCTCTGTATAGCATAAGGTACACTGGCAATTAATGGTCCTGCCTCTACAAATTCTGTAAACTCATTTTGTTAAATTGCTGTTTAAGAATTATTTTAAGCAGCTGTAAATGGGTGAAAGTTTAATACAGAAGTGAGATGTATAGAAGTCATAAGATGCACAGAGGAGGACATTGATTTTTTTTATGATCATTCAACACAGTTCAAGGGGATTTCAACACACTAACGCGCTGGAAAAATGAAGTTGTTTGAAATTTCAACTGCTTACAAATTTAGTTGTCTTTGAGTCTGTTTCTCTTCTAACAATTCATTTAATTTATAACAAAATGTGTGATTGCTATGTTTTCTTAAACATAAAAGATCAGGCATTTCCATTTGTGATAACTATAGATGCCTGCAATTCAGCTTCTCTTCCCTCCAGTTTCTTAACTTATCTGAGTAAGTCATACAACAGAGGCTAGAATGATGAGGGAGATCTAAGAATATGTCCTTTAATTTAACTGGCCTCATCCTCAAAAGGAAGTTCTATAGGTTATTGACAACATTCATTTTTCCACATATATGGGAAGGATGTTTGAGGAGCAGTCAGTTGTTTGTTAGATGTAAGAAAACTGCACCCTTAATATTTAGTTTGATTCATTACCATCCAGTGCCAATAAACTGGCTCCAGTCGTTTCCATTCCAGAAAGGCTTCTAATCGAGAGGTTTCAGACTCAAGTAACTGCAACAACTGGGGAGGGGGAAAAAAAGAAAAGAAAATCAAGTCCCGTTTAGTCATCTGTGCAACATATAAAGTGCAATTTTTAACGTCAGTTTGGTCTGAATAATGAAGGCTAGCCAATCACATACCAGGTGCCACTTCTTACGCAGTACACGTTCATCATAGTGAACCTTATAGATTGACATTTACAGGCAGAAAATTGGTTTGCTAAAGATATAAGGCTTTAGAATACATAGAAACTTGTCTGGATGTATACATCTCACCCTACTCTGTAACTGCAAACATAAATGCTTCTTTCAGAAGGCAATGGGTACACAGTGAGAAATGGAGTAACGTATCCAATACTCCAGCAATTTCTTCCTTCTGACTATATGCTGCTATGACTGGGGATTGCACTATACATTATTTAGTGGGAAGCAATGTAAATCCCAGCTATGCAAATATGGCATGGAAATGAAGAAAAGCTTTTCCTCACATCCATAAAGTATTCCACTCCCCAGCCATACAATAACCATAATCCCAATATACAAAAACATGGCTTGACATGTCATTTTGAAGGGATCAAGACAATACAACTCATATATAAAAAGGTCTTTGCTCATGTAGATCCTGAAACCTCATGTGCTTCTTAGATACCAAAATTAACAACACGGCTCAACCACACTCCACACATTGCTGCTAAAGTAGTTGATCACTATCACATTTGGATCAAACCATGTCCCCCACTATTCTTTGAGTCTGACCAACATACCAAGTTTCAATCCCTCTCTTCTCTTTGAGGTCATGCACACCTGTGTCCCAGCCAACATCTCGGACCTGGTCTCTTTTTGCATCCCCTCCAACTCCACCATTCTAGAAACCATGTCAACACCGCCATCCAGTTATTTCTACTTCTCTCATCTCTGTGCCTTTTTCCACACTGCTTCTATGCACAGAATGACCTCTGAATCCCAGGATGCCAAGCCCATCTCCCTGCTCTTTATCCAGATCATTTAGAAACACTCATTTCTCCTGCAGTGTCCACAAATAGTAACTGACAGAGAGGAATTCTTTCTGAAATGTTATGTATAGCCAGATTGTCTCCCTAACTGCTCCTGTTACACAAAGGAGCTCCTCAACCACAGTTCCTATTTGTAGGCAATGCAAGAAGTGAGGGTTTTTACAAATGATTTTAAAGTTGTGTATACCTAGAAGAGAAGAAAATATGTATCACCAGATTCTTCTCCCAGTTTCAGATTGATAACTTCCAAGGTAGAGGAAATGATCAACATTCTCCAGTGCCACTCCATTGATTTTGATAGATGGAGCATGTAATACCTCATTTGGAGAGGGCTGATAGAGCACTTTAGTCTTCTTGATATTAAGAGTGAGACCAAGACATGCGTAAGCATTGACAAACATTCAAGATAGTTTGAAGATCTTTCTGAGGGTGGGCAAAGATTGTCTTTGACATCTGCATCCTGAAGTTCCACAATAGATGTTGTGGAGATCTTACCCTTGGCTTTCAGCCTGCTAAGCCTGAGCAGCTTTCCGTCCATTCTGTTTCAAAGCCAGCTGTAAACTTCCCAACAACTAGGTAAAGAACGATGGCGATAAAAACCTCAAACACAGCTGGAGCAATGATACAGCCCTGTTTTACTCCTGTTTGTACTTGAAAAGTTCACTCTGTGAGCCAGTGCTGCTCAGAACAGTCGCTTTCACGTTATCATGAAGCAATTTTAGGACACTGATGTATTTATCAGGACATCCAATCTTAAAGAGTACAGTCCAGAGGGCATGGCGATTCACTGAATCAAAGGTTTTAACTCAATAAAAGCCATGTACAGTGGTTGGTTTTGCTTCCGACACTTTTCTTACAGCTGCCGTGCTGTGAAGATCATATCCACAGTTCCACAACAGGGTCGGAAACCACTTTGTGACTCTGGTAAAATATCTTCTGACAGGGGCAGAAGGTGATTTGCAAGGATCCACGCCAGAACTTTGCCTGCAATGGCTAGGAGGGAGATAACACGATAATTTCAACAATCCGCTTTATCCCCTTTCTTGAAGAGAATGACAATCAGGGCACCCCTCATTTCACTGGGTCTCTCTTTCTTTATCCAGATTTTAAGGATAAGCAGGTAAAGCTGCCGAATTAGCTCTGATCCACCATCTTTAAAGATTTCAGCAGGGAACTGCTGCCTTGTTGTTCTTCATCTGCTTGGTGGCACTGTGTACCTCATACAAATTAGGAGAATCTCTGAGCTCATCCCTAAATGGTCATTGAGGGATTTGCTCAAGGATTTCATCTGCAACCACACAATTACGGTTAAGGAGATCTTCAAAATGTTCTTTCCAGCGAGAATTGATGGCTTCGTTGTCCTTCAGAAGTGTGGTTCCATCATTGGAGCGAAGAGGATTCAGACCATGGCAAATTGGCCCATAAACAGCCTTGGTGGCACTAAAAAAACCACATGTATTGTGGATGTCCGCGAGATGTTGGAGTTCTTGTGCTTTCTCAGTCCACCATTTGTTCTTGAGTTCTCTGATTTTACGTTGGACTTCCGCCCTTGCCTTGGCTTGGACTTCTCTCTTTAGTTTACAGTTTATGTCATTCTGCCAAGCACAAAATGCCATTCTCTTCTCATTAATGAGTTGCTTAATTTCAGCATCATTCTCATCAAACTAGTCCTGATGTTTTCTGGTTTGGTAGCCTATGGTTTACTCACAGGCATTGATGATTACTGTTTTCAACTGGCTACAGTGTTCCTCAATTAATTCTGGAAACTCTTGATGGGAGCTCTTCTTCTAAGACGGCTTGGAAGTGGTCATGCTTAATAGGGTCCTTCAAATCTTGAATCTTCAACTTGCGCCTGACCTGCTTCTTTTGCAACCTCCATTTGGGAGCGATCTTAATTTTCATTGTGGATCAAATAAGGCGATGATCAGTCCAACAGACATCAGCACTTGTCATTGCACTTGTGAGAAGTACGGCACTACAATCTCGGGCAAGAACTATAACGTAGTTGAGCACTATAATGTAGTGCTTTGACCATGGGTGTCTCCAAGATGTTTTGAACTTTTCTTTTGTTCGTTATAATAAGTTTATGTTCAGCACACTTGGTCAGGAGCAGAATTTCATTTGAATTGCTTGCCAACTCCTTCTTTCCCAATTGTTCCCTTCCACAGGTCTGAGTCTCATCCCACATGTGCACTGAAATCCCCCAGAAGGATGATCTTGTCTTCTGTAGGGGTCTCCAATAAAATGGTTTCCAACTGAGAATAAAAATCTTCCTTTACATTCTCATTGGCATCCAGTGCTGGTGCATAGGCGCTCACAACAGTTGCCTGTTGATTTTTGGTGAGCCTCAATCGGAGTGTCATAAACCACTCATTGATACCAACTGGTACCTCAGAGAGGCACCTTACGAGCTTGTTCTTTGTAGCAAAGCCCACTCCATGCAATCGGGGTTCATCTATAGATTTTCCCTTCCAGAATTAGATTTATCCTCTTTTCTCCTCCCTCATCTGTCCTTCATCAGCTCTTCTACTTTCAGACAAAGCAGCAATATTGATGTTAAACCGACTAAATTCATGAGCAATAAGGCTCTGGTCAGTCACTGTTTGAGTTGTCCACCAGGGTACATACGTTCCAACTTCCAAAGTTGAAAAGTTTCTTACATTTTCAACCGCTGAGGTGGTGATCCTGCTGGATGCAGCCATCCAGCCAGGAAAAACAGAGGCAAAACTATTTTTAGGGTTCCTTTTCTAAAGCCCTCCCCATGTGGGGTGAGTAGAGTGGATCCTAAAAAGTACCGCTCAGTCGTGGGTGCAGCTGCCAAGATGCTCGATCCACCTCAATCCTCAAGGAAGACGACTGTATCACACACCCACCGCCTGTGTGTCAGTCTGTACCTAGGAATTTCTGGATTTCACTGTCCTGTTCCCATCGCCACTTGCCGATCGCCACCGGACTTTTGACTTGTGCAGTGTTATTTTTCTCAAAAACTGGAAGATGCCTGTTGGGACTTCTTTTAAAGTGGGGAGACTGGTGCACAACGGTCACCACACTATCCTTGACAGATATAGAACTTGAAACCAATGGCATGGGCACCGTGACGATTGGAGATCCTCTATTTTCTGCAGCCTTCATCTACCTTCACAGCCGTTGTAACATTACACAAAAGTTTCACCTCCTTTGTGCAGTTATCCTCCATTTGCTCTGCTGTTAGGGACTTCTTGGATCACACTTTGTCTGGAACCTCGCCATTGAGCATTCTGCCATGGGTAGTCCTAAGGGAGTACATGACTCCAGCAGCATCGCTCTTGGGGTCATTGAGACATGCAAGCCTCTCCACCACTACAGGGTGGTGATCCATGGAGAGGTGCTGGCAAGAATACTGTGGAAGACCGTATCAAAAGCTTTGCTAAAGTCAAGATATATCACGGCCACTGCTTTCCCCATATCCACATATCTCATCATAAAAGGCAATCAGGTTAGTCAGGCATGACTTGCCCTTGGTGAATCCATGCTGACTGTTCCTGAATACCTTCCTCTCTCCAAGTGCTTCAAAATGGTTTCCTTGAGGACCTGCTCCATGATTTTTTGAGGGACTGAGGTGAGGCTGTAGTTCCCCCGGTTCTCCCTCTTTCCTTTTTTAAAGATGGGCACTATATTTGCCTTTTTCCAATCGTCCAGGACCTCCCCAATTGCCACGAGCTTTTTAAGAAGCCTAAAGTGAGCTTAATTTACTAGTACCCCAGCACCCTCCTAGGAACCCGAAGGTCATATGATCTACATGACATGGAGCAGATGACATGCACCCCCATCCTTTGCTATACACGTCTGAACTGCAAACGCTGCAGTTCCCAGAGTTCGATGGAGCACACTGCATGACTGGATCGCAGATGGGTTTTGGAAATCTCAGCCTGGGCTAGCACATCTCTTAAAGTTGCTTTGAATAGCTCAGCCAGCTTCTGCAAGTTGCCCACCTGCATTAAATTTTAAGGCAACTTCAGGTATATCACTCAGAAGCAAGACCACAGAGAGAGTTCATCTGGTAATTTCATTATTTGACTTTGACTATGAGAGATATCTCTGCTATTGGAAGATATGCCTATTTGTATCTCAGTGTACACACAGGATAGAGAAGAAAGGTGACATGGAGACTGGTAGTTATGTCAAAACCACCCTTTTATCCACTATGCTACAATAGGAAAACATGCAGATATCATCTCATATCAGTCAGATTCCTCTGCAGATAGCACATCTATCGTGTGTGTAAAGGCAAAGCTACATCCACATTATAAAGCTCATCCCAAACATGGTAATAAAACTTGTATGCTACCCACATTATCATGCATTCTGTATATGCCATCTAATTTACAAATGACTCCAAATTTTTGAAAATATTAACAGGACTGTGCATTCCTCCACTTATACAGCAGGGTGCCTCAGGTACAATCATCTGACCACTCTTGGGACTGGATTCTGAAAGGAAAGCACCCTCAATTCCTGCTGACAAAGCTCAATGGATTAGTCTCTGAACGACGCAGTTTCTGTGTATTTGCAGAATTTGGTTAGGCCACACCACCATCCAGAATATAAGCTGCTGTTGTTTTGTCTTCTCTGCCCTTCACAACATCCATAGAGGATAGTTTTTGCCTGTGTGGTGGAAACACTCTTCCATGAGATCCATGTAGCTAAATCAGCGAGTTCCCTCACACCCAGAATTAGGGCTACATGCTCCTCTCCACATACTTCCACTAATGAGGGGGAGTACAAATCAGTGTACCTGGCAGCTGAGGGCACAGAGGGCAGAAGTGCCAGCTCCAGACCATCTTCCCTCCCCTGCCCCCCATGGAAGACATTCCTGCAGGGATCAGGTTTTCTGGACTGGAAGAGCACAGGAGAGGCTGGATCAGTTGCTCAACAAGCTTCAGATGCTCGGAGCATCCTGGCACAAATCTGTGCTGTCTGGGTTAGAATTAACTTGTGCTGGTTTCAATGCCACACACTGACACTGGAGGGCGGTATAGAGGGTGGAATCACACAGCAGCATAGCTCCTCTGGTATGGAAACAAATAGTCAAGAAGCATTGCACAGGGAGCCGTAGCTTTCCAAGAGTGAAACCACTGCTCATTATGAAGGAAGGAGAATGTACATCAGCTGCCAATGGGATAGAAACTCCAACAGTGGGCACACAGTTTCCTAGGTTCTTATGTAAGTAGTATCACGGATGATGCAGCCTCTAAACATTATTTTAGTCTGGTTATTTGAAGCCTACTTGTACTTGGTTTTGTGTTGTGCTGCCTATTAATCTTTTTTGAGATAGTTATTGTTACACTGGAAAGCATCCCAATGCATGCAAAAGGTATTATATAAATCTATAGTTAATAATTTGTAGGATAAAGTCTCCTCTTGGTAGGCTGGATTCCAGAGATCTCTGCTGCGATAAGTATTTAATTTCTGGTGCAAATAGATCATAATAATTCATCTACTATACTCCTGGCAAGAAGGTTTTCCTGGATACTGGTCTACCTAAATATTTTTAAAAATCACCTTTGTATTTTCAAAGTGAGCACAAGACAGACTTTCAAAAGTAAATGGTGTTTCTCTGCTCATCAGAATAGCATCAATGGCTGTTCTACTGATTCATCATGTATTTAGATATGAGCAATTCTACCCTTAAAATGCTGCAACAGTGCTGTGCCACTATAACACTTTAATGAAGATGCTCTATGCTGACAGGAGAGTGATCGACCATCACTGTAGTTAATCCACCTTCCTGAGAATCTCTTCCGCCGACACAGCACTGTCTATGCGGGGGGTTAGGTCAATATAACTATATTGCTCAGGGGTGTGGAATTTTCAAACCCTTGAGCGATCTAGTTACACCGATATAGGTCTGTAGTGTAGACCAGATCTATGACTGCAGACAGAAAAGTCAAATGAGATTACAGATGATCTCACACCTTACTCTGAGATTCAAGCAACTCTTGAACTTTGTGGCTCTGGCCCTTTTCTAGTTAAGATGTGAGTATAAGGACCTGAAAGCCAAGGAATTCAACATTGAAGGTCAAGTTAAAGAAGTATCAAGAAAATGGTAAGCAGCTAGGAGATCTATTGTGCTTTTATTTGTTTGATGAGAAATTTAGCTTTATTCAACTTGAATTGCAGATATGTATAATAAAGACACAAAATAAAAAGCTAAAAGGCACCAGTCTTCAGCAAGGTCAATAAAACCAAACAAATTTGGAATTAGCAGGCTAAGCCATTTTGGACCTCTAATGAAAGAAAAACATTAGCACATTTTTCAAGAAGTCAGTGGAAGGGATTCTCTCTCTCTCTCTGGACACAGATCCACGGGGAGGAGTGGTTCTACTCCAAGACCGACAGTGGTATACTACTTCTGAGAAACAGCTGCAGGAGGAACAACCCACATGTTATGCATTGATTGCTGAATTTATTCTTTTAGGAGAAAGTTCCTACGTGACCTCTATGCAGGTACTAGGCTTCCAGACATCATAAAATTGGAAAGAAAATTATAACGACTTGGAAAATAGAAGAATTATAGCCTAATTTGAACACTCGCTGCTTGTCTCATTCTTACATTGAGAGACCTTAGATAAAGAGAGACATATCCAGGCTCTGAAGACTGGGCAGTCTGTGCTTAACAGAGGAAGTGTTAATTTTTCTTTTCCTTTTTTTCCAATCTTAGTTTCCCCTAAAGAAGGGTTTTCAAATTCTGAGAAGGCCCCATTTGAAATATCCTCAGCTGGTCCTCTCCGTCTTCTTTGTCCCTAAATACAGATGGAACTGTTCTACTTCTAGATTAACAAAAGCTTTGTTTAATGGACAGTCTAATTCTAGGTGCAGACTAAATTCAAGAGGACAGCAACTGGAAGCAAAAGGCCCACTTCTCCTTTCATCTACCAGTTTTATGCTGTTGACTTCAGAATTACTCCTTTCTTACATTTTCATGAGCAGAGAATCTAAGGTGACCAAAAGCAAGTGTGAAAAATCAGGACAAGAGGTGGGGGGATAATAGGTACCTATATAAGACAAAGCCCCGAATATTGGGACTGTCCTTATAAAATCGGGACATCTGGTCATGCTAAGAGAAGCAAACCCACAGTTAAGAACTTAAGTGACAAAGATGATCTTTATAAAACAATTATATACATGTGGAAGGGTCAGAAAACAGCTGTTTAAAATTAAACTGAAAGAAACTGCAATTTAAAGTGAGCAAGTACAAAATGAAGGATTTGGGGTATAAAAATTGTAGTGCAGCCTCCACAGGGATAAGCAATGAGCTGCAATGTACTGACTAGTACTGGAATTAACAGATTCATGAAGAGATTATTTTCCCTCATTTTGACTTAAGTTTGCTCCAGTGCTAACAATTACCTTCTCAATAGTTATAGTAAAATTTAAATACTGTGGTGCATATTTAACACACGACGAAAGGAGAAGAAATGTATGGAGTAGGGATTTTGAATTTTAATAGACATGATCAAGTTGAATACGTAGCACAAAGTACATGGAAAAGAAAGAATACAGGCCAAAATTTTCCAAACGAACTAGTAATTTTTGGATGCCTTAACTTAGCACCCAACTTGATTAAGAAACTAGAATGATACAAATTAACTTGGATTATAAATTGGCTAATTGATAGGTCTCAGAATGTAATTGTAAACAGGCAATCATCCTCAAACGGGTGTATTTCTAGGGGAGTCCTGAAGGAATCAGTTCTTGGGCTTACACTATAACATTTTTATCAATGACCTGGAAAAAAACAAAAACATCACTGATAAAGGTTTGCCAGAGGACACACAGATTGAGAGAATGGCAAACAATATAGATCACTGATACAGAGCAATCTGCATTGCTTGGCAGACTGGTGCAATCAAAAAATGTGTGTTTTAATATGACCAAATGTGAAGTTACACATTGGGAACAAAGCATGCAGACCATACCTATAGGACAGGGAACTCTGTCTTGCGAAGTGTTGACCCTGAAAATGATTTGGAGGTCATGGTGGACAATCAATTGAAGATGAGCTACCAGTGCGATGCTGTAGCCAAAAGGGCTAATATGATGCTTGGATGTACGAACAGGAGAATATCTCTGTATTTGGCACTGGTATGACAGCTACTAGAATATCGTGTTCATTTCTGTTGTCTACATTTCAAGAAAGATGTTGATAAATTGGAGAGGGTTCAGAAAAGAGCCACAAGAATAATTAAAGGGATTAGAAAGCCTGCCTTATAGTGATAGATTCGAGAAGCTCAATTTATTTAGCTTAACGAAGAGAAGGATTAGAGGTGTCTTGATCACAGTCCATAAGCACCTAAATGGGGAACAGAAAACTCTTTAATCTGGTGAGTGAGGGAATATCTTTTATTGGACTAATTTCTGTTGATGAGAGGGACAAGCTTCCATCCACAGAAGTTGGTCCAGTAAAAGGTATTACCTTGCCCACCTTGTCTCTCTAATATCCTGGGCCGACATGGCTACAACTACACTACATAGCTCTTTAATCCAGTAGACAAAGATATAACAAGATCCAGTGGCTGGAAGTAGAAGCTAAACAAATTCACACTAAAACTAAATTGCAAAATTTCAACAGAGACGGATATTAAGTATTGGAACAATTTACCAAGGATTATGGTAGACTCTTCATCACTGGCAATTTTTAAATTAAAATGTGATGTTTTTCTAAAGGATCTGCTCTAGTTCAAACAGGAATTAATTCAGGCACGTCGCATGGCCTGTGTTCTGCAGGATGTCAGATTAGATGATCACAATGGTCCCTTCTGGCCTTATAATATAAGAATCTATTGTACTTTAGCAGCATGATTTTCAGAGTGTTCTAAGCACCCATCTTCTGAATATTAGGCCCTTTCAAAGATGCATCTAATTGGACACCCAAAATCACTATTCATTTTAGAAAATCTTTGCTGTATAGTTTAAAAGGGTATCAACGTAAATCACAGCTCAGTCTGGAAATTTGTTCACATTCTGTTGCTACAAACAGCACCTATGTAGCAAAGATCAGATAAAAACAAATAATTTCTCTGCTTTTCCTCAGTTTATTGCCTCTGTGTATTTAACAGTACTTCATCCACAGTCAGTTTTACCATTTTCATTATATAGTCAGTTTTCCCTATTTCTGTGGGTCTTTCACACAGCAGGGACAAGAAAGACATTTATAGAAATTGGCAGGGTGCTCAAGGGCAGAAATTACTTCTAGCTCATTTTATGGACTTGACTAGATTTGAAATTAATGGTGCCTTTTAAATTATTTCCATCTACAAGTTCCCTAGCTTGACTTGTACACTTGCTTGGTTTGTGGGATGGTGCTAGCCACAAAAGGGATATGTCCTTGGTGTGTGGGGCAATCACAAAGCTTAGCAGAGATGATTTCATTAGATTCCCCTTTCATTAGTTACCTCCTCCTCACCCAAGACCTGCTTGTTTGTCTCATTTAAGTGTTGTGCCTTGTCTTTGAGGCCCGATCTTGCGATTTACAGCACATGGCCAACGGCTGCACCCGCACAAAGCCTGTAAGCCAGAGGGCTAACTCATCAGGCCCCTGCACCAGAGAACCATGTTACTAGGAGATCACTTACCCAACATTTTGGTTAATATGTACTGGGTTGGACTAGCAGAGTCCTTAGAATTCCATTGCCCAACACTGGCAGTAAGCAAGTACTTCTCATTTGTAAGCCCCCACCTATGGAACTTGCTCAGACCAGTGGTCTGTCAGGGTCCAGGTGCAGAAAACTTATGATTGTTGCCATTGGTATTTGAGTAACCATCTCAGCAGGTCTTCTACAGTTAACTGATTCTAACTAATTTGTCTCAGATGGAGACTTTTATATTATGCTGGTATTAATTTTTGACACAACGCTCAGATTCTATCATGCTGGGTGTTACATAAAAAGAATAAGGCTAAAGAAGCATATTGGATTTCAATACACCTCTTCCGATATGTCTGTCTTTGGTAATTGTTTAATCATAAGCACAAATGGTCAAGATTTTTTTTTATTTCGTATGCCAACTTTCAGCCCAGAATATTACTGTAAGGTGGAGAGAAAAACGTTAACAACAAGGAACAATGACAAA
The DNA here is from genome assembly GCF_009764565.3 of Dermochelys coriacea. Classification (NCBI taxonomy): domain Eukaryota; kingdom Metazoa; phylum Chordata; order Testudines; family Dermochelyidae; genus Dermochelys; species Dermochelys coriacea. Next base: position 43,567,146 of record NC_050075.1, read on the forward strand.
TCCTTGACACCAACAGGAGATGTAATTCCTGCAGACTGTATAAACAGGAAAATATTTTCAGTCATTTTGTCAGTAAAGCAAGCTTGGATAATCAGCTGTTCACATCAGTCCAGATGTTTGATATGGAGATTCTGCTTAGATGCAAAAGCTGACACTTGCATTTCACGGATAGCTTCATTTCTTACACTATATGAAACTAAAAAACTATCACTACACAGTTCAGCAGTTTATGGAGTTGGTGATGAACCACTGCATCATTTTTCAAGGACCAAGAACTCTACATGCTTGGTCAATAAAATGTGCTAAGTAATAATTAATCACAGAAGCTTACCTTTAAAAATGATGATGACGGGAGAACTGTGGCTCTATTAACTCTTTTCTTGTCTGGGGAAGTTTACCTGGAGGCAATATTAGTGACAAATTGCAGCCTGGGGAAATTTTCAGATCAAGGTAGAATGATTTGCTTTAGTGTTGTTATATATCGCTGCCAGTTCTTTCAATGGGACACTAATTGCAGCCAGAGGCCACCTTGCTTAAAAAAAATCTGAAGAAATATTTGAACACTAAAACTGTCAGAAGTCATAAAAAATAAAGCACCCATCCCAAGATGTGGCACTGGGAAAGTGAAACTTGAGTGCAGAGTTCACTATGCAAATGCTTGGAAACTCAGTATAGCAAACAAATAATCTGCCTATAGGCTGTAGAGCTCAAGTATTACAATAATGCTACCACTAACTGACTTGCAGCACTCAGGGTTTCTGCAGATATTTTTCATTTAATGATATATAAATATGCACGCACACCCCTTCTGCCCTCAGCTGCTCTCTTGTGTTGCTTTTTTGTACATCTATGCTTCTTTAGAAGGTGATTGTTTTGCATCAGTTTGGAAGTGGGTTGTCAGGAAATCTGGGAGAGTGGATGGGTGATGTGGCAGAAGTAAAAATAGACTAGTGTCCGATAACGGAATGAGAGAGGGAGTAGCGGCAGAGGAGAGGACTGGCAGCAAGCACAGAGTGGGAGCCAGAAAGTGGAAATAAGTTGTTGGCAGTTTTAAATGCTTCATTCTTAATCCCTAAGGACAAGCACACACCTTATCCTTCAGATTCTAATATCCATTTTATTAGCTCCCCTACACTGGTCACCTCCTCTGCTTCCTCATCCCTCTCCACTGCAGGTCAGAGCCATTCCCCACTCTCCTAGACTCTCTCCTTCCTTCCCAAATCATCAAAAGTGCCCAGCACTGCCCAGATACACAGTAAGCATCACATCCCCTTTAGCCTGACCTTCAACTGCTTTGTGGCTCTGGGACAATTTTGCTTCATCCCCTGGGTCACTGATCCCTTCCTCCAGGGCCCAACCCTCCCAGAACCAGAAAAAAAAAAGATGGACTGAGAAGAGGAGTAGATGAAAGGGAAAGAAATATTAAAAGGGAAAAAAGTGGATATAGAGAGGGGTGGATCTGCCACCACTCCAGTTCCTTCTCAACCACAGAAGTCCCAAGGAAGAGACTCCTAGGCAGAAGGGAAGTAGGGGGACGGGGGGTAGTGGAGCACCCATAGGGACACACATCTCAAAGAAGTCCAGCAATTGTACGTAGTACATAACCTTTCCTTCTTTGAGCGGCATCCCTATAGGTGCTCCATATAATGAGATTCCCAAGCAGAACCTGCATCGTGGAAAAGGGTGCCAAGGAAGTGGATTCAGTATGGCTCATAAGACAGCTTCACCCAAGGCCACATCAGTGCTGGAGACAGGCATGAGAGCATAATGCTGGTAAAATGAATGTGGCAAAGAGCAGGTGGCTGCCCTGCAGATGTCTGGGATTGGTACATTTTTGAGAAGGGCTACCTAGAGTGAGCCCTGGTGGAATGAGCAGTAAGTCTTGGAGGGGCAGAAATTCCCAAGGCTTAGTACCATGACAGGACACAACCTGCAACCCATTTGGCCAGTTTCTGGGAGGAGATCAGTTGTCCCTTCATTTGTTCTGCAATAGAAACGAAGAGTTTAGCGGATACCCAAAGGGGCCTAGTCCTGTTGAGGTAAAAGGCAAGAGCTCTTAACATCCACTGTATGGCAGCTCACTTCTTCTCCAGAAGAGTGAAGCTTGGGGGAAAATACTGTTAGGTGAATCTACTGATTAATGTGGAATTCAGAAGAGACTTTAAGAAGGAAGGGAGGTATAGATATAGAGTCATCTTATTTTGATAGACCACCACATACAGGGGGTCCACCCTCCAAGCTCTCCAGCCCCCTGGACAAAGTAATGGCTATGAGGAAAAAGGTCTTAAGGGACATATGAAGGAGGAAACAACTTCCCATAGGTTTGAATGGGTGCAGTGAATGGGAAGCAGTGGCTATTGAAGCTGTCTCTGATACCTGAGAATACAGGTTACGGTGAAGATGTGAGACACTTGATCTAATGTCACAAACAAGCAGAAATGTACCAAAATGGAGTAAGTGAACAGACCGAAGTTCAGAGGGTTATCTTATTCTGGGGTTCCTATCATTTGAATGATCCAAGATTACCAGTGTTTGACTATTAGTCCTGTTGCCGTCTTCTGACAGTGCATCTCTGCCTGTTGCAAAAAGAAAAGGAGTACTTGTGGCACCTTAGAAACTACCAAATTTATTAGAGCATAAGCATATCAGAGCATTGAGAATTAAGGTGATATCCCATGGCAGAGTTGGTTCCTTGATAGGAGGGAAGAGGTTGAATGGACTTTTGATACATCTTACAGTGGTGGATGGGCAAAGACTGAGAACCCTTTTATGGGAAGATGAAAAGCTGTGACGGCAGCTAGGTGAACTTTGATGGAGCTCAGTGATAAGCCTATGATCTTTCAATTCAGCAGGTAATTGAGGCAGTCATCCAAAGAGGATTAGACAAGAACTATATCTTGGCAGTTGCACCAAGCCTGGAAGCATTTCCACTTCAGTAGATTAGTTTTTCTAGTTGTGGGCTTTCTGCCATTGACTTATAAACTTTGAACTTCTGGACAGCATACTTGTTCTATACCAGAGAGCCATCAATAAGCCATGCTTTGAGGTAAAGTGCTGCAAGACTGGGATAGAACACCAATCCCAATACCTGGGTGAGGAGACATGGGGTAAGAGTAAGAAAAAGAGGAGGCTGTTGGGACATGAAGATCAGCTCCAGAGCCATACCTGCATCAGCCATAATGATGCTGTAAGGTTAGCAACTACTTTCTCTTGTCTCAATTTGTTTAGGAGTTTGAGCAGTAGAGCAGGATTTGAGGCCACATAATGACATGGGAGTCTCCCACTAAGTTGTGGACACACCCTTTCCTCAAGCAGAATCATCTGCACTTTTCACTGGAGGGAGTTGCAAAGAGATCTACCTGTGGATGGCTGTTAGGATATAGATATTCAGGTCTGTCTGTAAAGGCCTATACTCTAAGAATTTAGGTGTATTCTTATCACTTAGCTAGTTATAGAGGCATAAAAGAATCAAAATCACTGTCTGCTGGTGTAAGGGCCTTCTCTTACTGTGACAGTCTGAGGCCCTGTTCTTAGGCTAAGATCTCTGGCTAAGCAGCAGAGGAAGCCATAAGCTGGGAAGCATATAGTCACATCCTCACATTCCAAACTAGTCACATTGAAAGAAGGCAATCTGGGGCTGTTAAAAAGGTGATCTGATCTGATCTGATCCAGAAAAAGGGAAGAGCCTAGAGGATGTAAAAGGAAGGTTAGTTTGAGAGTTTTCTGTTCAGTAAGAACTCACTTATCAATAGACACAGCTGGGAAAACCCTGATGTCTTTATAGATATAGTTGTGAAATCCTCACTTCTGTATTGTTTTGTCATTATAATTCCCACTTTGCTAGTGTTTATTTGCATGATCTCGGTCTGGTTCTGTAATTGTTTCTGTCTGCTGTATAATTAATTTTGCTGGGTGTAAACTAATTAAAGTGGTGGGATATAATTGGTTAAATAATATTACAACAATATGTTTGGATTGGTTAGTTAAATTTCAGTAAAATGATAGGTTAAGGTATAGCTAAGCAGAACTCAAGTTTTACTATATAGCCTGCAGTCAATCAGGAAGTAAGGGGAGGGGGAATGGGAACAGGGGTGGGGAAACTGGAATCATGTTTTGCTATGCGGGGGAATGGGAACAAGGACACAGGTAAGGCTCTGTGGTGTCAGAGCTGGGAAGGGGGACATTAAGGAAGGAAACTGGTATCATGCTTGCTGGAAGTTCACCCCAATAAACATTGAATTGTTTGCACCTTTGGACTTCAGGTATTGTTGCTCTCTGTTCATGCGAGGACCAGGGAAGTAAGTGGGTGAAGGAATAAGCCCCCTAACATCTTGGTGCTGTGACTTGGATACATCGCATCGGATAGGCGAGTTGCAGCCTGTAAGTACCCCTCCCCAACAGTCCGCACAGCTGCTTGGAGGGGGTATCGCGAACTCTCGTGATGGTAGTTGCAGGTTCTGGCAAGCCAGGGTAAAGGATTTTTTGGATAAATGGATAAGGAAGAACCAGGGCCCATGCCAGGTGCAGGGGTCAATCTGGATGAGATTAAAAAGGAAATGGAGGAAGTGTTAGGGGACCCAGAGGGATGGGGAGGTGGCTGAGGAGCCCACCCTCCTTGGTACATGGGTAGTGGAAGAAGGTCCCTGCCCATTGGGACTGAATGCCTTCCAGGGAAAGGAGGCACTTCAGCCTGCTTGTGAGAGGTTTGAAGTAAGGGCAGCATTATGGGAAGCTGCCAGTAATCTTTCAAGTTTGGTGCTGCTTCACCAAGAGCTGCTGAAGGGTTGTAAATTAGTTAGGGGTGGTTAAAGATGATTTGGCACAACAGGGTTTAAAGTCAAAAGCAGAGTTAACAGACTACTACCTTTAGAGACTGGAGCTGGGACTTGGTCCTAGGGGAGTGGAGAGAAAGGAAGGAAGAAAAAAGAAAAAAAAAAAAGGTTTCAAAGAGCAAAATGGCAGGGTTTGCAGGAGCAGGTAAGAACCCCCACTCTTCTCCCAGAGCCAGTACGAGAACCTGGGGATAAGGGTTCCCAACTGTTTCAACCCAGGGAGCCTACTCTTGGCTCAGAGCTAACTATCCTTTTCTTCTTCTCCTTCTTTTTCTCGGTTTACTTCATTTGTTGCTGGTAGCCTATACTTTAAACTGACCTGACCAGGCTTAATTGGTTTCTTTACACCTCTTCCCCCTCCTCTCCCCCGCCTTTCCACACTTTTGGTTTTCTGAAGTTTTAATGGAGGGTACTTTGGATACTTATGTGAGATGTTTTGGGGTTTTTTGGACAAAGTATGAGGGAGGTCTGCAGTATTCCACTGGAATGTTTTTTTGGAGTAAAAGATCCAGGGGCATCCAAGGAGACAAATGTTTTACTACCTTTTTGAATTGTCTCAAGGTAAAGACAGCACAGGTTAAGGCAGTTGTGTGGCAATAATTGTACTTGGTGGCTAAGATGTTACAGACATACTGTACTACCTTAAAGAACTAAATGTAGGAGTAAGTGATTTAAAGAAGTGAGTGAAAAGTTACAAATAGCTTTTGCAAAAATTGATAATACAGGGTTTGGAGGAAAGTAAACATTTGGGAGTTGTGGAAATGGTAAAAAGTAACTGTTGTGAAGATGTTAAAAGAGTAACAGTTATGGTGTTACAAGAAGGAAGTTTTTGTTTAATGATAAAATCCAGTTATATAAATGTAACTATGTGCAACTCTGTGCAGTCACATTGGATGGAAGCTTGGTAATTAAATTATCCAAGGGGGTCAGGTAGAGTGGCTACTACCACCACTATGCTTCTGTCCCCAGAAGCCTTTACAGTTATTCTGAGGGAAAATAGGCCCTTTTCCCACAGAAATGGTCTATAAGGGACTGCAGGTAGAAAGATAATCTGATCAAAATTATTTGACTATTGGGTAATGTAATAAAAATCACTAAAGGAATGTAAGGGGTTTCTATTGGAACTTAACTTGACTGCCCCTGGTTGTGTCTAGTTGTACAAGATGGGAGTGTAATCGGGTACAGTTGTGTAAAAAAGAGTAATCACAGTGCAAAGGATGTTAGGAAAAAGAGAATTTTGTGTGTACACAAGTAAAAGAATAGGAAAAGGGGAGGAATGATGGGAACACTAAGCCTTGGGGTGGCTCTGGGGGATTGGACTGTCACTTTGGTGGGTGTGCATAAAAACTCTGTGGGCATGGGGGAGGCAGTTACACCTTGTGTAAAATTAATATGGCTAATGTTATGGAGGTTAAACTATGGAAGGAATGTGCATTTTCCCAGGATGTGTGCAATGTATATTAGAGAAGGGGTAAAAAAAAATGCAAACAAAACATGGTACTTAATTAAAATCCTATTAGGGCTCCAAAAGGAGCCACAATAGCTTGTGCTTTCTTTTTCAGATCTTTGTGTAATTTGGAGCAGGAGATGAAAGTGGAAAGTAATCAGAACTCTAGTGGAAGTGGACTGTGTCCCTTCTAAGACCGTCTCTGAGCTGCTAATAGCTTTGAATCCAAAAGCAAGATAGAAAGCCCCTGTGTAAATGCAAATTACCTAGCTGATGGGCACAAAGGAGCTGCTAATAATGAATACATCTGGTCAGCAAACCAGATACTAGAAGACTCAGATTGTCTCCCTTTCTTGGAGGGACATATTCTACAAGCAAGCTGGCACCACCAGAAGAATAACCCAGAATACCATGGATCTATGTTTTGTGTTTGTCTGTGGTGTTTGTCTTGTTGCTAGCATTGTTGTGTTTTAATTAACAAAAAACCTCATGACATGGGTGGGGGATGGCTTCAAAAGGCTGACCTTGTGGGGAGGGAAGGGAAGAGATGTGTATGGGAATGCAAAATGCTCAACTAGGAGCTATTACCTGCGTAATAGCTACCATGGTACCTGGAAATGGAACAGCAACTAAGGTGGTCCCCACAAGCCCTATGGAAATAATAAGAAGGGGAGGAGCTCACTGGGAATCAATGGAGAGGTATGCAAAATGATGTAAATCAAGAGAAGATGTTTGGATGTGCCCCTCTCCTATGACTATAGAGGAGCAGGATCAATGGCCTATGCAAGGGGTGGACAATTGAGTGTACTGCGTTTGAGGTGTTTTGCTGGGAATGTACATATTACTAGGGGCACAATTACACCAGCCCATAACCAAACTACACACATTATATGCTGCTATCTGAACTTTGGTGCACAAATGGATCTGTGAATCTTATTGCTGTAAATAATCAAACCAGGGCATACTGCCTGATTCCATACCAAGTGGTTAAGTTTGGACAATATCCCATTTCTCTGTGAACATTCAATGGACTTATATGGACAAAAGCACGCAAAACTTGCAGGGACAGCTTGTTGCAACTGCCAGCAACTGGACACATAAGATCGTGACCCTGTCAAAGGAGGAGAGCCAGTGTTTTGGTGGTGGCTCGGCTGTTGGACCATACTGCAGTGGTCAGGACTCGGTGTTGCTGTGGATTTTGTATTGTTAACAGTACTTGTGTTACGTCGCATATGGAGGTAATCTATAAGTAATGTAGTAAGCCCTCCCCACCCTGCAATGTACCAGACAACCTGGAATCAACCTTTTCTGGCCCACTGTAATGGGAAGTCTGGAACACTAATTGGAATAGGTGTGGCATGTCCATACGAGAGAAGGTGCAGGGCACTATACTACACAAGGGGCAGTGAGACACATGGAGCAATGAGGCATTCCACCTTGATGCCTGGCCCTATCATGAAATGTGTCATCATATATCCTATGCTTTTCCATGGATACCTGGGCAGGAGGATCCCAAGAGAAAAATAAAGGGGGGGGGTGGAGTGTTAGGATATAGATATTCAGGTCTGTCTGTAAAGGCCTATACTCTAAGAATTTAGGTGTATTATCACTTAGCTAGTTATAGAGGTATAAAAGAATCAAAATCACTGTCTGCTGGTGTAAGGGCCTTCTCTTACTGTGACAGTCTGAGGCCCTGTTCTTAGGCTAAGATCTCTGGCTAAGCAGCAGAGGAAGCCATAAGCTGGGAAGCATATAGTCACATCCTCACATTCCAAACTAGTCACATTGAAAGAAGGCAATCTGGGGCTGTTAAAAAGGTGATCTGATCTGATCCAGAAAAAGGGAAGAGCCTAGAGGATGTAAAAGGAAGGTTAGTTTGAGAGTTTTCTGTTCAGTAAGAACTCACTTATCAATAGACACAGCTGGGAAAACCTTGATGTCTTTATAGATATAGTTGTGAAATCCTCACTTCTGTATTGTTTTGTCATTATAATTCCCACTTTGCTAGTGTTTATTTGCATGATCTCTGTCTGGTTCTGTAATTGTTTCTGTCTGCTATATAATTAATTTTGCTGGGTGTAAACTAATTAAGGTGGTGGGATATAATTGGTTAAATAATGTTACAACAATATGTTTGGATTGGTTAGTTAAATTTCAGTAAAATGATAGGTTAAGGTATAACTAAGCAGAACTCAAGTTTTACTGTATAGTTTGCAGTCAATCAGGAAGTGGGTGGGGGAGAAATGGGAACAAGGAATAGGAGTGGGGAAATTGGAATCATGTTTTGCTAAGGGGGGGAATGGGAACAGGGACACAGGTAAGGCTCTTTGGTGTCAGAGCTGGGAAGGGGGACACTAAGGAAGGAAACTGGTAACATGCTTGCTGGAAGTTCACCCCAATAAACATTGAATTGTTTGCACCTTTGGACTTCAGGTATTGTTGCTCTCTGTTCATGCGAGGACCAGGGAAGTAAGTGGGTGAAGGAATAAGCCCCCTAACAATGGCCCCAGGTAGATATGCTTCTCGGGACACACTGTTGTCCAGTTCTCACTTGTGGTTGATGCTTAAATGTCTGCTGAGGAAATCCACTACTGCGTTCTGTAGTCTCAATAGATAAATAGCTGAGATCTGTATGTGGGGTGATATGCACCAGTTTCATAGTTCTATGGATTTGGTGCCTAGCATTTGTGGACTCTGTTGGATTGTAGAAATGAGGTTGGACATTCGGCTGAATCTGACCCTGGGTAAGTATGCTTTTGCAGAAGAGCAGTCTAGACTGGCCCCTATGAAGTCTATACATTGTGTGGGTGTTCCACATTGAGGCAGAGACCCAGAAAATGAAACAGAGACAAGGACCTAGCTGGCTGCGCTTCAAGAAGTGAGCAGCCTTCAGGAGCCAGTTGTCCAGATAGAGAAAGACAATGGATGATGCCTATCTGGCAAAAATAGATTGCTGAGGCCAACAGAATTTTGATAAAGACCCTTGGAGGGTGGAGAGGCCAAAGAGTAGGGTGTCATAGTGGTAGTGGTCCTTGCCTACTATGAAATGTAGGAAGCACTTGTGGGAGGAATGAATGGCAACATGAAGATATACATCCTGAAGGTGGAAGAAAACAAACCAAACCAATCTCCCACATTGAGAGAGGGAATTATTGTTGCTAGGGTCACCATTCTGAACCATTGGGAGTGGACAAAGGGGCTTAAAGTCCTGGGGTTCATGACTGGTCTCCACCTCCCCCACCCCTACTTCATCTGTACAAGGAAGTACCAGGAATAGAATCTTTTCCCAATGAATTTCAGTGGAACAGGTTTGACCACTCCAGAGCCTAGAGAGTTGTACCTCCTGTCTTAAGAGGTCTTCATGAGAGGGTCCCTGAAGAGGAACAGGGAAGGAGGGATGGAAAGGAATTAAACTGGAGGGAATAACCGGTGGAAATTATTCTAGGATCCAACTGTCCAAGGTGATGTGCTCCCAAGAAGGTTGCAAATGGGAGAAAGACTCCCAGAAGGGTGGGAAGGGATTAGGTGCAACACAGGATCCCGAGTGAGAGGTAGATCATGAACCTCAAGCAATGGGTCAAAACAGATGTTTTGAATGTGTTGCTGGCTGGAACGTTGCTGAAGAGGTGGCCCCGTTCTTAGGAAATCTAGGCTTCTTCCTGAGAGATCAGCTGCTCTCGTGGACTGACGATGGACTGGGTGAGATCAATGAGCCATCTGCGACCTGCTATATTTTCTTTTTGTCATAACTGTATAGATGCCCAGAGACTATAGTGTTGCTCTGGAGTTCTTAAAAGAATGGTTGGAGACCCAACTGTGCTGTCTCTCAACAACTTGGGGCCTTCAAAAGGAGGGTATAATAATTTTTGTTGGATAATTTACATGTAGGTGGGACGGTGACTGGAATTTACTACACCATACGTGCTGGGGTGAGCAAAGCTTCATTGATGGGCAAAGGGATCTTGCCATGAGGAGCTGAATGAAGGATATTCAACAAGGAGTGCTAGGTTTCCTGAATTTCCTCTAACAGGATTTGTAAGGTGTCTGTGTGGCAAAAACTTGGGGCATCAAGTTCCTGATGCGACCTCTTTTGAGATGACACCTTGTAGCAAGAGTCGCCATACGGAACCCACAGGTTCCAGTAGGCTCTTGTGGTAGAGCACAAGGGATTGGTGCAGGACTCCAAGGTCATCCTTGCCATGGTATTCAAAACAACTTCCATGACAAGGGCCAGGAAAAAAACCCTGAGAGCCCAAAATGGGAAGACAAGGAAAGAGGGCAGGGGAACTCCCTGAAAGCGTGAACTTGTGCTAATAATAGCAAAAAAATACATAACTAAGAAAATCTAAAATGAAAAAAAAAGTATAAGAAAGCAAAGTGTAGAAAGCCACATGTCTGCTAACAGACAATGCTATGTTCCATCTCAAACTGCAGGCAATTGAGAAGGAACTGGAGCGATAGCGGGTCCACTTCTCCCTATATACCCTTGTATCAGGGCACGAGGGTGTCTCGGATACAGGCACAGACCCTGCTGCCAAAAATCTCCCATCAAGCATGCACAGCCACATGCATATCCTGACGCAGAGCACCGATAGGGGCACTACTTGAAGAACTGACTCATATTTCAAGGCACAATCACCATGGGATCAGTACTGCCCAGCTGGACAGGAGTATCACCTCCCTCAGAAGCATCAGAGACTGGCCACTGCTAGAGACACTAGGAGTTTGCATACTCTGGTTCTGATGCCAGTTACTCACTGCAACCCTTCATAATTTTACACACATCAATCATACCTCCTTGGGCCTCTTCTTCTTTAATGAATGTTTGACACTGCTTCCCACAGGTTTCCATAATTACCATGGCAATCCATGCATTATGTAATAAATCTCTGGAAATGCTGAAAATAATAGTGTATGGAATTTGAAAGAAAATAGTATAGCAATCTGCCTGCCACCTTCTGAATAGGGAATTGTTTAAAAACCAACACCCAGAGACAAAATCCATTGTTCTCACCACACTCTAAGAGTGGGGCGGGAGCAGTCAATGTCAGACACATTCATTGCTTTCTGACATCTACTGCAGAGGAAGTGTTTCTCCTTCCTGTGCAGAAGTGTGAGGAGGAGAAACACCATGAACTACGAAAGGTTATTTGTTTTTATTTGTAATTGTTTCCTCAATGAAGAATCACTCTCCTTCTCTTTGGGAGACAAAATGTGACACATCAGTTATTCAATGCCATACTTATCTATCATTGCTTCAGTAACCTCCGTAAGGAAGATTTTGCCATGTAAACTGACAGAACAAAAATAGGGAACAGTTTTCTCCTAGCTCCATAATCTTCAACTCATCGCACATGAGGCGGCTGGTACTTTATCTCAGAAAGCCTATCTAAAATAAAATGAGAGAAAATGTTCATGTTTTTAGAGTCACTTTTTAAAGGTGACCCAGGTGGACAAACCAGTAAGAGCAAAACGTTTTAGTATGATGAGCTGAATGTCCCAAATAATCATGGGAAGAGTAGCCTTCCCAATGTAGCTCATCAGTTCTGCAAGTCCTACAAGCCTGACCCCTCACAGGTCACCAGTTCTCATGGAGTGCAATGCCCCAGCATTCTATCTGCTCCACTCCTGGCCCCGCACTGCTGGCTCCACGCTTGGGGCCCTCACCCACTCCTGCTGTGGCCTCAGTCCCCTTACCCCATCTGCAGTCCCCTTCTCCTGAAGCCACAGCCCAGCTCCCGGCCCTGGCTCCGAGGGGGGCGCAGACAGGGGTAAAGTGGGGCACAAGGTAAAAAGGTTGGGGACCACTGCCCTACAGGTTGGCTGCAGCAGGGCACCATCAGCAGCAAAGGGCACTGAAACCACTAGAGGGCAGCACTCTGTAGCAAGGCTGGACTTCAGGACCTAGAGAAGCAATGAACATAAGATAGCTGTGTCTGCTTGATGAACTGAGAATTTCTTTCTGACCCAGGTGATTTGAGACATTCAGGACATTATATAACACCTTCAAATTCAATCTGACCTAAAGCTTCCGGTTTTTCTTATTAAAACACCCACCATCAAACCCTAGTGGTATAGGGGTCATTCAGTTTCCTTGAGTTTTTCCTATTTCAGCCTCCAGGCCACAAACAATGTTTAGGTTTTAAGGCCCAATGGGTAACTTAATACACTGTGTTTATATTTCTCCTTTTTTTTATAACCACAATGTTTAATTTATCACATTCAGGCACAGTTTTTCCCCTTGCTTATGATATATATATTACATTGATGTCATGTGATCCTCTGCATGTCTCTTAGATTTTTTTCCTATTTTAATTGAATCCTTCATAGATTTTAAGGCCATAAAGGATCATTATTGTCATCTTGTCCAACCTTCTGCATAGAAAAGGCCATTGATTTGCATGGCACATAAAAACCACACAAAGAAAAGCCACACAATGTACATGGCAGAGGGGCATTGCTGGCACATGATGGCATATATCACATTGGTAGATGCGCAGGTGAACGAGCCTCTGATTGTGTGGCTGATGTGATTAGGCCCTATGATGGTATCCCCTGAATAGATATGTGGACAGAGTTGGCAACGGGCTTTGTTGCAAGGATAGGTTCCCGGGTTAGTGGTTCTGTTGTGTGGTGTATGGTTGCTGGTGAGTATTTGCTTCAGATTGGGGGGCTGTCTGTAAGCAAGGACTGGTCTGTCTCCCAAGATCTGTGAGAGTGATGGGTCGTCCTTCAGGATAGGTTGTAGATCCTTGATGATGCGTTGGAGAGATTTTAGTTGGGGGCTGAAGGTGATGGCTAGTGGCGTTCTGTTGTTTTCTTTGTTGGGCCTGTCCTGTAGTAGGTGACTTCCTACTGACACCTACCAGAGCCCTAGGTTGGAGTTGACCTCTGGTAGGCTTTTAGTATGCATGTAGGTTTGTTTATTGTTCTTTATATATTTTCTCTATCATGCTTTTGCCCTACAAATAAATGCAGGTTACTTTGTGAAGGCTGGCTGGTAAAACTTGTGTACGCTGTTATAGAGAAAGGTTACCCACAAGTGCTGGTCCCCGGTCAGACCTGCTGGGAAATCGCAGTGAGGGGCAGCAGGACTGCAAGCCTAAACGTCTAGTGTGGCAGGACAACGGTTTGGGAGCCTGAAATCTTAAGTGGGTGCTCTCTAGAAAGAGGGGGGGGGGGGTTTCAGAGTTGCAGTTAACCCTGAAACTGTGAATTTGCGACATGTATATACCATGGTATTTTACCCTTCTCCTCATAACACTCTATCCCCTCAAGAGAGACAACTATCGGTGCCTAAGTTTGTGACTAGTTATAAATTCTACTAATTTGAAACAGTGATATATTACTTCATTTAGACCTACTGCATGCCCTGTTCCCACCCTCCATAACTGCATAGCTCCATCCAATGTAAATGCTTACAGTATCTACCACCAGCACAACAAGTTGAAAGCAATTTAAATGAGAGAAAACTGGCATCGACTGACATTTTCCAGCAGTGATGGTAATGAATTTTTTATTACACAAACAAATATGGTAAAAGAACATTATAAAGGTGGCCATAACAAGCACTCAAAAGTTAGGAAATGCCACAGTTAAGGTTGCTCATGCATTTACATCATAATAGTGTCTTTAATTATATGATCACATACTGCTTTTTACATAGGATCCCTGCTTCATTAACTGCACAGGCTGCCTGGGACTCACTTAATGAGCAGGTATTCAAAATTTTGTTTTCTCCTCATTGTTCAGTGTGTGCCCTCAGGCCTTATTTACTGCACACTATTCAACCCCTGATCAGAAGACAGGATCATTCATTTTCTCACAGGCTTTTCTATGGGTCTCAATATAGCACCTAAGTGCTTCACAAACAAGTTAATTCATCTTCACAACACCCTTGTGAGGTGAGGTATTATCTCTATTTTACAGATGGGGATTTCAGTCATTGAGAAATTAAGAAAAAATTCCACTAAACTTGGGAACTGATTTTTCAGAATACTTAGCATTGCTTCCCATCAACTTCAGTTGCAGCTGTGAGTGCTCAGCACTTCTCCAAATCAGACCTATGATTTGATTGGAATAACAAAGACTTGATGGGGTAGTTCACATGACTGGAGCACCGTCATGGATGGGTATAAACTGTTCAGGAAGAATGGGTATAGGAGGAAAGGTGGAGGAGTTGCACTGTATGTAAGAAAGCTGTATGATTGCTCAAAGCTCCAGTATGAAAATGGAGAAAGCCTGTTGAGAGTCTTTGGGTTAAGTATAGAAGCGAGAGCAACAAGGGTGATGTCGTGGTGGGCGTGTGCTATAGACCACCAGACCAGGAGGATGAGGTAGACAAGGTAGAGTGTTGGGGACAACTTCCTGGTGCAACTACTGGAAGAAACAACCAGTGGCAATTCTCCTCTTGACCTGCTACTTACAAACAGGGAAGAATTGGTAGGGGAAGAAGAACTGGGTGGCAACCTGGGCAGCAGTGACTATGACACGGTTGAGTTCAGGATCCTAACAAAAGGAAGAAAGGAGAGCAGCAAAATACAGACCCTGGACTTAAGAAAAACAGACTGACTCCCTCAGGGAACTAATGGGTAGGATCTCCTGGGAGGCTAATACGAGGGGGAAAGGAGCATAGGAAAGCTGGTTGTATTTTAAAGAAGCCTTATTGAGGGCACAGAAACAAACCATCCCGATGTGCAGAAAGAATAGCAAATATGGCGGGTGACCAGCTTGGCTTAACAGTGAAATCTTTGATGAGTTAAAACACAAAAAGGAAGCTTACAAGAAGTGGAAACTTGGTCAGATGATTAGGGAGGAGTATAAATATATTGCTCAAGCATGCCGGGGTATAATCAGGAGGCCAAAACACAACTGGAGTTGCAGCTAGCAAGGGATGTGAAGGGTAACAAGAAGGGTTTCTACACGTATGTTAGCAACAAGAAAAAGGTCAGGGAAACCACGGGACCCTTAATGAATGGGGGAGGCAACCTAGTAATAGATGTGGAAAAAAACTGAAGTACTCAATGCCTTTTTTTGCCACGGTCTTCACAGACGTCAGCTCCCACACTGCTGTCCTGGGCAACACAGTATGGGGACAAGGCGAGCAACCCTCGGTGGTGAAAGAACAGGTTAAGGGCCATTTAGAAAAGCTGGACATGCACAAATCCATGGTCCAGATCTAATGCATCTGAGGGTGCTGAGGAAATTGGCTGATGTGATTGCAGAGCCATTGGCCATTATCTTTGAAAAATTGTGGCGATCGTGGGAGGTCCTGGACAATTGGAAAAAGGCAAATATAGTGCCCATATTTTAAAAAGGAAAGAAAGAGAACCCAGGGAACTACAGACCAGTCAGCTTCACCTCAGTCGCTGGAAAAATCATGAAGCAGATCGTCAAGAAAACCATTTTAAAAGCACTTGGAGGAGAGGAAGATGATCAGGAACAGTCAACATGGATTCACCAAGGGCAAGTCATGCCTGACCAAGCGGATTACCTTCTATGATGAGATAACTGGCTCTGTTAATACAGGGAAAGCAGTGGACGTGATACATCTTGACTTTAGCAAAGCTTTTGATAAGGTCTCCCACAGTATTTTTGCCAGCAAGTTAAAAACGTATGGATTGGATGAATGGACTATAAGGTGGATAGAAAGCTGGCTAGATAGTCAGGCTCAACGGGTAGTGATCAACGGCTCGATGTCTAGTTGGCAGCTGGTATCAAGCAGAGTGCCCAAGGGGTCGGTCCTGGGGCCGGTTTCGTTCAACATCTTTATTAATGAATTGGATGATGGGATAGATTGCACCCTCAGCAAGTTCGCGGATGACACTAAGCTGCGGGGAGAGTAGATAGGCTGGAGGGAAGGGATAGCGTCCAGAGCGACCTAGACAAATTAGAGGATTGGGCCAAAAGAAATCTGATGAGATTCAACAAGGACAAGTGCAGCTCCTGCACTTAGGATGGAAGAATCCCATGCACCGCTACAGAATGGGGACCGACTGGCTAAGCAGCAGTTCTGCAGAAAAGGACCCAGGGATTACTGTGGATGAGAAGCTGGATATGAGTCAACAGTATGCCCTTGTTGCAAAGAAGGCAAACGGCATATTGGGCTACATTAGTAGGAGCGTTGCCAGCGGGATCAAGGGAAGTGATTATTCCCCTCTATTTGGCATTGGTGAGGCCACATCTGGAGTACTGCGTCCAGTTTTGGGCCCCCCACTACAGAAAGGATGTGAATAAATGGGAGAGAATCCAACGGAAGGCAATGAAAATGATCAGGTGGTTGGGGCACATGACTTACGAGGAGAGGCTGAGGGAACTGGTCTTGTTTAGTCTGCAGAAGAGAAGAGTGAGGTGGGATTTGATAGCAGCCTTCAACTACCTGAAGGGGGGTTCCAAAGAGGATGGAGCTAGGCTATTCTCAGTGGTGGCAGATGACAGAAGAAGCAGTAATGGTCTCAAGTTGTAGTGGGGGAGGTCTAGGTTGGATATTAGGAAACACTATTTCACTAGGAGGGTGGTGAAGCACTGGAATGGGTTACCTAGGGAGGTGGTAGAATCTCCATCCTTAGAGGTTTTTAAGGCTTGGCTTGACAAAGCCCTGTCTGGGATGATTTAGTTGGTGTTGGTACTGCTTTGAGCAGGGGGTTGGACTAGATGACCTCCTGAGGTCTCTTCCAACCCTAATCTTCTATGATTCTAAGTGCATAGGAAACTGATACTGGCTGAATAAGGAGACCAGGGACTAGCATCTGCAGTGGTGGGAAACTGGGACTGGAAGTGTGTTAGGGCAGTAAGAATGGGGAAACAGAGGCAGGAGGAGGTCATAGCAGGGGCAGGGGGTGGGAGACAGATCTGACAAAAATTTGGAGTTTGAGAGAAGAACTTGGACTATCTTGGTAAAGAGGCAGGGGCCAGGAGCCAAGGATGGGGTTGGGGGACTGAGATTGGATGAGGGGCCAGCAGGGGGGCGCTGGGTCTGTCTGGGCAAAGAGACTCTCTCTCTCTCTCTCTGTGCGTGCGTGCATATGCGCGTGCGCGTATGCGCAGTTAGAGATTGGGAGTATGGCAGGAGATTAGGAGTTAGTGAGCCTAGAGGGCCGGGGGGGGCGGGACAGGGAGGGAGAGACAGGGACTGGGATGAGAAGTCTGAGAGGTAGAGACTGGGACTGGATAATCTAAGATAATGGGGCTGGGATAAGGAGCCAGGAATGGGGAAGCGATAGAACTGGGTCAAGGATAGGTTGGAGCAGACCACGAGGCAAAAGGAGTCAAGCTTAGCAGGAAATGGGCAGAAGATTACAGCCTGGAATGGAACCCAGGATTCCTTAGTCTCACCATTCCTCTAGTGTCAGCAAATACCCATGAAACCTACCTAGCAAAATCTCTCATCTGCCTTTAGGGCTCGTCTGCATGGAGGATAATTGTTGGGGTATGTAAGGGTTAAGTAAAGACCTGGAGAACTGCTAGCATGGTAATAGGGAGTGAGGCACAGACAGGCACTGTTTCTTCACTTGATAGATAAAAGTACCATCCCTCTCCCTTCCCTTCTGCTTGTTAAGGACAGATAAGCGGTGCAGCTGCATGAGAAATATGGTTGTTTAAAGAATACCCTTTGTGTAAAAAAGTCTCATCTCCCCCCACTTCCTTTCCCAGCTACATAAATGAGCTCGGGGTCATGGCCCCTTCCTCCCTTCCCTGCAAACTGCTGATTAAGGGAACTTGTGGCCACAGTTACTGCCAAGAAATGTATCTTCAAAGTTTGGAAATGGGGGGTCCCTATGCGCTACCGCCCCCTTATCCTTATGTCAGGATTGGCCAGCCATCCAGGGATAGGTGGAAGCTTCCCTGGCATCCAAGTGCTTCCAGGATAAGAAAAACTCTGTTTTGTTGCAGGTTCTGTGTGAGGGTGTGTCAGGTTTATGGGAGGAGGTTACTAGTCTTAAAAGCAAAATGGAAACCTTGCAGCAAATTGCTGAGGAACAGCGCACAATAAATCATCAGTGTGCTGGCAGTCAGAATGGCTGAAACTGTATGGATGATTTTAATCGTCTTAAGTCAGAGAACCTGACTGTGAAGGGTCAAATAGATGCCTTAAAGCAAAATTCTTGTTCCCCATTTATCCACTCCCCCAGCCCCTCCTGCTTATAAGGACCTGTATTTACCCCCCTCTCTCACACTTTTGGTTTTCTGAAGTTTTAAGGGATGGTACTTTGCAACTTAGTGAGAAGTTTGTTTGGACAAAGCATGACAGAAGTCCACTGCATTCCACTGAAATTTTTTTTTAAAGTAAAAGGTCCATCGGTGACTATGGAAACAAATATTTTACTGCCTTTTAAAATAATTCCAAGGTAAAGTAAAGGAAGCACAGGGTGAGGCAGCTGTGTGTTGCAGAGTGGCTATGGCGTTACAGGCAAAATGTACCATCTTAAAAAATTAAATGCAAAAGTAAGCAATTTGAAGTAAGTGAAGAATTACAAGTAACTTTTGTAAAAATTAATACTACAAAATTTGGAGGGAAGTAAATGATTGGTAGTTATGGAAATGTTAAATGTTAACAGTTCTAAAAATGTTAAGAGTAACAGTTTAATGTCATTAAAAAAAGTTTGGTTAAAGAATAAAAACACAGTTATGTAAATGTAAATATATATGCAACTTGGTACTGTCACATTGGGTGAAATCCTGGTAGTTAAATTATACATGGGGGTCAAGTGGCTACTACCACCACTATGACAGGTTTCAGAGTAGCAGCCGTGTTAGTCTGTATCCGCAAAAAGAAAAGGAGTACTTGAGGCACCTTAGAGACTAACAAATTTATTTGAGCATAAGCTTTTCTGAGCTATAGCTCACTTCACTGGATACATGCATCCAATGAAGTGAGCTGTAGCTCACAAAAGCTTATGCTCAGATAAATTTGTTGGTCTCTAAGGTGCCACAAATACTCCTTTTCTTTTTACCACCACTATGTTTTTGTCCCCAGGAGCCTTTATAGCTATTCTGAAGGAAAATGGGCCCTTTTCCCACAGAAATGGTTTCTAAATATAATTTAAACAAAATTGCTAAAGAAATATAAGGGGTTTCCACTGAAACTTGACTGCCTCCAATTGTACAAGATGGGTCAGCCTGCTCATTCTCTAACAATAGCAATTTACTACTGCTATCAGTTACTCCATTAGCTCAAGTGGCAGAGATCTGTACATTGGATTTAAAGATTCTAATCCTGCTGCTGAACCATGTGTGTCAACACGATGCCTCATGATGAAATTGCCTTTGCAACCTTAATTCAGTTGCCTTATGCATATGTATTATGCTAATCTTTAACTACAAGATTACCTGCTATTTCTTCTCCAAAGGACCCCTGTCTCTCTTTAAGCATGAAAGGGGAGCCAATTCTATGAATTTGCTGAGGTGCTGGTTAGATTTTAAAACTGAACTCTGACAAACTAGATTTCCCAATTTGAAGTGTGCTGTAACCAAAACAGGGATAGAATTTAATTAGGATAACCCCTTTTTATTGATTGCAGTGAACATTAGTTTACTAATTATAATGTGAGGTTCTTTTCAGGTCATACTGTACCTTGGACAGTGTTTCGCAAATCAGTAAGTTTGATCAGTTCACCAAGAACCACATAAATATACAATATACAGTTCATCAACCAAATGTAACTACTGTACAACATATATTCTAGGCCAGTGGTTCTCAAACATTTTTTTACTGGTGACCCCTTTCAAAGCAAGCCTCCGAGTGCTACCCCCCCTTCTAAATTATAAATTAAGAACACTTTTATATATTTAACACCATTATAAATGCTGGAGGCAAAGTGGGGTTGGGGTGGAGGTTGACAGCTCACGATTCCCCCCCCCGCCCCCAATTAATACAGGAACAGCGATACACTACTATGCCTGATGACATGACACAAGCTGCTGCATCTGCAGAGTCCAGCCATGCTTGTAATGATGTCCTAGCCACAGACGGTTGGAGAAAAGTAGGTTGGGTGGATACCTGGTACAGACTGATAAGTCATCCCCGGGCATCCCATCAAAACTGGTGCTACCCGTCTGCTTGCCCTTAAAGGGGCTAGGCTGGGGCGCAGGCCGAGACTGCTCCTGTGGGCATTTCTTATAGCCCCTGGATTTTTTATAAGGAGGCTCGTATCTGGAGTGGGTGGCCTGGCTGCGGGCCTGCTGAGGCTTGAACTTGATCCTGGCCGGGGCCAGGACATAGAGACCAAGTGTCTTTAAGGTCGTGCAACAGTCCTTGAGACCAAGTAATTTCACATCCATTTCCTCATGAACAGGGCCTTGCATTGAAGGGGAGGTCCTGCAGGGAGCTCTGTGCCTCGCTAGACAATCCGGACAAGGGGAGCCACGACACCCTCCACCTGGATACCACAGAGGCCCTAGTTCTTGCAGCCATGTCCGCTGCGTCCGAGGCTGCCTGAAGGGCTGCTCTGGCAGCAGCTGTGCCATTTCCACCAGGGCCTTCTACCCCTTCCTATCACGCTCCTGGAGGGCGTCCGTAAACTTTGGCATTGAACCCCACAAGTTAAAGTCGTATCTGCCCAGCAGGGCTTGGTGGTTTGCCACCCACAGTTGGAAGCTCGAGGAAGAATAAAACTTTCTACCAAACAAGTCCAGCCTCCTCAAGTCCTTAGTCATAGGGGTAGGAGTGGGTTGCCCTTGATGTTCCTTGTGGTTGTCCACCTCGACCACTAGGGAGTTGTGGGCAGGGTGGGTGTATAGATATTTGTGCCCCTTGGCAGGCACGAAATACTTCCACTCTGCCCTCTTAGAGATGAGGGGCAAGGAAGAAAGGGTCTGCCATAGGGCATTTTAGATATTTGCCACCCCTTCATGGAGAGGGAGGGCCACTCTGGTGAGCACTGTGGCTGAGAGGACATCAAAGAGGGAGTCCAAAGGCTCCTCCACCTCTTCAGCCTGTAGATTGAGGCTTGAAGCCACCCTTTTTCAAGAGCTCTTGGTGGGCTTTTGCATCCTCCTGGGGAACAGGAGGAGTAGGCACTGTGATTGCCTCATCAAGGGAGGATGAAGATGGAGGCACTGTGCTCTGCATCCGCACCAGTGCCACAGATCCCAACACCTGGTCCCCTTCTCAGCGTGGGGCTGGAGAAAAGCATTCCGCCGACCCCTTCCTAGGGGGCTGAGAGAGGGAGGCCGAATGTCCTTCCAAGGCCCTGGCCACTGAGTGAGCCACCACCGGGGGCTGCGTCGGGGCCCATAGGGTCCATTGGTACCAGGGCGCTGGCCAGGGAGCCTGGTGCCACTGCACTTGCTGTGGCACTGTTGGGGCGGGCTACCCCTCCAGACTCACCTAGTCTGCAGACTTCCGGCTCCGAGGGAAGGCTGGGCAGGCATACAAGCAACAGCTATCCCAGGATGGGGATGAGTAATGGCGTCATGAGTGGTGCCAGGCTCGAAACCTTGAGTCCAGTGTAGAGGAGCGGGACTACCTTCTGTAACGGCTGCTCCGCGAATGGCTCCATGGAACGGATCCGCGATGGCTGGTTGCTGACGACCTATGCCTGGGGCTGCGGGAGCGGTGCCGTGCCGGGGACCTCAACCAGGACGAAGAGAGTGAGAGGCGTGAACGTCGGTACCGTGAGGGGCTATGGTGGCTTCTCGGAGTGGGCACCTCTGGTGCTTTCGGTCCCAGAGGGGCATGCTCTGACCTTGATTCCTTGCTGCTTGGCACCCAGCCAGACAATCTGGTGGGGGTCAACAGGGACCAGAGTGCGCTGAGCGCGGGATGGTCACTCTGCGGAGAACCGCATCGGGAACCTTCCCTCGACTGTGAGCAGTACCACCTGGGCAACAACTGCGGCAGTCAGAGAGCCAACTTACTCTGGACCAGGGAGCCGCTGTGGTGGGTGCAGTCGGTACCGGGAGAGATTACATCGTGAGCCGCCTGCAGGGCCTCCGGTGTGGACGGCACCTATATGGTGGCCATTGGCGCCCAGGGAGGCCCACTCGGAGTGGACTGGGCTACTCTGCTCTACTTGAGTTGGAGGCTGCAAGGTCAAGGGGGATCAAGAGCTGCCCAACATGGGTCTCATCTCGCCCCCAGCATTGCTCCAGTGCTTTGATGGAGAAGACCTCTTCTTCATCTTGTTAGAGTGTCCCGTGGATGGGAAGCGGTACCGGCTGGTGGTAGGCACTGCTGGGTCGTCACGCACCAATGCTGCAGTGTTCGGTGCTGACTCGGAGTGACGTAGAGGTGTCCGAGGCAGGGCTGACACCATCAATGTGGCTCAGAGACGTATGTCCCCCTCCTTTCTAGTCCAAGACTTAAATGATCGGCAAATTTTGCAGCAGTCACTGAGGTGGGTTTCCCCAAGACAGTGTAAGCAGCTAGCATGCAGATCACTCACAGCATAGGCCGTTTACAAGTGTCGCACAACTTAAAGTCCGGGGCGTGGGGCATGCAACTTTCCCCATGCCCAAACTACAGGTACTAATTATCTACAAACTAAACAACAGTCTAAACAGGGAAAGCTACAGCAGAGAGCTGGAGCACAGCAGTTCCGAAGTACCTGAACTAGCACCAAGAAGGAACTGAGGGTGGGGGGAGCGTGCAGCGCCCCTTATACCGTGCCCTGGTGATGCCACTCCAGGAGTTACTAAGGGCACTTCCCTATGGGTATTGCTAGGGAGAAAACTTCCAGCACTGGTATACGTGGCGAGCACGCACACTTATTGTAGAATGCTTATGAACAATCACTCGAAGAATAATCTTCTTGAGGTCCAACTTAAAGGTTACAAGCAAAACAAAAATCACTTGGGGTTAGCACAAAGGAGTCCCCAAGCCAATATGAAAAACAGAAATAAACCTGATCTCATCTTCCTAGACACTCCCTAATTTGCTTACATATTTGGGGTTTCAGATAAGCAATCTTTAGGTATGATTTGATGGGTTTTTATACCTGACTTTCCCCTTCTCATAGCACAACTTTTTAGCAAAGCTTTTGATATAGTCTCCCACAATATTCTTGCCAGCAAGTTAAAAAAGTATGGATTGGATGAATGGACTATAAGGTGGATAGAAAGCTGGCTAGATCATCAGGTTCAACAGGTAGTGATCAATGGCTCGATGTCTAGTTGGCAGCCCGTATCAAGCGGAGTGCCCCAGGACTTGATCCTGGGACTGGTTTTGTTCAAAATCTTCATTAATGATCTGGATGATTGGATTCATTGCACCCTCAGCAAATTTGCAGATGACACTTAGCTGGAGGGAGAGGTAGATATGCTGGAGGGCAGGGATAGAGTCCAGAGTGACCCAGACAAATAAGGGGATTGGGCCAAAAGAAATCTGATGAGGTTCAACAAGGACAAGTGCAGACTCCTGCACTTAGGATGGAAGAATCCCATGCACTGCTTCAAACTGGGGACCGACTGGTTAAGCAGCAGTTCTGCAGGAAAGGACCTGAGGTTTACAGTGGACAAGAAGCTAGATATGAGTCAGCAGTGTGCCCTTGTTGCCAAGAAGGCTAACAGCACATTGGGCTGCATTAATAGGAGCACTGCCAGCAGATCAAGGGAAGTGATTATTCCCCTCTATTTGGCACTGGTAAAGCCACACCTGGAGTATTGCATCCAGTTTTGGTCCCCACCCCCCAGAGAAGGGATGTGGACAAATTGGAGAGAGTACAGCGGAGGACAACGAACATGATTAG
Organism: Dermochelys coriacea; assembly: GCF_009764565.3. NCBI lineage: Eukaryota > Metazoa > Chordata > Testudines > Dermochelyidae > Dermochelys > Dermochelys coriacea. Next base: position 43,591,112 of record NC_050075.1, read on the forward strand.
GGGGCTGTGGCACATGATTTACGAGGAGCGGCTGATGGAACTGGGCTTATTTAGTCTGCAGAAGAAGAGAAGAGTGAGGGGGAATTTGATAGCAGCCTTCAACTACCTGAAGGGGGTTCCAAAGAGGATGGAAGTAGGCTGTTCTCAGTGGTGGCAGATGACAGAACAAGAAGCAATGGTCTCAAGTTGCAGTGGGGGAGGTCTAGGTTGAATATTAGGAAACACTATTTCACTAAGAGGGTGGTGAAGCACTAGAATGGGTTACCTAGGGAGGTGGTGGAATTTCCATCCTTAGAGGTTTTTAAGGCCCAGCTTGACAAAGGCCTGGCTGGGATGATTTAGTTGATGTTGGTCCTGTTTTGAGCAGGGAATTAGACTAGATGAGCTCCTGAGGTCTCCTGCAAACCTAATAGTCTATGATTCTATAACTGCTCCCTGTTCCCCTCTTTCCCAGAGAAGAGCACAGAGACAAAGGGAAGTTTTTTCTCCAATTTTAAAAAGTTGTAGTCCTCCCATTGGCTCTTTTGGTCAGGTGCTGTCATAAATATAAAGGGAATGGTAACCACCTTTCTGTATACAGTGCTATAAAATCCCTCCTGGCCAGAGGCAAAGTCCTTTTACCTGTAAAGGGTTAAGAAGCTCAGGTAACCTGGCTGGTACCTGACCCAAAATGACCAATGAGGGGAACAAGATACTTTCAAATCTGGAGTGGGGGGGAAGGCTTTTGTCTGTCTGTCTGTGTGATACATTTGCCAGGAACAGATCAAGGATGCAAGCCCTACTTACTAACTTTACAGGAGTTGGAATCTAGCTAGAAAATGCTAGGTTTTCTTTGTTTTGGCTTGTGAAATTCGCTGTGCAGAAGGAAATGTGTATTCCTGTTTTTGAGTCTTTTTGTAACTTAAGGTTTTGCCGAGAGGGATTCTCTATGTTTTAAATCTGACTGCCTGTAAGATTATCTTCCATTCTGATCTTAGAGTTGTTCTCTTATCTTTTTTTGTTCTTCTAATAAAGCTCTGTTTTTTAAAGAATCTGATTGGATTTTCTGGGACTTAAAATCCAAGGCTGGTTTGTGCTCATCTTGTTTATTCTCAAGCATCCCCAGGAAAGAGGGTGTAAGGGCTTGGGGATATATTTTGGAGAAACAGGAACTCCAAGTGGTCCTTTCCCTGTTCTTTGTCTAAATCACTTGGTGGTGGCAGCATACTGTTCAAGGACAAGGCGAAAATTTGTGCCCTGGGAAAGTTTTTAACCTAAGCTGGTAGAAATAAGCTTAGGGGGTTTTTCATGCGGGTCCCCACAGCTGTACCCTAGAGTTCAGAGTGGGGAAAGAACTCTGACAGATGCCCACTCTTTTTCCTTTACCTTTGGAGTTGTTAACCCTTTACAGGTAAAGCAAGTAGAGAACAACCACCAAGATGGATTCCATAGCCAACTGGCTGGCTTGGTGTCCACAAAAAGGAGCTATCCCCCCACTCATTTATCACAGAGGGTCTCTAGCCTAAGAATCCTTCCTTGGTGCAGACTCTCAAACCAAAGGCATGTGCTGCGTACTGACACAGGGAAGCCCAGTGCCAGATCCCCAGGCTTGACTCTGATTGCAGTTGCAGGGCTGCCTCCATCAACAGGAGCTTTAATCTATGGCCCCTTTCCTTTTTAGTGCAGAGATGAAAACGCCTGCAGATCTTACACCTGTCTTTTTGGTGGGACTCACCCAGGCACTTTAGACAGGCTGTGTGTGGGTCGCCTTTGGGCATCAGTTTTTGGCAGACCCAACATGGTTTAAACCCCTGGGACCAAGGCATGCCCTAGCCCTGGGGGAAGGGAAGGGAAAAACTGGGAGAAGAACCCCCTATAACTACTAAGACTTATCTATCTACACTAGAACTATCTAAACTATTTAAAAGAAAATAAGCGAAAACTATTAGGGGATCATTCGACAAGCAAGAGAGGGAGCGTTCCAACGACTGACACTGGCAGTAAGAAGGAACTGGAGAGGCAGTGGGTCGGTAGGGCCCTGTATGCGGCACCATGAAGGTGCGACTCCAGGGGGCTCCACTGCCAATCCAACGGATGGTTGCCAGGGGAAAGACCTTCCAGCGACCGTGCACTCAGTGCTCACACACCTAATTGGAACAGATATGAGTGAGCACTCAAAGAAGAATAGAAGAATAATGAGGGACAGGTCCTCAGTTAGCATTAATTGGTGTAGCTCCACTGAAGGAGAAGGATCTATGCCAATTTACACCAGCTGAAGACTTGGCCCTGAAGCTAAAAGAACCCTAGCAAAGTATGTCCTTCATACAATGGCTACCAAAGCATTATAGACACCACTTGGGTGATGACAGTGCACTATACAAGTCTCTTCTTTCAACAGAGAACTTGCCCCAGAATCATCATAATTCAGGGGAAAACAAGTCTCTTGGTCTATCTTACACACAGCATAAAACTCATTAACTAAATTTGTCTACTGAAATATCTTGGCTGGGATTACAGAATGGGCATGACATTGCCCATTGGCATCCCTTCACCTTCAGAGATGCATCTGTTGGTTCAAGTTCATCTAATCAAATTGAAAGCCAGTGCCGTATATTAATTTGATGGTTCCTTGATAAGTCTGTGTGTCCCACAGCCCTATGGTTAAGGTCACAGGCAGCCTTGTGGGCCAGTGCATAGCCTTATGGCAAGACACTTAAGGGATCAAGGTCTGGGCTACCAGCAAGTGTCAAAAGGGTTTGCTCTGGTCAGTTTCTTCCTGCCACTCCCCCCCGCCTTTTTTTTTTTTTTTATTAATACCTAGCTGCAGCTTAAAATGTCCTTTGACCAGTGGGAACATTTCATTAATGTCACATTCATCCAGTACCAAGATAGCATATGGGTTAGGCTAATTATTATCCTGTGCCTATTCCATTCACATCTGAGGGATTGTCTACACATACATTTCATTTGTGGCAAACTGGGATGTTAATCTATTCCTCATTAGCCTGCCACAGACAAACTGTTCATGTGGATCCTGCGCTTGAAACAGGACTAATCAAACTAAACAGGACAGATTGTTAATGCGCATAAGCAGGGTCCACACAGACAGTCTGCAGCAGGCTAATGTGGGGTGAATTCATACCCCAACTTGCTATGACCTAACTGTTCATGTAAACAAGCCTTGAGGTAGCCAGTGGCTAAGCCAGTGGCTTAGAATCCATTTCTGGAGATGGTCCAATACTATGAAGAGGAGCGCTACTATAAGAAACAAGACAGATTAGATTAGTGGCCTTGCTTTAGCTGTATTGTCTTGGCATCGCTTCCAGGGAGGTGGCACTTTTACATGATAGTAGCCAGTAAATAAAATCTATACACAAAATGTATGCATGGAGCCTTTACATGTGCTCAGCCAAATTTTCAACCTACCCGTGTACAGTTAAGGAGCTTTGAAAAATACACATCATATTATATACATAAGTGAACATACCTACTAGGTTCACCGGGGGAAGGAGACCAAAGCCCTGAGGTAAGTGGGGAAGTGGGATACCGGGAGGAAGCATAAATAGGAGAGCATGAGAGGGGAGGGCTCATGCCTCATACTAGGAAAGCAAGACAAACAGCAAGTTATCTCAAGTGCCCATACACAAATGCAAGAAGCCTGGGAAACAAGCAGGGAGAACTGGAAGGCCTGGCACAGTCAAGGAATTATGATGTGATTGGAATAACAGAGACTTGGTGGGATGACTCACATGACTGGAGTACTGTCATGGATGGATATAAACTGTTCAGGAAGGACAGGCAGGGCAGAAAAGGTGGGGGAGTTGCATTGTATATAAGGGAGCAGTATGACTGCTCAGAGCTCCAGTATGAAACTGCAGAAAAACCTGATAGTCTCTGGATTAAGTTCAGAAGTGTGAGCAACAAGGGTGATGTCGTGGTGGGAGTCTATTATAGACCACCGAACCAGGGGGATGAGGTGGACGAGGCTTTCGTCCGGCAACTCACCGAAGTTACTAGATCGCAGGCCCTGGTTCTCATGGGAGACTTCCATCACCCTGATATCTGCTGGGAGAGCAATACAGCGGTGCACAGACAATCCAGGAAGTTTTTAGAAAGTGTAGGGGACAATTTCCTGGTGCAAGTGCTGGAGGAACCAACTAGGGGCAGAGCTCTTCTTGACCTACTGCTCACAAACCGGGAAGAATTAGTAGGGGAAGCAAAAGTGGATGGGAACCTGGGAGGCAGTGACCATGAGATGGTTGAGTTCAGGATCCTGACACAGGGAAGAAAGGAGAGCAAAAGAATACAGACCCTGGACTTCAGAAAAGCAGACTTTGACTCCCTCAGGGAACTGATGGGCAGAATCCCCTGGGAGAATAACATGAGGGGGAAAGGAGTCCAGGAGAGCTGGCTGTATTTTAAAGAATCCATATTGAGATTAAAGGGACAAACCATCCTGATGTGTAGAAAGAATAGTAAATATGGCAGGCGACCAGCTTGGCTTAACAGTTAAATCCTTGCGGATCTTAAACACAAAAAAGAAGTTTACAAGAAGTGGAAGACTGGACAAATGACCAGGGTGGAGTATAAAGATATTGCTCGGGCATGCAGGAGTGAAATCAGGAAGGCCAAATCACACCTGGAGTTACAGCTAGCAAGAGATGTTAGAGTAACAAGAAGGGCTTCTTCAGGTATGTTAGCAACAAGAAGAAAGTCAAGGAAAGTGTGGGCTCCTTACTGAATGAGGAAGGCAACCTAGTGACAGAGAATGTGGAAAAAGCTAATGTACTCAATGCTTTTTTTGCCTCTGTCTTCACGAACAAGGTCAGTTCCCAGACTACTGCACTGGGCAGCACAGCATGGGGAGGTGGTCGTCCCTGGAAAAATCCTGGAGCAGGTCCTCAAGGATTCGATTCTGAAGCACTTAGAGGAGAGGAAAGTGATCAGGAACAGTCAGCATGGATTCACCAAGGGCAAGGCATGCCTGACTAATCTAATTGCCTTCTATGACGAGATAACTGGCTCTGTGGATGAGGGGAAAGCAGTGGACGTGTTGTTCCTTAAAGAAGTATGGGCTGGATGAATGGACTATATAAAGGTGGATAGAAAGTTGGCTAGATTGTCGGGCTCAACAGGTAGTGATCACTTGATACCGGCTGCCAACTAGACATGGAGCCATTGGAGTGACCCAAGGGCTGGTCCTCGGGCTGATTTTGTTCAATATCTTCATAAATGATCTGGAGGATGGTGTGGATTGCACCCTCAGCAAGTTTGCAGATGACACTAAATTGGGAGGAGAGGAAGATACACTGGAGGGTAGGGATAGGATACAGAGGGACCAAGACAAATTAGAGCGTTAGGTCAAAAGAAATCTGATGGAGGTTCAACAAGGACAAGTGCAAAGTCCTGCACTAAGGACGGAAGAATCCCATGCACCACCACAGACTAGGGACCGAATGGCTAGGCAGTAGTTCTGCAGAAAAGGACCTAGGGGTTACAGAGGATGAAAAGCTGGATATGAGTCAACAGTGTGCCCTTGTTGCCAAGGCGGCCACTGGCATTTTGGGATGTATAAATAGGGGCATTGCCAGCAGATCGAGGGACGTGATCGTTCCCCTCTATTCGACATTGCTGAGACCTCATCTGGAGTACTGTGTCCAGCTTTGGGCCCCACACTACAAGGAGGATGTGGAAAAATTGGAAAACGTCCAGCGGAGGACAACAAAAATGATTAGGGGACTGGAACACATGACTTATAACGAGAGGCTGAGGGAACTGGGATTGTTTAATCTGCGGAAGAAAAGAATGAGGGGGGATTTGATAGCTGCTTTCAACTACCTGAAAGGGGGTTCCAAAGAGGATGGATCTAGACTGTTCTCAGTGGTAGCAGATGACAGAACAAGGATTCTCAAGTTACAGTGGGGGAGGTTTAGGTTGGATATTAGGAAAAACTTTTTCACTAGGAGGGTGGTGAAACACTGGAATGCGTTACCTAGGGAGGTGGTGGAATCTCCTTCCTTAGAAGTTTTTAAGGTCAAGCTTGACAAAGACCTGGGGGCTGGGATGATTTAGCTGCGGATTGGTCCTGCTTTGAGCAGGAGGGCTGGACTATATGACCTCCTGAGGTCCCTTCCAACCCTGATATTCTATGATTCTACAGATAGCCCTGTGCATGCACACCTGATGATGAAAACATGGCCGCAGATATCTCACAGACCAACCATTAGAAAGGGCTCAATCTATCATTGCTGGAAACCTCACAAAGCAAAACCATTCCTAACAACAACAATCTGAAGGTACGCTGTCCAACTGAAACAGAAGCTCTTTACCCCATTGCAAGAAATCAATCCACAGATAAAACATTCAGAGGGAAAAAAAATGCTGTAAACAACCAATCTGCTTTTTTCAATGGAAGTTGTCAGGAGATCTAGGAACCAGAAGAGATTTATCCTAAAACTTGTTTATTATACAGTCCCTTTTAATTTGCCAGTTTTGATGAGAAATTACAAAATCCCACCTGACTGACATAGACCCTATGCACAATGCACATGTGCTGCTTAATATAATATGTGAGTGATCTGTAAGGATTGACTTAACAAGAATTGGGAGAGCTGAGCCATCCCTAAAATCACACCCTATGAAATTTGATTTTTGTATGTATTCCACTGCACTGTTTAAAAAAAAAAAATCTCCTCAACTTCTTAGAGTTCTTCCTACAAAGAAAGATGTGCATTCATGCCATGACAATGAATTGTTCATGGGCACACATTTCTTTATGTGTACAACCAACATGAAATCAGATAGGTTCATTCAAAATCTGGAAGTTAAACACTTTACATCAGAGGTTCCCTAAATTGAGAGCTTCTTTACATAGGAAGTTAATGTAGAATAAGGTCAGGTCCAGATCTGAAGTGAAATAGCTACTTGTAGCAGGAAAGGTTGCTAGTCTAGTAGTCAGCTTGTCGCCTTATCTTTAAAAAAGGGAAGGAGAATTTGGGGAACTACAGACTGGTCAACTTCACCTCAGTCCCTGGAAAAATCATGGAGCAGATCCTCAAGGAATCCATTTTGAAGGCCTTGGAGGAGAGGAAGGTGATCAGGAACAGTCAACATGGATTCACCAAGGGCAAGCCATGCCTGATCAACCTGATTGCTTTCTATGATGTGATAACTGGCTCTGTGGATAGGGGGAAAGCAGTGGATCTGATACATCATGACTTAAGCAAAGCTTTTGATACAGTCTCCCACAATATTCATGCCAGCAAATTAAAAAAGTATGGATTGGATGAATGGACTATAAGGTGGACAGAAAGCTGGCTATATCATTGGGCTCAAAGGGTAGTGATCAACGGCTCAATGTCTAGTTGGCAGCCGGTATCAAGCAGAGTGCCCCAGGTCTTGTCCTGGGGCCGGTTTTGTTCAATATCTTCATTATTGATAGGTTTCAGAGTAGCAGCCGTGTTAGTCTGTATTTGCAAAAAGAAAAGGAGTACTTGTGGCACCTTAGAGACTAACAAATTTATTAGAGCATAAGCTTTCATGAGCTACAGCTCACTTCATCGGATGCATTTGGTGGAAAAAACAGAGGAGAGATTTATATACACACACACAGAGAACATGAAACAATGGGTTTATCATATACATTGTAAGGAGAGTGATCACTTAAGATAAGCCATCACCAACAGCAGGGGGGGGAAAGGAGGAAAACCTTCCATGGTGACAAGCAGGTAGGCTAATTCCAGCAGTTAACAAGAATATCAGAGGAACAGTGGGGGGTGGGGTGGGGGGAGAAATACCATGGGGAAATAGTTTTACTTTGTGTAATGACTCATCCATTCCCAGTCTCTATTCAAGCCTAAGTTAATTGTATCCAGTTTGCAAATTAATTCCAATTCAGCAGTCTCTCGTTGGAGTCTGTTTTTGAAGCTTTTTTGTTGAAGTATAGCCACTCTTAGGTCTGTGATCAAGTGACCAGAGAGATTGAAGTGTTCTCCAACTGGTTTTTGAATGTTATCATTCTTGACGTCTGATTTGTGTCCATTCATTCTTTTACGTAGAGACTGTCCAGTTTGGCCAATGTACATGGCAGAGGGGCATTGCTGGCACATGATGGCATATATCACATTGGTAGATGCGCAGGTGAACGAGCCTCTGATAGTGTGGCTGATGTGATTAGGCCCTATGATGGTATCCCCTGAATAGATATGTGGACAGAGTTGGCAACGGGCTTTGTTGCAAGGATAGGTTCCTGGGTTAGTGGTTCTGTTGTGTGGTGTGTGGTTGCTGGTGAGTATTTGCTTCAGATTGGGGGGCTGTCTGTAAGCAAGGACTGGTCTATCTCCCAAGATCTGAGAGAGCGATGACTCGTCCTTCAGGATAGGTTGTAGATCCTTGATGATGCGTTGGAGAGGTTTTAGTTGGGGGCTGAAGGTGATGGCTAGTGGCGTTCTGTTATTTTCTTTGTTGGGCCTGTCCTGTAGTAGGTGACTTCTGGATACTCTTCTGGCTCTGTCAATCTGTTTCTTCACTTCTGCAGGTGGGTATTGTAGTTGTAGGAATGCATGATAGAGATCTTGTAGGTGTTTGTCTCTGTCTGAGGGGTTGGAGCAAATGCGGTTATATCGTAGAGCTTGGCTGTAGACAATGGATCGAGTGGTATGATCTGGATGAAAGCTAGAGGCATGTAGGTAGGAATAGCGGTCAGTAGGTTTCCGATATAGGGTGGTGTTTATGTGACCATCGCTTATTAGCACCGTAGTGTCCAGGAAGTGGATCTCTTGTGTGGACTGGTCCAGGCTGAGGTTGATGGTGGGATGGAAATTGTTGAAATCATGGTGGAATTCCTCAAGAGCTTCTTTTCCATGGGTCCAGATGATGAAGATGTCATCAATGTAGCGCAAGTAGAGTAGGGGCATTAGGGAACGAGAGCTGAGGAAGCGTTGTTCTAAGTCAGCCATAAAAATGTTGGCATACTGTGGGGCCATGCGGGTACCCATCGCAGTGCCGCTGATTTGAAGGTATACATTGTCACCAAATGTGAAATAGTTATGGGTCAGGACAAAGTCACAAAGTTCTGCCACCAGGTTAGCCGTGACAGTATCGGGGATACTGTTCCTGACGGCTTGTAGTCTATCTTTGTGTGGAATGTTGCTGTAGAGGGCTTCTACATCCATAGTGGCTAGGATGGTGTTTTTAGGAAGATCACCAATGGACTGTAGTTTCCTCAGGAAATCGGTGGTGTCTCGAAGATAGCTGGGAGTGCTGGTAACGAAGGGCCTGAGGAGGGAGTCTACATAGCCAGACAATCCTGCTGTCAGGGTGCCAATGCCTGAGATGATGGGGCGTCCAGGATTTCCAGGTTTATGGATCTTGGGTAGCAGATAGAATACCCCAGGTCGGGGCTCCAGGGGTGTGTCTGTGCGGATTTGTTCTTGTGCTTTTTCAGGGAGTTTCTTGAGCAAATGCTGTAGTTTCTTTTGGTAACTCTCAGTGGGATCAGAGGGTAATGGCTTGTAGAAAGTCGTGTTGGAGAGCTGCCTAGTAGCCTCTTGTTCATACTCTGACCTGGAGCCCCGACCTGGGGTATTCACTAGCCATCACCTTCAGCCCCCAACTAAAACCTCTCCAACGCATCATCAAGGATCTACAACCTATCCTGAAGGACGAGCCATCGCTCTCTCAGATCTTGGGAGATAGACCAGTCCTTGCTTACAGACAGCCCCCCAATCTGAAGCAAATACTCACCAGCAACCACACACCACACAACAGAACCACTAACCCAGGAACCTATCCTTGCAACAAAGCCCGTTGCCAACTCTGTCCACATATCTATTCAGGGGATACCATCATAGGGCCTAATCACATCAGCCACACTATCAGAGGCTCGTTCACCTGCGCATCTACCAATGTGATATATGCCATCATGTGCCAGCAATGCCCCTCTGCCATGTACATTGGCCAAACTGGACAGTCTCTACGTAAAAGAATGAATGGACACAAATCAGACGTCAAGAATGATAACATTCAAAAACCAGTTGGAGAACACTTCAATCTCTCTGGTCACTCGATCACAGACCTAAGAGTGGCTATACTTCAACAAAAAAGCTTCAAAAACAGACTCCAACAAGAGACTGCTGAATTGGAATTAATTTGCAAACTGGATACAATTAACTTAGGCTTGAATAGAGACTGGGAATGGATGAGTCATTACACAAAGTAAAACTATTTCCCCATGGTATTTCTCCCCCCCACCCCACCCCCCACTGTTCCTCTGATATTCTTGTTAACTGCTGGAATTAGCCTACCTGCTTGTCACCATGGAAGGTTTTCCTCCTTTCCCCCCCCTGCTGTTGGTGATGGCTTATCTTAAGTGATCACTCTCCTTACAATGTGTATGATAAACCCATTGTTTCATGTTCTCTGTGTGTGTGTATATAAATCTCTCCTCTGTTTTTTCCACCAAATGCATCCGATGAAGTGAGCTGTAGCTCACGAAAGCTTATGCTCTAATAAATTTGTTAGTCTCTAAGGTGCCACAAGTACTCCTTTTCTTTTCATTATTGATGTGGATGGTGGGATGGATTGAACCCCCAGCAAGTTTGCGGATGATACTAAGATGCAGGGGAGAGGTAGATGTGCTGGAGGGCAGGGACAGGGTCCAGAGTGACCTAGACAAATAGGGGGATTGGGCCAAAAAAAATCTGATGAGGTTCAACAAGGACAAGTGCAGACTCCTGCACTTAGGACAAAAGAATCCCATGCACCGCTACAGGCTGAGGATCGACTAGCTAAGTGGCAGTTCTGCAGAAAAGGACCTGGGGATTACAGTGGACGAGAAGCTGGATATGAGTCAACAGTGTGCCCTTGTTGCCAAGAAGGCTAACAGCACATTGGGCTGCATTAGTGGGAGCACTGCCAGCAGATCAAGGGAAGTGATTATTGCCCTCTATCTGGCACGGGTGAGGCCACATCTGGAGTATTGCATCCAGTTTTGGGCCCCCCCACTACAGAAAGGATGTGGATAAATTGGAGACACTCCAGCGGAGGGTAACGAAAATTAGGGGGCTGGGGCACATGACTTATGAGAAGAGGCTGCGGGAACTGGGCTTATTTAGTCTGCAGAAGGAGAAAAGAGTGAGGGGGGATTTGATAGCAGCCTTCAACTACCTGAAAGGGGGTTCCAAAGAGGATGGAGGTAGGCTGTTCTCAGTGGTGACAGATGACAGAACAAGCAGCAATGGTCTCAAGTTGTAGTGGGAGAGGTCTAGGTTGGATATTAGAAAAAGCTATTTCACTCGGAGGGTGATGAAACCCTGAAATAGGTTACCTAGGGAGGTGGTGGAATCTCCATCTTTAAAGGTTTTTAAGGCCCGGCTTGAGAAAGCCCTGGCTGGGATGATTTAGTTGGTGTTGGTCCTGCTTTGAGCAGGGGGCTGGACTAGATGACCTCCTGAGGTCTCTTCCAACCCTAATCTTCTATGATTCTATTATTCTTATTGCTTCCCCAGAGTTCAGTCACTGCAAAGGGTTGGGGGGGGGTAGGACAAGATAGGGGGACCTGGGCCCACCACTCTACCAGGTCCTAACCCAGGGCCTTAGGAGTTTATCAAAATGTCCAGCCCAGTTACTAAACTATGTTTCCCCCGAGTCACTTCCTACCAGTCTGGAGCTTCTCAGTTTGGGGCATGGTCGCTGACATAGCAGACTCTCCTCAGTCTTTTGGGGTATGTCTACACAGCAATTAAACACCTGCAGCTGGCCCATGTCAGCTGACTCGGGCATGCTGGGCTTGGGCTGCAGGACTGTAAAATTGCAGTGTACACATTCGGGCTCGGGCTGGAGCCTGGGCTCCAAGACCCTCCCCCTTTGTGGGGTCCGAGGGCTCATGCTCCAGTCCGAGGTTAAACATCTACTCAGTTTCATAGTCCTGCAGCCGAAGTATCACAAGCCCAAGTCATCTGACATGGACCAGCCACGGGTATTTAATTGCTGTGCAGACATCCCCTTAGTGTCATGTTCAGTCAATCTATCTTAGGGCTTTCAACTTCCAAAGAAGTGGAGGAACTCCAAGTCCCTGCTGTTGGAGCAGTCTTCACAAAGCTGTTACCACTCCTGGCACAGCTCTCAGTGTCAGCCTTGCTTCCTCTTGCCACATGCAGCTCATTTCCCACTTCTCCTGGGCTATGAGTGTCCTTTGAAACTGTTCCTCCAGTGAAAGCATGCCTTGCATCTGTTGCGGGGCAGAGCCTCCCTCGCCCAGTATTGCTCTATGCCATGCCCTGGTTTAGCGTGGGGCCTGTAGACCACATCACAAAACTGGACTTTAAAGTTGACTAAGCTAAACCTCACAATGGCACTCTTAGGCCTAGTCTATACTGCCACTCTAGACAATGGTCCTGTTTTGAGCAGGGGGTTGGACTAGATGACCTCCTGAGGTCTCTTCCAACCCTGATATTCTATGATTGTATGAATGTAAGTTATGTCATTCAGGGGTGTGAAAAAAAAATCACACACCCCCCAAGCAACGTAGCTTACATCAACCTAACTTGGGTCTAACCTGCACTATGTTGGTAGGAGATGTTCTCCCACCAACTTAGCTTCCACCTCTCGGGGAGGTGGAGTACTGAAGTTGACAGGAGAGCATGCTGCTACTGACTTCAGTGACACCGATTTAGCGTGCCAGTGTAGACAAGCCCTCAGTGCAGAATGAGTATCCACCAAAGGAGTCAATGTTAAATAGCTACTGCTCTTTAAATCCACACCCTATCTTATTCTGGACTAACTTCACACGCAGACAAGCTTTAAGGAAAATCCATTTAAAATAGAGAAAAGTTTTGGTCAACATGTGACAAGTATAAATATTTTCATAACAAAATTCTGAAACCAAATAATAAGCTAGTCACATCTAAACGTTAATGAGTTTCTGTTAAGGTTCATTTGGCAGTTCCTGGCCATTATTTATTTGCTATGTTTGATCTTGCACACAGTAGATTGCTTTATTTATTACTTTAACAATTACACTGATCTCTCTAGTGCCACCAGCATTTTATCAGTGACCTCAGTTCTGCTTGCAGCTTTTAATCTTTCAAAGCAGAACAAAACAAGATTGAGTTCTACACATAAAATGGGGGGGGGGGGGATGGGTGGCAGTAAATGGGATGGTTTTCCTTAAAGTTAATCGATCTCTGTGTGGTCACACTTGTGAAGAGAATGTTAACTGAATAGGTCTGAAGGACAAAATATATTTTAATAGCACAAAGTAAATCACCAGAGATAGGGACAATGTAATGTAGAACTAAGACATATTACTTTTAGACATGTTTTAAGAATGGGCTTACATCGTCTTTCCAGGTATGAAGGAATATCATGTTTATCCCACATCACGGCAAGTGTCCTTATAGATAGGAAATTAACACAACCACACCTTCAGAGACAATGCTGCTACTGGAAAATGAAAGGCACCCTTCTCGATCCTCTGCCTTATGCTACATAGGCTGTGGTACTTGGGCACATGGTACTTGGAAGACGCACAGCACTCCAAGACCATAATGACCCACAATGCTAGAGGCCAGAACCCTGAATCAAACCTGGGACATCACAAGATAGTGAACAGCAACCAAAAACCTAAAAAGATACCCAAGACTCTTATTGCTATTTATTGCTTAGAGCCTTAGATTGTGCCAGAAGCATGTCAGGAGCTTTACAGACAACAAGATAAACTCCCTGATCCAATCAGCTTCTGAACTCAACATCTGACACAGGCAAGGGAAGACACAGGCTGTCTTCATCACTAGGCAAAGTTCTGGCATTTCTTTGGTGAAAGGCTTGGCACCTGTCATCATAGGCTGGAAACAGCAATCAGCCCCCAGTGCCCTTGCCCTTCATGAGGAAGGAGAGGAGCAGGGTTGAGTGCTGGAATCTGTTATTCACATGTACATATATTTTACCTGCTTTAACCTCTAAAAACTGTCATTTCTTTTCCCTAGATAATAAGCATTTAGTTTACTACAGAATTGGCTACAAGCATTGTCTTTGGTGTGAAATCTAGGATGTAAATAGACCTGGGTGAGTGATTGGTCTCTTGGGATTGGGTGTAGTCTGGAATATTTGGGTTTTTTAGTGCAAGTGACCATTTAGCACATAGTCCAGCTTGCCTGGGTGGCAAGATAGTGTGAAAGCAGACTGTCTACAATTCCATGGTAAGACTGTTACAGTGACCCAGAAGTTCACATTTGTTACTGGCTTGGTGAAATCTAATTATAGAACATCCCACCACAATTTGGGATGTCTGCACTTCTTTGGACAGTCAGTCCTGAGGTAGGTACTCACGGTCGTGAGCCACTCCAGACAGTGTGACAAAAGGTATTTTTGTTAATTTTCATAGAGTATTATTTTGCTCACTGCTTATAACAGCCAGTTGGAAACTTGAAATTTGAAATGGTTCTGCCCTGGCAACTGCGCACTAGTTTGTTATTGCAGACTGCTCAAAAGTACTAGTCAGCTGGCTTTTTGAAGTTACACTGAAACCTTTGTTTTGAGGAGGAAAGAGAGAGACAAAGAATTACATAGACTTTGCAAACAGGGACAGGACAAATTTTAGGTCCCTTGACAGTACAGAGCATCAGTCTTCACCAGGACTTCCTACAAATGCAAGTTTGTGATGGGAGAATGAAAGGGACGTTCAAGGTGTTAAAAGCTTCATATCAGATTATCCTTAGAACATAACTGTCATTCTGAACCAGTTACAGCAATGAGTAACAAAACCAAAGCCCCATTTATTATAGCTGGGACTCCCCTGGGCCCACAAATGTCATAGAAACACAGAAGTCACAGACAGAAAATACCTGTAGTTACCTAGTCCCATATTTGTTAATAAAGTGATTTGGAGATTTTCATTACAATTTTTGTCTTGCCTTGTCCTCATTTGTCAGGTACAGGCAGCTGATCAGTTGTGTGGGGAAAAGACTTCCATGCTCTATTTCCACTATCTCAGAATGCCTATAACTTAGAACAAGTGGAATTCCCAGAGCTGTCTGATGCTGGAAGCTCAGCATCTAAAAATAGGCAATCCAGCATGGCAGTTAAAGATGAAAATATGTTAGAAACAGCCTCATTTTCTGTGGAACGTAGACCAGTATGTGTATAAGGACTGCTGAGCATCAGAATACAAAACATGATTGAGTACCACAGCATTACCTGTTTGTAGCTATCTGGTTGTCTAATGAGATCGGTTTCCGTGACAGAGAAATGACCGATGGTCTGGTCCATATGACAGCCACTAGTGTAAGAATGAATCTGAAATAGACAAAATTAGATAAACAGATACAAATAAATATAAACAGACCAGGTCGTTAATGACTGAAAATTGGTATTATCTGAAGGCTGCTTGCATGAAGTGAATTGGTAGTCATGACCCAATTCCCAACAGACAGGTGCACACACAACTGCCTCTTGCTGAATCGGCCCTATTTGCAACAGTCTCATAGAAACCAAGGCTGAATGACCCTGCGGAGTGAACAACCTTCTTACTCATAAAACGGTCTCACTAGGTCAGCAGTGTTAGCCAGGTGGCATGCGGAAGTTTCCACTGTTGCTGCCTGGTCTAAAGTCAGAGGGCTTCGCTTCCCAAGATGTCTCAGGGTCTAATACTTTTACTCCATAACGGAATTCACCTAAAATATTTGTAAAGCATAATAAAAGTTATTAACACGCATACCTTTTAAGAGATGTACATGATGTATAGCTTCTAATCTGTTCCCTTAATGCAGAAAATGCAGTTTAGGTGTATTAAATCTTTGCTGTAAATCATAACTAGCTCTTAACTGATGCTGCCAGAAACTTGTCCCAGCTGTTTTGATGATATCATCATCTATTACATGGGGAAGTATCTTCCCAAGTTAGTCAGGGGAACAATAAAAAGCAATTCCTTCTATTCAAAGCTGATCCCTTTGTTACTGTAATAAGTGCAGCTGTCAGACAAGATACTAGTGCACATTTGTCATACAGTCTTACACATTTCATTAATATTTCTGTCCACATCACATGAAAATGTTAGTTGCTTTTCTTCCCTTGTTCTAATATTACTATCATCATGCACTTAGCGATTGACAGATATTTTAAATTGATGATTAATTATCCTGTCTCCTTGAAACTTAACATGATTCTGGTATTTCTTTTTCAAATCTCACTTCTGGTGGAAATTTGGCACAACACACAGGTCTGTGCAGAAGTTTTTAAAAAAGAAACAGCTCCAAATGCAGTTCTCTCACTCTAAATCATGTCGTTGCTGCTTCCTTCCCTTTATTCAGTTCTGGACTCTCCACCATCCTGATGTATTATGGCTCTGAATCCTTAGGCTTTCTGGAACTAGGATTCAGATCTGAGCTCTCGTCAGTCATAAGTCACGTCAAAGAGATCTTAGGACATAGTGACGTGAAGGACATCAGGGCCTTCAACCAAGCCAGAGTACTTGATTGGAATGGACATAAACATTGGTGCCATTGTAAAGGGTCAAAGCATTTGCTTCATCATGAAAGCCTAAAGACAGTTTTCCTGGGATCTTGGGCAGAAGGGTACACAGATTAAACAGGATTTAAGAGGATAGAAGAGCCTCTCCAAGAGGCATCACTAACAGGGTACACATTTGCCCAAAATAGACATTTTGCTGCCATAGCAGATCTGGAATTTAAACTCTGCCTTCTAGGCTAACACCTTCTTGGGGAGGTAACAGACCAACACCACACAGCCACAGAACAGGTTGAATCCCATAAGATGGCACAATGGCAGGCATTACATATAAAATACACTACCATAAGCCTCCTTTAACAGACTATAACTCCATACAACTAAAGCCCAAAATCAGGCTGAAAGAAGGAAACAATTGCAAGAAAAATAAATTAATGATGGGGGACTCAGTTGTTTTTAAGCTGCTAGTGAAAAAAAAATGGGCTCCAATGAGCACTGCGTTTCAGAAGGTTCCAAGCTCTCTGCTGAAAGCCTGTGGGAAACCTGTGCTGCCACAGGAACTGCCAGACCAAATGAGGCCAGGTCCACCCATTCCAGCATCCTATGACAGTAGCTAGCACCACATGTTTCAGCAGAAGATACAAGAAATTCTGCAAACGCGGTTATGTAGTAACTTGTCCACAAGAGAAAGTTCCTTTGGTTGAAGCTGGTTTATGCTCTGAAGCATAAAGATTTATAACCCTTTCCGTACGCTTCTTTTAAATATTTACTATTATAACTAGTCTTATGGTCTGGTCTGTAGAAATGTCCAAACCTTTCATGAATCCTGCTAAGCTTTTGACCTCAATAATTTGTGGTAAGAATTTCCACAGGCTAATTGTGCAGCATATGTGAAAAAGTATTTCCTTTCATCAGATTTACGAACGACTGAAGGTCTAGAAAAATCTGCCTTACAGCGATAGACCAAAGAAGCATGGTCTATGTTGTTTATCCAAGAGAAGGGCAAGAGGGGACTTAATCATTATCAAGAAGAACCTACATAGAGAGAAAATATCTGACAATAGAGGGCTCTTTAATCTAACAGACAAAGGCAGAACAAGATCCAGTGGCCGGAAGCTGAACCCAGAAAAATTCAAACTAAAAATAAGGCTTTTTAAAAAAAAAAAAAAAAAAAAAAAACCAACAACAACAACAACAAACAAACAGTGAGGATAATTAACCATTGGAATATTTACCTATGGATATGGTAGATTCTACATCACTTGAAATCTCTAAATCTAGATTGGATGTATCCCTATAAAAGATGCTCTAGCTCATCCAGAAGTTATTGGGATTGACGCAGGAACGGTCTGATGTAATTCCATAGCCTGTATTATACAGGAGGTCAGACTAGATCATCATAACCCTTCTGCCCTTAATAACGTGCAACATTGCTCCTTTCGGTCTTGCTCATTTCTCTTTGTCCTTCTATTATGAGTAGGGCCCTACCAAATTCACGGCCATGAAAAACATGCCATGGACCGTGAAATCTAATCTACAACCCCGCACAGGGCTCCAGCTGCTAGTCCTCCAGAGATGAGGAGGGAGGTGACTTCCTCCTTCCCTGCAGGGGCCGCTCCTGGGGCAGGTCACACCCACCTCTGGGATCTCCTCCAGCTGCAGGAAGCTCCACGGCTCCAGCTGTCACCTCCCCCAGCACAGGAAGGCTGGGGGCTCCAGCTGTCACCTCCCCCAACACAGGAAGGCTGGGGGCTCCAGCTGTCATCCCCCAATGGGGCAGGAGACTGTCAGGAAAATGGGACCTATGGTAACCCACCCCTCATACCCTGTGACCCTCACTTCTCCGCTTCTGTTGGCATTGGCACTGGCTTTACAGCTGGGTATCTGGCCAGCAGCCTTCCTGTCTAGCTGCCCAGCTCTGAAGCAGTGCCACTGCCAGAGCAGAGCAGAAGTAAGGGTGGCAATCCCACGACCCCCCTACAATAGTCTTGTGACCTTCCCACCCTGACCTTTTGGGTTGGGACTCCCACAGTTACACCACCATGAAATTTTAGATATAAACATCTGAAAACATGAAAATGACGAATTTTCAAAACATTTGATTGTGAAACTGACCAAAATGAACCCTGAATTTGGCAGGACCCTAATTATGAGATCCCAGATTTCCTCTCTAAAGGTCTGTCTATACTGCACTCCAAAAGTGTGTAACTGCAGCTCAGGTAGACAATGCATGCTAGCTTTAATGTATCTAGCATGGATTAAAAAAAAAGGAAGAAAGCTGCAGCAGCATAGGGTTGAGTGCCGGGCATTCTAATTTACCAAGTTTATATCTTAACTTTCTCACACTGGTGTATAAATAGATATGGTTATATTCTGAGCAGGTGCCCAGTTTTGTAAATCCATGATCAGACACCTCATTGAATTAACAGAATTTACCTCTGTGATCACAACCTGCCCCTCTTCCAGTTCAGTAGCAATTTCTTTCCTAGCCTTTTATCAGATACAGAGATACCCAACAATACCAAATGGAGAATCATCATGTTTTCCTGAAATTCAGGAAAATTCTGATATTTCTTTTCACATACTTGTTCTGGCACAAAAACAAAAAAATTCAGTTTTAAAAACAATGCCATATAAATTTACAATGGACACACTTAAAAAGTCCTTTCCTGTTTTAGCCATATTCTGGTTTCCAGCAATATTTCCTATATCCAACATGCAGAATGCTGCCAGAACTACTAGTATCTCTAAAACCAGAACGAACTTAAAGTGCATACCCAGTGTCTGTTTAATGACATGCCAAACACAGAAACTAGCCTTTCAGAACCAGTTTGAGTTAACATACTGAAATCTGTAGAAAGTTGCCACCAGTTTACTAAAACTATAGATTATGATCAGCAGTAATAAATTCTGTTCCATATTCAAGATACATATCCTGATAAGTTACTAAACATAGTGAGTAAAAGCAATAATTATTTTATAGAGCCATCATTCTGAAAATCTGTCAGTACAACAAAAAAACATTACACCCCTTTGCATGTGGTGTTTATGGTTTCACACCAGAACAGTAAGATCTTATATACAAATCATATTAGATCAGCTGAATTTCCAAATGAAATACCTCAAAAACCTCAAACTTTTGATAGATGGCAGCTTATTTTAAACTATATTAATGCAATGGTATGGTATATTTCTGCATCCAGAGAGGCCAGGAAATATATAATAGTGCACACAGCAGCTGCAACTTGCCCCCTTTGTGCATATATATGTGTTTTCTGTGACCATATGTTAACTACTAAGCATTAACATATATGTGTAATGGAGCACTGTTACAAGGCATTTAGAACTTTATCTTTCAATTATCCAGAACACAGAGCACTGTTATTGCTACTCTGTTCTTAACTCACACCGTAGTGCCTAGGTATCAGAACACATATAATATCGTTAATGGTTATGCACTGAATACTAGGGCTCAAATCCATCCTTAGATGCATGCAGCTTTAATGGCGGCTCTGTAAAAACATCAGAGAGCAGAATTTGGCCTATCATCTTAAAAAAATATGTACTTCTATCCTCAGGGACCTTAGATTTATATCTGGCCGGTTTACTTGTGAAATCAAACCCAAAGACTTTAAAATCAGAAGGGACCATCATGATGATGTGGTCTGACCTCTTGCACATTGCAGGGCACAGAACCTCACCCACCCACTTCTATAATAGGCACAGAACCTCTGGCTGAGTTACTGAAGTCCTCAAATCATGATTTAAACACTTCAAGTTACAGAGAATCCACCATTTACACCAGTTTAAACCTACAAGCAACCCATGCCCCATGCTGCAGAGGAAGGTGAAAACCCTCCATGGTCTCTACCAATCTGACCCAGGGAAAAATTCCTTCCCAGCCCCAAAGATGGTGATCAGTTAGACACTGATCATGTGGGTGAAACAGACAACTGGGAAAGATTTCTCTGTAGTAACTCAGAGCCCTCCCTATCTAGTGTCCCATTACTGGCCATTGGAGATATTTGCTGCTACGAGTTGCAGATCACCCATATGCTATTGTAGCATCAGTTGTTTTACAGTCACCAGCTGCGCAGAGCCCTTTATGATGGTGAAAGAATTAGTTGGATTCTCTTCTGACTTGCATATCAAAAAAATTATTCTCTTGAGACCCAAGCATAATCTCTGTTGGGGGTGGTGCTGTACAGTACAAAAAACAAAACAAAACGAAAAAAACAGCTTGATTTGCAGATCCCAATTTGACCCTGCAGTTCCGGGGCAGGGGGGAGGAGAGATGATAGTCCCACATCATGAAGATACCTTTGTAAGTGGCACCATTGTTGTGGACCTCAGTAGAGGCCAAGGGCTTGAATCGGCCCTGAAGCACAAACTGCCCTCTTTCGTTCCAGGTCAGGATTGAGGCACATTTAAAATGGGCAGTGTGTAGTAAAAAAAAAAAAGTTCTTCACTGCTGCACATGCAGTACCTACATGAAGGACTTCAGTCTCCAGGTTTTCAGTCAGGCACCTTCTACTAGTGATAAATTCATTTAAAAAACAAAACAAAAACTCATTAAAGTCTTATGGTTGTAGTGCCATAGTCAGTCATTAAAGCGGAGAAGGCATCTACATTCAAACCCTCTTGTTCCTACTCTTAGTACTTTCTGATAAAAATTCCCTTTGAGCTGCAATTTCTCAGGCTCATTTATAGGCTCAGAGACTTTATGGAGGTTCCCAATGGCTCTATTTCAGTTATCCAAGCATATGAAAAAGTTCTTTCACTAGTGAAAGTATTTTTAGTAATTATTTTTCCTTCCACGGCCATCAGTGCTCCCAGCTGGGAGTTGCGGCTCTGAGACTTCCCTTCTACTCGTACAGGCAATGATGCTCAAAGCTGTTGGCAAATTTCAAGTGAGCATGCAAAAAATCAAGCTTAAAATGGAAAATAACCTGCAACCTTGACTTTGCAGAGGCTACTGCCTCTTTGTGATTTGGAATTGCTTTAGCTTTGCTGGTTTAATTCAGACTTTCACTAGTATTTTAAGAAGGGGGAGGATTGTATTTAATTTTCTAATTGTTGCTACTTTTGAAGCTGAAGTTGTGTCCAACACTTTCAATACTTTCAAAACACTGAGAGGTGGACATCATGCATTACATTTCTGTATGTCTGTATGAGTAACCTGCACTTCCATTCTTGCCAAGCAGCGCCAAATTAGGAGGACAAGAAGAACAAGCTCAGACGTGTTCTGATAAATACACAGTGAACCTATCTTGGTGGGGAGAACGGTGAATATGCCAAGGTGCAAGGGAGAGCCAGTCAAAGATTATAACCCTGTGGTCATGGTACATAATCTATTGGTTTTCTCAGGATTTTGCATAGAGGGCTGCAAAGAGATATATTTGTATTTACAGGAGTCTACATTTATCTAGATAAAACATTGTACAAAGCTAGTGAACCAGTGTTAATTACAGACCTGGGATTTACTGGTAGGGCATTAATAATAAATAATTCCACTGTGCGTCAGAAGAATTTTTACCTTATGCAAGAGTTTACATTGCTCCTGACAGTCAACGTGCAAACTCCGCCACTGGAACCGCAGCCTGCCATTTAACCACTGGAGATATCGGACATCCACTTCTCTTTTCAAACAAGGTTCGAGTGCTGTTTCGGTCCTATCCTTCCAGCTGTTAGAGAGATTATCTTCACACTAAAAGTAGAAGATAGGAACAAAATGGTTTAAATCATTGTCTACATTTCCAAGTCATTAAGCAGTAAATAGCAGGTAGGATGAATAGGACAAACACCAGCCAAAAATAAATAAATAAATAAATAAATAAATAATCAGCACCAGAAAAGAAAATAATCTCCTGAAAATTAACAGGGCCTTTCTGCACCTATGGTGGGTATGCCCTAAAATAATAGCATTTTGGAGGAAAGTATAAAGAATTTTGAAGGTAACTAAAAACAGGCTTACCCACAGAACACATCATGATTCTACTAGGTTACAGCCTTAGAGGCCCAGCTAAGTTGAGGTTGGCTGAAGTGGAATTAGGGGCCCACGAACCTTAACCCTTAAGTCACTGCCTCATCCTTTTATCAAGAGTGATTCTACTGCCCTGACATAGACTGCCTCATGCCTGTATCCTGAATGACCAAGGGGTGATTTTAGTGGAAACAAGATTTTTATCTATCTTTTTCCAACTCTCACCAAAATCAAACAGGCTTCTGCCAGCTGAAAGCTAGAACATGTCCTGAAACTGATCAAATGTAGTTTTCAAAAGTTAATCACATTACATAAAGACCAAAAGAGAAATGCTATTAAGTTGTGTGTAAAGCCTCACTTCGCTCTGCCAAAAATACTATCAGGCAAAAACGAAGTACTTGCATGGTTCCTACTTGACAGGCTGATTGTCCCTTCCTCCCTGTCTCCAAGGCAGAAGCTTTCATGTGAAAACCAAAGAAATCACATTTAAACTGCATGCAAGGAAACACTTAATTCTCCAGAATAGCACAGCGCATTTCTATGAGAAAAATTCTTTGGAAGAAAAAGCTTTCTCCATCCAAAATTTGTATGAAATGTAGTTGTTGAGTATCTTGAGCACAGGAAAATCAAAAAGAAATCAATTATCTTCTGTCTTATGGTCAGTGTGGCAACCACCTGACTAGGTATTGCACCCTGATGTCAGCACAGTCAGCTAGAGGAGCTGAGTCAGTGACCTCACAAAGGGACTTGCTGAACTTGCCTGCAAGGGCTGAGAAGGGCAAGACCAGCTCTGTTTTGCCTTCTACCAAAAGAAAAGGAGGCAGCAGCTAACAGAAGATTATTTCAATCCATCAACCTCTGTGTTCTGGATCCTGTACACTCCCTATTGTTCCAACTCTACCATATGTTGAAAGAAAAGTTAAAGTCTCAGCTTTACCAGAAGGAGTATTAGCTGGTGACCCTGGGATCCTGAATGCTACCTTCACCTGGAGAAGTGGGTCAAATTTTGAATCTACGACTATTCACTTCCTACAGTTTCTTTCTGCAAGAGAGGTTTGCTGCCCTCAATATTTCCCTCACCCTTGCTTTGTAAATTAGCAAGGATCAGAACCACTTGTTAGGGGACTTATTCCTTCACCCACTTACTTCCCTAATCCTTCTTGCATGAACAGAGAGCAACAATACCCGAAGTCCGAAGGTGTAAACAATTCAATGTTTATTGGGGTGAACTTCCAGCAAGTATGATTCCAGTTTCCTTCCTTAGTGTCCCCCTTCCCAGCTCTGACACCACAGAGCCTTGCCTGTGTCCCTGTTCCCATTTCCCCCCCTTAGCAAAACATGATTCCAATTCCCCCACCCCCATTTCCTGTTCCCATTCCTCCTCACTTCCTGATTGACTGCAGACTATATAGTAAAACTTGAGTGTCTACTTAGCTATACTGTAACCATCTATTTACTGAAATTTAACTAACCAATCCTAACGTATTGTAACATGATTATTTAACCAATTACATCCTACCATCTTAATTGGTGTACACCAAGCAAAATGAATTATACAGAAGACAGAAACAATCACAGACCCAGACAGAGTTTATACAGACAAAAAATAGGGAAATGGGACTACAGTGATGAACAAAGAAATGAGGATTTCACACCCCAGCTATTGGTAAGTGAGTTCTTGCTAGACAGGATGCTATCAAGCCAAGTTGTTCTTTAAATCTTCTAGGCTCTTCCCTTTCTCTGGAGACGACAGAAATACAATCCTGTCTTAATAATGCCTAACAGCCCAATAGCACCATATTTCAATGCGACTAGTTTGGAATGCAAGGATATGACTGTACACTTGCCCAGCTTATGGCTGCCTCTTTTATTTAGCCAAAGGCTTAGGCTTAAGAACGGGGCCTCAGACTGCAACAGTCAGAGAAGACCCTTACACAGACAGACAGTGATTTTCTTCTTTCTTTCATACGTCTATAACTAGCTAAATGATAAACATATACCTAAATTCTTAAAGTATAGGCCTTTATTGGCAGGTCTGCATACCTATAACCCTAACACCACTAATAGATCCATCAAGGTTTATTTAAAAAACAAAGCTACAAGCAGAAACCATCCGATGGATGTGTTGTCCAACCCTTTTCTCCCCAGGTAACCCCTAAAGGAACAGAGTCCACAACCTGAAAAAGGCTGGAAAAGAAGAGGGGGAAATGGCGAGACACCACTCTGATTTCCTCTCCACTCCAGCCTGGGCCTGGAAAGGTGCAAGAGGAGAAAACAAAAGGACCTTGACTACGACTGACAGAAATGTGAGAAATTAGAGCGCCACTAGCCATTTTCCAGAAGCAGTTCAATTGTCTGTCTCTCCATGCTCCCCCTTTGCATAGCCTCCTTGATATGTGTGTGTGTGTGTGTGTGTGTGTGTGTGTGTGTGTGTGTGTGTGTGTGTGTGTGTTGGGGCGGGTGGAAGAGGAGGAGCTGCAGGGGTTTCTTTAGCCCCATTATTTTCCCTTCAATCCCACTTCAACCAAAAGTTCTACCACCACAGGAGACAATGCTGCCACATGTGCTCCACATGGGTATGATAATTCTGCCACCTACCCTTTGCTGCAGCGGTCCCTGTGATTACTCTGCTACTGTGTGGGAAGATTCTGCTGCCCCCTGCCTCCCTCGTGCAGACGAGGACTGTGCCACACATCCATGAGATCTTTCTGACTCTTTTCAACCCACACAACTGTAGCATGCAAATTAATTAGGGAGGAACGATGATATTATCTCCGATGTCACAATTTACGATGCTTAAGATTAAGACCTAGCTTTTGACATAGCTTTGACTAATAGTATAATTAGGATACATAATCAATAATAATTTTGCTTATTAAAACAATTCTTCAAATGCAGATTATTCAAAGCAGTAATGAAGATGTGTGCATGTGAGACTATTTGGACCTTCAGAAACTGTGGTTCTCTACCTGAAGAGAGCCTCATCCGCCACCCCCGCAATAATGTCACCCCAAGTTAAGTTTTCTTTATAGGAGGCCATTTTAAAGTGTTTCTCTGCTGAAGTTAAGATCCCATTTTGAAAAAGCACTTAAGCAGGTGCTTATATCTCCACCGACTCCAATGGAATTAAGCACATGGCTTTCCTGAATCAGAGCTTCAATGTTGACAAGTAATATCTTATAAAAAAAATTCAACTGGTCCATGAAGGGTGAAGGTATTTCAATTTCAGGCCTAAATTAAAACTGTAAATTGTAAAATAAAGAGATTTTAGTCCTGTCTTAAATGTAAATTTCAACACAACCTTGACAGGTGAATTAACCACATGCAAGTTTAACTAACCTCAGCTGCTAAGATGCCCCCGAATACTGTACAGGTGTATATTTATTAATGAAATGAATAAAGGTGGTCTGACTGCATGGCAACCTACTAGACCTACTGTGGGTCTTTCCCGTTCTCTGGTCAGCTATAGTGTTTACTATGGAAACAGACAACATTCCCGTTTTGCCAACAAGGAAATGCAGTCACTTTCCCTGGATCCCACTTGTTCCGAAGTTCAAGGCAGTTTGCCTCTTTAGATGAGTTGCCAAGAGTTATTTAGTAAACAGAACAACAGCCTATGGCTCACATGGTTTTGGCAACGTTAGCAGAGGCTACTGAATTATGAAATTGTGTAAAAACAGCAGTGCAGTTCATAAACTTGACAACGCAAACAATTAGCTTGGGGAAAACCCATAGCTGTATATAACGTATTAAAGCATCAAATGTATATGCTGCCAAGGAGCTATATCCTCAACTCACTGGGTTACAAACACTTATACTGATTCTGCCTTCCCTGTTATTTACTGTTCAAGTCTTTAAAAAAGGACCTGTATTAGAGATTTCAGAACACCATTCATGATGCTCCCAAGAGGTTTACCTCAGAAAAGAACAATTGCCTTGCAAGTCCAATGACAGAAACACCACCTGGAGCTAAATGTTATTGTAGCAACTTGTTTTATTAATATTAAAATAAGAAAGCCATTGCATTTTTCAACAGAAGCTTTCTATTCCTGGTACTTATTTCACACCTACTTTATGAAACGTCTAGGCCTGCTACGAATATGTAGCCTGACATAAGTAAACAAGAAAAGGAAGAGAGCCCTGGATATTAGACTGTGATCTCAATTTCAGTCCCATCTCTAATATCTAGGGTATTTACTGCTCTCTCTCACAGACAGAAATCACTAAATGCTGACCCAGCTAAAGCCTTTGCTTCTAATATCACTATGCATTTATCTAATTCTATCTCAGCAATAGGCATTCATGCAAATTCAGTGTTGTATGCTGAATGGGCAGAGCATATCTGTCAGCAACACAGAAAACATAGCAACAGCAGCCACTCAGCACTCACAAACTATCCTTCCCCAAGCTGAACTGCACCAAAATAGCACTGGGAAACCTTCCCTTCAATCACATATCAGAAAGCTCTTTCCCAATAAAATGAAGTGTTTAGATAGAATTTCTCTTTACTTACTCTGATGGATGCCCAGGTCAAAAAAGACTCATTCACCCAAACTATGGAATGGTGCCGCCTGTGTCCGCAACCAAGTTGTATCAAAGCTCGCTCACCAGAGGCTTTTAAGTCTCCTCTAATTGACCAATACAGCATTTGTCTAATCCTTGTATAGTTGACTATCTAGAAATAACTGGGATACCTGTGATGAGGGCAACTATCCAACAGAATCTCAAATGAGGTCCTTAGTCTCACCCTCTTTAATATTACACTTCTGGAACATCTTTCTGCCTCAAAAACCAGAAGGTGCTGTTACAGGATCTCGCAGTCTATTTATTGGTGGGTTCACAAACAGACACAACCCTGGAAAAATGACAACCGGCACTTGTCCATTCAATAAAAGATCCCCATCTGTGTCCTGCTGTAAGCAGCTCACCTCCTGTTACTGGAAGGGCTATTCTATCACACTCACAGAGATACAATGCAGGCCTTCTCAGATTACTTTCTGCACCAGAGACACTTCCCATATGAAGGAACCATGCCCCTTTTAGAGCGCCCTGGATGCCAAGGAAGATTTATACTGACTTGGCTGGATCTAATAGATTTTTGCCTGCCCAACACAGTATTAAACTCAGTCAGTATCCACAGGCAGATAACAGCATTCACCCCAGGCACAAGATCTAGACGTAGTTGAATCAGGACCGTCATTTCTTTGTAGTTTAAAAAAAAAAAAAAAAATCTTTACAATGATAAAAACAAAAGCCACCCCAAAAAGCTGGAGATGCCCTAATGCTTTAAACCACCTTAAATGTTTATAGCAGCATAAGCACTTAAACTGGCAACAAAGTACAGTGTTACTTATGAAACACTTCGCCATCTTTAATCCTTAAAAATGACTGGTGACTACTGATGAGTTGAAAAGGTGACCACTTAATAGATGCATATTTAGATTATTGCTCATGCATGTACTTAGTACTAATGAACACTCACACGTTAATGACTTTGCTGTGCCCAGGCACAGTAACCAATTATTAATTGGCCTAGCTGAAATCTAACTGAACTGTTTCACATGTTGCCATGGAAATTTTTCACATTCAGAACGATTGTACATGCCAACGTTTTGAAGTTCGTCATTCAAGTTTCACAGGAATGTGTGAGACAATTATTTTAAATGGGAAACATTTTTTCCCTCCACTGTCCCTCTACTGAAAATGAATTTTGCTCTGTTACCGCCTTCCCCACCAAAAAAACCCTCACCACACCATTGGAAAGAGGCAAAGCAGTCCCCTTTGTTCTATGGCAAATCAAGAACAGTGGTGTTACTAGAGCAGGCTAAAAGGGAAATAAAACAACAAGACCTTCAATTATATAAATTGTTCATCACAAAACAATGAACATTTCAACATGGACAAATATATTTGCAGATAGGAAGTAATACGCAATATGGGAAGTCTTCTTAGTGCTAATTATTCAAGCTGGGGTGCTAAGAAATTGGTGCCCTGGCCCTGAGGTGTAGGACTCTGGGATTGTCATGCCCCTGTTATCTACACCTTGTCCCAGTGGGCCCCCTAATCAACTGCGCCCAATATCTAACTCTGCATTACCTTTACTTTCACACTGAAATTTCTGCAAGATGCAACAGATTCAGGGAGATCCCAAGGGACTCGAGGTAATCTGCCTTACAATACACTGTTGTCTGCAGCACTGCACAGAAACCTCTGCATTGTGGGCAGCATCACATTTTCCTGTATTTTTCCTTATCTTTCTAATTCACAGATACCACATCTTCATGTTTCCACAGCTTTTCCATCAATAAACCTATTGTGTTGGTAAAATGGCATATTCTTCAACCCCATCTTTTATATGCAATGGGAAATTCAAAGACCTCCGCTCTCCGCATTGCTGTAAAAACAAAGCTGAGATGCTCTTTTGTGACTGTGAGCTGCCATCTGTTGGTGAGTTAAGGAATCCAAGGATAGCTACCTCATTGTTTGCTACTGGCTTTACACAGTAAAGGTGCAGAATTCATCCAAAAGTGAACTCTCTGCTCCCAAATACATACACAAACAACTAGCTACCTTCTTCAGATACCACCACAGTGAAGATTTTTTTTAAATAAAAAATAAATCTGATTTTTGATAAAATGCTTTTTGACAAAAAATCCTATCTAAACATAGTTTTAATTAAAATAGCTCAAAGACATCTCATCATGGAATAGGGATTATAAATTCTAATTCTATAGTATGAGACAATATTTTTATGTAATGTTTAAGAAAAGTTTTGTAAATGAGTTCCAACCGTTCATGGATTAGGGACTCAATCTTATGGGATTCCAGGGGCTTCTGCATAAATTATTTAGGTTAATCTTTCCATCTACTCAATGAGACTCAGTGCTCAGTCTAGAAGATACCATCAGAAGTGCTTAGTTTTGCAATTCTCAAACTGGACTGGTGTCTCCAGAGATAACATGCTTGTTAACAGCAAAAGTGTTTCTAAATAAATCAATAAATAATATACAGAGGTGAGAAATAACAGACCTCAACCCTACTGTCCCTCTGCAAATATGTGTACACAGTCAATCCCTTACCTCTCTCTAAAAATTCAAAGTTTCAAAAAGTTCAATGAATAGAAGCTTGTTGGGGGTGGAATAGATCTGGACAAGGAGAAAGAAAAGGAGTACTTGTGGCACCTTAGAGACTAAAATTTATTTGAGCACAAGCTTTCATGAGCTACAGCTCATTTCATCAGATGCATTCAATGGAAAACAGTGGGGAGATTTATACATAGAGAACATGAAACAATGGGTGTTACCATACACACTGTAACCAGAGTGATCACTTAAGGTGAGCTATCACCAGCAGGAAAGGACAAGGAGAAGAAGTCTAGAGATAAATGTGAGAAGGGAGGGACAGGCAGTAGAAA
Source organism: Dermochelys coriacea (assembly GCF_009764565.3). Taxonomy (NCBI): domain Eukaryota; kingdom Metazoa; phylum Chordata; order Testudines; family Dermochelyidae; genus Dermochelys; species Dermochelys coriacea. The sequence goes on from NC_050075.1 coordinate 43,620,952, forward strand.
CAAAAGTGAAACTGTTTGAGCAGCATATTCCAGAAGTCTTAAGGTGTTTCCGAGTGTAGCCTTGATTTGAGATCTTACCATACCATTCTTTCACTAGAAGGGAAAACCTATAATGGCAGCAGGCCGTAAAAGAGACCCAGTTGGGGAATATTTTAATGAAGTTCCTCTACCTGTGGGTAAAAGGCATGCGTGCAAAATGCAAACAGTGCAACAAAGAAATGCAAGGCCTGGTTTCCCTGAATGAAACAGCATCATGAGAAGTATTCCTTCTCAGGAGGAAGCTACTTTGAAGACGATGAAAGGAACATGTCTGAACATGCAGGATCTTCAGGTTGGTAAACTTTTTTATTTCATACTTCTTTCTTAAGGACTGTCTGTCTTCCTTCTGGACTATTCTTGAATTCTCATGTTTGAGCAAAAAATATAGTTGTTACTCTATGGTACTATCATTTTAGATGCAGTTGTGATAAAAAATAAAGAGCTGAAATAGGCAGCTCTTCCTTTCACAATTTCACTTTTAAAGCGTTACTGAGTGTCAGTGAATGCAATTGGTAATACTAAATAAGCAGTAAGTTAATAATAATTAAATAACTGCATCAACTTATTTTGTTCAGGAAAATCCATCCTCAACCTACAGGATTCTGACGACAATCCACCTTCAAGATCACTGTCATTTTCTATAGTTTCATAGTTATCTGCCAATGACAGCGTTTCAGTCACAACATGTTTGTCACATAACCACAGTATATGACCTGTAGCAAAAAGAAAAAAAATCTCCATCATCCAGAAACAACCATAGTTAAGTTTGTGATAAGAACTAGCAGATTACAAAAAGAGGTAACTGATGAAAAAATTTCCCCCTTTGTTTATGCAACAAACTCTCCTTTCCGTACGATTGAGAACCCACACTTTATTAACATGGTTCAGTCATTAAGACCAGGATACAGTCCACCTAACAGAGCAGATGTTGCAGGCAAATTGCTGGATAAAGTGTATGAAAGAGAAATTGAGCATAGTGCAAAAGGACTAAAGGGTGAAATTGTTAACCTGAGTCTTGATGGGTGGAGCAATGTCCACAATGATCCTGTTATATGTGCTTGTGTGACAACAGAAGAAGGGAATGTCTTCCTTACAGAAACAATTGCTATATCAGGAAATGCACACACAGCAGAATACTATAACAAACTGTGAAAACAAATTCAAAGGTCTAGTAGGCAGATTGGTCACAGACAATACTGCAAATGTATCCAAGAGAAGAAGAAATTTAGAAGAGAGTCCCAAACTAACAACATACGGTTGCAGTGTTCATTTGATGCACCTCCTAGCCAAAGACTTCAGTGTTCCAGAAATAAAGACTAATGATACTGAAATTGCAAAATACTTCCGTAACAACCACTTTGCAGCAGCTGCTCTGTAAAAAGTGGGAGGAACCAAGCTAACTCTCCCACAAAACATGCGATGGAACTCAGCAGTGGACCGTTTTGAGCACTACATCAAGAACTGGCCTAACCTGATGACAGTTTGTGAACAAAATCGTGAAAAATTAGATGGCATTGTAACAGCCAAAGTTCTCAACATTGGGCTTAAGAGAAATGTTGAACACATTGACTACCCCTGAAGCCTATTTCTGTAGCCTTGAACAAAATGCAGGGAAATAGCTGTTTTATTACTGATGGTGTTGAAATTTGGAAGGAACTGAGTGAGATCTTAAAAACAGAAACATGCAATGACAGAGTTAAATTACAAGCATTAAAAAAAACCAAATGCGACAAGCACTATCTCCAGCTTATTTTCTTGCAAATATTCTCAATATTCGGTACCAGGGTCAAACCGTGAACTCCTGAAGAAGAGGAGCTGGCTAGGACATGGAACTCCGGCAATCATCCCTCCATAATGCCAACCATAATAAACTTCAGAGCTAAGGCTGAACCATTCAAGAAATATATATGTTTGTTGATGATGTTTTAAAGAAAGTCACCCAGTGACCTGGTGGAAGTCACTTAAGTACTTGGATTCAGAGACTGTTGAAGTGATTATCTTATTTTTAACTGCAGTAGCTTCTTCTGTCGATGTAGAAAGAATATTTCTTCCTTTGGACTAATTCATTCCAAATTGAGATATCGTTTGTGACCTGAAAAAGCAGGAAAGCTTGTTTTCTTTTCCAGATTATGAATAAACAGGAAAATGAAGGTGAAGACCACTGAGTTAGCTGCAGAAGCCATATTTTACGTTTCTCATGGTGACCTGGCTGACAGTTGATTTGTTTTGTTCTTTTTAAATATTCATTTAACTATTTTAGTTAAAAACAGTTTTAACCAAAACAAACCTGATTTTAAAAAACTTGAATGTTTAACTAAATTCAAAAATGTATATGCTTGTTTTTTTTAAATATTATGTTTGCTGTTGAAGAAAAAAATCCAGAATCCATAACGTTGTTGTTTTAGTTAAATAAAACAATTTAAATGTCTGTTTGGTGATGTCCTCCTCCTAATACAGCATGGCAAGAAAATCTTCCAAATATTAATAATTAACCTGCTGAATTGGAAATAGTTCATCTCCCAATGACTTCATAAATATCTGCTTCAATTACCTTTGGTAAAATGAAATAACCAAACAATCATTCATTTTCTGATACAGCTGTAAAACTAATCTGAAGAGTTTTCAAAATAAATCACTTTAAAAATGTATAGTGTGAATCTTCTAAAAATGAAGCCTACATCTGTCTGAGTTGTGAAGAATATGTATTAAGGTTATAACAACCAACAAGAATGCACTTATGTAGAAATCCATGATTAAATCGAGTCTTCCTGACTAGTGATTTAAATCATGATTTAAATCAATCAATTTGATTTAAATCAAATCCAACCTGGAAAACACTGACACATTTCCAATAGAAAGGAGGAACTCTGAGCATGCCCGTCTCCTGCATGCATCTTTTCTGTTAACCAATGGACTTGATTGTATGCAGTGTTGTTGTATATATGCTAGTCCCAAGACATTAGAGAAAGAAGGTGGGTGAGAATCTCTTTTTATTGGACCAACTTTTTTTTGGACTTGATTGGAATTTTCTTACACAGAACAGAACCAAAAACACCAAGGCTTGTCTACACAGAGTACTCATATGGGCCTCTGATCTTGTCCTAATGTAACAGGACATCAGCAGACAAAAGGTCCGCTCCTCAGAGCGAAGCTTCAAAAGGCTGAGCTCTTACATAACCAGAGAGGATATATTTGCATACACCTCCCCCTGTAGTGGGAAACTCATTTAATTTTTAAAATTTCATTCTTGTCTAACACACAGTTTCACATATAGTCATCTGAAGCTCAATACACTTCCCAGGGTTTTTGTTAGTCATGTCTCCCCCTTAGAGATGTTACACACAATCCCCCAATACATAAATATTTGCATTTTTAATACAATGAACTCCTAACATTTAAATTTTATTCAACAAGACCATCCAGGATATTACAGGAAACTGCTATATCTGTCACAAAACATCCCTCACCATGATGGCATCACTGCCTGCCCCAAATATCTACAAGACAATAGGCAACACTCAGATAGCCACCCCAACCATATCACCAAATTCATCCATTTCATTCTCTGCATAACAACTTTACATTTAACAGCAAACACTATGTACAAACCATGAGAACAACCATGGGTACTAGGCGGATTCCCCACTTCATGGGCTGCCTCAAGGATGAGTTTCTGGAAAAATGCACCGGGAAACTAACAATATATCTGAGATACATTAATGATATTTTGATCTTCTGAACACGACTTAAACTCCACCACAGGTTTCCACCAATCACCATGCAACTACCAAAACTCTCTCTTAGGGCATGGCTACCCTTGCAGATATAGAGCACTTTGAGTTAAACCAGCCTTTGGAGAACGCAGTAGGGAAAGCGCTGCAATCTGTCCACACTGACAGCTTCAAGAGCATTGACGTGGCCACATTTGCACCGGCATTGGGAGCAGTGCATTATGGTCAGCTATCCCAGCATGCAAGTAACTGCAACGTGCTTTTCAAATGGGGGGGGTGGGGTGGAGTGTGTTGTGTGTATGTGGGGGAAGAGAGAGAGTAGGTTTGTGGGGAGCTGAGAGCATGTCAGCATGCTGTCTTATAAGTTCAGACAGCCGCAGACCCCCCTTCTCCCGCCCGCCCCTTTCCCTCCCCCTTTCTCTCACACACACACACACACACACACACACACACACAGAGTAATGGTTGCTTTGTCTCAGAGCAGATAAGCATGCCGGCTGTCAGAAACTGAGCTTTCAAAGGGCATATCCGCATTCCTACAGTGATTCAAAAACAATGACAAGAGTGACCACTTGACTTAAGGGGATTATGGGACGTTTCCGGAGGCCAATCAGAGCACAGTAATGCAACACCTCATTCACACTGACACCTAGGAATTGTAGCCAAGGAGCAGCAGACATTATTCCACTTGCTGAGGTAGAGTACCAGGAGCGCTCTAGCTGCGGAGTCAGAGAGCTCTACATGCCTTGCCAGTGTGGACGGGTAGTGAGCTAGGGCGCCCGGGGCTGCTTTAATGCACTCTAACTTGCAAGTGTAGCCAAGCCCTTGGAATACTCCCACAACAGCATCAACTTCTTGGACTCCATGATCAGTTTCAACAATCAGCTACATACGAGACCACCACACTTACCTGCACAAATCCAGTAGAACACCAAGCACATCAAGACATCCATTATTTACAGCCAGCTGCTCAGATACCACAGAATACGCTCCAAGGAAAAAAGTCAGGGATACACACCGTAACACACTTAAAACCATCTTTGTCAAACAAGGACACTCCACCAGAGAAGTAGATCCCCTCATGGAAGAGCCAACCCACATACTCCAAGAGAACCTTCTTCAACATGGGGGGGGGGTAAACACCCGCACACTCCTAGTTGTCACCTACCATCCCACATTGGAACCCATATAGGATATCATCAAACAAACAATTACAACCCAAGCTCGATGGGGACCTCATCCTGAAAGAAATCTTTCCCAAACCCTCTCTTCTGGCTTTCAAGCAACCCCCCAACCTCACCAAGCTCATCATCAGAAGCAAGCTCCCCACAGACTACGGTATACTCAAAGCAGCTCCAGACCCTACCATAACAGTTGCAAAACCTGCAGACATATGACCGCTGCTACGATAATCAATACCCCCACAACATATCTTTCAAGATCCATGGGTCCTACACATGCCTATTACAGGATACACATCAACCAGCGCATCAAACACCCCAACAACAACTATGGATGAAATTAATCATTATGCTCTCAAATGAATTATGCTCTCACACCGAAAAATAATAAAAGACAAAACATCCCATCACCGGTGAGTGAATACTTTTCACAAAGTGATCACTCCATACCGTATCTCTTAGTCCTGGTCTTCAAAGCAAACCTACACAACACCTTCAAAATATGAGCTTGGGAACTTAAATTCATAACTCCACTAGACACCAAAAATCATGGGCTCAACCGAGACATTGATTTTATGGCTCATTACAACAATTTATAACCTACTAATTCTCCTTTGTCCTATGAGTGCAGAGATGCTAATTTCCCGCTTCATTTTAACAGGTCTCCTGCAATATCTATTCACCCTTTATGCTTAACCATTTGTCCTACCTTGTAATCAGCTGTGACTCTGAGCACTTTTCTGAGCTCTGTGTAGCTTGAAACCTTGTCTCTTCCACCAACAGAAGTTAGTCCAATAAAAGATACTACCATCCTTCAGATGGGGGCTCGACCAGGATAGAAGCTTGTGAACTGACTGAGCAACTGAGACCGAGATCCAAAAGAGGCGAGTATGTTTAATTTACCACCTCATTAGACTAGGGATAGAAGTCTCTCATCCCCTTTCAGACACATCTTGTTCCCACTTTTTAAAAATTTAAGTGCAAAGGAACCTAGACACGTGTAAACCAAGCAGAGGGTTAACCAGGGGTACCAATTGGGAGGGGAGACATGTGCAAGAGGGTTATGTACTTTTTAAACTAAGGGGTCTGTTATGGAGGACTTGGACAAACCACCAGTGAGTGACTGGCCATGAGTTAAGCCCAGAACTGGCTGGGTACGCGAGTGGTAGGCAGTGCAAACTGGTGGTCCCATTTCCTCATTGCAAGCCCTGCGGGGGAGTTGCACATCCCCATCAAGGCTAACAGCCGTGGAGATTGAGACCATGGTGTTAAGAGGGGGGAGATGTACATTCCCAACAAGATCAGCAGCCAGAACAATTAACAGCTATGGCATCAAAGGGGGAGATGAAAGTCAGCGCTCGGGAATATCTAGAGTATAAACACATAAAAACTCAGCAGGCAGCAATTAAAATAAAACAAACTATGCTGCAGCTGGACCAGAGAAAGAATTGGTTAAATGGTGAAATGACCAAAAAGGTGATAAAGCAGAAATAGTTTTATTGGATATACTCAACATAAAAGAAAAAGAAAATACGACTTTAAAAGCTGAGAATAAGGCACTAAAAGATAAAAGCCCATGCCAGAATGATAACACTCCCTTTAAAATGTATAACTGTCAGGAAACTGGAAAAGATCCCAGCTGAAGAATCACAATCCCTATGCCTGGGACATGCGCCCAAATCAGAAGAGTGGGAGCTCACACCCAGTTACAGCTCACCATCTGGAGATCTAAGAAATAAAAGCCTGCGTCTATGAAAAGGGACAATTCAGCAAGGAAAGCAGGATCAGGCCCAAACAAGCAGGTAGGCAACAAATAAAAAATTAAAAAACAGGTTGGAAGCCCTGAGGGCATAGTGACAGGAGTGTAAAAAAAAAAAAAAAAAAAAACCACACCACACAGAAAAGGAAACAAAGAAAAACTGGTACCAGATGAAGAGCAACCCAAAATACCATGGATCTACCGCCAAACCAAAAATTGTGTTTGTGTATTATGTTTTGTCTTGTGTTTGTCCTGTTGTTAACATTATTGTGTATTAAAAACTACTGCATTGGAAAAAAAATTCCCGAAGTACAGGAATGGGGAATTCAGATCCCTGGAACAATGCTTGGAATGGTGAAATCTGAGTTAACAAAAGGTGTAGTTTTGGGAGATAAGCAAGTGATTTAAAAAAAAAACAAAAAACAAAAAAAAAACCCCACTCAGGTAGCAAAACCATATTAAAAAAGAAATTAGCTTTAAGGCAAGAATCAAAATAGTCTCATTCACAAGCAGGCAATTCAAGAGTTAAAAAGACCTCGGACAGCTAAGGAAGTCCGGAAAGTGCTGGGACTCCTATATACCGGAGCACTCAGAGATGGTGGAACCAATCCAAAAACTTACCAGGGGGGAAATGAGTCAGTAATATGGGGCACAGAACAAGAGGAGGCATTCATAAAGGTAAAGCAAGCTCTAGCCTCCGCCCCCAGCTTGGGTTTACCCGATAATGGGAAAGCCGTTCCACCTTTACTGCACCCACAGTAAGACTCAATATGCCGCTGTGCATGCAAAACCCCAATTTCTCCATAGTAAGGAACAAAGGAATAAATGTAGCTGAATACCTGAACATAAATGAAAAGGTACACAAATGTCTCATAGATAGGGAAGAGGAAGTGTTAAAAGAAGTTAAGAAAGAGCCATTAAAAGAATCCAGACATAATTTTGTAGGTAGATGGGTCAAGAAACTATGAAAATAAAGTGCCAAATACAGAATGAGCAGTGGTAGTTAGTAATGGAACAGTAATAGTAACAGGTCAGCTGAGTGGTTCAAAATCAGCTCAAAAAGCAGAGTTGACAGCCCTCACTGAAGCTCTAAGAGGGGGGAGGACAAAAGGCTCACAGTGTACACAGATAGCAGATATTCATTCGGAGTAGTGCATGACTACATGGATGGGTGGTCACACAGGGGTTTTTATAACAAAAACCGGCAAAACCATTAATAATAAATGAAGTTAAATTAACAAAAGCTGTCAAACTACCATCAGAACTGGCAGTAGTCAAAATAAAAGCACATCATAAAATCTCAAGGAACAAAACAAACACCAAAAAAAGTAAGAAGGACAAATCTCCTTTGGTATGGGCCAGCCGGAGGAGCTGATAACCCTGAGTGCATACGGGCTCTGCTGCTCCATGCCATCCACTCCCCAGCTCACCTGGGATGGAGGCAAATGAGAGCTGCCCTGAAGCACTGGTGATGGCCAGCCATGAAAAAAGATGCCTTATAATTTCTTAAAAGATGTGCACAAGTAAATGTGGGTTGAAGAAAGGAAGTACTCCTGAACCATCAACTACGGCCAAAGGGACCATGGCAGAATCTGCAAATTGATTTTACTGGGCCCCTTGCAGACAGGTTGCAGACCTACATTAAGGTATTGAACTATGAATTAAAATAAACCTATATAACCAAGTAAAAAAATAATCAAACCCAGCTAAACAACAACAGCAGTCTAAACAGATCTGCATTTTAAGGTTGGGGGGGAGAAGGAAACATTTTGAAGGCACCAAAATCAGGTAAAACAGTTTAAACCAGTGCTTGCCAATACTAACATTGTCTCCACAGGTGAACAGGAAGAAGGACTGAAGGGTGACCATGAGGAGATTCCTGCTGTGGCTCCTGCTGACCCTGTGGTGCATGATGAAGGACACAAGTAGTGTGTGAAAGGGAGGACTGGATACTAATACGGCCAGCTGACTATCGTAGACAGCTTAAAGGATCTGTCAAACTCTATATCCACCTCATTGGATATAACAAAATTCTGGGTCAAGAATTCACCAGCCTGTTAATAAATGGTACCAAAATAAAGGAATTGAAGGAAAGTTGTTGGAGAGCAGGGCAAGTATTGGCCATCACTACACAGGGAATTGTAACCGATCTCCTGGATGGCCGAGTCCACGCAGCCCTTATGGAAGTGTTGGGACCCCATCTCCCCAGTACCTCTCCATGGGTATGGGGAAACAGAGAATGAATGGGAGTCCAAAGACTGGCTTGGACAGGTCATAGCATGATCTTCAGTCTCCTATGCCTCTGGGAATCCCTCACTCACAACGAGTTAGAATGGTGACCTCCCTGCCAGTATGAAGGAGAGGTCATGTTACTAAAATAGAAGGCACTGCATATTCCGAGGTTGCCAGGAAAGCATTGTACCCTAGTAAATGTTGCATCCACTCTAAGAAGGAAATTCTATGTATGTGCCTTTATAACATTCAAAACAAATCTGTCTAGGTTCAAGGTGGCAGTCACTGAGAAACTGGTGCACGTGGAGCTGGTCCAGATGAACGGTACCTACTGGTGTGTGATTGCCCAGAACCACTCCATCGAGTTAAATGGAAAGCCCTACCCCTCCACACATCCATCCATCTGCATGACAGTCCTCCGAAAGGCAACCCTGACTGTTGACGGGACACAGCTCCACCATACTCTGCCAATGACGGGTAACCTTACATGGGATCCAGAATGGCACTACGGCAGTAAGTATCTAGAGGAGGGTCTTCTGGCCCTGCATGCGAAGATCGAGGAGTTGGTGGTCAAGGCCCAAAGACACACTGGGAAGGCTGTCTGAGGTACACTCAGATAGGGGAGACAGTGGACCAGGCCAGTGTTAAGTACTCTGAGGTGCAGAATCAGGCAGTGGAGGTTAAATCAATTATGGGCAACGCCATCTCAGGTGACAAGATCCCCTCAGAATGGATCTGGGTGCTATTCTGCCAAATGGCGTGGGGAGTGTCCATCCTGACATTCCTGATGATGTTGATACTTTACCAGCAACTGCAAAGTAAGCTGAAAATGTTTAAATTGTTATATTTGACCTGGAGGGTTAGGGAACCCGAGGGTCAAGAGGAGGGACTGAAAGGCCAAAATCCATTTGCTGTGGATGTAAAATCTTAACTACAGTTTCTGCCAAGAACTTTGTATAGGTCCAGATGAGGACTAGCTAACAGAGAACAATACATGGCTAAGAGAAAGCTGGGGTAAACAGATAACCTTGTGTGTTTCAAGTCAGTGAGCAGAATCAGCATAACTCCAAATGCAATTGGGCGTCCTTATCGCAAACTATAGACACATGAAGTGCTGAGAAAGGCCTCACAGTTATTCCCTAATGCAGGGAAGAGATAGTGGTACAATATCCCTCAGATCCCAGACAGAGTTCAGGGAGAGGCCTAATATGATTGATATGAGTTATGACACCCTCCCCTCACAGATGTATGCCAATCCTAGCCCACAGAAATGCAAGGGTAAATTTATAAACAATTGTTATTGTTAAATACTAATTAATGCTTTTTTGCTTTAAAATCTCCACGAATGTACCAGTTGGTCAACTGGGAAAGCTGCTACCTCATTCCTCTGGACCCCAAAATTAGGATTTAACCTATACACTTTAATAGACATAGTTTTGGGGTAATTATCTGTGTGTCAGCAATATGTTAATTTGAGCCTTGGGCGGAGCCATTATGTAATCTTTTAGACCATTGGTTTTTGTGCTTATGTCTTGCTGCTAGAACCTATCCAAGGGCTTGGGAAAACCTGTCCCCATCGCTTCTCTCCCCCCAGTGAGCGCCCTATATAATCTATTGTAATCAATTGTTCTGCAGTGCCTCTGAGCCAAATAAGCAAAGTGATACTCTGCCAGCGTTGTGCATAATAAACTTCTGTGCTTGACTCTACACCAGGGACAGGCAAACTTTTTGGCCCGAGGGCCACATCGGGTTTCCAAAATTGTATGGAGGGCCAGTTAGGGGAGGCTGTGTCTCCCCAAACAGCCAACTGTGGTCTAGCCCCCGCCTCCTATCTGACCCTCCCCTGCTTCTTGCCCCGACAGCTCCCCGGGACTCCTGCCCCGTTCAACCTCCCCCCCCGCCTGGGATTCCTGCCCCATCCACCACCCCCTGCTCCCGGTCCCCTGACCGCCTATCCCCGACGGCCCCCCCGCCACCCTATCCAATCCCCCCCTCATTCCTGACTGCCCCCCAAGACCCCCACCCCATCCAGCCCCCCTTTTCCCTGCCCTCTGACCCCCCCGACTCCTATCCACACCCCTCACCCCCTGACCACACCCCCAAACTCCCCTGCCCTCTATCCAACCCCCCCCCCCCTTATTGAGCTGCCTGGAGCACCAGTGGCTGGTGGCGCTACAGCGGTGGCGCAGCACAGAGCACCGGGTCAGGCCGTGGCTCTGGGTGGCCGGGCAGCACAGTTGCAGAGCATGGCATGGCGCACTGACGCTGCAGGGGAGGGAGAACAGCGGGGGAGGAGCCAGGGGCAAGCCTCCCGGGCCAGGAGCTCAGGGGCCAGGCAGAAGGGTCTGTAGTTTACCCACCTCTGCTCTACATAGTGTGGATTACTGTTCCTTCAGAGCACTTTTCTAGCTAGAAACCTTGTCTCTTCCACCAACAGAAGTTAGTCCAAATAAAGATATTACCTCACTCACCTTGTCTTCCTCCTATCCTGGGACCAATACAGCTACAACACTGAAAACACAAGGTATTGTATATAATGATATCTAGGAATCACTTAGACCACTAAAATACATCTTCTTGAGTAAAATGCAGCAGGTGTTTAACAGTGCACAGCAAGGCTGTATATAATATTCAAGGGCAGGAGATTAAAAATGCCACTTACATTTTAGTCATTTAATATTCAAATGGAAAAAAAAACCCATGATTCATCTAAGCACTATGAAGGAGATAAAGGAGGGGACCAAAAAACAGGATACTGTACCTACAAAAATCAATGGACCATACAGCATATATTAGGGCTTATTTACATGTGAAAGTCAATCTGGAATTAGGTAAAGTGTAAATTTAAAGCAGATTAACTCTTTCTGATTATCTCCATGTGTGAACACTCTTATTTCATAATACAGGAAAGTTAATTCAAACAGGGAGTTAGGCCTAGTCTAGTCTATTCTAGAAAATTCGGTTGGTTTAACTATGTTGGTCAAGGGTGTAAAAAACCCACACAACCCTGAGTGCGGTTGTTATGCCCACCTATGTGGGTATGTAGACAGCATTAGGGCAAAGGAAAAATTCTTCTTCAACCTAGCTATTGCCTCTTGGGGAGATAGATTACCTATACCAATCGAAAAACCCTTTCCCATCAGAGAATGTAGTGTCTACACTGACGCCTTACTGTGGCGCAGCTGTGCTGCTATAACATTTTAAGTGTAGCCAAGCCCTTAAATAATCAGGGCCCCTAGAAGCTACCAAGAAAGAGGGCCAGTGGTGCCCTATGGCTACTCTCACTTGCACTGGGAGGGTTCAGTCCCCAGCAACCAAAGGGCTAGAGGAATAGTAAAGCTGGTTTAGGACTATGTTTGCCTCACCGTTACACATGCTGAGCATGAGCTCAGCACAGTTTAGGATTATACTCTCAGATTTCACAAAGATAAAGGATACTGCTACTTTTAAAGTCCCCACATCAGCACTGCCTCCCACCCTCCACGTTCCCCCTATGCTCCTCTCCTAGCAAGAAAAGCCTAAGAGAGTGAAAATCCTGCAGCATGTGCTGAAGGGCATCAGATCTGGGTTGGGACAAACAAAGATAGTGAGCAACTTTCAAAACCACTGAATCAATGACATCTCATTGAGAATGTGTTATCACCAACACCCTCACAGTTAAAGTAGGGACAGTACCTTGACAGCCTCTGACAAATGCATCTTCCATGGTATCACATAGGAAGAGAGGTAATCTCTTTAAATGACAAGGCCTGTTTAGGGCTTTATAGACAACCATCTGCTGGACAGTGCAGTCCAAAAGGTGTCAGTGAAATGGGCTCTCTGCAAAAAAAAAAAAAAAAAAAAGACACACTGCTTAATAAGCAGGCTTCCTCACTCAGCCCTCTTTGCAATTCCTGGGTAGCATGATGGTGTAATCCCATGCAGAACACATCATGTGTAATTCAGATTCAAGCAATATGTGCATATTTGAAATTCCTGGGCTATCAAATAAACTTGAAAATTCAAATGACTGGTGAATGTGTGATGCCTAAAATATAAGCCCTTCTGATCATTTCAACAGACACATCAAGAAAACTATGCCTTGAAGCGCTCGTTTAAAATTGTAAGAGTGCATTCAGTACATCAGACAAAAGTAATGCTATTTATTAACCACATTTCTTTCAAATTGCCGAAGGCTCTTGTATTCACTGGATAAAGAGTCTGAAATTCTGAATGAAAAAATCTGAATTAGTAATAACTGTGTGTGTGTGTGTGTGTGGGTGTGTGTGTGTGTGTGTGTGTGTGTGAGAGAGAGAGAGACACACAGACACACAGGGTGAGTGAGGGAATATCTTTTCGGATCAACTTCTGTTGGTGACTGAGACAAGAGCTCTTCCTCAGGTCTGTGAGGTGTGTCTTTATAAACATACATCTAGCACAATGGAGCCTGATCTCAATCTGAGGGTACATCAATACTAAACAACAAAACTAAAAACTTCACGGCAACAACTGTCAGAGCTTGGATCAATTGACTCGGACATGCACTATGGGACTAAATTTAGTGTTGCAGATGTTCACACTTGGGCTGGAGCCTGGGCTCTGAGACCCATCCACTTTGGTGGAGACATTCCCACTCTGGCTGGAGCCTGGGCTCTGAAACCCACCAAATGCATTCGATGAAGTGAGCTGTAGCTCACGAAAGCTTATGCTCAAATAAATTTGTTAGTCTCTAAGGTGCCACAAGTACTCCTTTTCTTTTTGCGAATACAGACTAACACGGCTGCTACTCTGAAAAATGTCTATATTGCTATTTTTAGCCTTGTAGCAAGAACTTGAAGGTATGTCTACAGTGCAATCAGACAATCTCAGCTGGCCGATGCCAACTCACTCAAACTCACTGGGCTCAGGCTAAGGATCTGTTTAATTACATTGTAAATGTTCAGGCTCCGGCTGCAGCCCAAGCTCTGGGGCAGTGGCTCTCAACCTTTTCAGACTACTGTACCCCTTTCAGGAGTCCAACTTGTCTTGTACACCCCCAAGTTTCACCTCACTTAAAGACTACTTGCTTACAAAATCAGACATAAAAATATAAAACCGTCACAGAACACTATTACTGAAAATTTGCTTACTTTCTCATTTTTACGATATAATTCTAAAATAAATCAATTGGAATATAAATACTGTCCTTTACATTTCAGTGTATAGTATATAGAACAGTATAAACAAGTCATTGTTTGTATGAAATTTTAGTTTATACTGACTTCGCTAGGGCTTTTTATGTAGCCTGTTATAAAACTAGGCAAATATCTAGATGAGTTGAGATGAATTATTTTTCAAAATAGAATTTTATTCAGTAACAAAATCAATGCAAAAAAATTTGAGCAATTTAAAACAAATACATTAAAAACTGATTAATGGAACAGAACTTTAGAAGGAGAAAGAACATTCATGTCTATTTTACCTGCATGTACAGCAACTGGAGCTGTCACAAGTGTATGTGAAGCTGTGGTTGTCCTTAATGTCCTCCAGGATGGAGTGATAAAGGTAGAGATGTGGCCCCTGATGCCATGTGGAATACTAGAAGGAGTATGGGGGGAGGTGCTGCAATGGAGTTTTCTGTGGATTGTTGAACTTGTAGGTCCACAAGAGTCTGCAGCATCTGTTTGCAGCTGGAGAAGCCCCATTATGTCCTGGTGCATCTCCCTCCCTTTTCCTGAGACATGTCCTGGGCCGTTCTCCTGTCTGCTCTTTCCTTCCCAGTCGGTCTGTAATGTTCACCCTCCAGGCCCGTTGCTCACTGTCTGACACAGTCCTGGCTTGCAGGATCTCACTGAACATGTCATCCTGAGTCCTCCTTTTTCTCCTCATCAGGCCTCCAGCATTCCACCTTTGTGGAGCAGGATGCCTCAATGCTACAATGCAGCACTTGCGGATAAAACACTCACAGGTACCATTGTTGGTACAGTCACAATGGAAAGTGAAAGTTATGATTCAGAACTCCCTTTCCTTGCTCATGTTTTAAATCAGACATGCTTATTGACACTTCTGCTTCAGAGAGCTTATGCATAGCACCACTTGCAACTCCAGCCATGGTGAGCATGGCCTGCTGAGGGGAGGGAAATGATGGAGTTGCTCAGTTGCATGAAACTGAGTATACGGCAATGGCTGTAGTGATTTTAGTGGATATCTCACTCCCGAGAATAACCAAGGCACAGAAAGCGCAGCTGCTTCTGGCATCCCAAAGCTGCTTGGGCCCGTATGCTGCTATGCCTATGTATTACAATGGTGTCTGCCAATGTTATCACTGACTAGTGTGGGAAAGTGTCCTACCACAGAGGAAGAAATAAGGTTGCAATCCCTAGAAACCTTCGGGAGAGTACTGCAGTGTAACCTCCATGAAAGGTTCATTGAGATCTCTCTGGAGGATACAAAGGAAAATCCTGTATAAACAAGCTGCTCCGCATGGTCCCCCCTGCCTAATCCTAGAGGAATGTAAAGCAGATAATGTTACTTATCTTTGCTATATCGCCACCTCTTCTAGTAATAGTAATTACTGAAAATTCAATAGCTGTGTTTGTTAATTGGAGGCACCATCAGTACATCATTGTAATGGGAAATATAATTCCAACCTTACCCAAGCT
The DNA here is from genome assembly GCF_009764565.3 of Dermochelys coriacea. NCBI lineage: Eukaryota > Metazoa > Chordata > Testudines > Dermochelyidae > Dermochelys > Dermochelys coriacea. The sequence continues at coordinate 43,636,514 of NC_050075.1, forward strand.
TCCTTCCCTGCTTTGGGCTCTTCCATGCTGATCTGCTGGCACTGACTGGACTCACGGAGTCTCAAACGGGTCCTGGCTCGCACAGCATAGCTTAAACCCCTGCTAGCAGCTCCCCATCCTTTTCCTCCTCCACCCTCCCATTCTCGCTGATCACACCAGGGGCCTGTGACTCGGGTTCCTCATAGGTATCCACAGTGTTCTGCGGGCTGGTGGTAGTGTCTGTGCCAAGTATGGAGTGCAACTCTTTGTAAAAGCAGCGTGTCTACGACTCAGCACAGGACCAATCATAGGTCTCCTTGGTCCTTCTGATATGCTGCAGCACTTCCTTCGCTTTCACATAACAATGGTGCCGATACCTGTCATACCTCTTCTCCTGCATCCTCCCATACAATGCTCGTAGATGTCCACATTTCTGGGGCTAGTCCAAGGCTGTGCAAGCACAGCCTCTTCTCCCCGCTGGCCCGGGAGAGCCAATCTCCTGCCTACTCCAAGAAGGGGCATGTCTGCAGCCTGAAGCCAGCATGATCAGCTGGCCAGTTGCACACAACAATGGAGAGATGCTAGGTATGCTCACCAAGCCAAACCAGACAATCAGGAAAAGGCATTTTTAAAGGTAGAGGAGAGCCTTCTGGTCTCCATGACCCTAGGCAGTGGAATTCACAATTTTTGAACCAGAGCAGTCAGTGCCAGACATTGTGGGACAGCAGCTGGAAGACTGTTAGGTCGATATAAGTAACATAGTATCTACACTCAGACTTAGTTGACTTAAGTGCATCGACCATGGCTCAATGCTGCTCTGGGAGGTGATGTTACTGCATTGGTGGGAAAGAAATTTAAGTGTAGACACACGCACAACTGGGTCGATACATCGATACCGTCGATGCAGCTTACTTCAACCTAACTTTGTAGTGTAGACCAGGCCTGAGTTTATTTGGTCTTGCTGGGGAGAAAAAGGTATATCTGCAGGAGGCATAAATTCTGTGGTATCATTAGTAATTTCTTATAGGAGATCACAAAGAGGATCAGTTTTCAGATGTACAGAAAGAAGCAGGAGCTGATTTAACTGACAAAACAAGATCCAATGTCCACACAAATTTCTCTAGTAATAAACAAGAGAATAAACACCACTATCACCCCCTAAAAACCAGGAGCAGCTACACACACTTAAATTAGTTTCCATTTAGAGATAATACTTGTGTCAGCAGTATTCCTCATTGTAAGCATAGCAAATACATAATCACACAGAGTACAGCTATTATTTGCACAAGTCATCATTTATTTACAGAATGGGAGAAAGTTGTGTTTCTCACTTCCTAAAACACAGCACTAGTAATTAGGTTGCTGTGAAAGTGATAGATTTATGAGCAATGATTACATAAAATTGAAAGAGCTATCACCCTATTTCCATTTTATATTTATCCTGCAGTATACTTGAAAACTGTTATGATCTGGCAGAGACTCTAATTGGGATTCTAAATAGCTTTGCTGGTTTTTATTTAACTCACTACACCAAAGAACATTAAAACATCCCAGGTCTGATTTGCCCAAGGCCTAAGCACACACAACTTCAAATGAAGTTATGGGGAACTAAGCTACTCTGCACTTCCATAAATTAAGCCCCATTCTTTACACTGGACATAGAAAAAAAAAATTCTTCTTGCACACAGTCACTGAATAGGCAGCAAATAACCTTTCCCATGCTGTACACCCCAGCTGATCCTGCAGCAGCAGTGATGCTAAGATATCCATTCCAAAGACTGCAGTGAGAAACTATGGTGCAAATTCACAAATAATTAAATCAAAAAAGCCATGTTAAATTTACATCTTTAGAAACAAAAGGAAAAAAGTCCAAAAAATGGCCACCACATTTTAAAAGGCAAATATTTTTCTTTAGAGAGATTGTAAACAATTTAAAAAAAAAACCTAATAATTTAGAATGTTGGCTGCTGCACAGAAGTGGCAGCACAAGGGTCCCAGAAAATTCTTGATCTTTCAAGGTGACTCATGGCCAGATGGATGCCCCAAAGGTCTGAAGCACACATCTGCCTTTGGAGAACTTTTACAATAAACCCCACTCACCTTTCATTGTTCTCATGTAGTGGTAAAGTATTTAATAGTGTTCCATTAGTAAGCACTTACTACAGTACAGTAATGACGTAAAGCGTATCAGCAACATGAATGAAGGGTACCAGACATGGCTAAGGGCACATCTACACTACAATCTTAAGTCGACCTTTGTTAGGCAATTACTGTGATGGCCAATGTCCACATTACGTTCCTACACTCAGTTACCAGGAGCTCTTCCACTGACTGAAGAGGAGTAGTGGGGGGGGGGGCGCTGATAGGCACGGTTCTCAGCTCCGCACAGCTCCCCACCAGGAGCCCAGCTGTCCCCCCCAGGGCTTCTCACCTCACCAGTACCAGCTGGGGGGAAGCCACCTGGGGGCTTCTCACCTCCAGCTGGTAGATCCGCACCTGGAGTCCAGTCGGTTGCTGTGCTCCTGGCAGGAAGCAGGGACCCCAGGAGGCAGCAGGGCCCCCTTTGGGGAGCAGGGTAGCCCCAGCAGCAGCCCAAGCCAGAAGCCTGGGTGGCAGCCCAACTTGGAGCGGAGACCTGTCAGCAGCTGGATGGGGAGCCTGGAGCCAGCTCTCTTGTCAATTTCACAGCTACACAGAGGCCATGAAATTGACAGCCAACAGCCAATGTGAGGAACCCAATGTCCACAGGGATACTGTGTTGCCCAAAACTACAACAACATAAGCCCTATGCCTCTTGTGGAGTTGGAATTATGTCGGTGTAGTAGGGAACTTACATTGGCGGGAGCAAGGCTGTAGTGTAAGACACTGACATAGTTAGGTCGACATAAGCTGCCTTTTGTTGACCTCTCTCTGTAGTGTAGTCCAAGCTAAGTTAATGGTTTTCTCTGAATGATTAGGTTTCTGTTTTGCAGTTTAAAATATTAGATGAAGGATAAAACATCATCTCACTCACACACATCAAACAATTCATTGTTATGTTCCTCACTGCAACTCAGCCACATTGCTCATATGTAACATGTATTTTATACTACTACAGGGACATGCATTTTCTCTCATATCACTGTGCAGAATTATGCTTGGAAAGGTTTACAAATCCCTCAAAATTTGGTAATGATCCCACCAAAGCATTTCTAGACCTTGTTAAAAGCTGGCAGTTTTGAAAACAAAATGTTTAGTATTAATGGTAATGCTTCTTTTTTTAGTGTTCATGGAGGAAATGTTTAATAATTTAATACAAAAGATAATTCTCAGATAAAAATTACATTAGGATGGAGTTAAAGTTGAGAATATTTCAGGGCAAAAAAAAAATTTGACCAGAAACAAGGATTACAAAGCCAGAAAATTCAGAGATCAGGTTAAACTTAAAAGAAATCCAGACAAGATAAGGTCTGCAAATGCTCAGTTCAGGCATCAAAACAACACTAACTCAGCCCCAGTAGTGACACCATGCAGGAGGGGGAAGGGGGGGACAGGGAGGAGAGAGCCTCATATTCCTTTAAAACTCAGTTTCATGTAAATCACACACTAAATTGCTTTAACCGCTATATTAGAGTGAGAGTATCATTATATAGTTATTGCATGCTATGACTTTAGGTGGTGTATAGCTATTCCCAGGTCAGGCACTAGCCTCTAAAATCATGTGGAAATCCAGCTGTGGAGAAAAGGAAAAAATGGTAATCAGAATTTTGTGATTTTAGGTCTGATCTCTCATGAACTATTAAGGCTAGCAATATGTTTTAAAACCACTAAAAAGCTAGAACTCACAGCATGTGATGCTCTATATATGCATTAATATGTGCATATGTGCACTAGTAAAAGTTACCTTCGTGCAAACAAGCACAAAGATTTCTGAAAGTTTGTACCAATTTCTAAAAATTTTGAAACATGTCAAAAGCCTAGGCGTATAGCAAATATGATTTCTCAAAGAAAACCTTGAAGTCTCAAAAATAAAATAAATAAATAAAATCACATGAGTAAAAGTGCAGACAAAAGTACCTGAAAAGTTCTGCAAAAGGAAAACATTTTCATTCTCTGGTCTATGAAACACCTGAACAGAATTCCCCAAAAATTCATTTCTGGGATGGTAAAGTAGTCTCAGACCAAATGGAATTTTTCAGACATTTAAAAACACCTGAAAATAGGATCTTGAAATGGAAGTGCTTCCTCAGCAAGAACAGCACTGTGCATTTAAGTCTGCAAGCTGCTGAGAACTCTGGCCAAAACCAGCTACACACTTTAACATGTGCTTAGCTAGAAGTACATGTGTAGTCCCAGTAAAATCAATGGAGTTACACCACAGTAACCAAGAGAAGAATCCAGCCACTCTGTGTTTATCTTGAAGACATAACAGAAAGTCAAGAGCAGCTACTATGTTTGTTCAAACAGAAATGAATGTAAGTTTAAACATTTTGCACATAGTGACAAGCCCATCTAGTGAAACAGACATGAAGAGCCCACCCTGTCAAGGGAAAAATGCAGTTAATCCCTAATTAATCTACAAGGACAAGTCTTTTAGATTTAGAATTAAATTCTGACTACTCTATCCAGAACAAGCTATGTCTGAATCACAAATGAGATCTGATGCCCACTAAATAGCTCATGATATGCCAAACACCATACGTATCAAGAGCCAATTATATTCATTCCGTTCATTTGGTCTCAAGCTATTGCTGTATGGACTCTTCCTTCTTTGCTGTTTCTTAGCAACACAATTTTGCTCTCATTTGCAGTGGAGGAAAAGGGGTAAATATTTCCACAGACTCCAAGAAACATCAGACCAATTATTTATTTAAACTGAGACACTGGCGTGCATGACTTTTTCCAGACAAACAACAAAACCTCCACAAGGAGTTTACAAGATAAGGCCCTAATCCAGCAAAGATTTATGCACATGCTTAACTTTGAACATATTTACGTTTTTTTCAGGATCAGAACCTAAATAATTTCTAACACAATAAGCTAAGCAGTGGAGAGGGGCTGAGGGAGGGTTGTAGCCAGTAAGATATTGTGAAGTCTTCTTATTGTGCGTGCTGTCATATATACAATCTTTTATAAATTACATTAAAGTTTAAGAGTAGTAGCCGTGTTAGTCTGTATCAGCAAAAAGAACAAGGAGTACTTGTGGCACCTTACAGACCAACACATTTATTTCAGCATAAGCTTTTGTGGCTAAAACCCACTTCATCAGATGCATGCAGTGGAAAATACAGTAGGAAGATACACCCACCCACACACCATGGAAAAAATAGGTGTTGTCATACCAACTATAATGAGAGAAATCAGTTAAGGTGAGCTATTATCAGCAGGAGGAAAAAAAAACTTTTGTAGTGACAAGGTGGTACGAGTTACAGTAGGGGGAAAAATAAGCATGGGGAAATAGTTTTACTTTGTGTAATGACACATACACTCCCAGTTTTATTCAAGCCTAATTTAATAGTGTCCAGTTTGCAAATTAATTCCAATTCAACAGTTTATTGTTGGAGTCCGTTTCTGAAGATTTTTTGTTGTAGATTGCAACTTTTAGGTCTAACAAATTTATTTGAGCATCCGATGAAGTGAGCTGTAGCTCACGAAAGCTTATGCTCAAATATATTGTTAGTCTCTAAGGTGCCACAAGTACTCCTTTTCTTTTGCGAATACAGACTAACACAGCTGCTACTCTGAAACTTTTAGGTCTGTAATCGACGTGATCAGGGAGATTGAAGTGTTCTCCGACTCGTTTTTGAATGTTATAGTTCTTGACATCTGATTTGTGTCCATTTATTCTTTTACCTAGAGACCATCCAGTCTGGCCAGAGGGGCAGAGGGGCACTGCTGGTACATGATGGCATACATCACACCCATTTTTTCATGTTCTCTGTGTATATGTTTTCCGACTGTATTTTCCACTGCATGCATCCTATGAAGAGGGTTTTAGCCCATGAAAGCTTATGCTCAAATAAATGTGTTAGTCACCAAAGTGCCACAAGTACTCCTCGTTCTTTTTATTAAAATTTAAGACAGTGGCCAGTAACGATTAGTATGGCTAGCAACCAACAACAGGAACAAGCTGTTTAACTGCTACAAAATAAAACCAGTAAGGGACAGAGGAAAAAAAGAGCCAGTTCATTTCTGTTTATTATTTCATGTTCTGGATTTTGGTTTCTGTTATCACTTTTAATTCACCATTTTTGTAGCCATGGGATTTTCCAAAGCACCAGCTAACATGGAACCAAAATGAATCATAGCGTGTGCGATTCTCCGATTAGCTATCCAGTGGTTGCCACTGGGATGTAGTACCAGAAGCCCAGGTTCCCCTCCAAATCCCTGGAGGGAAGCAGCCTTAGAACACTTTCATTTAATAATTCTATTGTTCTCTGCCCTGAAAGCCACGGCTTTTTTAGGGGCTTTGGGACTTTTGTTTTTAAACCTAGAAGCATTTGCCAGAGAACTCTTGCAGAACCAGAGACTACGAAATCACAACATGAGACTGAAACCCCAAACTGAGAAGGGAGGGGATTTTCCAATAGACTGTTTAAAATCCATGACTTGTTTTTGTTAAATCTGTTCACCCTGTGAAAGATTCAGCCTTCATCATTATTATTATTTATATTACCTCAGCCGAGGAGGCCCAATCCTGGATCACGATCCCATTTAAGATAGACACTGTATACACTGTGATGGGGCAAGGCCAGATGGCTATAGAAAAGTAGTCTTATTGGGATCCGGGAAGTGGGCGGGCAAAGCCCGTCCACCGCTAAAGAATCCCCCCCAGCCTAAAAGGGGGATCCACAGGACCTAGATACCCAAAAAATTCCGGGGGACAACTAATAAAATAACAGGGACAGGAGTGCGGTCAAAGGGTCAAACGAAGGGAACCGGACGGGGACACCGAGCAGAGAACCCCGGACAGCGCCCACTGCTCCTCAAAGGCGTCAAGGGAGTCAGAGGACGCCGCCCAGAGGAACTCTGCCCGGATACGTGAACGGACCGAGGATCGGAAATAGGCCCCACAGTCACAGGAGACTCCATCGGCCAACCTCCTCACTCTTGTTTTGTAGATAGCCATTTTTGCTAGGGCCAGAAGGAGGCTGACCAGGAGATCCCGTGACTTTGTGGGGCCATGGACAGGGAGTGCATAAATGAGAAGGTGAGGGGAGAAGTGCAACTAAAAACGTAATAGAATATTGGTGAGGAGCTGGAATAGGGGCTGCAGCCTGGCACACTCCAGGTATACATGTGCCAGGGTATCCCTCACGCCGCAAAAGGGGCAGGTGTCTGGGATTGAATTGAACCGCGCCAAGTACACGCCCGTGCTCACGGCTCCGTGAAGGAGCCGCCAACTGACATCCCCAGCGGGCCTTGGGACTAAGGTGGAATATAGGCTGGCCCACTGGGGCTCCTCACCCTCCAAAGGTGGCAGGAGGTCCCGCCATTTTGTATCGGGGCGGGACACGAGGTGCGGGCGTGAAGGATGTGGAACACGAGCATGTAGAGATTTTTTTGGCACGGTTTGAAAGCACACCGCCTGCATCTCGTGCAGCCGGCTTCTAGTGAAGGGATCGGTTGGGTCCACGGGGCAGGGGTCCAATTAAAAGGTCCGGGGGGCCTGGGGTAACGGGTGGGCGGGGCGTGCCCTCGTGCAGGACCCGGTCGAGATGAATCCGAGCAATGGATGGCAAAGCGGCCTTCACCTCCTGAAGTATGCGCCGGGGAGTACAAGGTCTGGAGAGCCCCATGCGCTGAGCGAGCGTCAGGGAATCCAGCCAGTCTCCCCAGTCATAGTCCAGGAGGTCTCTGACTCTTGTGACCTCTGCCAGGATCAACCTCTGGTACACCGAGCGGGACTCCGCCACCTGCACACGGAGCTGGGGGTTGTGTAGCAGGGGCTCCGCGAGGAGATCTGCCCCCTCGGTGGCCGCCACGGACCTGGTCATTGTAAAGAGTTTCCAGGTCCGGAGGAGGTCCTGGTAGAAGACCGACAGAATGGAGAGGTCTCGCGGAAGGAGGAGCCGGTCGTATCGGAGCCCTCGGAAGCGGCGCAGGAAGGTGTGCGCCAGTATGCTCCATGCCGCACTACCTGCACCATAAAGGAGCCTCTGCAGGGCTTGGAGACGGAAGACATGGACCTGAGTGAGCAGACATTTTAGGCCCTGCCCTCCCTCCTCTAGAGGTAGATGAAGAACCCCTGCAGGGACCCAGTGCAGTCCTGACCAAAAGAACTCCAGAATCGATGTCTGGAGGTTGGCCAGGAAACCCGGGGCCGGGACCAGGGTGTTGAGCCGGTACCAGAGCATGAACAGGAATAGTTGATTAAGCACTAGCGCTCTCCCTCCACGGGAGAGGCACCGGAGTAGTCCTGTCCATTTCCCGAGCCGCTCTATCACCCTGCCCTCTAATTCTGCCAGTTCTCCGGCGGAGAGGGATGCGTGGCAGAAAGGTAAACGCCCAGATAGAGCAGCGGACCCATGCTCCACCAGATGGCCTGAAGCGCGGGTGGGAGGGAGCTCGCCTACCGCCAGTCCCCTACCACCAAGCCAGAGCTCTTGACCCAGTTGACCCGCGCGGAGGAGGCTGCCGAATAGATGGCCTGGCAAGCCTCCACCCGCGCCTAGTCGCCCGGGTCCTGGACCACAAGGAGCACATCAGCAGCGTACGCCGACAGGACCAGCCGCAGCTCCGGCTCCCGCAGCACAACCCTGTCAACCTCCTTCGGAGGAGACAGAGGAAGGGCTCGATCGCCAGAGCGTACAGCTGGCCTGAAAGGGGCACCCCTGCGTACTCCTTGCCCGAAGCTGACCGGTTCGGTCAGGGTCCAGTTGAGCCTGACCAAAACACTCTGCAGAGGCATACAGCACCCGGAGAAAATTCACAAACCTGGGTCCGAGGCCAAACGCCTGGAGAGTGCTCAGGAGATACCTGTGATCCACCCTGTCGAACGCCTTCTCCTGATCTAAGGACAGGAGGGCGAACGACAGACCATCCCTACACCCAAGTTCCAATAGCTCCCGGACCAGATATAGGTGTTGAAGATGCTGCGGACCGGAACGGTGTAGGTCTGGTCTGGGTGGACCACATCCGCCAGCACGGAACCTAGCCGCAGTGAGATGGCTTTTGCCACGACTTTGTAGTCCGTGCTGAGGAGCGAGACGGGACACCAATTTCGTAAATCGCAGAGGTCCCCCTTCTTCGGCAATAAGGCCAGCACGGCTCGCCTGCACGAAAGAGGGAGGACCCTGCTCTGCAAAAACTCGGCCCAGACGGTGACTAGGTCTGGGCCCAGGACGTCCCAGAACACGCGGTAGAACTCCACGGTCAGCCCGTCCATGCCCGGAGATTTATTGGTGGGCATGTGACGGAGGGCTTCCGAGAACTCGGCCAGAGTGAGAGGCAGCTCTAGCCGGTCTCGGTCGCCCGCGCTGACCGTCGGGAGCTCCTCCCAAAGCACTCTGCAAGCGTTAGGATCGGTCGGATCCGGGGAAAAAAGGCGTGCGTAGAAGGCTCTCGCCCTCCCGCACATCTCCACCGGATCCGTGAGGGGGGTGCCATCTTCTGCCAGTAGGCAGATGATATGTTTCTTAGCCCCCCCTTTTTCTCCAGGGCGTAGAAGAAGCGGGAGCCGCGATCCATCTTCCGAAGCAGACGGATGCGGGATCAAACTAAGGCAACCCGGGCCCGATGGTCCTTGAGGGTCCGGAGCTCCTCCCGCTTCTCCCGGCACGCTCCGCAGAGGGCTGGGGCTGGCAGCCAGACGCCTCTCCAGCTATAAGACCTCCCGTTCCAACTGCTCTATCGCCGCATCCCTCCGCGGGCTGGCGCCCCGGGTGTAGTCACGGCAGAAGAGCCGGGCGCGCACATTCCCTTGGTCCCACCACCGCCGCGCCGAGGGAAAAGCAAGCCGCTGCCCTTGCCAGGCCAGCCAGAACTCCCGGAAGGACGCCACGAAGCCCGCATCCTCCAGCAAGCTGTTGTTAAAATGCCAATAGGCCGGCCCCGGCCTCTCCGCGCAGAGGGAGGCTGTCACGGTGGCTATATGATGGTCAGAAAATGGGGCCGGCCGGATGCTGGAGGAGTGGGCTCATGAAAGATGAAAGCGTGATAAATAAATGCGGTCCAACCGGGAGTGGCGCGACCGATGGACCTCCACCCGGACAAAGGTGAACGTGGAAGTGTCATCCGGGTGGTGGTCACGCCAAACGTCCACCAGGGAGTGGTGTTCGACTATCTCCTGGAGGACAGCGACGGCGGCCGGGCTCTGCTCGATCCCCGAGAGGTCCCACTCCTCAAGGATGATGTTAAAGTCCCCTCCCAGGACCAGGCACTCCTGAGGATCCAAAGTGCCGAGGAAGGCGGACGCCTGCTGATAGAATTGCAGCCGCTCCGGGCTCGCTGCTGGGGCATAGATGTTGACGAGGTTCACTACCAGCCCCTCCATGCGGACCCGGAGGTGCAGCAGGCGGCCCGGCACAGCCTCGGTGACCCCCAGCACCTCGGGCCGTAGGTCGGGGGAGAACGGGGTCACCACTCCAGTCGTACGAACTGTGAGGTGGCTAAAGTAGACCCTGTCCCCCCAATCCAGCCGCCAGCTGTCTTCGGCGGTTGGATCCGTATGGGTCTCCTGCAGGAAAACCACAGAGTACCTCCCCTCCCGAAGGAAGGAGAGTACCTGGGACCTGCGGAGACCCATCCTACAGCCACGGGTATTCAATGTTGCAATGGTAAAGGGTGCCATGAGGAGGGCTGGGGGGGGATCCTCGCCGGCAGGGACGCTCGTGGCTCCCGGTGGGCCGCACAGCAGTCCGTGACCCACCCCCTAGGTAAGGAGTCACGGAAGAGGCGGACCCGCTGGTAGGCCGCGGCGCCCTGCCTCCCGGTCCTTTTACCCTCCCCCATGAGGGCCCTTGCGGCCCGGAGGATTTGATTAAAGTCCCCCCATCGCTGGAGGGCAAGCTGGACTTTGTTGCGGGAGCAACGGATGTCTTCTAGAAACTCCCTCAACTCCTCTCGCAGCGCATGGGGGGCTGGGGTTACGGTCTGGTTACTCCCCGATGGGGCCCTTGCTACAGCCCCATGGCCCACCGAGACGGGCAGACAGGGTGCGGACACCCGACGGGGCTCCTGATGGGTTGACCTGAATGCTGGGGCGATAGGGGGCAGCGGAGGGAGGATAGCAGCCCCTGGTGGGTCGGGACGGGTAAACACAAAGGCCGCTCCCTGGGAGTCATCTGTTGGAAAGGGGAAGGAGACAGTCCCAGGGGCGGTAATAACATCTCGGGAGGTGGACGGGATAAGGGCAGGGGTAGAGGTGAGAGTCTGGGCGGGGAGAGGGCTCTCTGTGATGCCGGGCGCAAGCTCTCTGGTGGATTTGGCAGCCACGGCATCAGGAGGTGGACTCTCTTCTGTAGGGCCCTCTCCCGGGAAGGAGGTCGAATGCTCCTCACCAGCGAGGGATGCCCCTGGTGGCTCAGGTTCCAGCCGCGTGGCACTGGCCGTCGCCTCAACTGGCTTGGCGGCTCTCAGCGGGGTGCCCTCTGCAGCCGGGTTGATGGAGGAGTCCAGGGACTCCTCGGAGGTGGGAGCAGAAGCAACGATTAGGGGGAGGGAACATGGGGAAAGGGGGGCTGGAGTGAAGTCGCCCAGATCGAGGCCTGCTGGCATAGGATCGTCCTCCCCCTGGGTGACCGGGGTCAGACCCAGGGCCTCGATCTCCTCATATATAGACGGGAAATTGTTTTCCACTACCCCGGGATTCTCCCCGCCGGCACCTGATGCGACGGTTGCTTCGGGGCACACTGGGGTTTCAGATGGTGCCTCGGGGATCTTGGAGAGGAGGGACTCCTGTGGAGGGGAGATACCGCCTTCCAGTGCTGCCATGTCTTCCCCAGCTGGCTCTAGTATATGGAACACACCCATGGGTAGAGCGGAAGGCTCGGCATCAGTGCCCCCTTCCTGGTCTTCCGGGGGGCCTCCGCATCAGATGGGAGGAGCGGAGCTCAAGCCTTCCGCTTGCCCCGCTTCCCCTGGACTAGGGCCCAGCCCTCCATGGCATCATCTGGGAGCTGGCTAGCAGGGGTTGTGTCAGGGGGCAGAGGCGATGGCTCAGGGACTCGAGGGGTAATGGTGGGGAAGCACAAGGGAGGGAAGATTCCCCTTGGGGCGGGCCCTCTCCCATGCTTGGCGGTGTCCCTGCCGCACCCTCCTCCACAGGCCCCGCTAGATTGCAAACAGCGGGGGCGGGGTTCTCCCGCTCATCTGGGCATAGTTGGGGAGGTGCCCCTTGGGCCTGAGCGGGAGCAATGGTGGACTGGGAAGGAGGAGGGGTGGTTTCGGGCACCGGGCAGCTAGGGGTGTCGGCGATGATGGGGCCAGTGCCCTGCCGGGGCTCGGGGGTCCTGGATGCCCCTCCTTCCCGGGCTAGGGGGCAGTCCCTCCGGACGTGCCCCATCGCCCTGCAGAGGTAGCACTGGGCGTCCCCCGTGGAGTAATGCACCCAGTAATGGGCCCCCTGGTAGGGGACTAGGAAGGACCCCTCCAGTGCCTCTGCGTCACGCGTCGCCGGCGGCAGTTGAAGCTGCACTTGCCGGCGGAACAGGGATGTGACGGAGGGCGGGGTCTTTGTGGCCCAACGGGAGAGGGCTGATGACAGAGATGGGCTTCCCCAAGGTAGAAAGGGCGGGTAACAGGGCGGCATTAGGGAAAAAGGAAGGGACGGAGGTCAGGACCAGGCGGACGCCCAGGTCCTCTAGCGGCTCTAGGGGGGACAAAAACGCCCCCTACCGCCAGGCCCTTCTCCACTGCCTCCGGGCGGTGGCCTCCGATGTTAAGAAGAAGACGACCTTGCCATACATTTTGGAGGCCGCCACAATGGCCGTGGGCCCCACCACCCTCGCCAACGCCCGCACATAGGTCTCCACGTGGGGCGAGGCGGGCACCAAGAGGCAACGAACACCCATGCTTCCTGGTCATGGGGGAAAGGGGTCCCGGACGCTATAGATGGTAGTGGAGGCGGTGGGCTGGAGAAATGACGTAGCGGCAGGCGGGGGAGCTGCCGCCACCTGGGCGTATGCTCTGGGGGCCGTGGGAGGGACACCTGCAGAGCTGGTGGAGGGAACAGCGGGGAGGGGCGCCCCAGCTGGAGATGGGGCCGGGGCATTGGGGACAACCCCTGCCATGGAGGGCCTGGTCTTTTTAGCAGGGCCCTTCCTCTTCTTCTTCTTCTTCCCCTGGCCCTTCCTGCCTGCTGGGGGGACTCCCCCCCGAATCTGAGGAGGTGATAGACGTGGCAGCAGTGGAGGTCACCCCGGTGCCCGTCGCTGCTGGTGCCCCAGCAGGGGCAATGGCAGATGGTTCGGCGGCGGAGGTGGAGGCTTGGGGAGGTGACAGAGGGGCAGGTGGGGGAGGGGTAGCTGTGGCTGCTAGAGGAGCCCCACCCGTCTCAACCCACTCCATCATGAGCAGGGAGGGAAGGAGAGACACCAGAAGGAGGAGGGGAAAGGGGAAACAGGTCGACCACTCCTCCCCGCTAGGCTGCAGGCAGGGGAGGAGGGCGCCCAAAGGGGTGGGCTGGACGGGGGCAATCAGGGGTTGGGGTCAGTCACCGACACAAGGTAGAATTCCGGCTCCTCTTGGTGCACTAGAGGAGGGGGGGATACAACAACATTAGGGGTGCAGTGAAGAGGGTTGTAACTGAAATGGGGAATTGCACAAGCGGATGGGAGGGGGCATGGGCACACGGAGCGAAGGACTAAGCGGTCTGGAGTTAGGGCAGGGAAACCAAGGGGCTAGCTTCAGAAGCTGGGGCAGGCAAACAAACAAAGGCTGCAGAAGGAAATGGGCGGGGCAGGCAAACAAACTGAAGCCAGTAAGGGGGGCTGGGACAAAAGGGAGGGCAAAGCTACAAGTGGCAAATGGGGCAGGTAGTAAAGGGCAAAGCTGGGGAGTAGGCAGTCCGGGGGGGCATATGTGCCCATGTGCACTTGCACAAGTCTTTTTTAGCTTGCTGCTGCTTCTGGCCCAAAGGGTGGAACTAGGGCGTGGCAAGCCAAGCAAGCAGCTGAGTCCAGAGGCAGGAGCTGAGGCAGATGGTATACAGCCAGTGGGGGTGGTGGAGGGGGCAGCGGTGGTGGTAGTAGTGGTGGGGGTTAGGGGGGACACACAGATGGATTGGGGGGCAGCTCCACGCCACACCCCGTGTCCCTGGAAACACAGTCAAGACCCCACCACAAGAGCACAGTTTGAAAATTACTCAGTCTTAGGCCCCCTCCATGGTGGTCTGCAAAGTCTCTAGGTGCTCCCCCACTGGTAGATGGTCCTCTTCCTCTCCTCCTCGGGCTCCAGCAGCTCCAGCCCGCAGACTCCACAGCAACAGCAGCAGCTCCAGGAACTCCAGGTGGTGGTCCAGGCAGGCAAAAAGGACCTTCTCAAGTGGTGGTGATGGTGGTGGTGTCCACAACAGCAGTGGCTGGGGTCCCTCACTCCTCCTCTCTGGGGAGTGGGCTAGCAGCCCCCCCCCAGGGCTGCAGTTGGAGCAGTAGCAGCACCCAAGAGTGGGGAGTCCAGCAACCAGGTAGCAGAGAACGGGGTGAGGGGTGTCTGGCCCAGCCAGGGGAGCAGCTGTAGCAGCAGGAGAGCTTAGGGCCTAGCAGCAGCAGGAGGAGTAGCAGCTTCCCACCTCCCTCCAAGCTAGAAGGCTTTGAAAGAGTCGTGGGAGAAAGAGAGAGATTCGCTCCAGGCTAAACAAATCCCTGGTACCAAGTTAAGTGAAATGGCAGCTGCTCCAGATCAATTAAGACACCTGGGCCAATTAAGAACTTTCCAGAAGGCAGGGAGAATGCTATGTTGATTGGGACACCTAAAGCCAATCAGGGGCTGGCTGAAACTAGTTAAAGCCTCCTAGTCAGTCAGGTGGGTGTACATGTCAGGAGTTGTGGGAAGAAGTCGCGCTGTTGGAGAGGATGAGTAGTACACACCATATCAGGCACAAGGAAGGAGGCCCTGAGGTAAGGGTGAAGTGGAGCTTGAGGAAGTGAGGGCTGCTGTGGGGGAAGTAGCCCAGGGAATTGTACATGTCATGTTTCTAAAAGTATCAGCTATGGTAGCTGACCTATTAGGGTCCCTGGGCTGGAGCCCGGAGTAGAGGGTGGGCCCAGGCTCCCCCCCCCACCTTTGCCCCCCTGATTAATCACTGAGACTGGGAGACAACAGAGACTGTGTAAGGAAGGATAATTCTCTTCACCTCCCTCGCTGGCTTATGATGAATAGGCTCAGTAGACTGTGACCTTGTCTCTAGAGAAAGAAGGGTTACATGGAAGGTCACAGTGAGCCTCTCAGGCTAGCAAAATCCGCCAGGAAACATGGGGCCCACAGAGGCAAGGACAGAGCTTTGTCACAACACACAGAAACCAAAAGATGGTGCCTGCCTCCATGGGCTTACAATTTACCCAAACTCTCTACATCTCAGGGCTCGGAAAGCTTATCTCCCCATTCTCTAGACCTCCGAGGGGTTATCAAGCAGAAACTGGAAAGACAAGACTTGATATTTGGAATATTTCTATGATAAGACAAGCAAAAAGAACTTTTCAGGCCTCCTTTATACACAATAAAGAGCAAGTGTATCCCCTCTGCCCAGCTACTCTGCCTCACAAATGGGAAGCCTCTAGGAACTAGAGGCTCAGAATTATCAACGCTTTTGATGCAACTGCAAACTCCCCTGTGAAGAGCAGGGAAGGGAACTATCTGTGGACATGTCAACTTTAGAAGCACTTTACCAGTATAGCTATACCCATATCTATATTATGCCGGCAAAGCACTCCTAGTGTGGACACAGCTTATATAGACAAAGCTGCCCTTTTACAGGAATACCTTATCCACCCACCCTCAAACAAATCTAGCTATCCCAATTAAAGTGAAGTTTTGCTTTATAATTAGGTCCACACTAGGGATTCCTATCAGCACAGCTACCTCAATGAAGGATCACAGCTCTTAATACTCCTGACTAATACAGCTATGCTAGTAGAAGCCTGTAACGTAGACACAGTCTGTATTTTTATGAATATCGTGGAAACCTCTATTTGATTATGAGTGTGTGACTTCTATGGAGAAGCCTAAGGGTTAATTCAGTCCTATGGGGCTCTGTAAGACCACAGGAAGGGAGATAATGAGGGTGAATTAGCCCAATCTCCAATACTTGATGAGAAAGATAACCATCAGTACCAGTGGAACTGGTGGATCCAGCTTGTAATCTTCCTCGTCTATAGGGTCAGGAGGAAGTTCCAGTTGCTCTCTTGGACAAGAGAGGTGATGTAACACCCTATTAGATCACACAGTCCCTGGGTATCATGCACAGGCATTTCATGGGCACCAACAGGAAGGTCAAAGCTGGGCTGTGGAGGTCCCCAAAGGATGGAGCATCTCCAGTCCCAAAGAGAGTGTCCTGATTTGGGTAGGGGATGCTGGTTCCAGGAAACTCTTGACCTCCTGTCTGGACAGATCTCATTGGTGGAAGCAAGGATGGTTCCTCCAGAATATCCGATTTTCAGATTATAAGAAGCTCAAATCTCGCTCAATCAGCAGTGCCAATGGTTCTGTCAAAGTAAAGTCGTGGCTAGTAGACAGGAAGGGGGTAGACTTCTCCCAGAGCCTTTGTCTCTTGGTGGAGTCAAAATCTCCCTGGTGAGGTTCAGTCCTGACAACCAGTGGAGATCCAGGAGAACAAAGCCATTCACTGAAGTTGTGCATCTTTCCATTCTCCTTGGGTCACCCACGGGTTTGTCAGACCATACAGACAGAGCTGAAGTAGGAAGGTTCCGAGTTGGCAGATTCACAAGGGACTGGGATGGTACCCCCAGTGGCTAATGTTCCTGACGGATGCTCTTTGTTGGTACCAGTAGTTCACGTTCTCTCGATCTGGACAGTACTGCTAGCAATGGCACTGCCAGTGCAGAGTCTGGTAGCAGCAGAGCCTTGCTCCTTTGCACCTTTCCATCATCAACATCCTAAGCCTTTGGAAGCTGGGCACGAAGACCTGCCCGACCTGGAAGGGGTGAGGATGGGATCCCTCCTCTTTGGAGTGGACTTAGAAGGGGATTTACGCTTGTGCTTATGAGACTGTGCCCTGCTCTCCTGCAGAAATCCTGAGAGGCTCCACAGGTGTAGTCTCCTGCATTCCTGCATCAGGCTTCATGGTAGGAAGTGTGCTCTTTAATCACTCTGGCCAATGTACAGCAGGGTTCATCCAGCCTGGGTCTGACTGAGGCCTCATAGCCTCTCCATTAGGTGCTTTTTAAGCCAAAATGCTTGCACCTATCAGGTCCAGCTAAGAAAGGAGCAACAGATGCTGCACCTGCACTTCTCCCAGGCAGTACAGAAAGTGCTGGTGGTCATCACTTATTAGGAAGATACAGAGACAGGAGATGCAGCTTTTCAAGCTTGGTATACTGTGCATAATCTAATTCCCATACTGGAAAGCCAGAGGGATCCCCACGGTGGGGATTCTAACTACCTACTAGCTATACTAATACAGGGGTCTTGAAGGCGGTGCCCACGGGCGCCATGCTGCCCGCCGGGGCACTTTGTTCACCCACAGGACACCCTACCGCCAAAATGCTGCAGCCAAGTGTGGCCACCAGAAAACTACTTGCCAAAATGCCACCGAGAAGCGTTGCCACTTCTCGGCGGCATTCGGCGGCGGTGATTTCTTGCCACTGCCGCTTCGCAGCGGCAATGCTTCTTGCCACTGCCGCTTCTCTGTGGCATTTCGGTGGCCGGGTGTCCGGCACCCGCCACAGTCTTCTGGGAACAGCAATATGCTATTCCCACAGAAAGGTTGGGGACCACTGTATTAATAGAACCATTAACGCTAATTACACTAAAGATAACACTAATAAACTTTGAAATATTTACAGGTTTGAAGACAAAGGAGAAGTTCTGGACACTAAAGGTTCCAATTCAAGCCATACAGCAGTAAGAAGGAACTGAAGAGGTGGTCGGTCCACCCAGCGCTACTCCATGGATCCTTGATGCAGAACACAAGCAGAGCAGGGATGCAGACACGGATCAACAGACACTGCTTTCAAAAGTTCTCAGGTGCATGGAGCATACGTGTACCCATAGTAGAATGCACAGAGGAACCAGTTCTCAAAGGAGGCTAAGTTTACGTAAGGCAATATGCTTTAAGCCTTAAAGCTTTTGTTATTGTTAACCTTTTCTCTGTTTGTGCTGCTCCTATGATAAATAAAGCACTCTGTTTTGAACAAGCTGTTTCTGTCACTTCTGGAGAAGATTCCATAGCAGGTGTCAAAAACAGATATGGTTGGTCAACATGGGGTACTGTAGACTGGTGATCCAGTCTAAAAGTGAGGTGAATCAGAGTTCCACTCAGAGAAATGCACATATAGGTCTGTCACTTGAAAGAAGTACCTAAAAATAGATTACAGATGAAGTTCACCCCAAACCATAACATCCTCCTGAAGAGAATAATTTTGACATTTCTCTCCCTCTCTCATTGAATATTAGCTCTACATTTTTAGAGCTGGAATAGTTATATGCACTGATTTATCAGGACAGTTCTTGTTCACAGTACTCCTTGAAGTCATGTGCTCCTTTTTTATTGCTCTTGATGTTATTTTGTTTAATGTCAGACCATTCTCTACAGGCCTAATAGATGGAATTTTAATTCTTAAAACTATAAATAAAATCAGAAGAGCAAGCCCACATGGATTCACTCCACACAGTTGCTCAAGCGAGCAGGACTTGTAGGAAGAACTTTGCCCATCTAGAAATGCTGAACCTCGGACACCCAGGAAGGAGAAAATCAGACAAAGGGAGGGGTGTCACAGGACTTTTGTTGTCTTCAAAAATCTGTAACTCTCAGATTAAAGTCTCTGCAGCCAAGAAATTCCCTTACCAAGCCTGTATTCCATCCTTTCCTACCACATTGTCCCCAAAGGGACAAACTTAGAAGTCCAAAGTGCCCACAGCCTAGATGGAGAGTGTGCAAGCAATTGGGAGGGGATGTTCAGGAGGTTATCAGGCAGCAGTGCCCTATGTCCCAAGGAAAGACGTTGGGCAAGAAGTCTGAGCCCAGGAATGTGCTCTATGGCTAAAAACAGTGACAAGACTCTACCCTGACCTAATTGGCTTGGAAGTGCATGGGACCCAGAGACTGGGTGCACTCGCATCTCACCGGTGACCATGCAGAAGAGTACTGGGCCAGACTGTAACACTTAGCACCAAAGGACACAAAAGCTAAATTTTTAAAATGACCAGTGCTAAGAGCAGGAAGTTTATTTGGAGTAGGTGGGTAAGTGTGGAGGGAGAAATCAGCTTTATAGAATCACAGGACTAGAAGGGACCTTGATAGGTCATCTAGTCCAGTCCCCTGCACTCATGGCAGACCTAAGTATTATCTCTAGACCATTCCTGACAGGCGTTTGTCTAACCTGCTCTTAAAAATCTCCAATGATGGAGATTCCACAACCTCCCTAGGCAATTTATTCCAGTGCTTAATCACCCTGACAGTTAGGAAGTTTTTCCTAATGTCCAACCTAAACCTCCCTTGTTGCAGTTTAAGCCCATTGCTTCTTGTTCTATCCTCAGAGGTTAAGAAAAACAATTTTTATCCCTCCTTCTTGTAACAACTTTTTTACACTTGAAAACTTATGTCCCCCCTCAGTCTTCTCTTTTACAGACTAAACAAACCCAATTTTTTCAGTCTTCCCTTACCTTCATTTCTTCATTCCCCAACTTATTTCATAACACTCGGGCAGAGTTTAGACAGTATCATATGCTAGACCGTGTATGTGAAGTAGAGAATTTTAAATGGAAAGTTATCAAATGTTATTTGTCTGTGCAATTTGTTTGGCCACTGTTTCAGATTTCCCAGTTTCACCAGATTCTCACCCAGCCTTAGCTCGCTCTAGAGCAGGCTTTCTGCACAATGACATCTTTTTATTGATGGAAGCATAACGTTAAATCTCACTACTCCCTCAGGAAGGCTGAAAGTTCATTAGTTACTCAATGAATAGTGATAGCTGCTATTAGGCACTCAAATATTTCTTAAAAAGCTATTTGCCACTTCCTGGCATATTCCACGCACCGAGAGAGAAGACATACAGCCCACCCCTTTGCCTAAATTGTAGGAGAACCCACAGGTATTGTCTAGAAAGGGAAAATCCAGAAACCCACACTTGCAATTTTAAATCCTACTATTGTAGTACATTAACAATTGATGGGGTGGGGAAGACAAACAAAAAAACCTGCTCACCGTGCAGACAGAGGCTTCGTCCCCGATTTTCACTCTATTCACAGTCAGTAGCTGCTCCAGCAGGCTGATTCTGATTAGGAGCCAGGAAAATGCCAGCAGTAACTCCCTGCTACCCTGTGAGCCGTCGGAAGGGAGCTGATAGAATTCTGGCCTGCCATAGCCATGGTACCGTAACACTGACTTTACAAACCTAATTTGGGCGCCTGAAAAGTAGAAAAGCAGGAAAATGTGTCACATTGCACTGCCCACCCTTTTCCAGGAACAGCTACTTCCTGGAGAAAATTAACCACATTTTGTATCATTCTGAGGGTAAGGAGACTGATGTTCTCTGGTTAGGCATGAACAGATACAATACAGGCAGCAAGAATTCAAGCTTCCCCTACACTGCCCCACCCTGACATGGCGGAACCTCCTCTATAGAGGGGAATAGAAATTCAGTCTCCAGACCCATTCAGCCCTTCGCCTCCCAGAGGCTAACAAGGCCAATTTGCAACTGGTAGGTGCCTTTCCTACTAGCCACTGGATCAAACCGACCCCCCTTTCATATGGGCTAAACACGCTACAAGATGGCAACTCTTCTAGGTCACTGATGACCTGAGGTGGATCAAAACCTAGAAATGAAAGGTTCCACAGCCTACTACAAATCTCTGAGCACCAGTGAGCAAATAAATTTACAGTAGCATACTGACAACAGGCACACCAGGTTGCAGAGACTGCATTTTGTGCTCAGCTATATTCTCTTCAATTTTCCTTCATCACGGATTTTACCTGACAATTGCAATGTGACCTAAAGAGAGGTTTACATAGCTTGAAAGCTTGCCTCTTTCACCAATAGAAGTTGGTTCAATGAAAGATATTACCTCACTCACCTTGTTTCTCTCAATTACAATGCAAATACTATATGGATTGTAAAGCAAGAATCACTTCACTAGGGGAGAAGGAGAAAGGTTAAACCAACGAATAAAGTTTCTTCCCTTCCCAAGTGAAGTGTTTCAATATCTCCATGTTGTTTCACCACAAAGCATCAGTAAATCCAAACTCAGGGCCCCACATAGTCAGTGCTTAACTTCCGTGTCCTCCATCATATCTGCACGTTCCTCATTTGCCTATTCCCTGTCACTAGCACGATAACTTCTCGTCTGGTCACATGCATTGTGAGCTTTTTCCCCTGTATGCTGTTGACTTATGAAGCTCAAAACAACATAATGCCTGACTTCCAAAGAAAAAGCATGAATGGAAAGAAAAACCTGTGACTCTAGAAAGGTTATTTGTTAATCTTAAAAAAGAATTCCTTGGGGAAAAGTGTCTAACCACATCACTTGAGCTGTGAAATGTTAAGGGAGTTTTGCATGCTAGAGGCAAATCATACAAAGCTAAGACACAGCCACTAGAAGCCGAAACTTGAACGTACTCATTACGTTTGAATAGCACTCATTACACTTAAACAGCAGCACATCATTAACAGTAGTCACTAAATAGCTGCCTGCACTGGCAGTAGCTAGTAAATCTACACAGGCAGTAAGCCCACTCCATTTCTCAATTTGGAAAGGAGTGTCTTTAAGAAGTGGGAGGAACCAAGCTAACTCTCAGTAGTGGATTGTTTTGAGCACTATATCAAGAACTGGCCTAACCTGATGACAGTTTGTGAACAAAATCGTGAAAATTAGATGGCATTGTAACAGCCAAAGTTCTCAACATTGGGCTTAAGAGAAATGTTGAACATATTGACTACCCCTGAAGCCTATTTCTGTAGCCTTGAACAAAATGCAGGGAAATAGCTGTTTTATTGCTGATGGTGTTGAAATTTGGAAGGAACTGAGTGAGATCTTAAAAACAGAAACATGCAATGACAGAGTTAAATTACAAGCATTAAAAAAAACCAAATGCGACAAGCACTATCTCCAGCTTATTTTCTTGCAAATATTCTCAATACTCGGAACCAGGGTCAAACCGTGAACTCCTGAAGAAGAGGAGTTGGCTAGGACACGGACATCCGGCAATCATCCCTCCATAATGCCAACCATAATAAACTTCAGAGCTAAGGCTGAACCATTCAAGAAATATATGTTTGCTGATGATGTTTTAAAGAAAGTCACACCAGTGACTTGGAAGTCACTTAAACACTTGGATTTAGAGACTGTTGAAGTGATTATCTCACTTTTAACTGCAGTAGCTTGTTCTGCCAGCGTAGAAAGAATATTTTCTTCCTTTGGACTAATTCATTCCAAATTGAGAAATCATTTGTGACCTGAAAAAGCAGGAAAGCTTGTTTTCCTTTTCCAGATTATGAACAAACAGGAAAATGAAGGTGAAGACCACTGAGTTAGCTGCAGAAGCCAATGTTTTACGTTTCTCATGTTGACCTGGCTGACACAGTTGATTTAATTTTTGGTTTTGTTTTGTTTTTTAAATTTCATTTAACTATTTTAGTTAAAACGGTTTTAACAAAAACAAACCTGATTTTTTAAAAAAAAGCTTGCATGTTTAACTAAATTCAAATGCTTGATTTGTTAAAATATGATGTTTGCTGTTGAAGAAAAAAACAGAATCCATAACGTTGTTGTTTTAGTTAAATAAAAATTTAAAATGTCTGGCTGGTGATGTTCTCCTCCTAATACAGCACGGAAAGAAAATCCTCCAAATACTAATGATTAACCTGTTGAATTGGAGATAGTTCACCTCCCAATGACTTCATAAATATCTGCTTCAGTTACCTTTGGTAAATGAAATAACCAATCATTCATTTTCTGATATAGCTGTAAAACTAATCTGAAAAGTTTTCAAAATAAATCACTTTCAAAATGTATAGTGTGTACCTTCTAAAAATGAAGCCTACATCTGTCTGAGTTGTGAAGAATATGTATTAAGTTTACAACAAGAATGCACTTTTATGTAGAAATCGACAATTAAATTGAGTCTTCTTGACATTTGATTTAAATCAAATTGATTTAAATCAAATCCACCCTGTTTAAAAGAGTCTGAGATGTTCATATACTATAGCAGCAATGGCCATATAAGTAATCTAATCTAATTTAGATAGATGCGCTCTGCCAAAAGAATAGTGTGATAGTGTAGAATAGAGAGAAGAATGCTCCTTATATAGCAGATAATGCTAACAACTGCAGTATCCTGTTTTTTGGCCAATGCTTTACTGAGGCACTTCATTAAGGTAAGGGAATTTATACAGAATGGTTCTGTTGATATTTATAATAAACCCCTCTCAGCATGCACATTTCACTTGAAAAAGAAAGTTTAGTGAATACGGGCCAAGCTGTGATACAGCACTCATGTTGTGCCCTTCTGATTTACAGCACCTGCAGAACCTTTTCAATGAATTAAAGCTTTGTATTCAACAGAGAACTACACATTATTCTGAGTTTATGCATGCTACAAAGAAAGAAATGAGAGTCAAGGCAAGGAAGAAAATGGATGCATTACTTCGTGTGCTCAGGCAAAAACCACCTGTAGAGATGCCGCAAATCAGAGTTATTAAGGAAAATTATTGCTGCAGAAAAACAGTTCTGGTTTGACAGGTCAGAGATACAATAGCTACAGAACTCTTTTTGGCAGTATCAAAACTGCTACACCAAAAGATAACTGACATGTCAAAAGGCAGATCCCACTGGCATTTTAAGAGAGTTCATGCAGATTGTAAGCTAATGGAAAGAGCAGTATGAAGGTACTGGCCATGACTTCAGTACCTTCATACTGCTCTTTCCATTAGCTTACAGAGTTCCAGAGTTCCAATACAAGGCTGACTTTGACTCACTCTCTAACTTACTCGTTGAAGGAACTATTGTTCTGAATTTTGGGGTGGGGGGTGTGAACTTTTTTTCCCCCAGAAGTTTAGGATAAGAAATAATTATATAGAGAAAAAGAGAAAATATTCTCTTCCAAAACAGGATGACTTCCAAGATTTTCCAGCCACTGAACACTGGGGAGATTTGTTGGTGTGTGGTTTGGTTTTAGTTTTGGGTTTTCTGCACAAGTGCAACAGTTCATTCATTTTAAACACACTGTCTGTAGTACATAATACTTTCTAAATGATTTCCCAAATTTGAAGTTATGTACTATCACTCATTAAAAATATGACACAGTCTTTTTCTATATGAAGTATAAAGTGACCATTGGTCACTCCATAATTATGATTGTTTAAAGCAGGCGTTTGAATCCTCCCTAAAATTTACATACATAGTAAAAGTGGCTTGAAAACCCATATGCTAGTTCACAAATTGGGGTATAGTCTATAATATAAATCTGAGGGTCATTTAATCAAAAGGTTTCAGAGTGGTAGCTGTGTTAGGCTGTATCAGCAAAAACAACGAGGAGTCATTGTGGCACCTTAGAGACTAACAAATTTATTTGGGCATAAGCTTTCATGGGCTATAACCCACTTCATCAGATGCATGGAGTGAAAAATACAGTAATCTGTATAAATATTACAGCACATGAAAAGATGGGAGTTGCCTTCCCAAATGGGGGCTCGCTGTTAACTAGGCCAATTCAATTAAGGTGGAAGTGGCCTATTCTCAACAGTTGAGAAGAACGGGTGAATATCAAAAGAGGGAAAATTACTTTTGTAGTGCTAATGAGGCCAATGCAAAAGGATTCCCAAGCCAATCTCTCTCCAAAATGACCCATTTTTAAAATTTGGGAAAGTCTATCACTTTTTTGGAACACATGCTGAATAAAAACACATGGGCAGAAGCCACAGGATATTTGTATCCTTGGGATACCCTGCAAGAGCTAGTGTCTGGAACAGAAAATAACTAGAGTTTGTTTTGGTCCTACAAGTGGTGAGGATTGCTGAGATCTCTGGCAATGTGCACAGACTCCAGGTCAAAACTCAGAGAGAGCGATCTCAGAGAAAATACTTTTAGTCTAAAAGGTGCACTGGCCTGGGAGCCAGGAGACCGTGAAATCAAGTGTCCTCCTCCACTGACTGCTTTTAATATTTGTGTGCACTTCATAACTTATACTGACAAAGGCGTGATACTCCTGTTCTAGGGCCAGGGAATTATTATTTTCCCTCAATTTTACAGATAAGGTAACGGAGAAGTTACACAAAGAAGGGAAGGATGGCCCAGTTGTTAGGGTACTAGTATAGGTCTCAGAGTCATGTTCAATTCTGCTACAAACTTCCTGTGTGACAATGGGCGAGTCACTTAGTCTTTCTGTGTCCCAGATTGCCATCTGTAACATGGGATGTTGTGAGAATAAAGTACATTGATAGAACAAGGAGTAACGGTCTCAAGTTGCAGTGGGGGAGGTTTAGGTTGGATATTAGGAAAAACTTTTTCCATTAGGAGGGTGGTGAAACACTGGAACACGTTACCTAGGGAGGTGGTGGAATCTCCTTCCTTAGAAGTTTTTAAGGTCAGGCTTGACAAAGCCCTAGCTGGGCTGATTTAGTTGGGGATTGGTACTGCTTTGAACATGGGACTGGACTTGATGACCTCCTGAGGTCCCTTCCAATCCTGATATTCTATGATTCTACATTAAAGATTAGGAGGCACTGAGATACTGCAAAAATGGGGAATACATAATAGAAAACTGGTCTTCAATATGGCAGACCCAACTTTCGTTCACTTAGTCATGTGATACATGTGCTAAATCTGTATGCTTGGCTATTCTGCCTGTACCACTGCTTTAACCACTAAACCAGACTGCTTGAAATCAAACCAGAAAGAGACTCCAGGAATCCTAATGCCCAAAGTCTAGCAAAAACTGTGCAACTCACTAGCAAAGCGTGTGTCAATTTTCCGATTACAGGTCCATCATGTGCACATGAAGATCTCAAGTTCAGACTCTGCCAACAACCAATGTGGGAGCAATCAGAGTTCCATATGATGGCATTTCTGTTTTCCCAATTTTAAAAGTCCAATCAGCCTGTAAATTAATAGATTAGAGACCAAATTATGTGTTCAGCTATGCTTTCTGCACATCTATCCCTATCAAGGGTGCAAGAGACAGCTGAATTGCCTTAGCACATAGGTGCACATGATGGAACTTCGGTGCTAATGTCTGTGCATAGCAATTGAAGCAGCAGGAAAAAAATGATGATCCTGTGATTAAGGCAGTGGACTGGGAACCAAACCGGGGGAAACCAGTGTTCAATTCTTGGCTCAGCCATGGATTTCCTGAGAGATCTTGGCCAAGTCATTTAATCTCTCTGCTTCATTTTCCACAACTGTAGGCTACTTTGGATCTTCGGAAGCCTGATAATCAGAGTCTGACTCATGGAGATTTCAGGAGCCAATTTTGGCTGGTTTGGGGCTGAGAAACCTTCTAAGGCTGTGGGAGGATTCCAAAGTCACATCATCCCTGCTTTAGTGAAGGGGCACACTGTAGGGGATCACTGGGGGATATCCGGGGAAGGCATAGCCCTGGGGACTAGCACTGTGTTTAGAGTAATGTATATTTAAATACCAACAGTGATTAAACTCTTTCGTTTGACAAGATGGTTAAAGAGCCAACCTGTACGCAGGCTCTCTCTGTGACATGATTCCGGATTATAGCTGTATTGTACTTTAGAGAGGATGTAAACACACATAGTGGATTCCTTCTTAACTCCGAGACTTGGCTCCACAACACAGGCTGTATAGCTCTGAGGCACAGTTCATCCATTATAATCCGCAGCCCTAAGGTAGGATTTAATGGAACTTCACTGTGGAGTCAAGTGTCATATTTGGAAGGAGAAAATAAGAGATTAGAGAGGAAGTAAACCTGTTTTCTGTAATTATCTCCGAGTACTCTGGGGACCTGTAAGACCAATGCACAGTGTAAATGCAGTTGCAGTGACCTGTTAGGTAAAATGCACTAAACAAGCAAGAGCCTACAGCTGATGAGAGACCATCCCGCTTGCCTGACTGAAACCTCATTAACATGGATAAAACAAGCTCAGTATGAACCAACAGGCATCTTCACATCTTTGATGCAAAAATTAGGGTCAATGGGATAAACTGAGATGTTCAGAATGGAGTCTGAAGCCCCCAGTGCAGGGAATGGGCTGCTGAGGAAGAGGAGCTCTAAGTCCAGCTCAGGTCACTCCCAAAAACAGAGACAAACCTTACAAGCACTGGGTGGGAAAATACTTTATTACCTATGGTATCAAGCTCAGTCCATCCTCCATCATGGATTTGCTTTAGAAGAGAATACAGCAGCCTCCAAATCTGCAAGCTCTGTGAAAGAACAAAAAGGAAACATCAGCATTCAGAACAGTTGCCATGTATTTGTTTTTAAATTACTCAGCACTGGCCATTGCCTGGAACACCACAAGATGCCCACTCAGCAAGAAAAGGAGGAAAAGGATAGGCAGGTACTTGTATTGCCCTGTGCTTCCTCAGATTAATGGCAACAACATGAAGATTGTGCATTCAGCAAAGGAAAGTGTTACAGGGTTGTTGACTGCCTGGATTAATTGGGTACCATTCACACACAACAGCACTGCTTCTAAAAAGACACAGCCGTATAGTGCACACTTTATACTTACACTTGTACCAGTTCGTTCTGGGATGCCTGAAAGAAATGTCCTATAATGCTGCAGGAGCAGGGGCTTTAGGGTAATTTGTAAACACGAGGCATTGCATTGTGGGCTATTATTACGAGAACTAGCTCAACTAATGTAGTTAGAAGCTAGGATAGCACAGTTACAGACTATGACAGTTTAAGCCTTAAACTTTAAGGCAAGCCCTCCTACAAGGAATTGCAGCCAACATTTGTAAAATTCCTAGACAAATACAAAAGAGCCTATATGCAGAGGTAGGTCAAGGCCTTCCTGCCAATGGAGTTTCCAAAGCCCTAGTACAGAGGGGGCCTAAGATCGTTCAGGATAAAGGGAGGGAAGTATACTCAGAGTGACAAGTAGAATGGGCTGCACACCAGAGGGAAGTGTCAAGTTTCAATTTTGAAAATAGAAGTTTCCAGGAAATTCACCTTTAGCCCTGAAAAGTTCCTTGTCTTAGACAAAATTCTAAGCAAGAGAAGACATGAAAAGAGATCATCCCACTGAAAAGAAAGGAAGGGCAGCATGGAGACAATTTTGCTCTTGGACTTAGAAGATTATTTCCCTCTAACGTAAATGAGAGTTGATCATGCATACCTGGCTGTTTAGGCTTTTTACTTCCCACCACGGGGCGAGGAGGAAGCTGGTGTCATTACAGGGATGGCTGACATATCATGACTAAAGGGCCTCAGGTGGGTTATGAGGGTACCTTCATGGTGGGAGGTGACATTACAGAGTCAAGGCTACAGGGGGAATATAACTGTCAGGCACAGGAGGGGGGAAGGTAATTCAAATTAAGGTAGGGTGTGAATTTAGAGCACCAGTACTATTCCTGAATAACTCTGTATGTGGAGATTCTTAGTACAGAATAAGGGCATCTACACATCAAGTTATTCAGCAGTTATTCCAGAATAACTCCATGTATAGACAAACCCTTAGGTAGTGACATTACAGGGATCACAGCAAAGGGATGCCAATGCAACCAGGTGGTAACAAGCTAGTGAAGCACACCACGGAGTGCTGAAGGGCACAGATACACAGAGTTGTACAGATTAGCTATACGAACAGTATGGAGGAATTATTTTAATTAGAACTAGCAAGTAACATTGAACATTCATACAGCACCATCCCATCCATACACCTTAGTGTGTTTTATACTGCTCACTGTTACTATTCCTCCTTTACAGCAGGCAAAACTGATGCACAGACCTTGTTGCCCCTGGGGATTTGTTCCAATCCCACTCACTAGCATAGCTGCCCAGTGCAGACCTTCCTACAAGCAAGGCAGTTACAAGCCACAGTTTGCACCACTGCAGTGTGATCCGGTTGCACACAGGGCTGAGTGGCAAACTGTGCTTATATCAGCTGCACCCATCTCACCAGGGGCTTGCAACTGGGCAGCTATGCCAAAGGCAGGAATACCCAGTATGAAGAAAGCCTGAAAGCACAAGAAAGTTGCCTAGGGTCCCACCACAGGGGGTGATGGTATGGGAGAAGAGATGACATTATAAGGGTAAAGGGAGAAGCAGACAATACTATGGAGCAGGGGGGATGCTGTGGGGTAACGGGGGCAAACCTAGGAGGCGGAGGGATGCTAGAAGTCAGTAAGAGAGGAGGGGTATTGCTATGGGGCAGGGGGCACCGAGAGGGGTAGGGATGCTGCTGGAGTGCAGCGAAGGGGCGTTGTTAGGGGGCAGTGGTGCTGCTATGGGGCAAGGAGGCCAGTGATGTTGCTTTGGGGCAGGGGGGCATTGCTATGGGGCAGTGGTGCTGCTATGGGGCAAGGAGGGGCCAGTGATGTTGCTTTGGGGCAGGGGGCAGTGCTATGGGGCAAGGAGGGGCCAGTGATGTTGCTTTGGGGCAGGGGGGCATTGCTATGGGGCAGTGGTGTTGCTATGGGGCAAGGAGGGGCCAGTGATGTTGCTTTGGGGCAGGGGGGCATTGCTATGGGGCAGTGGGTGTTGCTATGGGGCAAGGAGGGGCCAGTGATGTTGCTTTGGGGCAGGGGGGGCATTGCTATGGGGCTGTGATGCTGCTATGGGGCAAGGAGGGGCCAGTGATGTTGCTTTGGGGCAGGGGGGCATTGCTATGGGGCAGTGGTGCTGCTATGGGGCAAGGAGGGGCCAGTGATGTTGCTTTGGGGCAGGGGGGCATTGCTATGGGGCAGTGGGTGTTGCTATGGGGCAAGGAGGGGCCAGTGATGTTGCTTTGGGGCAGGGGGGCATTGCTATGGGGCAGTGGTGCTGCTATGGGGCAAGGAGGGGCCAGTGATGTTGCTTTGGGGCAGGGGGGCATTGCTATGGGGCAGGGGGTGTTGCTATGGGGCCGGAGGGGGTGGGGTCGGTCCCGGCTTCCCCCGCTCTCACCGCCTCGGGCCGGTCGAACTTGGCGAGGCGGAAGGTCTCCGGGGCGGGCCGGCTCCCCGGTGGCAGCGCCCGGCACAGCGCCCCAATAGCCGCCGGCAACGCCCCAGCCCGGCCCCGCCACATGCCGCGACAGGCTCCGACACTCGCCGGCTAGCGCCGCTCGCCTTCGCTTAAACGGCGCCTCCGCGCTACTGCGCAGGAGCACACGGCCCCGCCGCCGCCTCCGCCTCCGCCTCCCAGGGCGCATGTGCAGGGTGTGCGTGCGCCAGGGACCAGTGAAGCCACGCGGAAGCCGTCGCCCTCGCCTTGCACCCTCAGAACTGCCCTTCCTGGGAGCACGTGACCGCGTGCTGGGCTCCGAGCGCGGGGCCAAGCTGCCGTGGCCTGGGGCCTCCTGGCCGGGGACTGGCTCTTCCGTGCGTGCGCCGCGCTCCGCGCGGTGGGGCAGAGCCCAGCCGCCTGGAAATCCCGCAGCAGGGCCCTAGCGGGTCCAGCCCCGAGCTCGGCGCCAGGCTGGCCTCTGCTGCTGCCCTGGGGGCTAGACGTGCGCAGAGGGGTTTGCAGGAAAGCCAAGAGTCTGAGCTCACCTTACCCCAGCAGCTGGGGCTTTATGTAGGGCATAAAATAGCAGGAGACTGGCAGTAAAATCACCAGAGTGGGCACCTGCCCAAGGTCTCTGGGCCCCACCGGGCTCTAAACATTTATTGCTGCGTGACTGGGCAGGTTCCCGCCAGGAACGGACACAGCTGTGCAGCACCTTGTTGCTGGGACTCAAGAGAGCTGGGGACTCCTAATAAATTTGTTAGTCTCTAAGGTGCCACAAATACTCCTTTTCTTTTTGCGAATACAGACTAACACGGCTGCTACTCTGAAACCTGTGCTACTAGACAGGGCATAAAGAAAAGGAGGACTTGTGGCACCTTAGAGACTAACAAATTTATTAGAGCATAAGCTTTCGTGAGCTACAGCTCACTTCATCGGATGCATTTCATCGAATGCATCCGATGAAGTGAGCTGTAGCTCACGAAAGCTTATGCTCTAATAAATTTGTTAGTCTCTAAGGTGCCACAAGTCCTCCTTTTCTTTTTGCGAATACAGACTAACACGGCTGCTACTCTGAAACCTAGACAGGGCATGTCGTCTGTCCGGGATTTCTTTTTCCTACGCTAGCACTTATGGCGGTAGAGGTTATGTCGTTCAGGTGTGTGGAAAAAAAAAAACCCCCTGAGCGACATGTTTCACCAACAGAAGCACTAGTATGGACAGTACTACTGTGTCTCCCTCTGACATAGCTACTGCTTCTCGTTGGGTGTGGTTTAATTCTGCTGACGGGAGAGCTCGCTGCCATCAGCATAGAGGGGCTACCCAGGAGATTTTACAGCAGCGCAGCTGCATCGGTACAGCTGCGCCACTGTAAGGTGTGTACTGTAGACATGACCAAAGATGATGACGTGTTTCTTTCATCCGTCTTGTGAAAAATGTAGCTATTTTGACATTTCGTCTCAATTTGGGACATAGTCAAATATTGAAATACCAGAATTGCATGTTGGACAGGAATTCTGATTTTCAATCTGCTCCGAGGCGACTTGTAAGTAACCAGAATCAGTCATTTAAACAGGTTTCAGAGTAGCAGCCGTGTTAGTCTGTATTCGCAAAAAGAAAAGGAGTACTTGTGGCACCTTAGAGACTAACAAATTTATTTGAGCATAAGCTTTTCTGAGCTACAGCTCACTTCATCGGATGTGATGCATGCATGCATCCGATGAAGTGAGCTGTAGCTCACAAAAGCTTATGTTCAAATAAATTTGTTAGTCTCTAAGGTGCCACAAGTACTCCTTTTCTTATAGCTGATAACGCAGTCCCAGGCTAGCATCCTAACGCCCAGGACAATTCTTCCTTTCCAGTGCTCTTGCTTATTTATCCAATGGCCACACAGACATAAAACATGTTTTAGAATACTAATAGGAATCTACCAGGATTAGAACATGGCTACTTAGCTAGGCCCACATAGGTAAGGAAAAGATACATAATAAATAACATTTGAGCTACAAACAAAAGTTGTGTTATTATAGGATTACTTTTATTGTGCCTGATCCTGCAAATATTTATGCAAGGGAGTAGGGTTGGCTGAAATGGCATGTGAATAGGTTTACTTAGGCAAGGTAGTTCCATTGACTTAAGTGAAACTACTAGACCAAGTAAGTTACTTACATACATATAGAGCTGCTGGAAAATTTAAAAAGAAAGTCAGAAATTTTTTTTTTAAAAGTTTCCATTTTGCTGGGCTGCCAAGGGATTCACATCTTGTTTTGTCAAAATTGTATTAAAAACTTTTATCAAAAATATTTTTGGACCATTATGAGAATTTTTGTTTGTCAAAATCCTGCTTCTTTTTGAGTAAAAAATGTCAGTTACTCTATTGATAATGTTTAGAATCAAAAATTCCCTTCCAAATGTGGCCAAAAATATTACTGAAAAAAATTGGAAACAGTACGTCACAGAAATTTTAATTTTTAAAAAGGAAAAATAAAAATTTCCAATTAAAAAGCTTTTTGGTCAAAACATTTCAGCTGTACTCCCCTGCAGACATCTGCAAGATTGGGCCTAAAAAGCATGCTTTATGTTAGCCCCCACATTCTAACCCTGTTGGATATCCTGGCTAAAACATAGTTTATGTTTGGCCACATAAAATAGGGGGCTGGACCTTGCAAATAAAGGTACAATGCTGATATCTGCAAGATAATGAGTGTAACTGTCCAACTTCCCTTCTGTCAAAAACAGCAGAACTCTGGAAACGTTTCCCTTTGAACCAGCCACAGTGATCTGGGGATTTATGAGCTTGTTCCCCCACCCACTCACACATACACCTCACTGAGCACCTAAGTCACCCATCACAGGAGAAGGCCCCTTACCTCTTGGCAGGGATTTGTCTGAGCTCCTCTCTCTCTGCTCTTGCCACTTCTTTATATTTGCATTTTGTCTCTCCCTCCCTTTCCATGTTGTGTCACCATGGCCAAGACACGGAGCATCCAGCTGCCCTGCTCTCACCCCAGCACTGTGCTGACCTCACCCTGACATCACAGTGCTGGGCTCTGTGCAGGCAAGATGACGTCATGGTGCTGAGTTGAGACAGGAAGTTCCTCCAGAAAATGTTATGGCGGGGCGTCCCTAAAAGCAGCAGTTCCTGGGACAGACTCAGAGTCTGATCCCCCTTCCTGCAAAAGCCCAGGAGAGAAGGGACTGGCACACTTTGCTCACAGGAGACCCAGGGCTGCTCTACAGATGACCAGTTCCGTGAGCTCGTGCAATAAGCAGGAAGAACTAGATGGGCCACTCAGAAATTAGCAGAGTCTGACCTAATGGAGGCACAACTGAAAACTGAGTGGGGGGAAATGCTTGTCCATATGGCCGGCACAATCCCTG
This sequence comes from Dermochelys coriacea, assembly GCF_009764565.3. NCBI lineage: Eukaryota > Metazoa > Chordata > Testudines > Dermochelyidae > Dermochelys > Dermochelys coriacea. The sequence goes on from NC_050075.1 coordinate 43,670,088, forward strand.
AAGGGGAGATAGAATAGGAAGACGAGGCAGAGGGGGCATTTTACGTCAAAGGGGTTTACCAGGTCAGTAAGACACAATGGGACGGTGAGGAGAAGGGGTGGGGAAAATACTCTGGACAAAGCAAAAACTGTGATGGCATGGACTTAGCAAGAGTGAAAACTTAAATACTTTACTGCAGCAACATTTCAGAGAGCTAACTCTTCTGGAAGAACACACTTCCAAGCCTAGAATTACATTGCAACTTGCTCCCACTTTTGAGTTTCCTCCCCCATCTGCGTCAGTGAGTTGAATGTAGAGGGCGGTTGATCCCTGGTGAGAGAGAAAGTAGGGAATAGGTCCTGCAGGTCAGCCCCATGATGATTATCTCTTTATCTAGCAGACATCACCCAAAACTGAAGCGTGGTGGGAAGCCAGCAATGCAACTTAAAAACAAACCAGAGGGGACTGTACAGACAAGTTTGCCCTGGTTTGAATCACCCTGCAGAGAGAGAGAGAGCTCATCTTAACTTGCTTGGCCCTGTCTGTTATCACTTGTGTCATGATGAGTATAGATGTGTGGCTATCGTGCAGCTGAAAGCCACTCAGATTAGCACAGAGCTGTGTAAATCATTGTGCTTCCTCCTGTAATGTGCACAGTGCAAATGTTTGCTTATCTAGTGACAGATTTTAAAAAAAGCTGAAGCTAGTCCCAAAGGGCAGGCATTGAGCCTGAGAGAGCCAAAGGACTCTTCTCCATAAGGCTGAGCACTTGACACACTTTAGCAAGGGTGCCTTTCTCTGTTCTGAATATTGTTCAATCTGATTGAGACTGTTGGTTCTGTTATTCTGGAGATCAGTGTCTTGCAGGAATACTTCTGCCTGCAATGGAGCTGTCTGTCCACTGGGGGTCATGATTGTTCCAGGCAAAACAAGCTCCAGAGCAGCAGGACCCAGCCCAGCCAAACACAACTTCTGCATTGAATGGAGTCAGAAATCCCTAAATAGTGCAGTGCCCTGATGCTGTGCTGGAATCAGCATGGCACAAAGACAGACAGTGTGGGTGTCAGACAGGCTGTCTGACAGAGCCTTGGCTGGGTGAGCATAGGTCAGAGGTGCCAACACTGTGAGAGCCAGAGGTTGATGTTGCGCTCTGTGTGAGCTGCATGGCAGTGGACTGGTTCAGACATAATAACTGGAACGGGTTACCTAGGGAGGTGGTGGAATCTCCATCCTTAGAGGCTTATAAGGCTTAGCTTGACAAAGCCCTGGTTGGGACAATTTAGTCCTGCTTTGAGCAGGGGGTTGGACTAGATGACCTCCTGAGGTCTCTTCTAACCCTAATCGTCTATGATTCTTTGATTCTATGAACTCCCTTCTGAAATTAGAGCAGTTCCCATCTGGGTGCACAACTGAGTCACACTGGCCTTCCATGGAGTTAACACAGGAGTTAGCCTGCATTGGCGCTGGAGAGCTATATGGAGTTCTGTCAGCAGAAAGAACTTTAACTCTGCCCTTCAGTGACGCCAGTTTCCAGTCTTCTTTCCTTTTGCATATCCTTCAGCCCTTTAGTCATGCAGCTGGTTGCAGAAGGTCCCTCTGATATTATAATGTGATATTTAAGATCAAGAATGTTTTCTTAGGGCTAGTGGAATTTATCAGGCCCAGGCTGTTCTAAGGTTTGAAAAGCCAGTATATCAAAGTCGATTGTCCATATCACTCCCATCCTCATCTTCCCTTTGTCATCTGCTCTTTGTAAGGTCCTGTAGAAGTTTGCATTCTACAGCTGAAGAATTTGTACAGACTTGCATGTAGAAATCGGTCAACCCTACACTCAGCTGATGTGGCAACTCATGGTGTTGGATGCCATCAGATGGTCAAGAGACATCTACATAGAACACATCACTGGACATCGGCAATACCAGGAGGGATGACCTGGAATGCCGATGAGAAGCGCAGTGGGGAAAATAACTGAAATACTTCCCTGATAGATTGTATTTTCTAAATGGACAAAACTATCTAATTCTCAATTACTGAGGGACTATCTTCATTCATTGATATATTTTGCTTTCCACAACCAAATCTCTGTACAACTTTTCATGAGTGATGTACCCGAATACTTGGATGCTAATATCTAAACTGTATTCTTAAATTTATTCACCTAAATCTGGGTTATTGCTGATTATGTACTATTTGTATCATATTTGTATCATATCACTTTTAAAAACAAACTTTATATCTGTGGCTAATCTAGAACTATACCCAGATGTAGAGACACTCTTTTCTCAAACCTATGTATTATATCATTTTAACATTAGCTTTAATAAAAAAAATTTATATCAGTTGTATGCATGATGCCTTGTCACAACACTAATTGTTATTGCTCAAGTCGGCACTATACAATGAGAGGCAAGGTAAGGGAGGTAATATCTTTTATTGGAACAACGTCTGTTGGCGAGAGGGACAGGTTTTTGAGCTTCACAGAGCTTTTCTTCAGCTCTGGGCTTAACAGTGATGTTCTGGACCTCGGAGGGTTGTTTATAGAGAGAGGCTGAAATTTTCAAAACTGTATAAGGGACTGAACGTGGGCATTCATTTCAATAGGAGTGGCATGGCCAAATCCTAAAACATAATGAATCTGCATTTACTAATACTTCTGTAAGTGACGGGTCACAGAATCTTTATGAAGATTGGTGAATGGTGCCTTCGTTATCACCTGTTTGTCCAATCAAGATGTGAAAAGTATCTGTATTATTCAGTGGATTGTATAAGGCTGTAAGGATGGCTAAAATCCCTGTGATAACCACAGGTTTATCATGGTTTCATTTTAACATTTCTGGTCACAGATTCAAGGAAACTGATATTTTAAAATATAAATTAGTTATTTCATCATTTTTTCTTCTCAGCGGCAAAGAGTCCTGTGGCCTACCTTATAGACTAACAGACGTATTGGAGCATAAGCTTTTGTGGGTAAATACCCACTTAGTCGGATGCATGTCGTGGAAATTTCCAGAGGCAGATACAAATATGCAAGCAAGAATCAACCTGCCTCTGGAAATTTCCACGACATGCATCCAACAAAGTGGGTATTCACCCACAAAAGCTTATGCTTCAATACGTCTGTTAGTCTATAAGGTGCCACAGGACTCTTTGCCGCTTTTACAGATCCAGACTAACAGGGCTACCCCTCTGATACTTTTCTTCTCAGGTCACACAAGTCTCGTCAGGAGGCCATACCACTCCCATGTCCTCAATGTGTCCTTAATCCAAGTGCCACATGAGTGGGAAGGGTGGTCTGGAGCATAAGGCACTGGACTGGGACTCAGAAGACCTGGCTAAGCCACAGATTTCTTGTGTAACCTTGGGCAAGTCCTGTAATCACCGTGTCTCACTTCTCCAGCTGTAAAATGGGCCTAATATTCCCCTCTTTCACAGGTGTGCTGTGAAGATACAATCAATTAATGACTGTGAGGTTCTCAGATACTACGACAAAGAGAGCTATATACATACTGTGACAAAGTTCCTCCTCCACCTTGGTGGGTCTTGCGCTTATTGGCGGATTTGCTCGCCTTGGAGCTTCACAGCAGCCCTCAGTTTGGCTGTTTTCGTGAACCCACAGGCCAGGTCAACTCCTCCTGTGTCTGACCAGGAGTTGGGAAGTTTGGGGGGAACCTGGGCCCACCCTCTACTTCGGGTTCCAGCCCAAGGCCCTGTGGAATGCAGCTGTCTAGAGTGCCTCCTGGAACAGCTGTGCGACAGCTACAACTCCCTGGGCTACTTCCCCCTGGCCTCCTCCCAACACCTTCTTTATCCTCACCTGAGGACCTTCTTCCTGGTGTCTGATAATGCTTGTACTCCTCAGTCCTCCAACAGTATGTGTTCTCACTCTCAGTTCCTAGCGCCTCTTGCTCCCAGCTCCTTACACGCGCACCACAAACTGAAGTGAGCTCCTTTTTAAACCCAGGTGCCCTGATTAGCCTGCCTTAATGGATTCTAGCAGCTTCCTGATTGGCTGCAGGTGTTCTAATAAGCCTGTCTGTCTTAATTGTCTCCAGAATGTTCCTGATTGTTCTGGAACCTTCCTTGTTACCTTACCCAGGGAAAAGGGACCTACTTAACCTGGGGCTAATATATCTGCCTTCTATTACTCTCCTGTAGCCACCCGGCCCGACCCTATCACAATACGTACACAGAGATTCAAGATTTGAAGGACAGTCCTGGGCCAATATCCTGAACCTCGGCACCTTTCTTTGTTGAAGCTTCTGCTTACTAGGGCAAGAAACACACGCTGGGTCAGACACCGCATTGAGAAAGAGCCTTCGAAGCACTGCAGGCTAGCATCATCACACAGACTGGTCTCAGCTGGAGGCCTCCGGAAATTCCAAGGAGTTCTTTCTCCAGAGAGCTTGGGGAAAAGTCTCCAGGGCAGGGAGTGATCACTGTACTACCTTACCACTCTTAACCTCTGAACATCACTGTGTCTCATTTCTCTTCTTCTAGACAAGTCCAGTCACAAAAGACTATGGTCTCCACAAAGCAAGAAGGCGCCAAAGGGACAGGGAACTCGACACTTCTGGTAAACATTGAGAACATGGACAGCGGGAAGGGAAAACTGTCAGCAAAGCATTGAGACAATCAGTGCACCAAGCGCCAAAGGAATATTGACCTTCGAGGGCAATGACCAGTTCAACAATCTGCAGCTCAGCAAAATCGCAGATGCACGTGAACTGCAGTGGCTGAAAACCCTCCTCTCCTCGAATGCACTGACATCTCAGAGCCATATATAAAAGGAAACTGGTGCTGAGAGGAGGCACACCAGGGAACTGAAGTGCAAGCCAAGCAAGAGACACAGAATCAACCTCTAAATCAAAACCCAAGTTTTCAGGGACAGGAGGGAGCTGGAGCCAGCCTGAGAGGCTGCAGCACTTATGGGGGGTGGGATGCTCCTTAGCTGAACAAAGAAATAAGTGACTGAGGGAGCAGGGGCAGGGGCTGTTGGACCAGAACACAGGGCAGGGGCTCAGCTCCTGCCCAACCGCCAGCACTTCACAAGGGAAGAAATTCTAATAGGGATCTTCAGAACTGTCTGCCACTGGAGACCTGAGACCCAAGTGTTGATACCTGTGTGATGAGACCATCAGAGAAGCAGGGGGCAATCCCAGCAGAAATATGAGAGCCTGGTCATGGTTGGAATAAGATGCAAGATATGTTTTCTCATTCAGGCTTTCCTCTAAGTACATTTGGTCTTGAGGCTGCTCTCTGGAAAGCCACATCGGCTGCTGCAGGAGGCCATGGCACATGCTCCAGTTCTGAAGAAGCTGTTTGGCACCTAAAGCGCACCGGACTATTACAGCAATAAATGCTTCTTACAGCCACAATGAAATCAACATGCATCATGTTCCCCTGCTCCAGTTTTCCAGTTACCAGGGGCTCTTCTGTGATTGTTAAACAGAATTCAGAGTAGCAGCCGTGTTAGTCTGTATTCGCAAAAAGAAAAGGAGTACTTGTGGCACCTTAGAGACTAACAAATTTATTAGAGCATAAGCTTTCGTGAGCTACAGCTCACTTCATCGGATGCATTTGGTGGAAAAAACAGAGGAGAGATTTATATACACACACACAGAGAACATGAAACAATGGGTTTATCATACACACTGTAAGGAGAGTGATCACTTAAGATAAGCCATCACTAGCAGCAGGGGGGGGAAAGGAGGAAAACCTTTCATGGTGACAAGCAAGGTAGGCTAATTCCAGCAGTTAACAAGAATATCAGAGGAACAGTGGGGGGTGGGGGTGGGGGGGAGAAATACCATGGGGAAATAGTTTTACTTTGTGTAATGACTCATCCATTCCCAGTCTCTATTCAAGCCTAAGTTAATTGTATCCAGTTTGCAAATTAATTCCAATTCAGCAGTCTCTCGTTGGAGTCTGTTTTTGAAGCTTTTTTGTTGAAGTATAGCCACTCTTAGGTCTGTGATCGAGTGACCAGAGAGATTGAAGTGTTCTCCAACTGGTTTTTGAATGTTATAATTCTTGACGTCTGATTTGTGTCCATTCATTCTTTTGCGTAGAGACTGTCCAGTTTGGCCAATGTACATGGCAGAGGGGCATTGCTGGCACATGATGGCATATATCACATTGGTAGATGCGCAGGTGAACGAGCCTCTGATAGTGTGGCTGATGTGATTAGGCCCTATGATGGTATCCCCTGAATAGATATGTGGACAGAGTTGGCAACGAGCTTTGTTGCAAGGATAGGTTCCTGGGTTAGTGGTTCTGTTGTGTGGTGTGTGGTTGCTGGTGAGTATTTGCTTCAGATTGGGGGGCTGTCTGTAAGCAAGGACTGGTCTGTCTCCCAAGATCTGTGAGAGTGATGGCTCGTCCTTCAGGATAGGTTGTAGATCCTTGATGATGCGTTGGAGAGGTTTTAGTTGGGGGCTGAAGGTGATGGCTAGTGGCGTTCTGTTGTTTTCTTTGTTGGGCCTGTCCTGTAGTAGGTGACTTCTGGGTACTCTTCTGGCTCTGTCAATCTGTTTCTTCACTTCAGCAGGTGGGTATTGTAGTTGTAGGAATGCATGATAGAGATCTTGTAGGTGTTTGTCTCTGTCTGAGGGGTTGGAGCAAATGCGGTTATATCGTAGCGCTTGGCTGTAGACAATGGATCGAGTGGTATGATCTGGATGAAAGCTAGAGGCATGTAGGTAGGAATAGCGGTCAGTAGGTTTCCGATATAGGGTGGTATTTATGTGACCATCGCTTATTAGCACCGTAGTGTCCAGGAAGTGGATCTCTTGTGGACTGGTCCAGGCTGAGGTTGATGGTGGGATGGAAATTGTTGAAATCATGGTGGAATTCCTCAAGAGCTTCTTTTCCATGGGTCCAGATGATGAAGATGTCATCAATGTAGCGCAAGTAGAGCAGGGGCATTAGGGGACGAGAGCTGAGGAAGCGTTGTTCTAAGTCAGCCATAAAAATGTTGGCATACTGTGGGGCCATGCGGGTACCCATTGCGGTGCCGCTGATTTGAAGGTATACATTGTCACCAAATGTGAAATAGTTATGGGTCAGGACAAAGTCACAAAGTTCAGCCACCAGGTTAGCCGTGACAGTATCGGGGATACTGTTCCTGACGGCTTGTAGTCCATCTTTGTGTGGAATGTTGGTGTAGAGGGCTTCTACATCCATAGTGGCTAGGATGGTGTTTTTAGGAAGATCACCAATGGACTGTAGTTTCCTCAGGAAGTCAGTGGTGTCCCTCCTCAGGCCCTTCGTTACCAGCACTCCCAGCTATCTTCGAGACACCACTGACTTCCTGAGGAAACTACAGTCCATTTTGTTTTTAATAAAATGTACCTTTTTTAAGAACAAGATTGGATTTTTGTGTCCTAAGAGGTCTGTGCACATGTTGTTTAATTAGCTGGTAACAGCTGATTTCCTTTGTTTTTCTTTCTGAGCTCTTCCCCAGAGGGGGTGGGGGTGAAAGGGCTTGAGGTAACCCACAGGAAGGAATTCCCAAGTGCGCCTTCCTGGGTTCTCAGAGGGGTTTTGCACTTGGGTTGTGGCAGCATCTACCCATCCAAGGTCAGAGAAAAGCTGTGAACTTGGGAGTTTAATACAAGCCTGCAGTATTAATTTTTAGAATCCTTGCAGGCCCCCACCTTCTGCACTCAAAGCGCCAGAGTGGGGCATCAGCCTTGACAATTCCTAGTAATGGCTGGATTTGCTCTGTAAGAAGATGAAGGAAGGAAGCACACAGCTCTGGCAGTCATTCCTGCAGCACTGCTGTAGGGCAAGGCAGCCTCAGGGAGAGATTATAGCTGTGTGTAACTCGAGGCAGAGCTGCTTTATAAATGCCGATTGCAGATACCAGTGGGCCAATCAATAATTCAAGTCTAGCCCCTGGAGGAGGAAGGATGTATCTGAGAATGTTGAAGCCATGTGCATGCTGTAGAAACACCCTAGGTGCTTAATTGGAAGTGCTGAAGTTGCTAGGCAACTGGGGTTCAGGATCGCTTCTGTTCTCAGCTCCCTTTTCCTCCCAGTGTGGTACAACTGTAGTGACTGCTTAGAATCTATTTAAGTGGCACTGGCTTTGGTAAGGTCTAGTAACCCAGGAGGTGAGAGGCAGCTGTGGTACACAGCAGGCAAGCACTGTGCAAGCTTCCCTCTCTCTGCCTCAGAACAGGCGGCACTGGAAAGGACAATGTGATGGGTTGGGTCACAGAAACCCCCTTGGGACTGCCACTTGATGTGCTGAGACTTCTTCAGAACCCTGCCTTGTTGAGCCAGACACACCAGTCTGCTCCAACACAGACCCAGGGTCTGAACCACATCCCCCAAAAACTGCAGACTTAACTGAAAATGGTTTAGAAAGTGCTCCTGTCTCTAGCACCCAGATACCCAGCTCCCAATGGGACCAACCCTCAAATAAATCTGTTTTACTCTGTATAAAGCTTATACAGGGTAAACTCATTAATTGTCCGCCCTCTATAACACTGATAGAGAGATATGCACAGCTGTTTGCTCCCCCAGGAATTAATTACTTATTCTGGGTTAATTTATAAGCAAAAAGTGATTTTATTAAATATAAAAAGTAGGATTTAAGTAGTTCCAAGTAATAACAGACAGAACAAAGTAAGTTACCAACAAAATAAAATAAAACACAGAAGTTTAAGTCTAATACAGTAGGAAACTGAATACAGATGTAATCTCACCCTCAGAGATGTTCCAATAAGCTTCTTTCACAGACTAGACTCCTTTCTAGGAGTACAGTCTTTGTTCCAGCTCAGATAGTAGCTAGGAGATTTCTCATGACTGCAGCCCCCTTTGTTCTGTTCCACCCCCTTTTATAGCTTTGGCACAAGGCGGGAATCTTTTGTCTCTCTGGGTCCCCACCCCTCCTTCTAAATGGAAAAGCACCAGGTTTAAGATTCATTCCAGTACCACGTGACATGGTCACATGTCCTGTGAGACCCCAAACCTTCATTCTTCCCAGCCTGACTCACAGGAAGGCTTACAAGTAAATAGAGCCATCTACAGTCAGTTGTCTTGGTTAATGGGAGCCATCAAGATTCCAAACCACCATTAACGGCCTACACTTTGCATAATTACAATAGGACCTCAGAGTTATATTTCATATGTCTAGTTTCAGATACAAGAATGATACATTCATAGAAATGGAATGAACACATTCGGTAGATTATAAGATTTGTAATGATACCTTACAAGAGACCTTTTGCATGAAGCATATTCCAGTTATATTACATTCACACTTATTAGCATATTTTCATAAAATCATATGGAGTGCAACATCACAGACCCCACAGCAACACTTACAGAGGCCATCTCCCCCACCCCTCATTGCTGTACTAGCTGAACAGGTCACCATCAGTAACCCACACACTGGTCAAGGGGGGGAAGTAGCCCTTTCAAATATAACAGTTTTCAAATGGGGAAACTGAAGCACAGATGGATTAAGTGACTTGCCTAATGATGGCTGGTTGAGCTGGGAATTGGTCTCCTGTAGCCTAGTCCAGTGCCCACGGCCATCCTTCCTGTGCTCCACAGCTGCTTCCACCTTACTGTCAGCTTTTCCATGGACTCTGTGATTAGCTAATCTCATCCTGTGTAACAGCAGGTGGATCACAAAGGTTAATTGATTTATGATTAGTTTCAGGTTAGTAATTTAGTTTAAAATTAATTTTTAAATGGGTCCTTTGGGGACGTTAGCTGTCAGCCTTTGGTCCCAAATGATCTCAGTAAGGGGACATCACAGACTCTTCAAACTTCTCAGTTAGTTGAAACTCACTGGAATCTTGCACACTGGCTGCATTTGAAGAAATTGTTTTAGGATTCATGGGTCCCTCCTGAGATCTGCAAATAGAACAGGAGTACTTGTGGCACCTTAGAGACTAACAAATTTATTTGAGCATAAGCTTTCATGAGCTACAGCTCACTTCATTGGATGCTCATGAAAGCTTATGCTCAAATAAATTTGTTAGTCTCTAAGGTGCCACAAGTACTCCTTTACTTTTTGCGAATACAGACTAACATGGCTGCTACTCTGAAACCAAATAGAACAGGGAGTCAACACAGAAAAGGGCCCACAACCCCACGCCCCCAAGCACAGCCCTTACCACATTCTTTGTGGTCCTCACTGGTTCCCATTGCCATCCATCTGCGGAGCAAATCAGCCCCTTCTGAGTCCATTGCAGTAGGTGGGGGGAAGAGGAACTTGCTAGTTCTGCACTGAACAGCCTGAAGGGATGTTCTTTGCCTGAACTCTGGCACAGACTACTTCTGTCCTGAGCTCCTAGATGGACCCTCAGAGGGGAAGGAAGCCATCTATTTAAGCACAAACAGCAAGAAAAGCAGCAAAGGATATGAAATTTAATGCAAAAAACCAGTACAGAAGAAATGACTAAGAAAAGAATGAAATTACATTCCTTTCCTTCTCACACCACATCCTCCTGCCATTGCCTGCCTGCCAAGGCACTGAGCTGGAGTCATGCTAAAGAACTGGGCCACTGCAACCTGCACAGGTCTGAGGAGCCATGCAAGCTGCAACAAAGCAGGGCATACATGGTATCCTTTTCCAGACATGCCCACTGCACCTGCCCAGCTCTATCCAGCACCGCAGAGTCAGTACGTTCCACACAGCTCACTCCAGCTCTCTGGATCAAGTGCATAATGTCCAGGCAGGGGTGAAAGTAACTTAAAGGACTTACCAGTATGCCGGATTCCTGAGCGGGGGCATGGCCTCAACTGGAAGAGGCCGCGGCTGGGAGCCCCGGAGCCTTTAAACACCAGCCTCAGGAAGCCGGTCCGACCGGGCACGGCGTACCGGCTCTTGCCAGTATACCGTACTGGTTTACTTTCACCTCTGTGTTCAAGGGACGAAAAGCACTGGGCCATTTGTTCCCATTGTTGGTTTCCAGCACCAGAATTCCCTCAACCTTCTTTTCTGGAACACTTTGCGTCACTGCCCCTCCCAGTGCTATTGCTTATGGAGTTTAATGGAGGAGTTTGGTGTGCATGGGTCGGTTTGAGAAAGGCACTGCTGGAAGGTTGGCTTCCATATGAGGCAGAGCTAAGGTTGGGCCTGTGGTGAACAAACTTGTGGCAGCGGTAAGGGGTGTGTCGGTGTTGGGGGGTGGAACAGAGGGTATGTACTGTTGGGGGCTTGTCATTACTGGATGTCTGCCAGGTTTGCTGTGTGTGTGCAGCCATAGCTCTTTCATAACCAAACTGTTCTGGGTATTAATTTTTGATAAATGTAAGATGCAAAAATACAATTAATTACAAAGAGAGAGATTGTGTCCGATGGTCCAAGCCTCCTCCCTGTGAGATTGGCATCAAAATCATCAGATTTTTTAAACCCACCCACCCACACACACACGTATGTCTGAATTCTGATTTTGGAGCCGGGGGATGCTGCCCTTTGTGGGATCACTGTCTGTTCAAACTACTAGCTTTGATGCACAAACATGTAAGCCCCCCTTTGGCTGCTCAGAGGGGCAGTTCCACATGTCCTCTCCTAGTCCTTGGAGTGGAGGAACTGCTGTTGTGTTCTTTCCATCCCCCACCCCATCACTATCCTGTCTCCTCCTGCCCCTCCCAATCTTATCCCACACAGTTTTTCACATTATCTCCCACTGCTCCTCCATAGTTTTGTTCAATGAAGGACAAAGACTCCACCTCCAGCCAATCAGATTTAGAACTGTGCTGAGCCATGGAACACTTCCAGATGGCCACTAGGCTGTGTTTGTTGTGGATTGCAATAAGAATTAGTGGGCCCCAGAACCCAAGAGGATGCTAGAATTTCTCTCACTCCTCAGCTCTTGGGGTATATTTTGTGCCTGGCCTGGACTGAGTCCATATTTTTTTATTCCAGAATCGTAAAACTATCTGTAATCTTCTTGGGAACTCAGTTTCTAATTTAGTCCAGCCCCGAATGCCTCTGACCCCAAGCCCCAGCATTCTCCAAAGCTTTGTGTCATGTTAATAACAATTCAGTGCATTTCCCAGGCCCCCGAGTGTCAGGACAAAAATGTAAGTTGTTAATGTTCCCTGCTTTTCAAGTAGGAAATCCCAACTATCAGTGGAATCTGGGCTGACTCCAGTACTCCCAACCCTGACAGTCACCTTTTCCTCTAGCTTTTAATAGCTTGCTGGGGCGAGGGATGGGGGAGGAGTAATATTTTTACTTTTCACTCTCATAACTCAGTCCGTTAAAACAAGACAGTGGCTTGGGGTATTGGCATTGGGGCATGGAGCCATTCACATTCAGCTCACTGCTTCCAAAGTCCAAACCAATGAAGCTCTTTCCAGCTAAGTGGACAAGTGCCATCATGACAACTGGCAATTATTGGCCCATTGTTGGCAGTGTCAATAGAGGAGACAAGAGTCAAATAGACCACAGAGAAAGAGCTTTCCTGTCACCCCTGCCAGGGATGCTCCTGGGTAGATCTGAGCCACAGTTTCAGGGGCCAGTGTGAGTGAAGCTCACGCTTCTGCTGCCTGTGTTGGACCGGCTCTGTGGATCATTAGAGAGCTGCCATCTGCAGGACTGACAACATTAAAAACTGCAATAGCTCCAAAAAAGACAGCTACCCTATGGAAAGTCTCCTGAAATAATTGTTGTAAGCCAGGGGGTCTGTTTCTTTAGTGACTTCATTCTGTAATCAGGAAAGGGAATTGCATCCTGATGCTGATGGGAGATGGGGAAAATGTCAGACTCCGGGGACGTGGCTATGCACCCTGGGCAATTATTTCTGGAGAGTTTAATGGGACAATTGCAGATCCTTGTCTTTCCAAATACGTGTGCACATAAAGTGACACAATATGTTTCTCTGATATAGTACCTTTCATGTCCCAAGACATTTTATATTCTTAAATAAGGGAATTGCAGCTATGAATAATACACATCAGCAGTAGGAGAGTGAGATTTAGAGGCCGAAGCAGCAGGAAAAGATTCTTTCAGGTGGGCTTTGAAAAGATAGGGCAAGCGGATACCGCAAAGAAAAACAGTGTTGTAGGAACTCCAGGAGAGAAGGTGCTCATATCCTGAGATCCAAGTCTCGGGCACAATGCCTTTCAGAAAGAATCTGCCAAATTATGTCCCTAACTACCTCTCTACCCAGTAGACTAGTATCTACCCAGAGCCACAAGATGAGGAATCCGGATAGTCAGCAGTCTACTGCTGTCTAGCAAACAGTTGTACAGTGTGTGGTGTCCTCTTCCAGTGGTTTGTCCACACACAGACTAACTGTCAATCTCTGCTGCCATTTACTCCTTTAGCTCAAGAGGCAGAAGATTTTGTGTGTGTGTGTATTTAAAAATTCTGGGTTCAAACTGACTGTCTCCGGGGGTGAGGAGCATAGTATCCAGGATCAGGCCCTACATTAGTTCTGAATGGGATCCACTCCTACTCATTTATCAAACAGCTAATGAAGATAACTAATATCAATTCCCGCGTACCAGCACATGAAAGAGGAGCGAAATTATGATTAGTCTTTTTAAAAGAAAACCTTGCATTTCCATCGAGGAATTATACCAAAATGCAGCCCCGATTCTAAAAGAGCCTACATCGGTGGGACTCTATGCCCACAGGGGACCACCCTGAATTCAGGCAGGCTCTTCCTGAGATCCAAGAGGCTGCTCCTACGGTGTTTGTTGCACGATCAGGCGCTAAAAGACAGGCTGTGTTCTGTCATCTGATAGCTGAAGATCCTCCATCAATTGCTGTGAATTACAAGTAGTATTTTCAAAAGACCCTTGGTTCCAAGCCAGGATCAGGGTCCCAGAATACTAGATGCTGTACATACACCTAAGACAGGTGTACAATGGGCCACTATAGCAGTGTCAGGTCAGGGGTATACTTTTTTTTTTTTTTGGTGACATTTCTATCCTGGCACCCACCCACAGTTATGCTGGCATAAAAGTCCTTTTGCTGATCTAGCTTCTATCGCTCACCAAACCAACATCAGCTGGACTATCAATAGCACTTTTTTGCTGGTGTAAACTGCAGCGACACTAGGAGGGTTTGCTGGCATAGCTACACTGGCAAACTTTTTCTAGTGTAGAATAGGCCCTTATAAGAGAGGGTCCTTGTCTTCAAGAGCTTACTGGCTAAATAGACAAGAACAAAGGCTGGGGAGAAATGGCTCTTTTCATCATCAAAACAGAATGAGCAGGGCACTGACATAAGCCTGGTGTGTTAGCAAATAAAAGAAAGAGAAAAAAAGAAAGAGAAACTGGAGCTCTCTCCTGGCAATGGTCTCCTATCCCTTAATGTTACTTTCAACAGCTTTCTCATTTTTTAAAATATATTTTAATAATTGCCCTGGAATAATACGGTTCCATGTATTTGTAGTAACTCTTTGCCTGTTTCTAATCCCTCTCCCTCCCCCCACTGCCTTGTGCAACTGCAGTGTTGCTGGCTCTCACCCTATTTAGTGATTTTCTTAAAGTCCTGGCTCCTGAGAATGAGAATTTTGGCTTTTGTGTAGAAACACAACACAATTTAAACCAGGCCCAACTGTGGAGAAAAGACTGAACATGTGACCTAATGCACACGAAAGACTTTGCCAGAAGCCAGAGAATAAGGACACCACACTTAAAAAAAAAATCACTCATGATTTTTAAGACAATTAATCTCATGCTTTTCAGTGCTTGGGTCTGGCCATGCTACAGCAATCCCACCCAGTGATTTGAGTGGCTTCTCGTGGGAGTCCTGCCCCTCCTCTGTTCCTACCCATGTTACCCACCAACAGCCAATTCTCCCCAGAGAAGTCTGCTCACTGTATGGTGGCCACAGGAGTTGGTGATCCAGAGCAGAGGGACGGCCTGCCTGGGGATATTAGCACCTGCACCAATGCACCGGAATTAACACTATACGGCAAATCCCAGCCCGAATGCTCAGAAAGAAATTCTTTCCCCTACTCCCCATAATTCCCCCACTGACCTTGCAAAAGAAAAGCACTTGTGGAAACCAAGGGTTCACTGAGGTATCACTCCCCCACTTGGTGCTGAGCACGTGCCCCTGTGCAATGTTCTGAGCCCTTTGCACGCTGTACTCTGACACTAACAGGGTGGGAGGGGTAGCTTGTACTGCCACTCCCTGTGCTGTGCCAGCTCTTGGGATAGAGGGAGGACTTCAGTCCATAGGGCCAAGTTGGCACTACTCACACCCTCCCCAACACAGGTTACAGGACACAGGTTACAGGGCACACCTTCCCCAACACAGGTTACTAGTACTGCTGTGTGATCCCTGGGCATGTTCTCTCCTACAGTCACACCTTCCACACTCCTTCCCATGCTGACCCCTCTGGGAAGCTGCCAGGGGCCGAGGGCCAGCTCGGACAAACAGCTCTGCATGGCGCCAGAGCAACAGACACTCCTCCACAAATGCAGCATAAAGGAGGCACTTGCCTCCCAAAACATTGGGATGGAGGCAAAGGGAGCTGCATAAGAGTCAATACATGTGACACGTCTGCTCCGCCCCAGGGCCCAGTGTCAACTGGCAATCTGCAGTGCTAGGCTGCACACGTCTGGGCACAGCACGGTCAGGGGAGCTGTTCTCAGAGCAATGCGCTCGCTTACTTGGCTTACATTGCAATCAAAAGGGTTTTGTCTGAACTCTTTATTGTACATTTGTCTTCATTCTCAGCTCGCTGGAAACAACAGAAGGAGCAATTCATTACATGGGAGTGTGGCTGTGTTAGAGATCGGGAATAACTGATTTTTGGTGCGCTGGCAATTTTGAAAAAACAGTCTGTTCAGGTCAAAACAAAGTGAAAAATTCTGAAATTTTCACTGTGTAAACGACGTCCATTTTGGGTCAAATGAAAAAGTTTGTTCAACCTGAAATATCTTATTTCTGGGCATCTTTACAGGACTAGTGGTCAGAGGAGGTGCTGTCTGCCATTAACCCCGTGGTTAGGCCTCTCCTCCAGTATATGGCAGACTGACATTCAATTCACCCCTCTGCCTGATGTAGAAACATGATTGTATTTGGGTCTCCCACCTCCTAAGAAAGGCCCCCCCACCACAGGGGTCTTGCGGGGCAGCTTTCTCTCAGCGCAAATCTACACTTGAAATACTACAGATGCAACTGTGCCACCGTAGAGTTTCAGCAAAGGCACTATCTATGGGAGGGGTTCTCCCATTGACACAGGTAATCCACCTCCATGAGAGGTAGTAGCTAGGTTGACTAAAATATTCTTCCATTGGATGTTAGGTCAGCTTAACTACGCCACTTGGGGATGTGAATTTTTCACAGCCCTGAGTGACATAGCTAAGTCAACTTAATTTTCTAGTGTAGACCAGGCCTCAGTCTCTCCTCCTACTCAGTCAATACAGCTCCTGACCAGCAGCAGCCCCCACTATTCCAGTACTGACCCCCCCGAACACAAACATGAACACACACACACACACCTGGCAAAGCTCCTGACCTGCAGTTTTATTGGCTGAGTTGATTAAGCCAACGAGATTGAAGTATGCAAATGAACTAGAGAGAGGGAGTGATGACAGGCTGATTTACCTCTGAGGTCACAATGTTCCCCTCCAAGCAGCTCCACCTGGGCAGTGTGGAAATCCAGTTTTCCAGTGCTCAGTTTTCCAGTTGTCACAAAACCCACACTAGACGTACACAAAAAATAAAAAGGCTTAACCTTGTGACCTTTGCACTGCAGTAACAGAAGTGTGTTTTGCAACAGATATAGGCTGAAGGTGGCAGCATTGTCCTCATGGCTTTACAGGCTGACTACACAGCCGTATAACCCCACCTGTCAGAGTCAGGTTAACTGAAAGAGTCTGGCTACCACCCAACCCATACATGTGGAGCACTAGGAATCAAGCTTAGCTGGAACCAGAGGCTTTCTGCGCTGCTCCCCAGCCTGCCCACTGCAGCCTCCGGCTTTTTTGTTGGTCATCAGATATTTGGGAAGCAGGGGACAAGTTTTCCTCCCAGCTAACACGAGACACACTCTCTACCCCAAATGCTGGAGGCAGCTGTAAGAGTCATTCACTCCCTTCCATGGACCAGCCCCTCTGCAGAGAATGAGTGACCTAGGGGCTGGTCAGGCACGGGAGAGAGAGCCCTGAGGCGTTCCATGATCTCATGGGTGGGCTGAGACTGGGCAGGAGAGAAGAGCTCTGGGATGGAGGATCAGAGAAAATATGCAGAGGATTCCCCGCAGAGTAGCAAGGCTTATGGGAAGTGCTGAAAAAGAGAGAAGGGATGGCTCATCCCTCCCCCCCCCCGCAGAGAAATAAAGGGGAGTGGCCCCTAGTGCTGCCACACAGCAGGGCAAGGTGCCATCTACCTGGACATTAAGAGATGCCTCCCTTGCCAGCTCCCTGGGAGTAGGTCAGATTTTGCAAGTCAGTAAGTCCTCATCCATGGCCAGGGCACTGAGGCGCCATGGTAACGCGGACAGATAATAATACAATGCAAACATTGTGCAAATTGGGGATAAGACTTTGAGAGGCCCAGTGCAGCCCAGTCTTGCCACTTAAGCTGCCAAACACAACATGGCAGAGATGGGACATCAGGGCCCTTATTATAATCAGCAGTGATCTCACCTGCCAGCTCAGACCTACCCCATCTCTCTCTCTGGCCCAGCCTCCCTGGGCCCTACTTAGACCTGCCTAACCTCAGGATCTCCAGTCCTTAGGGCTTCTCTAGGAACTGCAGAGCTTTTGTAGGAGTGCCAGGGCTCCACAGCAGTGAGAGGGCTGCTGAACAGAACAGGATGGGGACAGGAAATGCTGGCCCAGTGGTTAGAGCCCTACCCTGGGAGACCCAGTTGAGTACCTTGCTCTGCCACAGAATTCCTGTGTGACCCTGGGCAAGTCACTTTGTCTCTGTGCCTCAGTTACCCTCTGTACAGTGGGGCTGTAACCCTACTGCCAACAGCATTGGCAGCAACAAGGACCAGGTCCTTATTTTAGGGGATTCTCTACAATTTGTTAATTTTTGGCTTGAGCTCCCACTCAATAATCTGGGAACCTAATACTACTCTAGGCACCTTTGCTAGGCAAATCTGTGCCCACTCATAAGCACAGAGGTTTAAACCAACTAACTTTATGGTGGGAGGGAGAGAAAAGGGAAAGGCCAGCTTGAGTGGGACAAATATTTACAATTTAACATCTTCCACCCCCAGTTACCTCAGGGAGCACGGAGCACATGTCACAGGCCCAAACAATTGGACCCTGAATGGCTGATGCAGTTTGTTCTGCCCCCTGCCTCTCACTCTCAGTTTGTAGGTTCCCAGCTTCCTCACTCACAGCTTGTGGTCCCAAGAGTCCAGGAAAACCAGGGTCCCTGGTTGGTAGGCAGCTCTCGGGCTCTCCCACCTGTCCTGCAATACTGATTTCAGCAACTAGGACAAGGAGGCCTCCCCAGGCTGATGCAGATGGTTGCTGTGAATCCTTCTGCTCCTGCTGTAGTGCGTGCAACTGCTCTCACTCAGCTGCTCCGGCTGCTGCTCTCCTGCTGGGAGCTGTGGTCTCTGGGTGAATCAAGTTGCTGCTTTGAGCTGCCTACTGCTGGGTTCTGACCTCTGCTTGCCACTAGCTAACCAACAGGAGCCTCTGGTGAGCTCTGCTCACAGTAAAACAATTCCAGCTCTTAACTCAGCTTTTGTAGATAAGTGAGAATCAGTAGCTTTAAGAGCACCTCAGAGTCCTTAGCACACAGAAAAGTATTCACAGGAGCAAACTGGAAACATGCAATCTCTCTCTCACTCTTTGTTATCTGGCTCTAGCCAGGGTCTCTTACCGCACCTTGGCAAACATCAGTTACCATTAGGGTGACATCATACTCAGTCATTGTCCAGACTTTGCCCAGGTGGGTTCCCAACAGGGTAAACTCAATAATATGCTCCCAAGTATAAAACTTAGTCAAATTATACCCCTGTGTCCCCAAACTATCTGCAGTTACTATGTAAACGAGGCCCTGCCTTGCTCCGTCGACTCCCTTGCTCTCCAGTAGATGTCATCGGAGAGCTCACTCGGTTATCTTCTCCCATAGGCTTCAGGCCACAGGGCCGACAGAGCTAATCGCACTGCCCCGCCCCACTGGGGGGTTGTGAGGATAAAATACAAAGAGTTTGAGGTGTTCAGACACTACAGTGTTGGAAGCCAGATAAGCACCTTTGATAATCATACAGTGATGGCCCATGCCATAGAGGAGACACTTCTGGAGTCTCCCAGCTGTTCGGGTTCACCAACGATGCTGCAGGTGATGTATCATTTTCCTGATTGAAAATTTGGTTTTCCAATGGAAGACAGAACCCCAGGGACAGGTTTCGGGTGGTTTAATTAGGAGGGAAATGTCTGCTTTACGATTCCCCAAAGCAGGCCCTACCTCTTCGCCTCAGCTCTTATACCTTAAGCTTCTGGACATAGCATTAGTAAGACTAGTGGATTACTGGTGTCCACACTGGAAAAGGAATGTTGAAAATCTGGAATGGGTTCAGTCAAGAAGACTGATGAAGCTCAATTTAGTATATCCAAGAGATGATGGAGAGGTGACTTGATCACAGTCCATGGGTACCAACAAGGGGAAAAGATTTCTGATAACGGAAGGCTCTCTGATGAAGCAGACAAAGGCATGAGAGGATCCAATGGGCAGAAACCAAAGCCAGACAAACTCAGATTAGAAATAAAGTGCACATTGTTAACAGGGAGGATAATTAACCTTTGGAACATGGGGACGTGGTGGATTTGCCATCACTCGGAGTCTTTAAATCCAGATTGCAAGTCTCCTTCCCAGAGATCTGCACTAGCTCAACCAGAAGTTATTGCAACTGATGCAGGAATTAAAGGGTGAGGTTCTCTGGCCTGTGCTATGCGGGAAGTCAGCCTAGATGATCACAATGGTCCCTTCTGGCCTTGGAATCTATGAATCCATGGAAACCCTTACTCCTCCCTGGGGCTGAGCCCTTCGCCCTGCTCTTTCACTGGGTGTAGGATCCACACTGTGCTGAACTCACTGTGACTCTCTCCCTTGCCACTGGGACCATTCACTCTCTCTGCCTCCCACAGGTCTGAGCCCCATCTCTCTGCTGCCTGGGCTTTCTCACTGCTTTGGCCCTAGTGTCCTATTCTGTCATGATAGATTCCTGGTACTAGGCTCTCCCCCGAGGGTCCTAGATCCATCACTGCCACTTCACTGAAGTGCAAGACACACTTTTTTCTTTCTTCTCTGGTACTAACATGCTACCAGTCTGGGACCCAGGGCCTTTGTCCCTGCAGCTACACAGGCCATTCTGGGCTTGGTAACGTTTGCCCCCGTCCTGTTCCAGCCATGACTCTGTCTGGTATCAGAGCATGCCACTCTGCCCCCGCCAGCATGACCTTGCACACAGGTCATGGCAGCCAGGATGGTGTCAGGCCCATGTTGTTCCAGAAGTACCTGGATGGCCAGTATTTGGGGGTGCAGTGGCCACCCTACTTGCAGCATCTACTGCTATTCCAGCCCCTGCTGAGTAGAGGCTCATTCAGACACAGGCTCTGTCTACATGACAACTAGCTCCCGCAAATAGCCTGTGCCAGCTGACTCGAGCTGCAGGGCTGTTTCATTGCTGTGTAGACTTGCGAGCTCAGGCCACAGCTCTGGGACCCTCCTACTTCATAGGGTCCTAGAGCCTAGACGCCAGCCCAAGCCCAGAAGTCTATACAGCAATGAAACAGCCCCACAGCCTGAGCCTGAGTCAGCTGGCACGGGGGCTGATTGCTGTGTGGACATACCCTGAAAGACTAGTCATCGCAGAGAGAGGGGCAGTATTGAGGTGTGTTTAACTCATTTCCACTTGGGACAGTGGGAAGAACTGAACCCATCTCTTTGGAGGCAAAAGGTGAGTCACCCACCCAGGTAACAGCAGGCTGGATTTTAAAGAATATGGTTGTTGGGGTGTGGTTCTTCTCTTAATTTTAAACTAACAACGATTTCCTCAAAGTTTGACTCAACCGGTGACAAGTTGTGCTTTGTTTATGCCAGTGCCTTGGTAACCAACCACATTCATAACACTCCTCACCGCACTGTTTGCTGTCTGTTTCCAGGGATGACGGATGTAGCTCATGGTCTCTTGCTGATTGTCCTGTGAACACACCAGCAGCAGCGACGGAACTCCCTGATGTCTCATCATCCTGACCCAGGATTGAGCCCACACCCGTGAGACAGCATTAGCCTTTCATTCGGGGAGAGCATCCCAGATTTATTACCCTATCAAAGGCCCCTTTGCTGGGCCAACCTAGCTTCCCAGCCAGGAGGTTTCCTAAATTGCCTTCTCTGCCTTCCCCAGCCCAGCTATTGCACACTCCAAGTTTCCATCTTTGCAAGTCAAGGATGAACTAGCACCTTCCCCAAGAGCCAGCCTCTCCCGTGCCAGTCCCACTGTGCCAACACAGGCAAAATGCACCCCAGGATGTGGCTGTGGCTTCCTGTTTGGTAAGCCATGAACATAGGTGGCAGTAGGATGCCACTCCTTGAGGAGATCTGATTCTCTACTGGGCCAATGCTGGAGTTACATGTACACTGAGCCCTCAGACTGCAGGCTTTTGCAGTTCCTGTCCTAGGTCTCTCAAACACTTGGTCACTCCATTCCTTCATTCATGCAGCATCACCCCCCACTGGGCCCAAAGGTCTTGATTGCCTCTTTGAGTACCTGCTCCCCCTCAGGAGGTTGGTGGAAGAATCCACACACATGCCCCGATGCTGACCTCTAGCTTGCTCAAGAACTGTTTTAGCCTTAGCAGAAGAGTTGATCAAGCCTTTGCTCCTGGCTAATCTATAGAGGGCTCCAGCTGAGCAAGCTGGGACTTTTTTTGAGGCCAGCTGCCATTTTGAGTTTGCTTCTGGTCCTTCCCCTGCTGCCTGGCTCCATGTAGGTGCTCTAGGGGCATTTCTGCTCCTGGCTCAAAACAGGAAGTGAGGAAGGATATGAAAAAGGAAATAGGTTTAGTGAATAGCCCCAAATGCAACACAACTCACTCCCCTTTGTCAAGCTCACTCAGCCTGCTCCTTATTGGCTCTTTCCCAGCATTTCCGTGCTGTGTCATTGACCATCCCAGGTTGCTCCTTCCCAGGCAGAGGCCAAAAACAATCCATTAAACAAGGATCTACTTAGTTCCAGCTCAGCTCTACCAATATATCTACATAAGTCTGCTGGCCCTTCCCTCCAACTTCAGCAAGGAATCATGGGGCCAGGCCCCAGTTTTTCGTTTCTCTGCCTCCACCTCCAGGAACCCTGTGAAATCTTCTTGCCTTGCTCTTCGCAGACTGGGGCTGTTAATTTGTTTCCTTTTTTTATGAATCCCCTTGAGAGGAAATGCTTCATTAGCCATCCTGCAACCACCAGGCAGGATTTCTTTCCTCCTTCCAGAGGCAGTGCAGCTAGTGCTTGGGGCATTGTTGCTTTACTGGAGACATAACATGTCAGAAGGCTCCAGCTAGGAGCTGCAGAACCTGGAAATACCTAGATCTTTCCATAGAGCCGATCACCAGAGTATCTGTTGGACAGCCTCACAGCATTTGCCACACAGGGAGGTGTGCTGTATCTGGGTTAACTGACTCAGTGTCACCAGGGGCCTGGACAAGACCAACAGTGATGCTTGAGAGAAGGTGGGTTCTGGCTTGCTAGGTGGTGGTGGAGGAGTGCTATGGCAAAGCTAGAACTGCCTGAGGTCCCAGCCATCCAGCCAGATGCAGGTGCCGCTTGATCAGCCAAGGGTCCAATAAGGCATCTTGATCCTTCACTTGAGTAACAAAAAGGCAGACGGACATTTTATCCCTCACTATTTGCTCTGGATTTTCCCCCTCCCCATGAAGCACCATCTCTGCCTTCTCGGGACACATTCCACTGAGCTAATCCTCACCCAGCCCCCTGCACAGAGGGGAAAACAAAAAATGCACAATGAAAGGAATATGAAGTTGAATGTCATCAGCATGCTGGCACTGCAGCCCTTGCTGCCTTTCTATCTCCCTAGCCACATGAGACTGTGAACCGGGGGGAGGATCAAAACTGAATCATGCAAAACCCCATGCCTGGGAGCAGAAGAATAATTAACCCAAGGAACCCTCCGGGAACCCTCAAAGAGAAAAGGACAGGCCTGTTTTGGATACATGTATTTTCAGTTGGTTTTTCCTTCTGTCTCGTAGCTATAATTCCCCTCTTCTTTCATTAGCCCCTCAACAGGGGGAGTGTTTGAACCAGATTTCTCTACTGCTCTTCTACAACAGATACATCAGATGCTAGCACACCACAAGGGGGCAGGGCACTAGACAGAGGCAGGAGACCTGGGTTCTATTCTGGAGTGGTTTTACCTCCGTATTTGGCACTGATGTGACTGCTGCTGGAATACTGAATCCAGTTATGGTGTCCACAGTTCAGGAAGGATGTTGATAAATTGGAGAGGGTTCAGAGAAGAGCCATGAGACTGACTGAAGGATTAGAAAACCTGCTTTGTAGCGATAAGCTAAATAGATTGAGCTCTTTTGAATCTAACAAATGAGGTTAAAGGGAAGGACTCAATCACAGACTACAAATACCTGCATGGGTAACAGAAAGTTGATAGAGGGCTTGCTCTAGCAGGCAAACGTCTACCAAGATCCAGTGGTTGGAAGTTGAAGCCAGACAAATTCAGACTGGAAATATGGCATACATTTTAATCGGTGAGAGTAATTAAAATTGACCCAACTTACCAAGGGTCATGGTGCATTCTCCATCACTGGCAATTTTTCAATCAAAATGGGGTTTTAGTTTGTTCTTTTAAAAAAAATACGCTCTCATTCAAACAGGAATTAATTAGGGAAGTTCTCTGGCCTGTGTTACACAGGACATCAGACTCAATGATCAGACTGGTCTCTTTGGGCCTTGGAAGCTATGAAACACATACACAAAACCCTAGAGCTGGTAGGAAATGTTTTAAAATGTTCAAAACTGGATGAGATTCTGTGGATTTTCCCTCCTCCCTCCACTTCTGTAAGCAGCTGCATCAGTGACACGGAAAGAAACACAGTTCAGAGTCACTCTTAGCAAAAGGCACATGGGCTTGTATAAAAATCAGAACCAGCGCAGGTTCACTCCAAACCCAAACCTTGCCTGAGACTGTAGGACAATCACTTCAGTTTTGTTTTCTTTTACACACCCTCCCTCACTTCCTGGTTTTTCAGCCACAAGTGGAAATACCTCAGATTGATGAGAATAGCTTCTGTGGCAGATTCGGGTTTTCTGAATTCACAAACCAAGCACATTCACAGACTAAGGCGGTTTTGAGAAGCACCACAGCTATTAGATAAGCACTTAATGATTCTCCGTCATTCAGCCCCTTACCCTTCCCTGTCATGGTCTCTCTCTTTCACCAGCTATGGGGTGGCAGTGAAAGTGGTTGTGAAACAAATGTTCATCTCCTGGCTTCAGGGAGCAGAGATGCTGAAAACCTGCACTCCATGAGATGGATCTGGAAAATCCATCAACCCTGGAAATCCAGAGGGTGTCATGAACATTTCTGACTTACCCTGTGGCCGTTAGAATTTTGTTTGGAGTTATTCATGGCATGAAAAAGAGTTTGGCTTAGTGTCAATAATTCTTTTTCAGAAGGTTGGGCAAACAGAGGAGCAGATACAGGGAGTAGGCCATGGATCTGGTGACTGTTCTGTATGACTAGGGCCCTACCAAATTCACGGTCCATTTTGGTCACTTTCACGGTCATAAGATTTTTTAAATAGTAAATTTCATGATTTCAGCTATTTAAATCTGAAATTTCATGGTGTTGCAATTGTAGGGGACCTGACCCAAAAAGGAGTTTTTTGGGGGGTCACAAGGTTATTGTGGGGGCAGGGGGTTGCTATACTGCCACCCTTACTTCTGCACCTCTGCTGGCGGTGGCCCTGCCTTCAGAGCTAGGTAGCTGGTGAGTGCTGGCTGTGAGCCCAGCTCTAAAGGCAGCAGTGCAGAAGTAAGGATGGCATGGTACAGTATTGCCACCCTTACTTCTGTACTGCTGCTGGTGGGGCACTGCTTCAGAGCTGGGCACCCGGTCAACAGCTACCTCTCTCCACTGCCAAGCTCTGAAGGCAGCACAGAAGTAAGGGTGACGATACCATGACACTCCCCCCCCCCCCCCAAATAACCTGGTGATCCCCCTGCAACTCCCTTTTGGGTCAGGACCCCCAATTTGAGAAACACTGGTCTCCCCATGAAATCTGTGTAGTATAGGGTAAAAGCACACAAAAGACCATATTTCACGGTCCGTGACGGGTTTTTCATGGCTGTGAATTTGGTAGGGCCCTATGTATGACGTTAGAAGAAATCCTGGCCACACTGAAGTCAACGGCTGGGGGGAAAATGCCTTTGAGGGTTAGAAAAAAAAAAGATACCTTACAGAGAGAATCTGAAAGAGCCCAGTCTGGTTAGCTTATTAAAAAGAAGATCAAGAGGTGACTTGATTGTACTGTACAAGTACCTTCATGGGGGGAAGATACCAGTACTAATGAACTCTTTAATCTAGTTATGCCTTTCATCACAACAAGAACCAGTAGCTGGAAGTTAACTCCAGACAAATTCCAGTTAGAAAATTAGGCACAATTTTTTGTTTAAGGGCAATGAACCACTTGAACAAGCTATCAAGAGTGGTGGAGTCGCCATCTTTTGAAGTCTTCAACTTTGTTTCCTTGTACTCCACCATCTGCCTGTCTATATCCATCTGTTAGCCTGTACTTGGATCGTAAGATTTTTGGGGCAAAGGCCATCTTTTTTCCCCTGTGTCTGTACAGCACCTAGCACAGTGGGGTCCTGATCTATGCCTTGAGCTTCAAGGTGCTTTGGTAATACTATAAAGAATAAATCCAGACAGGATGAGTCCATGGAAGATAAGCTTTAGTAAGATACAAGTTATTGGGCTCAATACAGGAGTAACTGGATGAAATTCTCTGGCCTGCAAGTCAACCTAAATGATACAATGGTCCCTCTTGGCCTTTAAAAAAAAAAAGAAATCCAAGGAACCATGCGAGTTTTGCTATTAACTTCAACACAGCCAGGAATTTACCCATTGTGTTTTACAGGATCTTTGAAGACGGCTTCTTCCTGTACTATCCTCAAGAAAGCAACACATGAAACAAGTTACTGTTTTTCAGATTCATCCTCACATTTATAACCCACAGTGGTTCCATTTCATGATCTTGAATTAGCTGATATTTGTCCAGTACTTTGAAAGCTACAATTTTGTCTTTAATACAATAATGTTGGACAGGTCATATGCAGCATTATTTATGATCAGAATGTTTCCTGGGCATAATCCTTGGTGCTTAAGACAGGCACTAATTATTTACAGGTTTGCAGGAGGGAGCAGATAAGCTCACAGTAAAGGGATCTCTCATACATTACTGCCCCCGAATAACATCAGGAATATTTTTACCCGGAATTTAAAAGGGATATTTTGCAATTGAGCAATGATTTTGCAATCACTGTTTATGCTGATACAGTGGAAACAGATCTTTCCTTCAGCTCCAAGACATCTGATCATACAGTTGATCGTGCATTCAGTTTCCCCAGAGAAGAAGAAGCATGTGGAGTTTGGGACTACAGCAGTAGCAATCCAGAGATGCTTCTCTGAAGTGAATGAGGCACTCTGGAATTACACCAGTATACATGAGAAAAGAAACAGGCAGTTTATCTCAGGGAGTTGTGAACTGCCCTTGGCATGCAGGCCGCCATGGTTTATAGAAAAGTAGCTGCACTGATAAACATGCAGCTATGCCCATTTCACCCCACCTCTTTCCCCTCAACAAATTTGCCTTGGAGTCAGTTATAGAAAGAAGAACCAGAGTGACTACCCAAAAAAGGTACTTCTATACAGTCCTCCGTCAACGGAGGTGGGGAAAGCCACTTTCACCACACACAAGCTGAGAAGACCCAGCATATAGGTATGCACACCATCAGCAGATGTGAAAAGCCTTTAGAAATTGATCGAGAATTGCTGGAGCGAAGCAATCTCAGCAAAGCCTGAGGTAGGTAGCATGACTGGAGCAAGGAAATCCTTTGTCTGCTGATCGGTTACATGAGGCCAAGATCAAAGGCCCAAACTGCATGAAGGAAAGACTGAATCATTCAGGGTTGTTCTGGTTCTGAATCTGAGACAGTTATGAACTTGTCACCAGGGGGAAAACCCAGCTGTGAGTTTTGAAGGACTGACACCTCCCAGAGCCCAAAGTTGGAGTGACCTCTGGTAAGCTTTTCAGCATGGTGTTTTCTCTATCATGCGTTCTCCTTAAGAGTAAATGTTCTTGCTTAAAGAGCTGTGTGGTAATTTATAACTGTGGGTCATTAGACTGTTCATAACCTCTGAAGGGAAAGCAAAGCAGACATGGGCCTGTTTAGATAGCCTGGTTTTCTGGGATTAACACAGTGTAGGCAGGGCACTGTGTATCCTGGTCGGGGAGAGATGCAGGTGGAGCTATGACAATTTACACTGAGGACCTGCCCTCTGTAGTGCAAACTACCCCCCTCTTTCAATGACATTTTTATCTATTTGCATGCACTGATTCTTGCATCAAGTCCATAACTTCTGGGTGAATTTGAGCATTTTTTGCCCCTAAAAGACACCCAACTTCCCTGTCATACTTTAAGTGGCGGAGAATCCAACACATCCCTAGGTAAGGCGTTCCAATAGTCACTGTTACAAATGTGCACCTTGTTTCTAGTCTTAGTTTGGGTAAATTGAGTCTCCAAAAATTGGAACTTGTTATGCTTTCACCTGCTAGCTTAAAGAGCCCTCTACTAACAGAAATCTTCTCTCCATGTGGGTACTTATAGATCATGATCACGTCACCTCTTAGCCTTCTCTTTTCTAAACTAAACAGAACAATCTTTAGTCTCACTTGGGAAGCAGGTTTTCTAGGCTTCTGTTCATTCTCAGGGCTCTTTTCTGAACCCTTTCTAGTTTGCCAACCTCCATTTTAAAATGTTGATACCAGAACTGGACACAGTATTTCAGTAACAGCTTCAACAATACTATATGCAGAGGTAACACCACCTCCCTACTTCTGCTTCATATATCCCTGATTATGCATTTAAGAATCACATGTGCTCTCTGAGCCACAGGATCGCAGAGAGATCTCATGTTCAGTGGTTTCCTCCATGACCCCTAAGTCCTTTACAGAGTCACCGTTTTCCAGGATATAGGATGGGGGCCTGTAACTGTGACCTACATTGTGTCCCAGAGGTGTGGCCTTGCATTTAGTTGGATTAATACACATTTCACCAAGTGACCCAGATCACTCTGTAGATCAGGGGTCAGCAACCTATGGCACGTGTGCCAAAGGGGGCACACGAGCCGATTTTCAGTGGCACTCTGCTGCTGGCCTGGGGTTCCGTCTGCCGGCCCCCAGCCAGCCGAGGTCCTGGCCGCCAGCCCCACTCAGCCCACTGCCGGCCTGGATGGACAGAACCCCAGACCAGCAGCGGGCTAAGCAGACTTAACACAGCAGCCGGGACCCTGGCTGGCAGGGGCCAGCGGATGGAACCCCAGACAGGCAGCAGGCTGAGCTGCTAAGCCCGCTGCTGGTCTGGGGTTCCATCCGCCGGCCCCACTCAGCCTGCTGCTAGTCTGGGGTTCCGTCCGCCAGGCCCTTGCCAGCTGGGATCCCAGCCGCTGCTCAGCCCGCTGCCACCCTGGGGACATGGGAAAACTCAGCAAAGAAAAGCAAAGGCAAGGATCACACTAAACTGATAAGATCTGCATTTTAATTTAATTTTAAATGAAGCTTCTTAAACATTTTTAAAACCTTATTTATTTTACATACAACAATAGTTTAGTTATATAATATAGACTTAGCGAGAGAGACCTTCTAAAAATGTTAAAATGTATTACTGGCATGTGAAAGCTTAAATTACAGTGAATAAATGAAGACTTGGCACACCACTTCTCAAAGGTTGCCAACCCCTGCTGTAGATCTTTCAAGAGTGAAAAAAGGAAAACTTTCCTAGCCCCTGAAAAATGCATTTGTTTCCCAGGCTCAGCTAGAAGTAAGAGAACTGGGTTTTATGAAGCAATCATCAGAACAGTTTACTTCTCGGCTGAGCCCCAGCTGGAGAACCTGCAGACCCTAATGTCATTTAGTGACAGAGTGAGATGACGGAAATAGAGATTCAGAACAAAAGAGTGTCCATTTTAGCCTTAATTCCTGGAGCAGCACTGGGAAACACCCCCAGAGCCATGCAACCCTGTCACTCTGTCTAAATGAGGCTGGTCAGGACCATGAACTAGAATTGCTGCCAAGTCCTGGAGTTTCTCCCCTACATAGACCAGGCCCCATCTACCAACATCTCCATCCTATCCGTCATGGTAGAGCGACAGACTAGAGAACCCAGTCCTTTGCAGGGGCAGAGGGAAACTGGGAGCTGCAAGCAGCTTGAATATCTGTGGGGGGTGGAGGGGGTTGTTGTGTTCCTCTACAATAAAGAAAGATCCTTGACTCAAAACATGCAGCTAGTTAAGATGCTGCTTTCACAAGGTTTGTTCTACAAGTGTTACAGTGGTTCCCCTGTTTTCTTGCTTGTGCAGAATTTGGTAAGGAAGTCCTGCTTATCAGAATGAGCTCAGAGCAATTTCCGGCAATTTCCATGTCTGTTTTATGTTCCCCCAGATAACACTGAGCACAAGGGCTGTGCCAGGAGCTGTGTGAGCTGATGGTGTTAAGAGATGAGTAAAAAGTTTCCTGACCCCAGTCCCCTCACGAGCTTGCTGGTGTTTTCAAGATGAGCAACAATTTTGCTTCAGAAACAAGCACTGTAATGGGACAAATACTAGCTACAAACGGTGTACTCGGAGACCAAGTGTGTGCAAAGCACTTCCTCCTTATAGAGCCATCGGGTTAGAAGGGACTGCCAGGGTCATTTGCTCTCACCCCCTGCCAAGATGCAGGATTTGTTGTGTCAGCTTCTGACAGGCCAGGAGCTGTGATAACCAGGAGGGCAGGGAGATTCTCTGTTCCGGGCTCCTTGGATGTCCCCATCCAGGGAAGCACAGAGCACTGGCTCAGTTTGTCGGCTGCTGCCCTCCTGCTCCATGCCCTGGTGTCAGTGAGCCACCTATTGCCATCCATATAGATCACATGAAGACAACATGTTAAAGCTTCCTCCTCGTCCTGGGCGTTAGGGGTACCTGGCGTAGCCTCTCCGTATCCATGGTCTGACTCACTCGCCTTCCCTCCAGCAAGAGGAATGAGAAGCAGAAGCAGCACAGCACGAACCAATTAGCACTGGCATAAGCATCCCGCATTCCCAGCCCACTGAAATCAGTGCCACACCATGATTCTCTGCAGGGAAAAGGAGGACACCGCTTGATTTCCAGAAACCCAATGTCACAGGAATAAACAAGCACCAATCACAAACATCCAGCAAATCAGCACATCCAGAACAGATGCCTGGCACTACACCAGGCCCTTGGTGAGTGCAGTAAAGTGACCCAGCATGGGCTAGGGACAGCTTTCCTCTTCTTCTCTGGGGTCTCAGGCCGAGCACAGCTCTGGGGAGAACTGAGGTGCCTCACACCACAGGATCCTCACAGCAGCACAAAGATCTATTTTAAATGGGATGATGCTGCTGTCAATGTTCTCAAATCAGTAACTGATCCATCATGTTACTGCCCAGCCTAGAAGCTGGTAGACACAGCCATGCAAGAAACACACTTGCCCTTCATGGAGTAAAGCAACCATCCTTCCAGCTAGTGCACCATGGAGCCCTCCAAGACCATGTCCCCCTGCGAAGCAGAGCTTCTGGAGAGCACCTGTGATTTGACTCCAAAACATAGGCATGCTCCCAAGGTGGAAGCTGTGCTTGCTCCTCATTTCGGAGACTTGAGCCTCCCAGGCATGGAATTCAGCTAGCACTCTGGATGTGGAGCAATTAAGATGATGCTCTGAGGCCTGACTTGGTGGATGGGCTGAGCCATGAAGCCAGACAGAAGCGTTTATGAACCTAGATTGAGCTCACGTGTTCCTGAGCTGTGGCCATGGAGACTGCAACAAAAAGATACAGAAGAAATGGGCCAATATAGCCGTGATGGTGCATCAGACTAATGCCACATTAGGCAGCATAAGGCTGAGCAAGCTGATTTTACATGTCTTTGCTGTGGCTGAGCAGACCCTTAAGTGACTGGTTGGTATTTCAAAGGGGAGCTGTGTCTAAGATCCATAGAAAGGGACATAAATGCACCTCTGACAAATACAGCTCAACAACTTTAAAACTAAAGTGTTACCCAGCAGCTTCGCCCCAAGGAAGCCAAGCATTTGGCAGCACTGCTCACAGCCACCTCCTCTTAGGTGTTGCCACGTGCCTTTCTACTCCTGGACCAATGATGCTTTGCAGGACTCCTCACCTCTAGCTTTCTGATGATTGTTCCTCATCGCCACCAACTTGCCTTTTCTAGGGATGCAGAAACTATGTAATTGTCTTCTCTGAGCCATCAGATATGAGATTCTGTGGGGATAAGACTAGAACCTGGGTCTGCACGGTGGCTGATATCTCCATGCCACTGTCTGCCACCCATGGTGGGGCTGCATGCATGCTCTCAACAGGGTCTATGTGGTAAATTCCACAGGAAGTACCACCTCACAAGACCAGACTGACAGCTTCCCTTATGATCCTTATTGGTCCAGGTGACAGACCGGCAGTTCAGCTTGTTCTTGGATTCCCAACCCTGGCTTGAACCATTGGCTTTCATCCTTGGACTCTAACTCCGGACCCAAACCTTGGCTTTGGCCCTTGGGCTCCGACTCCAGACCCAAGCCTTGGCTTTGGTACTTGGGCTCTGACACCGTGTTTTGGGCCCAAACTTTAGCACTTGAACTCTAACTCTGGCTATGAACCCTGGCTTTGCCCCTTGACCCTGGCTCTGTTCTCACCCCCTGGCATCGGCACTAGGACCCTGACCCCAGTCCCAAACTCAGGTGACCGCACTTAGGCTCCAGCCCCAGTTCTGACCCCTGACCTAGGCCCTGGATACAGGCATTGGCCTGGCCGCCCAAGCCCCACTCATGACACCCCAGACGCTATTGGCCTTCCACAGAAACACCTTCCTTCTGAAGACACAGCAGCCCCTGGGTTCTGCATTCACTACCCCTGAAGTTTTCAGCTTTGCCTCCTTCCCTAGGCCGCACGTATCACTCTGCATCCATCTATGCCACAAAGATGAAGGGAGCAGGATTGTTTCATACACTTTTCCCCTTTCACACAGCAGCTGTCTTTCCCCATAGCCACAGAACCTTAGGCTCCCACATTTCACCTGCCTTCTTGCCCATCTTGCCCTCCACTGGACAATACTCTCAGAGTACCCAACCTACTTTTCCCTACAAGCCAGTCTCTTCATAAGGTCCATCCTACTGTAACAGGCTGCTCTCTGGTTCTCACTCCACTGACGATACTAATACAATAATGCATCTGACTTCACAGTACAGAGGTTCACATGGGGAACAGAAAATTGTTTTCAAGGTCTCCTGCATGAAAGTTTATCTCTTTTCTCACAGAACAGTTTGGAAGAAAGGTTAGTCTGAAGTAGGCAAGAAGAAGGCCTGGAAAATGCAGTGGCCAGATTGGATGACCCAAGTGGTCTTTGCCAGCCTTGTTATCCTGAATTCTATGTTAAGACAGAACTCTAGTCTTTTTTTGGAATCAGGAAAGTGCTCCCCCTTGTAGTCTCATAAATCAAACAACTTCAGGTAGAGGGGGAGAAAATGAGCTGATTTGAAAGAGCCACTCCCTCTCTCTCTCTATTTCTCTTGCAGAAAACCACAGAATGTTTTTGGCTTTTCTCCTTGGTTTCTAAAACCTTTCTGCTTCCTGTTCTCTGTCATTTGCAGAAACTGTTCTGCTTTTTCCATCCAATGGCTTTCAGACCTAGCCCACTGTCAACTGCCAAAGCAGCAGTCTTTTTTTCCTGTCTCGATGAGGAAATGTTTACAGTAACTGAAACTTAAATGAACCTCCAAATTCACTGATCTCAGTCTCAGTCCTTCAAACATAAAGCAAAAGCAGCCTGCTTCTCCCTCTTTGTGTGGGGTAAATAAATAAAACTCTCAATAGACTGTTATCTGTTCTTTGGGCATGGCCCATAAAGGACAGGATTTCCGATGCTCATTCGAGCCAACCCTTGCCCACTGCTGCTCCATTTGAGTGCCCTGGAGCCTTCTCTTTTGAACTGTGTCTTTCAGTTGGATCCCCACAGGCAATATCTCAGTGTGCCCTGACTGTGCACCAGTCACTGCAGGGTACCCTGCTGGGGGCTTTCAGCACTGTCATCTCATGAGAACCCCTTCTCTTGTCTCTGTCTACACTAGGAGCTGTTCAGGAAGACCATGGACCTGCTGTTTGAGTCCGTGACTTCAGACTGCTTCTTCATGCCTAGTGCACTGAACTTGCCTGTAATTCACCTCCAGGAACTTCGTGCATTGAAGTGCCCCTGTATTTAATATTCTCAGGATGCTGTAGTGCGATTTCCTATTGGCTGAGGATGTAACAATCGGTACCTGTACTCACTACTGCCCTCTATGGATAGAATTTGGGACCCGCCCACTGCATGTATCTTTCCCTCTACTGGTCATGGAGGTGCTGTCTTAGTTCACAGGGTAGTTTTGGAGCCGGAGTTTGTTATAGCAGCACTGAAGGGTGTGACACACCAGAGCACTGAGAAGAGACTGAATTCTATTTCCTGGCCCAATCATATAATATTGGTCAGGGTTACAAAAGTCACAGCCCTGTCACCTGACAGGGCTCATTTTCATTCAGGACTCTGTCCAGCATCTCCAAGTCCAGCAGCTACAGTCCAGTCACCACTTGTTCCTTTGCACCCAGCTGTAAACCATTTGCCTCTGGTAGACAGTGCGCATGGGGAGAACCCTGTATGGTGACACTGCACAGCCTCCTAGACAGTGCTGGAAGCTAGACTGAAAATGTGCTGGGCCACACAGGCCAGACAGCTGAGATTTACCATTTTTTAAAAAAAAATTGTTTGCTAATGGATAGCTACAGGCCATCTGATTTCCCCAAGCCTTCTCCTTCCTTCTGACCCTTCTGGGACCAGAGCAGATCAACAGAAAACCCCGGCTCAAGTAAATATCTTTCTAAATAAAAAACTAAAGCAGCTGTTTCTTCCTCTTGAACCCCTGTGCCAAATCCATTGATGTGTTTATTTGGCCACAGCTACAGCAGGATGTGGTATAGTATTAATTCTCGAACCACATGCTTGGGTTTGGCTTCAGCTTCCAGCAGCATCCACCCAAACAAGGCTGATTCTGCTGAGGGATCCATCTTAGACTTCCTGTTCATTCCAAGCCCAAGTGCCTTTCTGTCTGGGCAGGTGTAATGGGATTGAGTGACACTGGCAAGAGTGTTGGCAGGGTTTCAGTAGGTGAAGCTGCTGTTCCTGATACTTAGGAGGGCTTGAAGTCCAGCCCCTTAAACTGTGCCCTTCTCCGACCAGAGACAGGGATCAGTGCACCAAGTGCTGCACAGATGGACCAGAGAGACTGAAGCAGCAGGGACAAGGTGTCTGGCAGCCATCCTGAGCAGAGCTGTTCTATAAGTGATGCTCCATCTGGCAGCTATAAGCTCCCATTTGCTTTTGCCATCTCCCAATCCTTGTGTACTGATGGGCATGTTTCTTCCCAAACAAGACTGCGGCTAGAGTTTGCTGCATCTGTGTCCACTCACCTCTTGTTCTACCAGGAACAAGCCCACCCTTGGAGTCCAGGCTTCAGCTAAGCACTGGGCATCCAGGCAGCATTCTCTGCTGTAACGCCGGCTTGGGCTCTAGTAGGAGAACCCAGCCCTGGTGAGGTTTCAGCAGATGTTTTGCTTGCACATAACTGTTGTGTTTATCCAACCCTGGGAGGCTGCCAGATCCCTGCTGCACTCAGAGGATGACAAGCCTGGAATATCCTGAGTGCTGAGGATAGCTGCAGAGCCAGGCGCCACACCACACTGTGTCAGATTTCAGGCACTGCTGAGGACACTTCACTTGATGGCTGGCCTGATGTCAGGGCTGCACTGAATCTCACACCAAGCGGTGTGCCAGAGGCTGGGATGGCGTGCCTGGTGACTGGAGCAGTTAGACGTAGTGAGGAGAGCAGGAGTTGGTAGCAAGGAATAGGAGTCCAGAGTCAGAACCAGAGTCAGCAATCAGACCCCAGGGTCAGAGCTGGGTTACCTGCAGCGAGGCAAGGAAGGAGAAGGGATAAGGGTAGCATGACAAATGGGAATGAGGATATGGAGGTAGATATTACCATATCTGAGGTAGAAGCGAAACTCGAACAGCTTAATGGGACTAAATCGGGGGGCCCAGATAATCTTCATCCAAGAATATTAAAGGAATTGGCACATGAAATTGCAAGCCCATTAGCAAGAATTTTTAATGAATCTGTAAACTCTGGGGTTGTACTGTATGATTGGAGAATTGCTAACATAGCTCCTATTTTTAAGAAAGGGAAAAAACGTGATTCGGGTAACTACAGGCCTGTTACTTTGACATGTGTAATATGCAAGGTTTTAGAAAAATTTTTGAAGGAGAAAGTAGTTAAGGACACTGAGGTCAATGGTAAATGGGACAAAATACAACATGGTTTTACAAAAGGTAGATCGTGCCAAACCAACCTGATCTCCTTCTTTGAGAAAGTAACAGATTTTTTAGACAAAGGAAACTCAGTGGATCTAATTTACCTAGATTTCAGTAAGGCGTTTGATACTGTGCCACATGGGGAATTGTTAGTTAAATTGGAAAATATGGAGATCAATATGAAAATTGAAAGGTGGATAAGGAATTGGTTAACAGGGAGACTACAGTAGGTCCTACTGAAAGGTGAACTGTCAGGCTGGAGGGAGGTTACTAGTGGAGTTCCTCAGGGATCAGTTTTGGGACCAATCTTATTTAATCTTTTTATTACTGACCTTGGCACAAAAAGCGAGAGTGTGCTAATAAAGTTTGCAGATGATACAAAGCTGGGAGGTATTGCCAATTTAGAGAAGGACCGGGATATCATACAGGAGAATCTGGATGACCTTGTAAACTGGAGTAATGGGATGAAATTTAATAGTGAGAAGTGTAAAGTCATGCATTTAGGGATTAATAACAAGAATTTTAGTTATAAGCTTGGGACGCATCAATTAGAAGTAACGGAAGAGGAGAAGGACCTTGGAGTATTGGTTGATCATAGGATGACTATGAGCTGCCAATGTGATATGGCCGTGATGCTAATGCGGTCTTGGGATGCATTTGGCAAGGTATTTCCAATAGAGATAAGGAGGTTTTAGTACTGTTATACAAGGCACTGGTGAGATCTCACCTGGAATACTGTGTGCAGTTCTGGTCTCCCATGTTTAAGAAGGATGAATTCAAACGGGAACAGGTACAGAGAAGAGCTACTAGGATGATCCAAGGAATGGAAAACTTGTCTTATGAAAGGAGACTCAAGGAGCTTGGCTTTTTTAACCTAACTAAAAGAAGGTTGAGGAGAGATATGATTGCTCTCTATAAATATATCAGAGGGATAAATACCGGAGAGGGAGAGGAATTATTTAAGCTCAGTACCAGTGTGGACACAAGAACAAATGGATATAAACTGGTCATTGGGAAGTTTAGACTTGAAATTAGACGAAGGTTTCTAACCATCAGAGGAGTGAAGTTTTGGAATAGCTTTCCAAGGGAAGCAGTGGGGGCAAAAGACCTATCTGGCTTTAGGATTGAACTTGATAAGTTTATGGAGGAGACGGTATGATGGGATAACATGATGTTGGTAATTAATTGATCTTTAAATATTCTTGGTAAATAGGCCCAATGGCCTGTGATGGGATGTTAGATGGGGTGGGATCTGAGTTACTACAGAAAATTCTTTCCTGGGTATCTGGCTGGTGAATCTTGCCCATATGCTCAGGGTTTAGCTGATCGCCATATTTGGGGTCGAGAAGGAATTTTCCTCCAGGGCAGATTAGAAGAGGCCCTGGAGGATTTTCACCTTCCTCTGTAGCATGGGGTACGGGTCACTTGTGGGAGGATTCTCTGCTCCTTGAAGTCTTTAAACCATGATTTGAGGACTTCAATAGCTCAGACATAGGTGAGGTTTTTTGTAGGAGTGGGTGGGTGAGATTCTGTGGCCTGCGTTGTGCAGGAGGTCGGACTAGATGATCATAATGGTCTCTTCTGACCTTAGTATCTATGAATCTATGAATGTATGAACAAGGCAGGAGCTGTTGTAACCATGGCAAATGGCATGAGCATCAACCGAATTGCTGTTGCTGTTGGGTTGGAGAGCTGGTCTGCCAACTCTTCCCATCAATCAGCTGGTGTCGCTGACTACATGTTAGGTTGCCCAGAGACTGGCTCTGCTGCAGACCGTGATTCCTGGCAGTATTGCTAGCAAGTGGGGAAGGAGAGCAGGAAGGCAATATGGACCTGGTCCTGGATTTGTCAGGAATAATGGTAAATCGGAATTAAACACCAGAGATGCTTTTTGTGACCGGCAAGAGACTCACTCAGTATCTCCAGCCATGGGCTTGTCCCTAGTTCCAAGCCTATTTGGGGCAGCTTGCAGCCTGACCTAACATGGTAATTCAGGGGGCAAGAAGGAGTAAATGCACCATCCGCAGCTCGACTGGAGAGCCAGAGTGGTACTCCAAGCACTACTCCCATGAGCAGGTGGGGGGAGAAGCAGCCAGGGATGGCTCTGCTCCATTGTCATGGGGTTAATTTACCATCAGGGCACCTCCTTGTGGGCATGACTGGGGATTAGCTCCTCCCACGCCTGAGGCCCCCCTTCTGTCACTTGCTCATGCACCTTGCAGGCCTCCACACCACAGTCCCCTTCTGCTGCCTCTTTCCTGGCTTTATCATAGGCCTATAACTGCTCAGCTGGGTTCTATTTCCAATCAGGGGGTGCTTAATTCCCTGGCCTAATTCCCCTCAAGTGTGGATATATCTAGTTAATTGGCTCCTGTCTCAACCTCATTAACCCACTGAAGGCTGGTGTGGGTTGAACACTGTGTCACATCCATCAAGAGATCTGAGCCAGTAGCAGGCTGCCAGAAGTTTCTTCTTCCCAGGGAAGGAAGTTGCAAGGAAGAATTTATGCTGAATCCCAGTTCCTTCCCAAGCCTGTACCTGGTATACCCCCAGGTGCTTTGAAAGCATCACAGGTCTCCCATAGATATAGCCTACAACCCTTTCACCTGCCTGCTTCAGAGCTTGCCACAAACACTGCTGATGGGCCCCTGAAAACTTACCCATCAAAAAATCACTGGTTGCTTTGAAAACATGTCGACACCTGTTTCCAATGAAATTATGTTCATTATAGTTAGTTCACTTGCTCCTGAACTCCTTTCTGCTTGGGGGAGTGCCTGCAGTGACTGGACACTGAGAGGGGCTCACTTGCACTTGGGATCGAAGTACAACGGCTCTTCTTGCATTCCTGGAGATGCCAGTTTGGTTCTACGGCAAATGTATCCACAGAGCTCTCCTTCTTACACTATAGTATCTGCTGTGAAGGCATTTTGGAGATGGTAAACATAGGGAAAGCACTCACTTAAGCCAAGATGAAAATAATGTTCTGAGATGTTCAGAAAAAAAGTTCATTATAAATCCCAAAGTGGGCAGCTGAGCCACTAGAGTGTAGACAGTTAAAAAAAAAGTGCATATACACATGTGCATTGTTAGTGTAACAGGTACACACACAGACAGACACACATACGTACCCATGTGCTAGCACAGAGCACTTAAACTCATGTACATTCAGACTTTAGAAACATTTTGTGAGCCAGTTGAGGTTGCTAGGAGACAATGTCAAACAGAAATCTAACAAACACAGAATGACGTTATTGACCTACACATACCACACACACACACACACACACACACACACACACCCCGAAGATAATTCCACCCATCAACACACCCTACACAACCAGTCACCAAGACTGGTCAAGTCTACAAAGCACTAAGGGGAACTATAGAAGGACCTAAGAGAGCTTCCTGACTGCCAGATGCTAGGACTGGGATGACAGGGGATAGATCCCTTGATAATTGCCCTATTCTGTTCATTCCCTCTGAAGCATCTGGCACCAGCTGCTGTCGGAAGACAGGATATTGGGCTAGATGGACCATTGAACTGACTCAATATGGCCCTTCTTATGTACCATGGGTGCTTGGGCAAGAGTATGGAAGATGAAATTCAGTGAAGAAGTGCAAGGGGATATGCAATTGAAGGAATCATCTGAATTAATAAAAAGAAAAGGAGTACTTGTGGCACCTTAGAGACTAACAAATTTATTTGAGCATAAGCTTTCATGAGCTGAAGTGCGCTGTAGCTCACGAACACTTATGCTCAAATAAATGTGTTAGTCTCTAAGGTGCCACAAGTACTCCTTTTCTTTTTGTGAATACAGACTAACACAGCCGCTACTCTGAAACCTGTCATTTGAATTACTCACACTCATTGCTCAGTACAAGTTAACACTGGAAAAATATAAAGGTCTTATTGTGGACAGCTTAAAGAAAGCATTTGTTCACCAAAGCGCTGTGGTTAAGCATGAAAAACCTGAAGCAAATGCACTCTAAGACAGAGTAATGCTAAAAATATTATAAGGCCATGGTCTCAATCATTGGTACAGACTGCGTGGGAATGCTATGTTCTATCCCCGTCACCTCATCTTGGAAAGGATATAGCAGAAATAAGTCTGGTATAAAGATTATTTAACTCACTGAGAGGCTTTCCACTGACTTCAATGGGCTCTGGATCAGGCCCATAGAACGTGTCCAGAAAAGAGCAACAACAACAAATTAAGTCTTGAAAAATGTCCATATGAGAAGAGTTTATGGCTTAGAGAGGAAATATGAGAGAAGTAAATACATTAATGAACAGCATTAATTAGCTGTTCCTTTTTGTCCTCCTAATAACAGGGCAAAGACATCTGGTGAAACTAAAAGGCAACACATTTCAAATGATCAAAGGAAATCCTTTTCTCACCCTTCCAAAAAGCACAACCCACATATCCTATGGAACTCACTGTCACAAGATATTTAGGCCAAAAGCATACAAGAGAACTGGACCAAGTGATGAAATCCTTCCCACTCACATGTTCTTAAACACTCCTTTCCCCAGGGAAGGGAGCAGAGCTGTCCAGATGGACAGGGTTTCCTACTCCTTTGTTTTTTTTGCCAGAGAGGGATCATGGTAGTGACACAGGGAGTAGACCCCTCCCTACCCTTAGGAGTATCATTCTCAGAGACCCCCTTGCCATCTTTCCAGTGGCTCTTCAGCACCCAGTCAATGGATGGATCCCTAGCAAGGTGATTTCCCACCTTACACTCATGCTCCTTCCTCTCCTAGCTGTAAACATCCACAGGGAGCTGAAGAAAGCCAGCCTTGCTTTGTGTCAAGGTAACCACTCTGTGGAGGGGCCACTGATGATCCAGTGCACCCCTTCATGGCCAGGCACAGTGCAGCAGCCTCTGACTTTGGCATTCCTGGCAACAGCCCTTCCCACCCTGAAGTGATTTGCCCCTTCTCACAACTCAGACCTCCAAGCCAGGTCATGTATAGTCCCACCCCTTTCAGGGTAGTGGAAAGGCAAAAACAAAAAGGCAACTGACCTTACGCCAGGGCTTCAGCCCCACCCTGGGCTCATCGGGCCTTGAATCAGGGGCTTGTACATCCCTTTTCCTGTTGGAAATACAAGAATGGCCATATTGGGTGAGACCAAAGGTCCATCTAACCCAGTATCCTGTCTTCCGACAGTAGCCAATGAAAGGTGCTTCAGAGGGAATGAACAGAACAGGAAATCATCGAGTGATCCATCC
This sequence comes from Dermochelys coriacea, assembly GCF_009764565.3. Lineage (NCBI taxonomy): Eukaryota > Metazoa > Chordata > Testudines > Dermochelyidae > Dermochelys > Dermochelys coriacea. The sequence continues at coordinate 43,710,912 of NC_050075.1, forward strand.
CGTCGTCCACTCCCAGCTTCTGGCAGCTAGAGGTTTAGGGGCACCCAGAGCATGGGGTTGCATCCTTGACCATCTTTGCTAAGAGCCATAATTACAGAATTGCTGAACATTGTAAGTCAAGTTCACCCCAATGAGAGAAGGAATGGCAGCGAGAATCGCAAGCAGCACAGAAAACTTTAGGTGCCCGGTTCAGTCTTATAGCTGACTGAGTGGGCAGTAAGAAGGAAAGTACCTCATGTTAGATTTTAAATAAAAGCTGGTCCTCATAACAGTTTTATACTGGTGTTCCCCTATTGACTTCAATGAAATTACTCCTGATTTACACCAGATTAGCTGGCATCCTCTCTCTTACCATAGAATATGCATTTTATATAAGGCATGACTGGAAAACATTTTACACTGAGTAACTGTTATTGATAATTTATGCTCCCTGTTTCCAGCATATATCCACACATTTATTTTTCAGGTGCACCATGACTGTTCTACGATTTTTATATGTGGCTATATGTGGATTTTTATATGTGGAATTCTTTGCCAGAGGATGTTGTGAAGGCCAAGACTATAACAGGGTTCAAAAAAGAACTAGATAAGTTCACGGAGGATAGGTCCATCAACGGCGATTGGGCAGGGATGGTGTCCCTAGCCTCTGTTTGCCAGAAGCTGGGATACTGGACTAGATGGACCTTTGGTCTGACCCAGTATGGCATTTGTATTTGGTTGATAGAAAAACAAGTAGAAATACACTAATTTGAATGTACTTTTTAAAATGGTTTATAACAGTGGTTCTCAACCAGGGGTACATATACCCCTTGGGGTATGCAGAAGTCTTCCAGGGGCACATCAACTTATCTAGATATTTGCCTAGTTTTACAGCAGGCTACATAATGACCTGAAGTCAGTACAAACTAAAATTTCCTACAGACAATGACTTGTTTATACTGCTCTTTATACTATATGCTGCAATGTAAGTACAATATTTATATTCCAGTTGATTTATTTTATATGGTAAAAATGAGAACGGACGCAATTGTTCAGTAACAGCATGCTGTGACACTTTTGTATTTCTATGTCTGAATTTGTAAGTAGTTTTTAAGTGAGGTGAAACTTGAGAGTATACAAGACAAATCAGACTCCAGAAAGGGGTACAGTAATCTGGAAAGGTTGGGAGCCACTGGTTTATAGGATAGGCACACACAAAAATTAGATTTAGAGTATATTACATTTTCATGTAAGAACACTGATGCTAAAAGTTACATCTGATGGATAGACATTTTTACCCACTATCAAAATGCACATAGTCATTCACCAATTAACTGTGTGATCCTATGATTCTAACCCTTATCAGCTCTTTCTGTACCAGCCTTTGGTTTGTTCATTTGCTTTGTCCTATTTAAATTTAGGCCCTTATCCTGTGAAGACTTAGCCAAGTCCTTACCCTTAGGCACTGTGAATGGTTTCATTAAAGTAAACTGAAGACTGCTCACAATGGGTAAAGTTGAATAAAAGTGTAAGTTTTTGCAGGATTGGGGCCCTTGATTTTATGCTCCTATGGGCACATTTTTTACCTGGTTTTGTAAAGTTTCTAGCACACATCTAGATGGACAAAAAACAACAATAAAAAATATTAACAGTTACACTGCTCAGTACCCTTGGAAAGAGAGTACTGCCGAGGCACCAAGAGGGTAAAGGTCTGAGAAAGGAGAGAAAGTCAGAGACAGGCAACCTCCCTGGACCTGATCCTACTCCCACTCCCACTTGAGCAGTGGTGGGCAACCTGTGGCCTGCAGGCTGCACACAGCCCATCAAGGTAATCCACTGGCAGGCCGCGAGACAGTTTGTTTACATTGACCATCCACAGACACAGCCGCCTGCAGTTCCCAGTGGCTGCGGTTTGCCATTCCCGGCCAATGGGAGTTGCAGGCAGCCGTGCCTGCGGATGGTCAATGTAAACAAACTGTCTTGTGGAACGCCAGCGGATTACCCTGACGGGCCGTGTGCAGCCCAGGGGTCACAGGTTGCCCACCACTGCACTTGAGCTAAGTACAGTTTCTCCACTCATTTAAACAGGGCTTCCCAGGCAGAGCCAATTCTGTGCTGGGAGCACCAAAGAAGCCTGGCTACATGTGCCTTCACTGTCATACTTTCTGCTTCAAGTGAATCCAGAAGACACAATATCAGGCCTGTGACATAAAACCACCACCACCACACAATCCCTGCCTAGATAAGGAAGTAGTTCTGCTCCTTTAAATCCCTTCATTTTTACTGGCATCTGCATTAGCCTTCATAGATTCATAAATACTAAGGTCAGAAGAGACCATTATGATCATCTAGTCCGACCTCCTGCACAATGCAGGCCACAGAATCTCACCCACCCACTCCTACGAAAAACTTCACCTATGTCTGAGCTATTGAAGTCCTCAAATCATGGTTTAAAGACTTCAAGGAGCAGAGAATCCTGCCTCAAGTGACCCGTGCCCCATGCTACAGAGGAAAGCGAAAAACCTCCAGGGCCTCTTCCAATCTGCCCTGGAGGAAAATTCCTTCTCGACCCCAAATATGGCAATCAGCTAAACCCTGAGCATATGGGCAAGATTCACCAGCCAGATACTACAGAAAATTCTTTCCTGGGTAACTCAGATCCCATCCATCTAATATCCCATCTCAGGGGATTAGGCCTATTACCCTGAATATTTAAAGATCAATTAATTACCAAAATCACATTATCCCATCATACCATCTCCTCCATAAACTTATCGAGTAGAATCTTAAAGCCAGATAAATCTTTTGCCCCCACTGCTTCCCTTGGAAGGCGATTCCAAAACTTCACTCCTCTGATGGTTAGAAACCTTTGTCTAATTTCAAGTCTAAACTTCCTGGTGGCCAGTTTATACCCATTTGTTCTTGTGTCCACATTGGTGCTGAGCTTAAATAATTCCTCTCCCTCTCCTGTATTTATCCCTCTGATATATTTATAGAGAGCAATCATATATCCCGTCACCTTCTCTTAGTTAGGCTAAACAAGCCAAGCTCCTTAAGTCTCCTTTCATAAGACAAGTTTTCCATTCCTCGGATCATCCTAGTAGCCCTTCTCTGTACCTGCTCCAGTTTGAATTCATCCTTTTTAAACATGGGAGACCAGAACTGCACATAGTATTCCAGGTGAGGTCTCACCAGTGCCTTGTATAATGGTACTAAAACCTCCTTATCCCTACTGGAAATACCTCTCCTGATGCATCCCAAAACTGCATTAGCTTTTTTCACAGCCATATCACATTGGCAGCTCATAGTCATCCTATGATCAACCAATACTCCAAGGTCCTTCTCCTCTTCTGTTACTTCTAATTGATGCGTCCCCAGCTTATAACTAAAATTCTTGTTATTGATCCCTAAATGCATGACTTTACACTTCTCACTATTAAATTTCATCCTATTACTATTACTCCAGTTTACAAGGTCATCCAGATTCTCCTGTATAATATCCCGATCCTTCTCTGAATTGGCAATACCTCCCAGCTTTGTATCATCTGCAAACTTTATTAGCACACTCCCACTTTTTGTGCCAAGGTGAGTAATAAAAAGATTAAATAAGATTGGTCTTTTTATTACTGACCTTGGCTATTACTGCCTTAATAGATGAACTAGGAGTACTTGTGGCACCTTAGAGACTAACACATTTATTTGAGCATAAGCTTTCCTGGGCTAAAACCCACTTCATCTGATGCATGGGTTTTAGCCCACGAAAACTTATGCTCAAATAAATGTGTTAGTCTCTAAGGTGCCAAAAGTACTCCTTGTTCTTTTTGCTGATACAGACTAACACGGCTACCACTCTGAAATCTTAATAGATGAAACACCAAGAGGTTATTTTGGGTGAGAAAATGTACAAATCTAAGTAATGTTGCAATGCCCAATGAAATATTCAGAAGTACAGCACTAGTGGCGTATTGTAAAACTTTGTCATTAGAAATAGACTAACATGAGGTCCTCAGCTCTGCTTCTGTGGAATATAGCATGCTTCTCTTGGAAACCTGTTCTTTTACTTATTTGTCCCTGCCCTGCTGCTAGTCAGGAGAGGTTTCCAGACCATATCATCTTTCATTTCAAAGGCTTTTTGTTGGGGATTATAGTCAGTGATTAGCTAGTTTGTTGTAATGCTTGGCAGAGCATCCTCAGGTGAGCAGGTTACTATAATTTTGCTGTGAAATCATATTAATCGAGTTAATTCTATCAGCAGCATTTTCTGGGGGTTTTGAAGGGAGAACCCAGGTACTGCTCTTTGTATAGCTTTCCTCACTTCTTTGCATATTGACTTTTATTCCCCTGTGAACAAGCTATGTGTTCCTTTCTAGAGTGTTTAAACAAGGCTCCAATCATTACAACATGCTGGAGAAAAACAATCATCAGATGGCCCATTAAGCTTGATGCAGGCTCTGAAGAGTGGAACAGCTTCCTTCAGTTGGCAATATGCTTGCAGCTTAGTGGTGGTGCAAAGAGTAGCAGGCAACTGCAGTCTGGTTGCACTTCTATGGTTCTGTCTTGTCCCATTTTGGAAAGTCAGTGATGTGCTAGAAGGTGCTCACAGGGGCTTTCCCTTTTTACTTTTCTGGCACCAAACTCCAGGGAGAGCAGGGTAATGTCAGCTGCTGCTGTCAGACGTTTAGGTTACGCTGCTTAAAGTCCTTTTGTTTAAGTGACAGATTTTCCAGCCCCTCCTCTCTGCGCATACCCACAGCCCTGAGCACAAGTTAAACTGGGTTTAGCACCAGCTAAGCAGGATCCCTTTACTAACAATTCACTGTCACATCACTAGGCCACTTCTCCCTGACAATTGGGCCAGAGATTATTTGCACCTGCAGATCCATCCCAGTGGACTTCATCGGGCAGTCTTGTCTTGGGTGACCAGGCAACCTGTTAACAGGCACCTGACTCATGCAAAGTCCATGGCTTATCTGGTTAATACCATCCATTGTTAACTGAGGACCAAGCCCTATTTTGCATTCATTACTGAGGTCTGGCTGGATATTTTAAGTCCAGTGTTTTCTAGATGAGAAGTTGGTTCAGCCTGAACCAGTAGCGGGTTTGATACCAGCTATAGCAATTGCAGTATTATTGGTATTTATTGTTATATGTAGGATGATAGAGCAGGGATCAGGACCCCTCTGAGCTAGGTGCTGTACACAAGTAAGAAAAAGACAGTCCCTTCCCCAAGGAGCTTGCAGCTGCCCTTAAAAGTAGGAAGTGCCTTACCCCAAACCCCCAGGGTTTGTTTTAGTGTATCTGGCAAGGCGAGGGTTAAGAGGGGAATAGCTGTCGTACCATCTGTGTGTCAGAGTCTGTGTCTTTGCCTGGTGCTAGCTAGCTTGGCTTGGCAATCTCACCATCTCTGTGGGGGGATCTTATCCATGAAAGAGAACTCGCAATATTGCATGGCTACCCTGACAGCCAGCAGACAATGCCAGGCTGTCTGTGGCTTAGTGTGCCCAAGTGGGTGTTTTTGGCTATCTTGGGGGGCTCAGAGCGGGGCATAGAGACTAAACATTAGTTGGGAGTGGCCCATCACCTCCATCAGATCACACCGGTACCCCCCTCAGGGCAGAGGGTCTCTTTCACTGGGCTACTCTTGAAAAGTGCTGGTACTAGCGGGGTTTCAGATCAGAGCTGGAGTCCTGTCTTCCTGGGCTGCTCTACTGAGGGCCTTGTAGGAAACCACATTTATCTAGTGTCATCTCCATGGCAGCTCCTAGATAGCTGCACTCCCTTTACTCTGGTGACACATGAAGCCTTAGGGGAGGAGACCAGAGTATTGGGGAAAGCAACCGCTCTTGCTCTCACTGACTTAGCATCTGCTGTCCTGTGGCTTCACAGGGGCTTTCCTTTACTAGAGCAGCTGCGGAGCCTCACTCAGTGAACCTGCTGCAGACAGCACAGTGGCATCTTCTCACTGTGGGTAATTCCCCTCTGCTTCACGGCCACCCTCGACTGGCTCTGAGGCAGCAGCACTGTGCGTCGCTACTTGACACAACTGTTCGGTTCTGACTTTCAACTGCTCTTGCTCCCACGGGTTCCGGAGCTGCTTGAAGAACTGTGGTCTGCCACATGCGAGATGAGCCATAGGATGGGCGAGTGGCTAAAGGGAGCTGCCTGGCACTTGAGGCCTAAGGGCAATTCCCTGCCCTGTCACAAGCCTCCTGTTGGACCTTGGGCACGTCGTTTGCAGCCAGATTCTTAAAGGTGTGTTGGCACCTGGGGAGGGGTTCAAAAGCACTGAGGTGGGTCAGTGATCTAACCAGCCACCTAAGTACTGTGCCCATTCCTGTCTCTGGGCCTCCATTCCCCAGCACTGCCCTGCCTCTCAGATGATTGTGAGAATAGAGTGAAACCTATGGGTGCTCAGACACTGTGGTGATGGGGGCCGGATAGCAGCTGAGATAGAAAAGGCAGGGCTGGGGAACAAGGCTTCCCTTACACAAATGGCCATCTGATCTCATTCTTGTTTGCCCTCCCTCTCGCTCTTAGGACACCTGTCAGGCACAAATGATGCCATCTGACTCCTTTAACCCCTCTGAGTCCTGCCCCCATCTCTGCAACTGAGCTAGGAATGGGTCTATCAGCAAGTCTATCAGCATCCAGGTCTATCAATAGCCAGGCCCAGAGCTATGGCGGAGGCAGAGGGGGCAGGCAAAGGGGATATTTGCCTCCCCAAATAATCTTCAAGGGACCCCAGATTATTATCAGAAAGGCCAAGTTATGTACAACCTTCATCCTTTATAAATCACAGCTAATACTGACCCAGTAGCCAAACGTTCCTTTTTTAACCTGGGCGGGATTCCCAGAAGGCTGTTTGTTTTTTAACTAGCAGCATCCAGGGACCCCAAGACACCCGCTTGCCCCTTGCAGCAATGAGACCCTAGAACTGGCCCTGTCAGCAACCTCTACCACAAACCTCGAGGTTTCATTTGCTGTGCGGTGAGCCCTGGCAGGAGGGCATGGGGTTGTGTTTGAAACTCCAAGGGAGTTACTGGGGGGCTGCTTCTCTGCTGCAAGGGCTGTCACGTGAGACGCTGCAGGACTGTGTTTCACTGGGTCTGAGGCTATGGGAGGAATAGTGAGGTTGCCGGCTCTAGTACCAGCTGGATGCTGATCACACTTGGCTCTGAGATTGATTTTCATTGGATTCAGCCAAAGCCATGTCTCTGCACTCCCAGCACCTGGCCAAGGCAGCAGCTTGGTGGAGGGCAAGAAGCTCAGATTCCATGCCGGCTGGATGAAAGCGACATGGCTACTAGCCCCCGCGTAAGAATGCGCAGTGACTTCCCTAGAGGAGATCAAGGCGTCAGCTGGCATAGCAGCACAAAGCTCCAAGTCCCATATGGGCTTCATCCAAAGACCGATGAGGTCCTTTAAAGCTCACAAGCGCTTCGTCATCTGATCTCTGGAGACCCTCGGTCAGCAGAACACGCTACTACAGTGAGGAAGCAGCTTTCATTCTGGCTTTATTAGTGGCTACAAATACAACTGCAGACTCCTGCTGCTAGAGGTTGGGTCTGAAAGCAGGGCTATATGTTTGGCTGGAAGGGGATCTGGGACATTCTCTTTTCCACAAGACTTTCCGTGATATTGGCCAACTCCTCCCCTCCCCCATGCCACATCCTGATAGAGTCTCTGCTCTGTATCTGCCAGCTAAATTCCTCTAGGTAATGTATTGCTTTTAATGTGCTAGTTAATTACATAGTGAATTAAAAATGCATTTGTCACGGTGCTTGTGCTGTCCTCAGGCTCCACCAGGAATCCTCTCCATCCAGCCCTACAGACGGAGGAAAAGGAAACAGGTGAAAGACCTGACAACAGGGCTGCAGCATAGCGCTTGCACAGGGCGGGGGAGGGGGGCACTGGCTCAGTGATGAATGGACACAGCTCTTAGGTGGATACTCAGGAAACAAAGCAGTGCCTGTGACAGCCCCCATCTTTGACTCCAGGGACTGAACTGGGGACCACCAGAGTTAAGGTGTGAGTTAGAAAGCTAGGCTCTCTAGCTAGGGGCTGTCACAGACTCATGTCCTCTGGGGATCAGGCACCAAGTGGAACATATAACACACGCTAATCAGTGGGTTGCAACTGAACAGAGGTGCCAGGACGTAAGGGGCAGCTTTCAAAGCTGGCCAGGGCATAACTGGGGCTCTTGGATGTAGAATGAAGTGTGAATCTGGCTATGCACTTGAGTACGCTAGCTCTAGTGTACCAAGGCTGAAAGAAGGCATGTGACTCTAGCCACTTTCCTGTGGACACAGATTCTGAATCACATGGGCTGGAGGAAGGATGCCAGCCCCAGGGATGCAATGGGAATCCAGGAAACCAGGGCCTAGGATGCTAGGGCTGGCACAATGCAACATGACCATTAAGAGAAGCCTTTACCTGAGGTTTACTTGAATGTGTGACTCTCAGTACCGCCTCGGCCAAATCCTGCAAGAGAACCAGAACGGGGTCATTACCACCTGAGGCTTGAGGCAGGGAGCAGGAACCAGTGCCACGGCGGGAAGAGCCCTTGGGCCAGTGAGACAACTGCCTCTCCTGCTGACCCGTATTTCCCCAACCGTCTGTAGCCATCTGTCGTGCTTCTCTTACACCAATTGGCAGCTCTTTGGGGCAGGGGCTGCTGTGTTTGTGCAGCGGGGTCCTGGTTCACAACAGGAATCCAAGGCACTATGCCAATATGAATAAGAGCGAATGCAGTGAGAGACATGCCTTCCAGTGTCCTGGAACTGCCACAGAGCACAGAGACCAAACACAACGCTCAAGCTCGGGGGAGGATGATGACCACAGCCTGAATATTCCCAGGGCCATAAGCCAAAGGCCTAGGAGACACCTCTGACAGCCCAGCCCATGGCTTTAGATGGGACTGAGACAGAGCCGTCTGCAATACGACATTTCAAATGGAAACCACTCACACACTTGGGGCCAACTGCCCTCCAGATAGAGAGGGAAACACTAACTGGGGTACAGGGGAGCTGGAACAAGAGTCAGAGCCTTTAACAGCTGGGTCACGAGCTCAACGTGGCCTGCAGCCAGCAGTGACCCAGTGCACTAAGGGCTGAGAGCCGGGCAGCAGCCTGTGTGAAGTGGGGCATGGGATCCTAGTCCCTCAGTGGCACAGGAGCCCAGGTCACAAATGTAGGAGCACTAGCTAGCTGGCCCAGCGTTGTCAGCCTCAGTGGAAAGGGCAAGCAAGGAGCGCATGGGCTGTCGGCTGAACTCCCTTCTCAGCAGGAGCACGCTGACAGGAGGCAGGCCCCAGGGAAGCCAGCACCGGAGCTGTTCCTGCCATGTCCATCCTCTGCAGATGCAGGGGATTTCAGTCTCATCTTTAGTAGCAGCAAATTCATGTTCAGATTGCAGGGACTGGACTAGGAGACCTCTTGAGGTCCCATCCAGTCCTACATGTCTATTTAAAAACTGTTCATAGTGTAAGGCCCCTCCCTACAGAATGCTGGAAGTGAACAGCCCCCCTGCTGGTAGCCTGAGCCCTGGCATGGTCTGTTAGAACTCCAGCCCTACAAGTGCTGATTAGACCCAGCCCACAGAGCATTACAGGGGGCCTACGTGCGGGGAGCAGTGGCTTTTCCCTCCAGGGGATTGGTTCCAAAGAGCAGGAGAATCAAAAGGGGAAAGGAGCTCAGCCCTATAGCCATGGAGTTCCTGCGTCAACAGCCCGGACAGCACTCACCCCCTGCATGGCTGTGAAAGGGACTGGGGTGTGAGCACACGTTACCCAGCCTCGTGGGGCTGTTCACAACAGCACCGCCAGAGTTTGCTCCTGCCCCCCCTTGGGGAGTCGCTGCTGAAAAGGAAGCTGGGGAATGACCTACCTGCCTGCCCCTTCCCTGCAGGCCTGCAGACCAGGAGAGGGAGCCATTCGAGGGCAGCCCAATGGCTGGCGCAAGGTGCGTGGGGGAAGTCCTGGCAGAGACACTGCCTCTCGTAGGCGCAGCTCCACCCCACCCCAAGACAAGAGCAGCCGGAGGAATCAAGGGTGATGCATAAAGAGGCCAAGTGGCACAAAGGGTGTGGACTCCTCCTGGAAAGCCAGCTCCAGCTGCAGGTACCAAGCATTGAAAACCAGGCCCAGGGGAAAGGCTAGGACAGGACAGGGTGAGCGTGGAGCTAGCAGCCCGGGAGGCAGCTGCCTACCCCTGGTGGGGAACATGCCTTTGTTATGGGTTTACTGGGTGATGGCTTCCCTCTTATCAGGCGCCTGAAAGCAGTGAGCTAGGGAAGGGACTTAAGACCAGGGCACTGAGGGAAGGAAACTCCTGTTGCGTGTGGGAGGAACGTGGTCACCATGTGGGGTACCTTCCAATTTACCCTCCAAACCAGCTGTGTGGAGCAGTCTGCCCTTCTCTCTGCTGTCCCAGAGCTCAGGCTGTAGCCCAAGCCAGAATGTCTACACTGAAATTAAACAGCTATTAGCCCAAATCAGCTGGCACGGACCAGCCATGGGTGTCTGATTTCTGTGTAGATGTACCCTCAGTGCTCTCCTTCCCTGCCTTGCCCCCACAATCCTACCCAGGCTGCATACTCAGGAATTAAGAAATCTGAACTGGTGTCATCAGGGTTCCAGCTACTGATGTGCTAGCCCTGCCCTGGCAGCAGGACTGCAGCTCCTCTGAGCCCGCTGAGGTGTCTTGGGGGGATACAAGTGGGTCCCATCCTCCAGAGACTGAGGGTGCTGCTAGAAGAACCCTTTGCCTAGCGGCAGGAGGGGGCAGACTACAGTCACTCCTGACTTAGTTCTCCCACCCAATGGCCTGGCGCAGCCTGGTATTTTACCCTTGTATTTTATAGACATAAAGAGAGGGATTCCATGTTCCCAGCCAACCCACATACTGACAAGCAACAGCTGCATAGCTCAGCCAGGGGTCTGGCTGCCTCATTGTCCAGCAGAGCCCACTAGCTGCTGTTAAGGCTTAAATCAATAACCTGCTGACTTGGAAAGGCATGTAGATTGTAGATGATACTTCACATTACACCCCAGCAGCCACAGAGTGGATGGCGGGACAGGAATTCAAGTGGAATTCCACAGCCTCTAGTATTGAAGCCACATCAACAATCGCATTCAGCAAATCACATTCCAAAGGAGTGCGTACTGATGTATTGAACCTGAAACCAAAGAGCTGTGGGGACTTTGGGTGGCGGCAGCAGAGAGGGGAGAATTCAGACCTGAAACTCAAAACTTTCTAAAGCTTGCTGAGTAGCAGTGTCTGGAGCCCTACAAGTTTTGAGATTCCTTCTCCTCAGCATTCTCTTCTCTTCAAAGCCTCTAAGATATTCTGGCAAATTGCATGGGCTTGTGGGTTTTCACACCCTTCAATCTGTGACTACTCGGCTGGGTTGGGCAGCGAAGCTGGCCTGTGAAAGCGTCCGTACACCTTCACGCTAGAGAACCTCACTACAGTGAAATGTCCAAGGCACTTAAGTTGACTCGTGCCATGTCCAGATGAGCAGGCCCATTTATGCCATCACTCACACTGGTACAATGCCCATCAGCTCCAGGGAGAGTTACACCTGTGCAACAGAGAACAAAACTGTGACCGTAGAATCCGAACACGGGGAGGGTGAGATTTCTTCCAAACTCTTAGGGCATGTCTACACTGCAGTGACAGTTACAGCACTGCAGTTGTGCTGCTGGAGCACTGTAGTGTAGATAGCCTCCTTCTGTCATTGGAGGAAGTTTCTGTTGATGCAGGCAATCCACCTCTCTGACTGGCGGGAGCTAGGTCAATAGGAGAATCCCTCTGTCGACCTAGCCACCTCTATATCATGGGTTAGGCTGACCTAACTACAGTGGTCAGGGCATGAAGCTAGCTCGACCTAAATTGTAGGTGTAGGCCAGGCCACAGCATTGACCTAATTCCCATTAATTTCTGAGCTGGGCCAGCGCTGAGACCTTTTGAACATCCTACCCAGAGAGAAACCACAGTGCAGATCCAGAGGAGCACCTCTCCGGCCAATGTGACTGGAGCAGAAGCTCTGTCTCTCACAGTCTCCAAAGGCCACAATTCAAGTTTGAGGCAGTGCCTATAAAGTGGTCAAGGGAAAGTTGCCCAGCCCCTGGAGAAAGGGGAAGGAGGCATGAGTAGATGTCGAAGGGTGACTGCACGCAGGAGGATGTGGGCTGACAGCCGTATGAGTAAGATTGTGAAGGGGAGGACAGGTGTAAAGTGTAATGAGTATAGGTGTATTTAGGGGTGTGCACATGGCTCTAGCGGTTTGCCCCTGAGTTTAGGAACATATGGGGGAAGATAAGGGGCTAAGGGGGAGTGGCTGTGCGGAGTGCATGGGGGGCTTGTGAGCTGGGAGTTCAGGCAGGAGTGGCTATAGATGGACGCAGGAGCGTATGTGCATGGATCTGTGTGCTGAAACATGTGATCATGCTTCTGGGCAAGAATCCCAGGAGATAGACACCATCGGTGCCAGTACCCAATATCCCACCCCTCCCTGATGGAAGCCCCAAGGATGGAGAAACTTACCTTTGGGTCCAAACAAGGCAGAGTAGCACGGCTGGTTGCAATAGGGCTTCCCATCATGCTGCAGAGAGAGAAGAGACTCCTCAGTGCCACGTTACTCACGGGAGTCTGAGACAAGCAGGCACCAGGAACTGGGCACCAGAACAGGCACTGGGCCCACTCTTAATCCTGTGTGTATGGAGCAAGATTCACAACTCCTGGGCCCTGTTCTCTTGTCCCAGCTGTGTCAGTGACCTCCCCTACTGCCTGCCAGTCCTGTCCTGGGCCCTGCCATTGTTCTGCCAGTCACCCCGAGTAGAGTCCTGACCTCACTACAGCTTTGCTAAACTAAAGAAACAGCCACGTGCCAGGAGAGCCAAATCAGAGCCTCGTCTAAGGTTCACTCACGTTCCTCCTCACCTGAGACCTGCTCTGGATATAGGTCTCTGGATAAGGCTAGAGCACCCTGCGCCACCCATCCCACAATCCTAGTGACACTCTGCCTGTTACACACAATGGAGAGTTCCCTACAGGATTTCTCCAACTCGGCAAATCCCCACTGCAGGGGACCTGGACTGGCCCAGTGTCTCCGCCCTGTCAAGTTACTTCAGTTACTATGGCACCCTGCTCACTGGGCTAGCTGTATATCTGAGCTCTGGCAGCCTGGTGCTGGCAAACTAGCCTGCCCGCACACACAGCAAGCCCACAGCTTGGAGCTGGCTAATGCAGAGTTCTTGCTACTTTGAGGCAGGACTCCCAGGTAGTCCCATATTCCATGGAATCAACCAAAAAATTCACCCCTTGCTGCAGAATCTCAGCTTCCCCTCTTTTAAAATTCAATTTCTGGCCCTCAAGTCTGAGACCTGAGTAATTGATGCAGCAATGGCTGCTTGCATCTGCAGAGGGCTTGAACCAATAGCTCCAAGAGCTGTGAACTCCCCGCTCATCTCAGGTAGGGTCCCATGCACCCTGTGATTCTACAGCAGTGGAGCTTGCCATTGGCCCCAGGATGCCACGGAATACAGCCTTCTTGCCCTGGCATTAGCTGTTTTGCTGCAGCCAGACGCCCTCTGGCCAGCTGCAACCTGCTTCTTGCTCTCCAAATTTCCCTACAAGGGGGAGATGATTTTACTGTGTACAGCACATGCATTAGGAGTCCAGCTTGCAGCCAAGGAGCAGGGAGAAGCCAGAAACATAGGCTGGGTAGCTAGGTGGCCTGGAGATCCCCCAGCAGTCCAGGCCCGGGGCAACGAGCTGCTGAAGCTTGCTATAAGCTCCCTGCTTCCAGGGGTGAAGGAGGGTCTGAACTGGACAGCACTGCAGTAACAGAGGCCAGGGGAATAGAGCCAAGCTGGCTGGAAATAGGGTGACCAGATGTCCTGATTTTATAGGGACAGTCCTGATATTTGGGGCTTTTTTATATATGGGCTCCTATTGCCTCCCACTCCCGTCCCGATTTTTTACATTTGCTATCTGGTCACCCTAGCTGGAGAGAAGAGTGAGAACCCCACCCTCAGAAATAGCCAGCAACAATTTGTACCTCACAAGTCTGAGCCTTTGCGGTGAGCGTGTGTGAGGGGGATGGGAACGAGGGTACTACATGGTGCGGGGATAAAGTCATGATGCTGCAGAATTTCGGAGCTGGGACTGTGAAATACAGGCCCTTTGGGCTGTGGAGTACCTGGGGATCCACTTTGCAAAGGCAGGGTGCACTATGCTGCCACCCACAGGAAGCAGCTGATTAAAGCTTCTTGACAAGTCTCTCCTACACGTTGGAAGATGCAGCTAAGAGTTACAGTGACACAGAACTGGTGGCCACCTCACCCCTTACCTCAGCATGGCCGCCTGAAGTCAGGGTCTTGTTGCATTTCTCACACTTCAAGCATGGTCTATGCCAGTCTTTCCCCAGGGAGGTAACCTTCTCAGCTGTCAGAGAGCGGAAACAAAATAGCACTATTCAGGAAAAAAGAAAAGGAATACTTGCGGCACCTTAGAGACTAACAAATTTATTTGAGCATAAGCTTTCATGAGCTCCAGCTCTATTCAGGAGGCTGTGATGGGGCATATCCACCCCACACCAAGCCAGCAAGGTTTGGAGAGCTGCTGTGGGCCCACGTCTTTGCTTTGCTACGTAAAGACTCTGGGGCTTTAGACCCGGGGGTTTTAGGTGCTGACAGTTCTATTAACCCCCCCCCCCTTTTTTTTTTTTTTTTTTTTTTTTTAACTAGTAAGCTTAGCAAATGTTACCTGGAGTAAATGAGCTGCCATAGACGTGAAACTTCAGAATGGTGAAATTGGCATTGTGAGTAGAACTGTACTTTAAGGGGAGGTTTAAGCCTTGTTTACACTGAGGAAACTTACAAAAAATTCCCATTGGTCCTACCACCACTTTATTGGAATGGGTGTTAGCACCAATGGTGTAGACAAGGCTCTTGCCACCAGGACTGATTTTTACTTCCTTTTGGTTGAATCTATTGAAAGTAAGTAACTAAAATGGTGGTAAAATGGGTTCAGCCATCAGAATCTTGTCTATACCTGGCTTCCAGCCAGTGCTAACCCCAGGTCAGGATTCTTTAGTAAATATCTCTAGTGTAGGCACTACCTTAAATGACAGGCAAATATGAATGCATGGGGAAACAGAGAAACAGTTAAGTCTCCATCACAGAGAGCTGATACGTACAAACTCTGGAATTCTTGTGTTCCGAGCCATTCCCTGTTTTTTTTTTTTCCTGGCATAGTAGACAGAAAAGTATGACACACCCCACAAGCAAACCAGAAATATAAGATAGAGAAAGAAAAAAAAAATCAGTGTGTTCCCAGTCCATGATTTACAGATTTATTTGATACATTTAAAAAATAACATACTTATAGGGCCAGCATCCATTTCTAACTCTCAGCAAAACACACCAGAATTTTTATGCCAGGGACATGGGGAAACCAAGAGATTGGGGAACTTCTGTATGTGGTTTTAGTAGCTGGAGTTAAACAATTGCAGCAAAGGTTATTTCCAGGACTAGCTACCCAAAGCTCTTGAAATACACCCATAGCAGGAAGTGGGATCATGTCACCCAATTAAGTACTCTGAGTCAGTATAGAAATCTGCGTCTTTGGGGAATTCCTTCCAAATCAGGGTGCGGTCATCCATCTGCTCCTTACCAGGGGCTGAATCCAACACCCGGGGAGTCAGTAGAAGTCGGATCAGGCCCAAAGTCTGTTCAAGGCAAGTAGTGATAGTTTTAAGAATAACAAGCCTTACAGATGCATGTCTCCTCTGCACTGTAACCTTATTACAATAAGATATTCACAATTACATGGTGCCCTCTGTTACACCCAGCTACTCATGACTGTGATCAAAGGCAGAATTTGCTGTTTAGAATCTAGCTAATTTGCCATGTAAAGTTTTTAGGAACCACTTTAATTGATCCTGTTGTTGGACTCTGGACTGGAGCGTCCAGAGTCTCTTGATGGCTCACTCCCTGCCCATTCAATGTGTCCACCTTAAGCAAACAGCTATGATAAAGCTGAGAACGGCACTGTTGGAACAAAGGACCTAAATATTAGCTTGGAGGGAAGGCTTACAGCCATGTTACACAGCGCCTCTGAACCACGCCTCTAGTGATTTGCCTCAGTGCCCACCAAATGGCTTAGAGACAGTCAAAGCACTGAGGCTCCATGTTAACCTATTCTGTTCAATGGGGCAGACAGCCTGAGAGAAAAGGGCCTTGATACAGTGACTAACAAGACGTCTCAGCACAGAAGAAAACAAAGAGGGAGTAAGTTGCAGTGGGGGAGGTCTAGGTTGGACATTAGAAAACACTATTTCACTCGGAGGATGGTGAAGCACCAGAATGGGTTACCTAGGGAGGTGGTGGAATCTCTACCCTTATTGGTTTTTAAGGCCCGGCTTGACAAAGCCCTGGCTGGGATGATTCAGTTGATGTTGGTCCAGCTCTGAGCAGAGGGTTGGACTAGATGACCTCCTGACGTCTCTTCCAACCCTAATCTTCTATGATTCTAAGTTGCAGAAGGATCTCCCAGAGCAGCTTTTCAGAGGTGTCCATTTGCACACACAACTTAGTGTTGCAAATTCTCATATGTGCCTTTGGTGACTTCTGAAAGACCTGGCCTCTAATTCATGGTCACCCTTCATGACTAGCAAGTGGTGCAAACCATCACCATTCATCCTTAGGAGTGGAGCAAATAATTGAGGTTTTCGGTCTAGTGGCCAAATTGAAAAATTCACTTTGTTTCTAACAAATGGATTTCCTTTTTTGGTTTTCTCACCAAAAAAACAAACAAAAAAAAACACCAAAATTGTGTTTGGGTCAAATGAACTGTTTTGAAGACGATGCTTCAAAACAAAAATATCCAAATTTGCAAAATGAACCATACTGACAATTCCAAAATTTGTTTTCAAGGCTTTTTCAGCTGAAACTATTTGCTGAATTTGACCTGAAGTCATGAATAGATTCAATGCTCTGAAAAATGCATTTTTCAGCAAATTTCCTGTCAGCTCCTCCCCCCTCCTTCCTGTTTCCTGTCCTTTCAGACTCCCAACAGCCAATTCTAATAATTACAAGCAACATCTAAACACCACACCTTGAACTGGTGTAAATGACCACACAAGGCACAGGGACTGATGAATTGAGCCCGATATAAAAGATCTGAAAACAGAGTATTCGTTGTTTGACATGTTTGTCTCCGGAACCAAATGGTCACTGACAGTACAACCTACTGCCAGAAGAATCCTTTTTAGATGTTAGACAGAAGATACACAATGGATACAGCTCAGTTGGAAACATCTCGGAATCAAAAACAGATTTAGTGTTGAATACTAAAATATAGCCCATCCCCCAGCCCTCCCTTTTAGAGGTCAGCATATCTGACCACTCAGACCCACACAAACAACTTTTTATTTTCTATGCTATCTTCTTCTTTCACCCCCAAATTACAATCTTGTGTCCTAGACACAACTTCCCAACTGTTACACATTTACATTTGCTATTGTATGGATGGCAGGTCTTGCAAAACATATGGCAAGAACACTATTTTATATTTCTCTACCAAACCTCAACAACACACAGCCCTCACCGAATAATAATGTACCTGTCCAACTGTTCAGCTAAAATGTGCAGCTGGACAGAGAAACGGCAGGACCTCTTGCATACAGAAATGTATACGGTTTCACTCGTTTTATAGAACACTGTGTGGTCTTGAAAAAAGAAAAGGAGTACTTGTGGCACCTTAGAGACTAACAAATTTATTAGAGCATAAGCTTTCGTGAGCTACAGCTCACTTCATCGGATGCAAAGCTTATGCTCTAATAAATTTGTTAGTCTCTAAGGTGCCACAAGTACTCCTTTTCTTTTTGCGAATACAGACTAACACGGCTGCTACTCTGAAACCTGTGTGGTCTTGGATTCTGAAGATTTTTTTTCCCACTGTGTAGAAGGGAACAGGAGACATCCTCGATGATGGGCAGCTATATAAGAACATATGTATTTTCACTGGCTTTGGATATTATCTCTCAACAGAGATCAGAAACTGTATCAGTCTGTGGACTGAGAATCCAATGGAACAGTATAAAAACACTACAATGAAATGTTTTTAAAACTACAGTGGAAACTCCCCTCATCTTAACCTTATGTGCTTTGTTATTTCTCGCTAATTAACCAGGAAATCTTTGGTTTTCTAGGACCATCATTTATACCAGTAGTTCTCAACCTGCATCTGGCTTGCAGCCCAATCAGCAAACAGCGGCGGCCCATGTAACATCCTCAGGGCCATACAGGTAGCAAACATATTGAGTGGGTGTGGACCATATAACACATAATGGGCTGCATATGCAGCCCACCCTGGTAAATAGGTTGAGAACCACTGGTCTATACAAATGGGTTGCCAGTTCCTCTAGTAATTACTAGAGAGCTGAAAGCCTAAGGGGCATGGGCTATCAGGGGGGTGTGAGGAGAGGGGAACTAATTACGAAGAACTTTTTATTAATAATAATTTGTAAAGAGAACTTGGTAGGTTTTGAGAGCAATTCCTTCCTTACTTGTAAAGCATACAGCTGTCTGCAATAGTTTGCTGCTGTTCAAGTCTCCTTACTCGTAGCTGGGAGGCATGCAAGAGATCCATAAATCAGAGCATCTTCCTAAGGCTGCAGGGAGGCCCAGGGAGAAGAACCCTGCTCGGACTCCTCCTCCCACCATGGCTCTGCACTGTTTCCAAGCCAGTCAGCCTTCCCCAGCACTGCCCGCTCAGAGCTCCTGAACAAGGGGAGAGGGGGCAATGCTTGCACTTGATGTTAGCAGGAATCTGTGCAGCCCACGCAGACCAGCTCAACACACGAGGACCAGCACTAATGCCGGTCTGCTGGAACCTTGCAAACCCAGCTCCTTCCAGGCTGCATGGAACCCCTGAGCCGTGCAGGCAGACGTGTGGGGGGGGAGCGTGCGCGGGATTTGAGCCCTTCTCACAGAAAGCAGGGGTCCTCAGATCAGACGGCTTGTCCGGGAACACTGATCTCCCACACAGCTGGGCAGGGGGAGGCAATGACAGCAGCCAGCAGCGCTGGGCATGAACCAAACACCAGCTGCAGCAGCAGCAGCGTGTAGCCAGCACAGCCTGGGTCCCGACCCGGGGCAATGGCCTCCCCTGCCCCACCCATCTGTGCTCAGCAGGGAGCCATGTACCAGGGAGCCCATATAGACAAGGGGGGGTGCAGGAGGCAAGGCACCCCCATTGAGAAGCTCTGTTCAGGGTCAGGCAGAGGGGCTGTATCCCTGCAGGGGGATAGGAAGGTGAGTGTAGGAGCAGAGGGGTGGGCAAAGTCTCTGGCAACCCCCATAGAGCTCTTGTGCCAGGAAGCCCATATAAAGAGGGGGTGCAGCTGGCAAGGCACCCCATGGGCATAGGCAGCCACAGAGTCCCTTGCACCCCCAACAGGGAACTGGGTGCCAGGCACCCTGTGGGGAAAGGCGGGGCAGGGAAGGTGCCTGGCAGCCCCAGCAGAGAGCTGGGGGCAGGAGCAGGGCAACCCGTGGGGAAAGGCGGGGCAGGGAGGGTGCCTGGCAGCCCCAGCAGAGAGCTGGGGGCAGGAGCAGGCACCCCAAGGGGAAGGTAGGGCAGTGGCAGGTGGGGTGCCTGGCAGCCCCAGCAGAGAGCTGGGGGCAGGAGCAGGCACCCCAAGGGGAAGGTAGGGCAGTGGCAGGTGGGGTGCCTGGCAGCCCCAACAGGGAGCTTTGGGCAGGAGCAGGCACCCCAAGGGGAAGGTAGGGCAGTGGCAGGTGGGGTGCCTGGCAGCCCCAGCAGAGAGCTGGAGCAGGCACCCCAAGGGGAAGGTAGGGCAGTGGCAGGTGGGGTGCCTGGCAGCCCCAGCAGAGAGCTGGAGCAGGCACCCCAAGGGGAAGGTAGGGCAGTGGCAGGTGGGGTGCCTGGCAGCCCCAGCAGAGAGCTGGGGCAGGCACCCCAAGGGGAAGGTAGGGCAGTGGCAGGTGGGGTGCCTGGCAGCCCCAGCAGAGAGCTGGGGCAGGAGCAGGCACCCCAAGGGGAAGGTAGGGCAGTGGCAGGTGGGGTGCCTGGCAGCCCCAACAGGGAGCTTTGGGCAGGAGCAGGCACCCCAAGGGGAAGGTAGGGCAGTGGCAGGTGGGGTGCCTGGCAGCCCAAACAGGGAGCTGGGGGCAGGAGCAGGCACCCCAAGGGGAAGGTAGGGCAGTGGCAGGTGGGGTGCCTGGCAGCCCAAACAGGGAGCTGGGGGCAGGAGCAGGCACCCCAAGGGGAAGGTAGGGCAGTGGCAGGTGGGGTGCCTGGCAGCCCCAGCAGAGAGCTGGGGGCAGGAGCAGGCACCCCAAGGGGAAGGTAGGGCAGTGGCACGTGGGGTGCCTGGCAGCCCCAGCAGGGAGCTGGATGCCAGGAGCAGGCACCGCATGGGGAAGGCAAGGCAGGGTGCCTGGCAGGAAGCTGGGTGTGGGCAGCCCATGGGGAAGGTGGGGGCAGGAGCAGGGCACCCCGCGGGGGCGGGCGAGGCGCAGCACCCTTACCGAAGTAGACCTCCTTCTGGCAACGCGGGCACTTGGGCATGGTGGCAGCTCCGCAAGGACCAGCTCCGCGGCCGGCTGCTGCTCGAGCGGCTCTGCGGCCAAGCGCGGCCCGCGCCGGCAGGGTCACCCCGCGGCCCCGCCCTCCCGCTGTGAAGCCCCGCCCCCGAGCTGGGGGGCGGGACCCTGGCACAAGGGCAAGGGAGGGGAGACAGGCGGGAGGGACCTGCCCTGCCGGGGCGGAGGGGAGAGCTGGGGGATGAGAAGGGAGGGAGAGGGGCTGGGCTCGGGGTTGGAGTGGAGGCGCTGGTGGACAGAGGGGGCTGGGGGCATCCAGGTGCATCTCCTCTCCTGGCCCCTGTGTCCTGCTGACTTTTGCCCCACGCTCTTTCCTAAACTCAGGGGCTCCCCACATTCCTGCCCCCAGCCTGCTGCTCCATGAGTCCTTCAGGACATTTGGCCCTTGGGAGCCAAGAAGCAGCACGCTTGGTGTCAGGCCCCCAGACTGGCCCAGATTCGTTGCCAGGAGCTCCAGAGCTGCGCTGGCGGAGCAGAGATGGGGGCATTGCGGCCACAGTGGGAGTTAATCAACCATTGCCAGGGCTGGATTAGCCAATAGGCAGACTAAGCATGTGCTTAGGACACCAGCAAAGCAGGGGGCACCCAAAAAAAATGAGATTTTTTTTTTGAAAAAATCTGATATTTGATATTTCAAGAAAAGCATCACAGTAGTCATCACAGGAAAAATCAGAACTTTGCTAGACTTCCTAACACTCCACTACACACAGTTCCTCCATTTTTCTGCTCTCTTTTTATTACTTATCTCCACCTAAACCAGGGGGGCATCCTACTAACATAGATCGAAATAATGTGAGGAAATCAGATCCTGTCATGTATTGCAATAAATTTATGTTTTATTATTGATATATTCTTCTGAATTATATGTACTTGATTCGTTTTTTTCTATCTATCTATCTATCTACACACATACATACACACACATAAAAATAGTGTACGTTGGGTAATTTTTTTTTTAAACTCAGATAACTGAGATAAGGAGCAAGATAAAACATAACCAACTGAGTGGAGCACAGAAACATAAACTGGTGGAAGAAAAGGAACAAAAAACTAGTGAAATTTTCTAAAATCTCCAAAGCTGACATTTTTCAAAGCAAATCCATCAGAAGCAACATCTTCTTTCAGTAGCACAGACACCGTTCCAAAACCTGTAGGTGTTTCAGAACTCAATTTGAATACATGTACAGACCTCTGTCAACCATTAGCAGACCACTTACACACTTTGAGGAATGATTTTGAAAGATTTGAAGACATATCAAAAGATATCTTGCCTAACACTAACCACAAAGAAGCCCAGTCCCGCAAGCGAATCAGGAAAAAACAAGCGAATGATAGCAGTGCAACAGAAACAGCATTGAATCCTAGTGACAAATTTTGCGTATCTACTTACTAAGCTTTTATTGATACACTTGAAGCTCATATGAAGAGGAGAGGTGAAGTGTATAAAGAAGTATCAAGTAGATTTTCTTTTCTAAACGACATGGACTTATCTGATGAACAATAGTCACAAGGTTCCCAATAGCTAGTTGATTCATACCCTGTTGACTTGAACATGAATCTCTGTGGAGAAGTACGGCAGTTCCACTGTTATATGCGCGCAAAGTTTAATGAAATAGGAAAAATGAAATTCAGTCACATTGATCTTCATGACACAATATTGAAAGACGGAATACAATGTGTATTTCCAAATGTAGACTTCGCACTACGTATTTTTCTAACATTGATGATTACTAACTGCTCCGCAGAATGCTCTTTTTCTCAGCTGAAAAGGATAAAAAACCCTCAGAAAACAACGATGTGTCAGGACAGACTTGAATCACTTTCCTTATTGTGTATGGAAGCAGACATGCTTCATCGAGTCAGCTTCGATGAAAGTATCCAGAATTTTGCAATCAGAAAATCTAGAAAGAAGCTATTTTAATTTCAGCATACATATAAGTTTTATGTCATTTTGAAAAATAAAATGTTATTTTATGATATAATATTGTTTTTATTTTGAATTTCATATGGGGGGCACCATAATATTTTCAGTGCTTAGGGCCTCTAAAGGTCTTAATCCGGTTCTGCCCACTGCCCACACCCTGTGGGGTCAGCAGGTGGGGGCTCCAGCTGAGATCATGCTTAGGGCTAGTCAGGAATTCATAGATACTAAGGTCAGAAGGGACCATTTTGATCATCTAGTCTGACCTCCTGCACAACACAGGAATTGTTCAACAAAACATTTGTTGTCAGAAAACACTGACTGGTGACACCAGAACCTGCCGAGGGATCGTGTCAGTTTTGATTATTTCTGTTCTCAGAAAGGTTTGTCAGTCCCAGATGGAATTTCTGGTCAAAACCAAAGCCAGAGAGATTGGCCACCAGAACAGGGATTTGAACCTGGTCTCCCACATCCCCAGGGAGGGCCCTGTGCACAGGGCTATTGGCTAGGCAAGTTGGTGGTTTTTCTCTCTGGAAGGTTTCTGTTTCACCCCAGTGCAAAATGGGAACATTTTTGATGGTTTTCCTGGGAGAACTGTTTCCTACAGAAATGGATGCATAGACAGGGAGCGAAAGCCAATCCTTGCCCTGAAGAAGTTACAATTTAAATAGAGAAATGAGAGGAGGGAGGATTACTGTCCCCAAGTTACACCTGGGGAGATATGGGGCTCAGAGTGGATGTAATGACTTGGCTGAGGTAATGCTGTAGCCCTCAGCTGACTCCTGCGTTCTTGAACCATTGAATGAAGAGAGCTCCTGTGTCACACCCAGTGCCTTAACCACACAGCCATCCTCCCACTCAATATACAGCCCCACTTCCTTGGGTGCTGGGGTCAGCTGGCACGCCCAGAGCACTCAGTCTGACAGGAAAGCACATTTTAAAAGGCTGAAGGAAGCACCAGGCTTGGATTTGCTCAGGATCATCCTGGTCCTGGAGCAGTTTGTGTCAAGATAGGAAGCAGGTTCCACACCCTGGGCTCTGCATTTGTAGGGCTGTGGCATGGACCGTGTGTGCTTATTGGGAACATTTGATCATGTTTTCTTAATTATTACTATTATTTGCTATGGGGGAGTTGCTTTTCTTTTGGAATGAACCCCTCTGAGGAGTCCCAGATGCATTCCTAGGGGAAATCCTTTCTGTCTTGCTAGGAAGGAACTCAGAGGAATAGCTAAAGGCCTGTTTTGCATTAAATTATCCTCCTACTGTTCAGAGCACCAAAGCCAAAAATGTCAGAAGTGAAATCAGGTGTCTAGCTGCAGCCAGCGAGGGGCAGTTGTCTGTGGATAGTAAGCACCCACAATTCCAGGTGAAATTGACAGGAGCTGCAGCTGCTCAGCACTTCCATAAAATCAGGGCCCCTTGGTGTCTAGGGTTTACCTCAGCTAGATAGATGAAGGTAAAGAGCATTTCCCCTGCTCCAGGCTTGTGGTTAAATCAGGATTAGCTAATAACCTTGACCTAATCTCAGCCTTTCTTCCTTAGCTAGACAGACCCCATCAAAGGCACATAACTTGTATGTTATAGGACAATTCTCTTGCTGTCCTCCTCAAACCAGGTGCTGATTTATAATTACCAAACCCCAGGAAAGGGACCATGGGTGGCATCTGGTCTTTAGAGGATGGCAGCTTTCCTGCAGAATCTAGATTAGGAATGACTGAGTAACGTCCTCCTAGCCAACAGTGCTGCATCTCACCCCTTGCAACAGGCGGGAAGTTGGACTGCTGTCCTTGGCACTTGAAGGAAGGGATTTCATGAATGAAAGCCCTGAAGCACTAGTTCTTGGCAACAGTCACTGAACTCAACTGGACTAATTCTCTCTTATGTAAAGCATGCACTCCCGTCCCATTGGCTGGGAGCAGAAGCCTTTGTAAAGCATATGTGCTGCAAGATTTTCCCTATAGATTAGGAAATGAACTTTAGGGGTGAGTCAAAATAGGATGGGGTCTGACAGAGTAGAGTGCAGGGAGGGGTTGAAAAGGGTGCTCTCCCCCCCCGCCCCCGAGGCCTCTGCCATGTTTCAGTGACAGCCATCTTCACAAAAGAACAAGTTGATGGGCTTCTACCAAAGTCCTCATAGAGCCCTAGCTCAGATCTCAAGCTCCAGGGTGTGCTCTGAAATCCCACTCTGTCGGCCAGGGATAGCTCTCGCAGAAGCCAGCAGCATGACCTGGAATGGGACTTCATCGGATGCATTTGGTGGAAAAAAAGTTTTTTTCCACCAAATGCATCCGATGAAGTGAGCTGTAGCTCACGAAAGCTTATGCTCTAATAAATTTGTTAGTCTCTAAGGTGCCACAAGTACTCCTTTTCTTTTTGCGAATACAGACTAACACGGCTGCTACTCTGAAACCTGGAATGGGACTGACTCCCATTGTAAAACTGCTTTTAATGCTTAGTCTGGACCTAGCTGCTAGGACCTTTTCATCACCCTGGAGCCAATACCATCCCAGGGCGGGATCCCCGACCCTGAAGCCGGAGAAGGCAGCTCTGGGGAGTGCACATTTGTAACTACAGTACAGGGTTTAAAAAGCAATAGTGTTTAATGTTTGATTTGCCCTGTACAACTACTGGAAAAGTCTGTTAACGTGTCTGGAGATGGAGCAGGAATTCTCCAGGGACTCCATGAAGCTCTCCTGGAGGTACTCAAAGCCTTTGCAGCAGGTTTCTGGGGAGGGCTGCCTTATTTTGTCCTCCACGGTAGGACACTTTACCACGCCAACCCAGTAGCAAGTAGTCTGGAATCATTGCAGCACAAAGCATGGCAGCGAATAGTCCTGGGTCGATTTTATACAGTCGATTGTGTATGTCCCCACTAAGCGCATTAAATTGGCGGAGTGCATCCTCAATATCGTGGCTAGCATCAACTCACGGAGCAGTGCACTGTGGGTAGCTATGCCACATAGAATCATAGAATATCAGGGTTGGAAGGGACCTCAGGAGGTCATCTAGTCCAACCCCCTGCTCAAAGCAGGACCAATCCCCAAATCCTTCCCTATAGATAGCTGGTGTCTTACTCCCTCTGTCTCCACTGATGAAGGTGCCTGGTTCACTTGTTGCTTTGTCCCATCATCTGACTAGCCCTTAGTTGCACAGCTTTTTAATATTATTTACTCTAAAATTCCCTGCCATTATAGCATAGGCCCACAGGACTGTATGAATTCCAGATACTGAAGCCAGGGGTGTTAGACCAGGAGTGAATTTGGTCTGTTCACAATTAAACTAAAAGGCAACAAATAAAATGGGACAAAAGGAAAAGAAAAAACTATACACAGAGTACAAAGTTAGCCAGTGGAACTCACTGCCACATGGTATTAATCATCCATTTAATTATCCAAATAAGTAAGCTTCAGAAAATGATTAGAGTGATGTTTGTCACCCAGTGTAGCTTCTATTCCAAGAGCAGGGGCCCTGGAGCTCGGGAGCAGCAATCCTGCAGCTTGGCTGGTTCTGCCTGGCTCATGGAGAGCCCACCCTGAACCGCCTCAGCACTGCCCTCCGCTGGCTAATTCACCAACATGTGGATCTTTGATCCTCTGCAGGGTGCTTTGGTTTCTTCTGCCTGCCCACACCTCGGGCCCTCTAGTGTAATGCTGGGAGTGTAGAACCCTACAAGAATGAGCAAAGCTGTGTGGGACCCTTCCCTGCCACAGGGAGAGAGGCTGCCTAATTCTCTTGGCACGTTGATGTGGGAGCATGAGGATGGGAAAGGAGGGGAGAGCTCTTTCCCATCTCCCCTGTCCTCTCTCTGCAGCGTGCAGGCAGCCCCAAGGAGCAGGGAGCAAGTGGGGAGAGGCAGATGGGGGAGCAGGGTTAATGGAGCAGAGACGGGATGGGGGAAATCTGCTATATCTGCTCTTTCTGCATGTCTGAGCAGCACCTGGCTTGTGCATTTTGCTGCCATTGGAGAATTTTTCCAGACAACTCAGGCCTGTGAGACACCTCTACACCTCTGGTTTCCTATGGCTTTAGAGTCTCTCTCAGCTAACATGATCAGGAATAGATATCCTGACGGACAATACTCCCAAACCAAGGTTCATGTGTCTGCCAGGGAAATAACTGAGCCATTGCCAGAATGCCAACGGGGGTCAGCCTCATCAATCTGCAGCCTTATCTTATCTAGAGACCTTGGTTTAGCTAATGTAGCCATTATCAGGATAAAACGTCTCAGCTATCTGGGCAGCCCTTGCCCCAAATCAGAGGGTGGAGCTGGGTATAGGAGCACCAAGTCCAAACACTCCCAGAGGTACTAGGAGCAGGTGGCTCCGTTCCATGCAGCCCTTTGAAAATACAGGCTGTGCTGTTTGTTTTTGTTTAAGGAATGTTGTTAAGGAGGTGACACAAAAACCAGGGAGGGTGGAGGCTTCAAACAATCCCCTCTGGACTCATCCCATCCTGCAGAGGGACTGTGGAGCAATAATAAATAATAATAATATAGTTGGCCTCTCTATAGCGCCTCTTATCCAAGCATGTTACAGCACTTCACTAATAATGCCCCCTCCTCGCTCCCCTGAGGGCTGGAGGAATTGGAAGGTCTTCTGCCCCCCTACTCCCAAAATGTTTTCCCCATCTCTGCTCCTCTAACCTCTCAGAGTAGGGTTACAAAGGAGAGAGGTGCCTTTTCCTTGCCTCTAGGTTAGGAGCCCTCAAAGGAGGCTGCTAGTTTTTGGTAAGCTATAATGGTGTGAGGTAGTGGAATTGCATCTGTTTACACTAGGGCTCAGCGTTTTGAAGCAGAGCCAAAGGACAAGGGCTCATTTACAGAATGCAGATTATTCTAATCTCCCTCTTAACCAAGTTAGTATCACTTCTGCTATTCAGGGCTATCGACAGAGCCATGCGTTTTCCTGGGGCAGTGTAAAATCAGCATGGATGGAGAGCCAGGAGCAGAAGGAGACACCGCAGGATGAGAACACCATTTCCCTGGACACATGCCCTTCTCCCAAGGTTTCCATTGAAAGAAACCCTACAGAGTGACACTGGTCAAGAGACAGCGGAGCTCCAAGATTCTCCAAATACTCAGACAGCTGCAGATTCTGTGGAATTCCTCTCCTCTTAGCCATAGTTCAGACAAAATTCTATTTAAAAAACCCAACTGCGTTTACAGTTTGACGCGTGATTTTAATTTGACAAGAAAGTTACAAAACAGCCCAGAAAAAGGAGCAGGGGAAGCCATCAGAGGTGTGATCTGATGGAAAGGCTGTCAATGAGACAGGCCATTCTTCTGATTACAAGACAGAACACCAGTGCCCTGGGATGTGGATCAGGGCAGTACTAAGAGCAGCCACAGGCAACTATTCATATCAATCACAGAGATTTACACTCTGCTAATCCTATTCTAATCTGTACACGGAAACCACAGAATTAAGTGGACTGTAAAACCAAATCATCCCCCAAGGAAAATGTCAGGGAAACGTCTTAATAAAGATAAATGGGCAGCTAATGTTTTGGGCAATGGGAAACAGAAAGTGATGATAAAGCTATTTTAGTAGGACTGCAAACCCACCTGTTCAGGCCATAAACCAGCTTCTACTTGACAGATGAGGAAGCAGGGGATTGGTTAGCCAATAACTGTCCACTGCAGGGTTTCTTGCACTTTCCTCTGAAGCATCTGGTGACAGCAGGATACTGGCATGGCTGGACAATTGATCTGAGGAGTACGGCCAGTCCCATGTTCCCTATGGAGCACGATGAGTGGGACTGGGGACAGAGGGTCAGGTTTCAGAAGGGACCTATCTCCGTCTGACGCCAGAGTGCTCAACAATACAAGCTGGGTCAGGCAACCAGCTTTCAAATCCTACAGCCTGAACATGACCACAGACCTCTAGGCATGTGTAATAAAGACTTTTTCCCTACAACTCTCCCCTCCTGTAGCATCACTTATTGCTAACGAAACACTCCACAGGGCCCTGTGCTCCAAGTGCTGGGGGCAGCAGGACCCTCCCCAAGGCACTGCTGCTGAAAGGGTTGGCCACCTTTGCTGTGAACAGGAGGGAGGCTGACAAGACCGGAGGTGCCCCTATCCTGGCTGCCCAGAGAGGAGCAGCAACAGTGGCACCTGGGGAAGAGGGGGATGTCTGGCCACCCAAGGTGAAGTGGTGGTAGCCATGGCAGTGATTCCCAGGTCCACATACCTCCCTGCTGGCTCCAGTGGTCAAGCAAAGCTTTCCCAGCTGTGCTGCTTTGTCCAGCCAAGTCTCCTCATATAACTAGCCCAGTGGGATGGGGCTTGGAGGATCAGTCCAGTGGATTGGTGTGGGGGTGGGGAAGAGCTGAGATGGACCAGGCAGTCCGGTCTCCTCAGGATTGGGGAGAGCAGCAGCTCTTCCTCTCCCACTTGTGGTTTCAGGTGGGGCCTACTCCTTGTACCTTCCAGGCTGTGCCTGATGATGTTACACTAGTGATATCATGTCATGGGATCCCCAGTCTCCATAGATTCATAGATATTAAGGTCAGAAGGGACCATTATGATCATTTAGTCTGACCCCCTGCACAACACAGGCAACAGAATCCCACCCACCCACCCACTCCTGCGATAAACCTCACCTATGTCTGAGCTACTGAAGTCCTCAAATCATGGTTTAAAGACTTCAAGGTCCGAGGCTTATTGTCAGTGCTCCTTAACATGGCCCTTCTCCTGGATGGGACCATTCCTGACTCTCCAAGGTAATCCAGCTCTCTTCAGTGGGCCTGCTTGGGTCAGTAAGAGCTACAGGATTGGACCCTTATCTGGTATCACACTTCCTGCTATAGGATGAGCTAAGTGGCCCACCTAGTGTCATTCCATGAGGGTAAGAAATGAATACTGGGCAGTGGTCGCTCCCATACCATGGTGGAAACATTGAGGCAGGATTGATTAGGTAGAATAGGAGGATCAGATAGGACAGTGAGGAGTGGGGCCTGTTAGAGAAGGATCAAAACCAGACAAGGGAGCAAACAGCAGTGAGCTAGCCTGGGAAAAAACATGGCTGGCTGGCTCTAATTACAAAGGAAGCTGAGCTCCAGAAGAACATTCAAGTCTCACGATAAACAGGGTTAAAGGGAGAGGTTTGTAACAATAACACATCCTAGGATGGCTGTGGCAGGCATGTGGCATTGGCTGGCAGTGACTGATGCAGAAGCTAAAGCCATTCTCCCTGGGGTCAGAGCAAACATCACTGCCTTCCTCTGGGCCACAGCTGCCCCTGCTAGGTTAGGGCTGTACTAACTTCACCCCTTGTGCAATGGGTGAAGGGTTGGCTTAGAGAAGTCTTGTAGCCCAGAATACTCCAGCATCCAGGACAGCTGGGGTCTTCCCTGGGGGTTCACATTGTGAAAAGCGAGTCAAATGAGTAAAAGCCACTGCAGAGTCCAGCAGTTTCACATTGTGGAAGGGAAATTTCCACTCAGACTGAGCATCTTCTAGTTGCCAGTAACAGAACCACACAAACTGGGGGCCAACACTAGCTGCTAGTTCATAGTCCCCAGCTACCTACCAATGCAGGGATGTGCTCCTGGGACCCTTGGGGATTCAACCCAGACCAGTATAGTGCTGTGTCACCACCTGCAACTCTGGCTGCCTTAAATGCTATGCTGCTGCGGCTCACAGCCCTGACACCAACAGTCAGTGGGTCACACCTGCCTTCAACCACCCAGTCACTGTTTGCAGAGTGACCCCCCTCCACCTCCAACTCCTCCCCTCCCAAACTTCCCCCAAATGATCTCCCTGCAGAGCCCAGCCCTCTCCTGGGACACTCACTGAAGTAGTTACACTTGCTGCCCCTTTAAGAGACAGAAATTGCAGGTTGGTATCTTGAATGGAGCAAACAGTCACTTCAATCCAATCAAAGCACTGGGCTGGTTTAGAATACAAAGTCAAACGAGTTTATTTGATTAAAAAGTCATAGGCTTAAGCGATACCACATACAAGGAGTAAGGACAGAAAGGGTTACAAGCAAACCAAAGTAAGACTAAAACCCATCTAAGACTAAAAGTTTACTTCAGCAAGTTACAATCTTTGCCTCAGCAGGTTTCTCACCTATATTCAGATACCAGAGACGTCACCCCCCTTAGCTGAAGAATCCTCTTTCATCTCCCCAATAACGGATGCCAAAATGGCTTTCTGTCCTCGTTGATATCTTCAGCAGGCAAGAAGCCCTCCTGAGGCCCGGCTTGATCGGCCCACCAGGGAGATTCGTTTTGGCAATCTCCCACACACACGCTAGGTTGATGGCTTTGTTTACCTTTTACATAATTGTGCCTCCATTGTCTCTGCCAGGCTGGTCAGACAAGCAACTGCACATTTCTTTGTCTAAGGCAGCCTAGGCTGTAAGAAGGTAACTCTAGCACATATTGATACACACGCCATACAGTGTTTTCAGGACCAGAGCGTTAGTGCAACCCACACACCTCCTGGATGTGGTGTTTTGTCCCATCTAGTGGCACTGAGACCATTTAGAGAGAGATTAAGGAGTCTACTCTACAGCCTTAGCTAACAGGCACATGGCTTTTAGCTCATGCAGTAGAGGCTCATGCACTAAGCTCCAGATGCCCCAGGTTTGATCCTGCCCACCGTGTTACATTAGCAGTTCGTATATGATCTCTTACAGAACCCCTTTAGACACGGATCATGACAACAGTGTCAGCTGCAGGGGGCACACCAGGCCTGACAAGAGGAGAGAGGAACAGAGGAGGACAAGAGTTGCCAACACAGAGAAGGGAACCTCTGTGTGACAGCTAGCTTCTTCCCAGTGGGCCCCTTTTCCCTAGGCAATCCTCCACCCTGCCATGCTTGGAGAGATTATCAGAGCCAGGTGCTTATAACTGACTTAGTTGCTCACCAGTCACCTAATTACTCACTTACACGGGGCTGAGATGGGCTCCTTCTCCTTACCGAAGTCTGTCTTGGGTAAACAGGACCCTGACTCCTCTTAAAGGGCCCCCTGACAAACTCACTCCCGCTTTGGTATTTACACCCCTTATCTTATCTTCTCTTTGGGCCTGAGCCAAAGCCCAATGAAGTCAAGATGAGTCTTTCCATTGATTTCAGGAGATTTTAGATCTGGTTCTTAAGCCATCCCTGAGCCAAACTATACCTATTTCGCTTTTTGAATAGTTTCTCCTAAATCAAATCCTCCAACCTTTGAGTCATTTTGGCTCCTATCGACTGATGACTTTCCAGCACTGGGTCTGTATCTTTCTTGTACAGGTGCCCAGAACTGGATGCAGCATTTCAGCAGAGGTAACACCAGAGCTATACTGCAGGAATAATGGCCATACTGTTCTGTGCTTTGTCTAACAGGGCCAATATCAGCTTGGCAGTCTGCCATCACCCCTCTCCCACGCTCCACATTACTGCTTCCAGCAAATGCCTTCCCATTGGGCAGATGTGATTAGATTATCTTTTCCCTACACAAATTAGCTCATATCTGTCCAGGAGGAATCTCCTTTTGGTGTTTCCTGTCCACATGTCTAACTACTCCAAGTCCACGCAAGGTTTTCTGTCCTCTGAACAGGTGCTCCCCAGTCCAGTAGCATCTGTGAATGTCATTAGTATGCTGTTTGCTCTCTGCTCCTGGTCATTAATGAAGATGTTAAGTGAAACCAGACCAAATCCCACTGCATATGCTGTCTAGGCTGCCATTTGAACTTCTCCCCCTCTCCACTTCAGTTCCACCCCCTCGAGGCAGGCCAGATCAGTCAGCTGTACCCATGGCTCCATCAATCAGTAGCCATGCCCCAGCCCTTTGAAGGGGGCTGCTATCCCCCAGGTGTGTTGATTAACAGCCTGAGGCGAAGCAGAGTGTGGGAAATGTGCCACGGCACTGGTTATTTACATGGGCTGGGATGGCTCTGGGCCACACCTTGCAGCAACAGTGTTCATGCATCATCCTCTGCAGTTCCCAGCACAAATGCTGGCCAAGGCAGCATTGTTCATAGAATGATACAGAACCAGGCTTATGTTTCTCATGGCATCTCTGTGTGTTGGCGGGGAGGGCCTTGGGGTTTGTGTGCACACCCCCCCCCCATTCCCTCATCTGCTGGAGCTGTGAGTCCAGCAACGGAGAAAGGCAGAAACCAAGCGAGTCTGTGATTGAAGAGGCCTGAGGAGCTCAATGCTTCAGGGAAGGTAGAATACAAATCACCCCCACGAAACCCCAGGAGCTTAATACTCTGCAAGCTGGCACATTTGGAGCAGGGGGTAGTTAGGAGACCCAGTGAAGAGGGCCCACCACAGGCAGGAAGAGAAGGGGCATGCTGCATGTACAATGATTATCTGGGTGACCCAGTGGGGGTGTGTATATGTATAAACAGACCCTAGGGGAAGTGACTCAAGCCCTCAGGTGCATGCCTAGATCCCTAGGATTTAGAAGTCTGCTGTCAGGTCACTTTAGCTGGCTCTGTCTGACACTTTCTAACACTACAGTCTGTACAAGGCAAGTTGTACTTTAGCCTCCATTAAACTAGCTGAGTGAGCTCACACTTCACTTGGCCAGTTTAGCAGGTGTCAAGGTGTAATCTGCTGTGTCTACACAGAGTCCTATGTGTAGTCTAGGCAAAGCAAAGGAGCAGGGGGCAGTACAGCGTCAGATACCAGCAACCTGCTAACCCTGCTCTCTTTCCTAGACAAAGCCTTAGAAGGTGTTAGTTCAGCTGAGCCCTTAAATCCTGGCCAAGACAAGGGCAGCTTCACTGTGCTAGGGTCTGACTCGGGGACAGAGCAATTCAGGGATTAAACAGGCATCAGAGAGGGACAGGAAAGCAGCACAGCTCTCTTCAGCTCCTGGCATGGCACTCATGGAGCACTGTCACGAGGGCACAGCCACTCCCAGCACTGGAAGGAAAGAGCCAGTTTGTCCCTTTCCAGGGAATAATTAGGTTCCCGAGTGAAATGCTCTCCCAGCTCCCCCTCTTCTGGCAATGTGTAGGATAATACAGCCTCTTCCCTAGCCAAGCCCAGCTGCATGTTAGCTGAAGCTGGCAGGTCAATGAGCCCTAGCTGTATCTGCTCCCTTAGTCCCTTCCTGCCTGGTTCCAAGTCTCTGCGTGCCTGAAAGGAAAAGGAGATCTGGGGCCTTGCCTCTAGCTGCAGCCACAGCTCTACTGCCCAGGGCCACCCTTGCTCTAAGACAATGATCCTTGTGATGGGGCATGCTACCCTCCAAACAGAGGACGAGGAGAGCAGTCATGCCTCCTGCCAAGGGCCCTGCAGGGAGCAGGCCACACTGTCTGTAGCTATACATTGTGGAAACTGCATGTGTGTGTTGCTGTCTTGTGTTCTCACGTGGATTCTAGCGGGGGAGGGCGAACTGGAGTCTGGGTTGGAGGGTGCCCTAGGGCTGCACACATGGCTACACAGGAGACGTGGCTAGTCATGCTCTCTCAGCATACTCCTTTGCTCCCATAAAAGGTCAGGCAGCTTGTGCAGGGCACAAACCTGAACTGGGACTTATTAAGTGTTAGGGTTATTTAGATAGCTGGAGGCTATTTTGGCAAAGGCTAGCGCAGATTAGGATGATGTAACAGAACTGCCACTTTGGGAGAAATACTGACATTGCAGCTGGGGTCCCAAGTATGAGAGACAGCTGCTACTGGATAATAATGACAATTATTTGGGGCTGTTTGCTTTAGATCACTGGTCACGATGCATTTCCCTAGGCAATGTCAAATTCAAAACCTCTACAGCTGGCGCAACGCATGAAGTGGTGCCTCACTTGTGAAACAGGCACTGTATAGGAGGGATTTCTGCCCTTCTCACTGCACCTTTGGATGACACTAGGACTCACCCCACTGAAAACCTTATACCCCTGGAAGTATTTAGGTGCCTAACTCCCATTGACTTCATTGGAAGCTCAGAGCCAAAATACCTCTGAGGATCTGAATCTTAGTATCCTTCCCTCCTACCCGAATCCCTGTAGATGAGCTCCCCTGTCCCACTGCAGCCCCCTCCCCCCCACCCCGACCCACATGGCAACACTCGGGTTTTTCTAACCTAATAGGTTGCTAAAGCTTCCAGCTTCTCTTTGGCCTTTAGCACTGACCTGAAGGCATTAGAGAGCCCTCGGGCAATGCAGTGTTCATTGGAAGCCCAATACAGCCCAGCCACCGTTCATCCCAGTCTCAAGGTTTCACATTGATCCACTGACCTTTGGGTATCACTTGCTTTGCCTTTGTAGCCCATGTCACTACATAAAGAGGCCATGACTCTCCTCGGCTTGAACCCACCTTAAAAGGTACCCATATCTCAGAACCAGGGCAATACAAATCGGTGATGTTTTTGAAGATAAATTAATAAATCAGATTTTTTTTTTTTTTTAGGAAATTATCATAAGTTTTTCTTTTTAAAAATAGCCCTGTTCAAATGCAAGCTGAATTTAATACAAAATACGTTAAGGCCTAATCTTATTATAAACTCTTACAACATTTAAATAAAAAATAAATACACTCAATCCATAAGCCTCATAAAAACTTTAGTTAAAGGCTGCTTTTTATGTAAAGGAAATCAGGGGGGAAACATCTAACTTTGGAGGTCAAGCATTACAAATATGGCATGACAGGTCATATCCTGTATTAAGGACTTGATTCTGTGGGGACCCAGGAGCTGTGCGACTGGGTGCAAGAGACTGGCAACGTCGTCATGGGTATTGGGACCTGGCCTCTGACTCCAGGAGATACCATCATCCACTGAGCCCACCTGGGTGGTCTCATATTCCTATTTTAGAGCTTCTCCCTACCGGAGCTCTGATTGGCTCAGTTCTCAAATTATGAATATCTATAACTCCACCATCATTCACCATTTTCTAACATACTAAAAATATACAATTAAAAGAAATCTGAAAATACTAAGCTATATAATTGCTTAAATATCATTATGCCATGCCCTCCTAGGTAGCAAATTGAGTGGCCAGGCTCCATTTAGTTCTAAATCAATACGGTTTCATGTTTATATCTACCACTGAGAATGCACCATTCTTTAGAAACTAACTGAAGTACAACTGGAAAAGTTGATTAAAATCCATGATTTAAATCAAGGCTTTCTACTTGGCATTTTAAATTATTATGTAAATCACTGCTTTAAATTGCTTTGATTTAACTCAATCTGCCTGCTCAGAACAACCCTGGCTACTGGTAGAAAACCTCTCCAGCCCTTTGAAGTGTTGGCTGCAGTCCCTAGTGAGCACTGCACAGCCTCACCCCAGACATGACAATGGATGTGCACACACAGTCTAGCATCTTCCACCCTTGACCCTGCTCTTGGGAGGTGGCTGCCCCCATTTTGCTAACTCTAGACCCCTTCAGTCTTCAGGCAGGTACTGCTGCCCGGCTCTGGTTGAAGATTCCCAGTTTGAGCACATGGTGGTTTTCCAGGCCAGGCTGAAGGTGCCTGTAGCATGGAGGGGAACCCGGCTCACTACTGAGAGACGGAGCCAGCTCCCGTCCTGGCCATGTCTCTGTTACAGAAACAGGATGGCAGCTGATTCCTGGCACCATCTGAGCATTGCATTGATTTGATCTATTTTTGTTTTACAGTTTCCCCCTAATAAAACTGTCAAGGGAAAAAGTAAAAGACCCCAGTAACTGAAAGTCTCCACCTGTGAGTAATCAGCCAGCCCAAGCCGGGGGAGGCTCCTTTTTCCACTTTCCTAAGTGCTGTTTAACTTTAACCAGAGCTGACATGCATCTGTGCCAACTAGCAGCCGGGGCCACCGCCCAGCATGGCAAATAAACATTGACAGGAGCGGGGTTGAGTATGTTTTCACTTTCTGGTCACCACGGCAACATAACACAAGAGTGCGGGCAAGGCGTGGCACTGTAGATGGCAGGAATAGAGCCTGCACTCCCAGGGCAGACCAAGAGGCCCAGCATGGGACCAATAGGGAGCCTACAGAAATTGGCTGAAGAGAGCACAAGACGCTTTCTATGGAGCTTTGATCCTCGCTACAGAATGGCTCAGAATCCCAATGGGCAGGTGACCATGCTCTGGTAGAAGCCTATAGGGCAGCCCTGCCAAGACTCCCACCTCAGGATGGGCTGTTTCAGGATTTGGGACTTTTCCTCTGCTCCTTGTAGCCACCTTAATCTCCTGCCACCAAGTGAACTCCCCCGGCTCCAGCGCCTGCTCAAGCTCGCTCCACAGCCACAGCAAAGAGCCAGGCCCCGATGCAGGGCACATGCCTCACTCTGTGGAACAGCTGGGTGCCTGGCTCCCAGCTCCAAGAAGTCACGTCTGGGCTGCCTGAGGGAAGGGCTCTGTAGCTCTCCCCATGCTACCATCAGGCCTGGAGAGATGCGGGAGGCTGGGAAGAGATAGGAGAGAAGAAATGAAGAGGGGGTGACAGGCTTAGAGATCAGAGAGGACCGAGAAGTAAAGGAGCCAAGACCCCATAGCAATCCCCCTTAGGCATCTGACTGATAGCTTTGTATTTCGTCTGGACTCCATCTTCCTGCTGCAATGCCACTGGCCACGGTCCCTCTACACTGGGCCCCCTCCTCCTGCTGACTCTGAACCGGCCAGCGGTCCCTGCAGTCTGCCCGGACAGTGGACAACAGTGGGGATATCAGAGGAAGTGAACATCACACACACACACAATACACCTAACTGTGCACTATTTGCCATGCAGAGGCACGTACTGTTGACCCCACCTGTGATCAGCTGAAGTCCTGAACGGTGGAGCTGGGAGCCCGTGTCATTTCACCCTAGCCTTGTACCGCTCACCACTTGTGCAATAACAGAAAGCTGTTACCAGCACCATCTATTGGAGGAAAGTATGTATTGGTACATCCTTTCCACCAATAGATGGTGCTGGTAACAGAAGCACAGAAGTTTCTGGTTATCAGAGAATACATTACAGATTATCAAGGGGTGCGAAATTTGGTTTAGGAATGAAGGCGTAAGGAATACATAATCTGCAATATCCCCGATTGGGGGTAAAAGTTTAACGGGTCAAAGTACAGATATTGAGATATGGGGGTATGTTGTCCATATAATGGCTATGTTCAGGTGTGGAATATAATGAGCGGATACAATGATGAGGATGGATCTACTCTCATTTGGTGGGATTTAATGTTCAGTGAGTTTATGGTTCCAGTATATTGATCCAATGGAAAAAGTCTCTCAGTCCCTTTCCCATAGTTAATGCACGATGTTGTACCGGCTCACACCTCCTGGTACTGTCGGTGGCCGGTGATGTGTTCGATGTAGATGTCCCTGGACCATCGGATTGTGTCCGAGACCATGAGGCGCCGCATGAGCCATGCGTAGTGTGGACCGATCCCACAGGTCCGCAGCACATGCTTGTTGCAGGGGTCCCAAGCATCCAGGGCTCCGACAATCAGGGCATCCATCTGCACCTCGTAACCCTTCGCTCTCAGGGTGTCTGCCAGGGGATGTATTTTTCGAGCTTACGAGCTCGGGTGCCGTGGAAGACCGGGGTCCTGTTCTCAAAGAGGACTGTGATATTCCTCCTCTGGATATACAACTGCTTAACACATACAGCCACATGCATATAGCATCCAATACGTGTGCACAAGTGACGGTGACCAAAACATTGCATCGTCACAAAGACTGGGCATGTGACAGGAGAAGCCAGCTCTGCAAATTCAGCCCAGGGTGAGCCAGCTGGTAGAAGAGGATAATTTAATAGGGAGGAAGACCCTAAAGCCCCAGTCTTGAGCTCTGAAGCATTGGGAACAGAGTGGCTGTGACATGAGTATGGAAGGGGCGTGCAGAGAAAGCTTGTATGCCTGCTGCTGTGGGTAGCAAAGGTCGACAAAGGTTTACAAATCAATTAGCCACCCACTGCTGGCCCATGCCAGCCAACTTAGGCACACAGGGCTGGGGCTGCTGGGCTGTTTCTTTGCTGTGAAGGCTTCCAGGTTTGGACCTGAGCCCAGGTTCTGGGACCTTGTGTGGTGGGAGGGTCCCAGAGCTCAAGCTGCAGCCCGAGACTTAACCACAAATAAACATCCCCACAGCCCAAGCTTTGTGAGCCCAAGTCTGCAGTGGGTGTCTACTTGCTGTGCAGACATACCCCAATAGGAAGCACAGGATGGAACCCAGAACTTGTTTGTTCGTCTCTCATTCTCACAGTACGTACAAGAAGGGAACATGTCTGGGCTGCGTTTGTGCAGTGATGGGATTTTGTCTCAGCATCATGGTAATGCTTTCCTCTTTGGTCCATCACAGCATTGGCTCAGGTGTGGTTCTGATTAGCTTTAAAAGAAAGATCCTCCAGTGCTCCCCGTTCCATGCTCCAGCTATCGTTCACTCTGACCAGCTCCCTGTTGCCCTGGGAAGAAAGAAAGTGCCCGGGCCAAGCTCGAGGCATTGCAGTCAGGAAACAAGTAGCGGGGTTGGGGTGTGCTGGGTCAGGATACCAGCAAGGCAGAATCAGGCAGGCAGGAGGAATGTAGCAGAGTCGGAGATAAACCAGGGTCAGAAGCCAGACTTGAGGGTCCCCAGCAGGGCAAGGTCTGAAGCAGCAGTAGGCAGGCTACATCAGTGTTCAGACAGCTCCCTAGAATGGCTTCCTGGTTTTTATACTGGCATGAGCCAATCACATGGCTGCAGGGAGCTACCACTCAGGATCTGCTGGGCGGTATTTTTTGCAGCATCTAGTTTCACAGGGTCCTCCAGCTTAAGCTTCCAGGGGTGATGCAGAAGCATCAGTAGCCCCAAACTGCCTGTTGTCCCAAGTTCCAGTCCTGCAGTCTCTTACAGAAACAAAGGCAGGGTGTGGGAAGCCGCAGCATGATAGCCAGTGTGTCTAAATCCCAGAGGATTAGATTGGAGTCCAGGGTCAATGACTCACTAGACTGGGCATGAAAGATCCTGACTGACAGTATCCTATTGTCTGACTCTTCGCTGGGGAAAACAATTATCTCACTCAGCTCTGCGCTCAGTGAGAGCCTTTGCTGGGATGTTGTCTGGCCAGCACTGAGGCGTCTGACAAGCTTTACAGGAAAATACTGGTATCCCAGCATGCAGCCTCTCAGGTTGCTTTGCTCCTTTGCAGAGTCCCATGAAAGGAGAGCTCAGAAGAATCACACGAGAGAGACAATCTCACAGGGAATGCTGCCAGGATTTTCAAAAGTGACTGGTGAGGTTAGGTGCCCAACTTGACACACTTTTGCGGGTCTGGATTGCCAGCACAGGGGGTACCTGGTGCAATCTAGCAAACTGTAAATTGAGCACCCAAAAACGAAGGTGCCCAAGTCACTAGTCACTTCTGAAATTCCTGGCCATGGGTCTTCAAAGGGTGTAATTTGATAACGAGGTGTGCAGGGGGGAGGGAAAGGGGGAGGTCTATGCACGGGAGCAATGTCAGCCATTTTGTTAAACTAACATGATCACCCATTATGCAATGCCCTTTTTAGCACTAGTATCCCAGAAACCACCTCTCTGAGTGCTGGATGCTGCTGGCCATGTCCCTGACAATTCTCACTCAAGCAAGCTGCACTAGAAAAGCTGCTCTCTTTTCTGGATTTTCCATGGCAGTGGCACCCACAGGCCCATTGTGCCAATGGGGATCATTGCCCATGTGCCATGCTAAGCATGACAGGGCCACAGCTTTGCAGGAACTCATAAGGAAACTTGCACAGCTCCTGGCTCTTGGGAACCCACCAGCCTCACCTAAGTGATGCTTTTAGAAGCAATTCCAGTAACCTGCTGAATCAGCATGACAGAGATTAATGCAAAGCAGCGCGTTGTTCTGCTAATGCCTGGAGCTGCTAGTTCTGGCACGCCATTAATTCAGAGAATCCTCAGATGACTCATAATGTCAACGATGTCTACACGGCTTCACTGACTCTGGCTGTAGGGCTCTGACCACCCACAGGAAATGTCTATAGAGTCCACTCTACGGCTTTGCAACTGACTTGGACTTGTTGAGTGAGATGTTAGGGGAAAATTTCCTGAGAGTGAAACAAAATTGATGCTGCTGTAAGAGTCCAACAAAAAGCAGGATTCAAGTAGAGAATAGAGCCAGCCTTCAGAAGGCCACTAGTCACCCAAAGTCCTTGCTAACCATCAACTCAGATTTCACATGTGCTTTCATCTCGTTGTGGCAAGTCATCATTACACGTGCCTAACTCAGTCACAGGCTGGAGCCACAGCCCTATCATCTGTGCTCACCCTTCTTTCTAAAGGGCGTTCCTGGGACTAAAGACGAGGGGTGGGCAAACTTTTTGGCCCGAGGGCCACATCGGGGTTGTGAAACCGTACGAAGGGCCAGATAGGAAAGGCTGTGCCTCCCCAAACAGCCTGGCCCCCACCCCCTATTTGCCCCCTCCCACTTCCTGCCCCGACTGTCCCACTCAGAACCCCCAATCCCCCATCCTCCTTGCCCCCTGACTGCCCCCTCCCAGGACCCCCCATCCCTAACTGCTCCCCAGGACTGCACCCCCTATCCAACCCCCCTCTGCTCCCTGACCGCCCTGACCCCTATCCATTACTCCCCCTACCCCCAACAGGCCCCCTGGGACTTCCATGCCTATCCAACCCCTCCTGTTCCCCATCCCATGACCACACCCCCCAAAACCCCCACCCCATCCAACCCCCCCTGCTCCTTGTTCCCTGATTTCCCCCTCCTGAGACCCCCCACCCCTAACTGCCCCCCATCATGCCACCCCCCTATCCAAACACCCCTGCTTCCTATCCCCTGACTGCCCTGACCCCTATCCAGTCCCCTGCCCCCCAAGAGGCTCCCGGGACTCCCATGCCTATCCAACCCCATCCTGCTCCCTGTCCCGACTGCCTCCTGGGACCCCCTGCCCCTTATCCCCCCCCCCCCAACAGGCCCCCTGGGACTTCCATGCCTATCCAACCCCTCCTGTTCCCCATCCCATGACCACACTCCCCAGAACCCCCACCCCATCCAACCCCCCTGCTCCTTGTTCCCTGATTGCCCCCTCCTGAGACCTCCCACCCCTAACTGCCCCCCATCACGCCACCCCCCTATCCAAACCCCCCTGCTTCCTATCCCCTGACTGCCCTGACCCCTATCCAGTCCCCTGCCCCCCAAGAGGCTCCCGGGACTCCCATGCCTATCCAACCCCATCCTGCTCCCTGTCCCGACTGCCCCCTGGGACCCCCTGCCCCTTATCCCCCCCCCCCAACAGGCCCCCTGGGACTTCCATGCCTATCCAACCCCTCCTGTTCCCCATCCCATGACCACACCCCCCAGAACCCCCACCCCATCCAACCCCCTTGCTCCTTGTTCCCTGATTGCCCCCTCCTGAGACCTCCCACCCCTAACTGCCCCCCATCACGCCACCCCCCTATCCAAACCCCCCTGCTTCCTATCCCCTGACTGCCCTGACCCCTATCCAGTCCCCTGCCCCCCAACAGGCTCCTGGGACTCCCATGCCTATCCAACCCCATCCTGCTCCCTGTCCCCTGACTGCCCCCCGGGACCCCCTGCCCCTTATCCCCCTCCCCTTACCATGCTGCTCAGAGCAGCAGGAGCTTGCAGCCCAGCTGGAGCCAGCCACACTGCGGGGGAGGGGGAACAGTGGGGGAGGGGCCAGGGGTGAGCCTCCCCGGCTGGGAGCTCAAGGGCCAAGCAGGACAGTCCCGCAGGCCAGATGTGGCCCATGGGCCGTAATTTGCCTGCTTCTGGGCTAG
This sequence comes from Dermochelys coriacea, assembly GCF_009764565.3. Lineage (NCBI taxonomy): Eukaryota > Metazoa > Chordata > Testudines > Dermochelyidae > Dermochelys > Dermochelys coriacea. The sequence continues at coordinate 43,753,107 of NC_050075.1, forward strand.
ACTGAGGCCTAGCGAGGAGCAAGTCTGTTAAAGGTGGTGGATATTATATGCATGGTCATAAATTAACAACAGGATATTATGGCTACAGACCCAGCTTCGCCATAAAGCCAGAGCGCCTCATGCCACTGAAGTCACTTTGGATTAACAGTTGTGGTGGCACTGAGTGCAGATTTTGGGGTGGAGAAATGAAGAAAGACGTAACAACTGTGTCTCCAAACTGCAGTGGGCATTACTACTCAGGGGGATGTTGTTAATACACAGCAGTGGCTTTATTGAAAGCAAACACAATGTGCCCTGGGGAGCTGTATGTGACAGCATGGCATTTTGGTTTCTCCCAATCTATTATAGCCCGCCACCTGCCACAGTTTATGCTCCCTGCAGGTAGTTTAGCAATGTCACACCTCCTCTAGGGATGGAGACTGACATGTTGGCTCCTCCAACATCAATCTCTTCTGAGACAGCCTGAGAGTCAGGAAAGCTCCTGGAGACAATGCTTGCTGAAGGAGCTATGCTTGCGCACACATACAAACACCCCCATCACTGGGTGCTAGTCTCCATGGATTTCAGAGTAGCAGCCGTGTTAGTCTGTATTTGCAAAAAGAAAAGGAGTACTTGTGGCACCTTAGAGACTAACAAATTTATTTGAGCATAAGCTTTCGTGAGCTACAGCTCACTTCATCGGATGCATTTGCATTTTTATCCATGGAGACCCCTTTGAAACATAAACACACCCATCAGCTTTCCCCTGGCAAAAGAAATGGCTTTTTGATGAGATTTCATAGTGTCTGGGAAGTTGGCCCTGAATCAGGAAATCTGTTTGTTATTTCAATCCCTCCAACTAGCTGCTGGGAAAAAACAGCTTTTGTGACTTGTTTTGTCACTGAATTCCTCCTAGTTCCCTTTATGTCCATTACATATCGCTTGAGCCCTGCAGATTTAGATTTCACAGCTGTGGACTTTGTTGCAAATGCAACAGCTTGAGCTCTGCACTCCAGCATGTTCTTTCCATTAAGAAATTACTTCTGAATGTCCTCCTTGAGAAAAAAAAGCCTTAGAAAGGAGAGACAAGTGGAAGCAGCGCAGAGTTGATCAAGAAATGAAACGCCACTTTCACAACAAGTTTCAAAATTGTTTCCAGTATGCAGGTTGGAAAATGGATAATTGGAGCAGATTGCAAAATGCCGCTTCCCCCCTGTGGAAAATGTTGTGGTGGCAGCAATAAATAAATAAATAAATAAATAAAAAGTATTTTGGCCAATAGCGGAAAACATTTTGATCCGGAAATTCTGCTGCAGTGCCTCACAGTCCCATTTTCTTTATGGGAGAGACTTGCTGGTCGGACTACATCTCCCATGATGCATCATGATCAGCCTTCTTGCAGGGTGGATTGTGGCAGTCGCTGTGTTGCAGTGCATCATAGGAGGCGTAGTCTAGGAAGCACAAACCATACAGGAGAGGGGGAGCACACCCCAGTCCAGTCCAAATGCAACAAGGAAACTCAGAGGTGGTGAGCATCAGCTAAAGCTTAGGAAGAGCTGAGGAGGGGAATTGGGCCACAGAGGAAGGCAGATCAAGTGGAAAGGGTGCTAGGCTAGGACTTGAGACAGCTTCAAGTCTGCACAGCCTCCCTCTGTGACTCTGGGCAAGTCACTTGGGCTCTGTGTGCCTCAGTTCCCATCTGTACAATGGAACTAACAGCATTGCCCTGCCGTGCCCCACAAGGGGTTGAGAAGATAAATATGTACATTAAAAGATGGTGACAGGCTCTGAAACTATAATAATGGTGGATCTAAGTACCTTACAGAGATGGAGATATCTAGAGACATTGAGACATCTAGACAGATGTATGTGTAGTGCTGGGGAGGAGCTGGTGGTCACAAAATTGGGTAATTGGGCAACAAAATGGCAGATGAAATTAAATGTTGACAAATGCAAAGTAATGCACATTGGCAATAATGCACATTATTGCAGAGTCCTCCGCTGCATGCCCAGTCCACTACACATCTTTGGATCTCTCCATAGTGTGGATAGATAAGGTACGATTGGTGGTACCGACACACGCTCACTTTGCTGAACCCACTGGGCCAATCCAAGCATGAGCACAGTCTCTTCCAAGAAGCAGCAGGCGCGACTGACCCTAGCAGAAGTTCCCGTAGTCACTGCTCGGCTTGGCAGCATTAGAGTTTGCTAATTAGCAGCACCACGTAGTTCTCAGACCCCAAGCTCCTCTGGGGTATAGTGTTGGTGTTTGAAGCTGGGTGTTGGCAGTCGCTGTTGTATCTCAGCAGTAAAAATGCAGCTGCCAGGGGTGAGCAGCTGGCCAGCAAGCCCTGCTCCTCCTGCATTTCACTCTAGTGCTGCTGTGTCCAATCTCCAATTTCATGCCAGACTCTAGAACAGCAGTTTCAGTTTGCACTGGCTGTGCAACAGTCCTCTAAGGAGGACTTGTTTTTGTATTGCTCCTAAAAGAACAGAATAAAGTGGGAATACATGAATTTGCTGTACATGTGGGTAGGGCCTCACCATTCCAGCATCCCATTGCCAGTGAGCGGGCTGCTGCTGGTGGAGCACCTGAGCCATCACACTACCACATTCACTAAGCAGTGGCGCTTACTAATGTGATGCCACCCACATGCACAGAAGGTCAGTGTCCCGCAGGGAACAACCACAGCACTCCAAGCCTTGCTCAGGAGACGGATGTAGTAGTGGGATTCTGTGCCTTTAAGGACTGAGCTGCCCCACCAGAATGGCTGGATGAGCCAGCGTTAAAGCCCTTGTTGAGCACAACCAGTTAGAACCAAACACAGACCAAAACAAAGCTCTGGCAAGTACGGTAAGCAAGGAGTGAGCTCTGAACACCACAGCACAGACTGTGCTAGTGAAGGGAGTGGCACTGCGCTGGCACTGGCCTGGGAACTTCACAGAGCAGAGTGGCTGAGCCAGGAACCCCCATTGCCTGCCTGGCCCCAGTTACACTAAAGAGCTGGCACCAGGGAGAGGAGCATTGGAGTGAAAACTCAGATCCAAGAGGGTATGACGAGGAGGTGCAGCCACCAGGATCTTGTCCCAGCAGCAGCAGAGATTTTTAGCGGAAACAAAGCAATGGCCCCTGCCCCCATGGCTCCTTCCCACGAAAAGGCCCTTCCCAGCAGCGGCCACCAGCCACTCTCCTTTTATTGTATTTGTTTAAAGTTGCACCCAGCTCACAATTCCCGCTCAGCTAAGCCTCCCCCAACCCCCCCTCCACACACACCTGACTGAAGGCAAAGAAAGTGGAGCTCAGTAAATACTCCTTGTGCCCCACTAAAGCCCTTCAGCTAAGAATTCTGCCTGGAACGGCCCTGCAGTGCCCTTGGCCATTCCTGACCCTCCCAAGGAGGCCCCAGCTGCTGTAATGTTGGGCTCGTCCTTGCGGCAGCTCCAAAGGAAGGCTGGACCCCAGCAGAGCCAGCCCTGCCCTCTTATCTTTGCCCCACCTCATGTCCCAGTTCCTAGGCATCCAGCAGAGGTGCCCACACAGCCACCTCTACAGCTTCATGGTGGACTACACCAAAGCCAGGCCATCTTCATCCACAGCCATGCGGGCTGGTGGAAACAGCAGCAATGAAAGGCAGGTGCAGGGCATCCAGAGAGATTGGAGCTGCCCCTGAGCCAAAAGCTGAGGCCTGTCCCATTGCAGGAACTCACCAGTCACACAACATTAGGCTGCAGTAAGCTGGTTCCCAGCGCCAGGCACAGCCAGAAGCAACAACCGAGATGCTGTACATGGCAAGAACACGATTGCCATGAGCTACAGGTACAGTATATCCCAAGCAGGCATGTAGTCATTGCCGTAACGCAGACACAGCCAGTGCCGAAGGGCTCTCCCCTGACATCCATCAGGCAGCAGCACTGCCCTCGGCACTCACCGCCCACCACGAGTCCAGTGAGCCCTGGAGAGTGCCCTTCCATTCCAGCCCCAGCTTCTCCAATACAGCAATGCCATCCAGCTGTGTCGTACCCTGATGCCCTGGCTGGCTGCCCGGTCAATAGCATGAAGAGAGCTACAGGGGCAGAGAAGGGCTATGAGGATGACTGGAGGAATGGAGAACCTATCTTACGAGAGGGGACTCAGAGCTTTCCTAATCAAACAAAGGCTGAGGGGAGATAGGATTGCACTATATAACTACAGCAGAGGGATAAATAACTCCTCTCCAAGAACAGGTGGCTATAACCTGGACCTCAAGAAGTGTTGGCTGAAAATTAAATGACAGTTTCTAACCATCAGAGGACTGAAGTTGTGGAATAGCCTCCTAAGGGGAGTAGTGGGGGCAAAACTAACTTGTTTTAAGACTGAGCTTGATAAGTTTATGGAGGGGATGGTGTGATGAGATTGCCAACAATGGCATGTGACCCAGCCATGTCTGCTAAAAGCAACTATCTCTAATGGCTGGTGAGGGACACTAGATGGAGAAGGCTCTGAGCTACTACACAGAATTCCAGTGTCTGGCTGGTGAGTCTCGCCCACATACTCTAACTGATCACTATATTTGGGGTCAGGAAGGAATTTTCCCAGGGTCAGACTGGCAGACTTCCTCTGCAGCATGGGGCACGGGACACTTGCTGATTTGAACTCAAGTAAATAGTTGAGTGTCTGTAACTTGAAGTCTTTAAATCAAAATTTGAGGCCATCACTAACTCAGCCAGAGACTAGGGGTCTATTACAGGAGGCGGTGGGTGAGGTTCGGTGGCCTGCAACATGCAGGTCAAACTAGATAACCCTGATGGTCCCTTCTAGCTTATGAGCCATCGGTGCTGGGTGACTGCTGGTTCATGTTCAAGGAGCTGTCTTCAGGCCTGCACACCAACAGCAAAACCTTGGGCTGTACGTCAGGACCCCCACTTTCTCTGCCACTGCTACTTAGTGCCCATTTCCACACACTTCTGTTGCTGGGCACTCCCTTTGGGGGCAGGAGGAGAAGGTTTTGGCTCAGCCCCCATGGCCCTTTCAGCAGTGAGCTGACAGAGTGGCCTGGGATGGCGAGGCTGAGAAACAGGGGAAGCTCTAGGCCAGCTAGCTACAGTCTGGCCCATATAGCACTTTTCCATTAACTCCAGCACCTTTCAGCTCCCTCCAAGGGTTTGACTGTCCAGAGCAGTGCAGGGACAGAGAGGCAAGCAAGAAGCTCTCTCGCCCCGGCTGCACAGGGGTCACTAGCCAAGTCCCTACCCGCACCTGCCTCTTCCCAGAAATCCTGGCTCCATAGAGAGTGAGGGAGCGACTGGGCCACGAGCAAAGCATGTTCTACCCTCTGTGCCATGCACAAGGAGCAACGCTGGGAACTGCTAGGCCGGGCTGCTTCACATCACCCCCACCGGCAGGGCTGAGGCTTAGCCACCATACTCCATCCCCAAGCCCCAGCCAGGCTATTTGGGCCGGGGGGTTAATGTTGGGGTGCGGCTGGGTTCTGGGTCCAGTTTCCTTTACAAAGCTACGTCAGGCTAACAACATTAGGTGAGCAGCCCCTGAAGCAGGGGGCTGCTTGTCCCTTAGGTAGCTCTGCTCATACTCTCCTCAGCACTTGGGGTTTCCTTTTTCCACTCAGGCTGGGCTCTATGCACCTTACATCGAGCAGCTTACAGCAGGCTGGGGAAGTTCTTCTTAGCAAAAGACTGCTTCCGTTGCAGAGCCACCGCCCCCATCCCCACAAAGCCCCCCATCGCTGCCCTCTCTGTGTACTGCTGGGGCTTGACTTCCTAATACATTCTGGCTGCTACAGGAGCACAGCAGTGGCTCTTTGCCAGAGCACAATGCGGTAGAGAGAGCACCTTATGGGGCTGCTTCGCTGCATCCATGGCAAACAAGGGAAGGACAGAGCTGGCATAGTGAGACCTGCAGGGGTTTGCTACTGGCTTGGAAACAGACAAACCCCCCCACCCCCCACAGGCCCTGGAGAGAAGAGCACGTTTGTGTAAGGTTAGGAGCCCCAGCTTGCCAGATCCACCCAGGAGAATGAATTTCTAAGGGCCTCCGTAGAGGGTTTGGGATGCCCCTTTGGAGAGCTCAGGAAATAAGGGAAGGCGACTTAGCAGAATGTGGACAGAGTGTTTGCTCCAGGGATCCTCTCCCTGGCCAGGATACAGAAGGGGGAAGTGCCCATAGCCAGGCACTGGGCACTCAAGCAGGGGGGATTTCAGACCTCACTGCTTGGCAGTACAGCACCTGGCACTGCTCTGCTCCAGGTGTCAGTCACACTGCATCCCTTCCCTAGCATTTCCCAGGATCCTTCTTTGATCTGAAGCACCATGTACCCTACTGGGGCAGCATCTGAGTAGACAGTAAAGCCCACAGCAACAGAAACGTGGGGGACGGAGGTAGACGACAGGCCAGCATGAGAGTGATTTTAAGACTGTTTCCCATGTACCGAGCTGAAATGATGCAGAGAATGAGAAGCAGCTAAGAGACAATTCCTGCATATTCCACCTCCAAATGGACACTTCCAGCAGAAACCCCACTGTACAACACAAGTCCTTCATGTCTCACCCCATTCAGACAGCAGTGTGCTAAGACAGTCGACTCCATTGAGCTTCTACTGATGCTCAGGGCCAGATACCAGGGAGAGCAGGATCTGTGAAGGGGGTAGAAGCCCAGGACTCCTGGGTTAAAAAATCACCCCCCGACCTATGTGATGCCAGAAACTCCAGAACACAGCAGGCTGGGATCTCTCACATAACTTGTCAGGCCTCCTTTGCATTACGCTAGCATCACGGATCCAACTGAAATCAACAACCCATTGTGCTAGGCACTGCAGAGATAGTGTAAGACAGTCCCTGTCCTCAAGAGCATTTCTAAACAGACATGAGAAAGGGTGGGATGGGGAAACTGAGGCACAGAGTGGGAAAGAGTCTTGCACAAGGTCACCCAGCTGAGAAGCAGCAGAGCCAGGAATAAACCCCCAGTCTGAGATGCTGCCTTTCCATCACAAAGCAGCTGAGACAGGTGCAGTGCCACTACATGTCTACTTTTCCAGGTTGCCCTAGGGGAGCAAAGGGTCCTGACTCATCAGTGCTTGATATGTGTTAAACCTGGGTGACAGACAAACCTGCTCCAGAGCAAGGACACATCCCCCACACAGTCAGACCACGCCATTTGTTGTTCAAAACTTTTATAGTCAGCAATAACAACAGGAAATCAGTTTTGCTGGCTTGCTTCAGGTGCGTTCTGGTTGGCCTGTAGCTGGTGGGAGCACAGCAGCTAGCCCTGCAGGTCACGTTAGCCTAGGGTGATTGGCCAGGCTAGAGGCAGAGTGCAAGCTCTGCAGGTTTGCTCTCAATTCCCTCTTAGGGGATCAGTGTGAATGGCCAGTGCAGTGATCTGGGGGGTGACCTGGGGAGTGCACACCATTCACCGAAGCAGAAAGCACATTTCTATCCACTTATAAATAGACTAAAAACCAAACACACACCATGAACAGTCTCCTCCACATGGGCAAAGGTGGGAACCCTGCACACTTCACACCACTCAGCCAACTTCCAGCCATTGTTCCAACACCCCCTGACTCTCCCACCAGCCCCTCCCAGCCCATTCCCTCACCAGGGCCATAGTGTGCTGTATGGCACAGACAAGGGACCTGCACTCCCTCCTCCAACACGGGCTAGGGCCATGGACTCAGACCCCAGCATTTATCTCCCTCCCCTGCAGGGCCCATGTCACAGGGACCCTCCCATGGTCTTGGATACAGTGCACTGCGAAGTTCAGTGTCACTGGCAGTGCAGGCCGGGGTACATGTGCTCCCACAGCAGCACCCTCAGCTCCCAGGCCAAACTCAGCACCCCGGCTAACACATTTGGGATCACACGGATTGACCACTCCTTGCAGCACAGTGCAGAGAAGCAGCTGTTTAGGCAGCCCCGAGGGTGCACTAAGTTGCTCGCAGCTGTTGGGAATGGCATGCAGTGTACATACCAGGGGCTGGCATCACATGTGTACATCCCAGCTGTTCCCAGAGCCCGAGCTCCCAATTCTGCCACCTGCTGCAGAGAACAAGGCAGGCAGGTGGGAGTCAGGGCCAAGGAGGCGCTAGCCCTGAGCAACACAGCAGAGAGCACAGATACCAGAAATGAGACACCCATGCTCATCAGCACAAGGCCGGTGTGGTCACCTACAGCAGGACTAAAAGGAATATAGGCCGTATGGCCTCATAACCCACCAGTAGCTAGGATGCTGTGCCCTGGCTCTGCCCATGGCTCCAGGCAAGGACATGAGCAGGAGGGCAGCTACATGGTGTGTGCACAGAGCTCGCAGACTGAGGGCACAATGGAGCCCAAAGCCATCTCCCTGGGCTTGAAGAGAACACCTGCCTATGGATCGACTCCCACACTTAACACAACTGTTTCTGAGGTGCAAGATTGCCATCCTACACAGCCAATGGGCCATTTGTTCCTGACTGGCCTCCCCAGAATGCCAGCAGCCATTGGGCCTAGGGCAGACCCCTCTGGAGGGCTGGCGGACCATTTGCTCAAGACTGGGTGACTCATGGGAGGGACACAAAGGGGGGCACCAACTAAAGGGGGCACATGACCCCGCCCCCTCCCCATACCATGTTAACAGGGGGGGGGCAGAAAGAGGAGAGGGGCTCTGTCCTCCTGCTGCAACAGGAACCGCAGTGGTGAAAGGAGCTGCTGTTAGATATGGATGAGCTGGGACTGAGCTTGCCCTAGCCTGCAGTGCAGCATGCACCTGCACTGGCTGCACATCATCCAGGGCTTGCCGATGGGCTCACTTGGAGAGGGCTACCATGAACTGCGATGCCAGGTGCATACCAGTCATGCCCAGGAAGCCTCCATCCCATGACTGGCAGGGGGCAGAGGGCTTGGGGGATAAGGAACCCCACGGGAGAGCTCAGGAGAGTCAGGCACATTGGGAGTGACCAGAGACACTTTCTACTTCTGTCTAACATCAAAGCTTATATTATATTATAAAATCCAGAGGGCAGGGCCGCCCCACCCAGAATACAAACAGCAGGGAGCACAGCTCTGTGGCCAGCCAGGCTCAGGGCTGCTCCAGCGCACGGCTTGGCCATCCTGGAACTAAGCTACTTCTAGAGAGGGGAGCTGAGGAAAGAGGGAGCAGTGCAAGTGGCCTGTGGCAGGCGGGCAGAATGGAGGCAGCGAGCTCCTTAGGGCTGGTCCTTTGCATCAGGGTCTTTATCGTAGATGTAACTTCCAACAGCTCCAGTGTTCACTCCTGCAACAGAGAAAGAGCCCCTTGTAAGGGCAGGGCCAGGAGAGCCAGGCAGGGTGCTGAGTGCAGATACCTCTCCTTAGCCTGGGGGCTGCACAGAGCCCCAGCCAATATGGCTGTGGAGAAATGGAAGGGGAAGGTCAGAAAAGGGACGGAGGGCGAGTGGAAGACCAAGAGCCTGGCCATCCCTGCCTGGGATCCAGTAGTGCGAGCAGCTTGCCCTCCCACATTAGGGAACTATGCCCCATAGCCGAGGACTCACCACTCCATGGGCTGGGAGCGTAGGGAACCCAAGTGGGGAGCAGTTAGTCAGAAAGGGGCAATGGAAAAGTGTGGGGGGGGGGGGCTGAGCAGTAGGGGAAATATTTGCATAAGGGCCCTCACCAAGGAGTCAGAGGATCCTCACCCAGCTGAGCCCCGTGCACCCCCTGGCCCCTAAAGGGAGCTAGGGGACTGTGATCAATCTGTGTTCTGCTGGCCGGGTTCCAAAATGCAGCAAGCCTCCCGTTTCATCCATGGGCCCCACAACACTTCCCCGGTCCTGGGCAACGGCTGGCACAGTTAGCAAGGGACTGCCCTCCCTCCTGGAGCCTCTGGGTGTACTGGGGCACCTGACATACCCCCCGGGCTATCTGCTCCAGCGTCCTATAAACCAATAGATGGCACGGCCAGCTGGGGGGACGGTGTGTGGGTGAGGACCTTACAAATGGGAGAATATCCTGCAGAGGCAGCAGGCCCAGTCACTGCTGCCCCATGGCTCCCTCCCCCTCCCTACACTCCAACCTACCCCTCCCTCCCACACCCCCATTCTGGCCTCTGGACACTTCCCGCCCACCTCCAGTTCTGTGCAGCACACTCACCCTTTGGCCCAAAGAGGATCCCGTAGCAGGGCTTGTGGCAGTATGGCTGCCCATCGTGCTGCGAGAGGGCAAAGCAAGACACACATCAGTGCCATCCCAACCCAAGAGATGCAGGAGAACATGATGCAGATGTCCACTCACCCAGGCCCCTCCCTGGGGCACAGCCTTGCCAAGGCAGCACAGTGGGGGTGGGCTCCCCAGCATCCCACCCCAACTGCACACAGCTCCTGGAGAGACATTGCTTGATTTGCATTGCCCTGAAGCTCCCAATGTGGCTGGTTTGCTACTAAAAGCCCTGGCCCCCCGACAGCTCTGCCAATGGCCCCAGGCCTGTGCTGCTGTCTCCCTGCTAGCGCAGCACTTGCTCTGCCCGTCTGCACTCCGTGGCATAGACAGTCCCTCAATGCCTGGATCATGGAGCACAGACTTCATCTCACTGATGTCCTGCATCACTTGGATCCACAGAGCCCTTTGTGCTGCGAGTGGCCCAGCAGCGTTGAGCAATGGGAACCTCCCCCAGGTGTCCACACTCGCCTTCCAGCAGCCAGGGCTGCCCCCAGCCAACAGCCCAGGCTGCCCCCAGCCAACAGCCCCAGCTTTTCATTTAAGTCCAGTCTGTCCTCTGGTGGGCATGCCTGGGATCACTGGAGCACGCGATAGCAGGAGTGGTGCTCAGCTCACAAATGTGGGGAGTGCTCCCCAGCCCTGGGATGAGATTACAGGGTGCAGCTATTCCCATGAGACCATCCCTGGGGGGGGATCAGAACGTCACGGGATCAGATCATCATGGGGCTCTGCCCTGCCCCTGCTGCAGCCACTGCTGCTGCTGCTACACGGCCATGTAGGCCACGAGCATTTGTCACCCACTGCACACAGGTGTCTGTCCAACACAGCCCTCCCCTCCAATGTTGCAGGGCCAGAAATGCTGCCTGACTGCAGCATCCTCCCAGGAGAGAGGCCAAGGCCTCAGACCTGTCGGAGCAGGAGCAGTGTGGGGGGAGAAGGGGCCTGCAGTTGTGGCTGGAATCTGAATGCAGTGATTGGAATCTGAAGCTCCAGCAACAATGGGGAGGCATAGAGATAAAACCCTTCTGGCCACTAGAGGCCAGGACTGCTCCCAGCAGCCCCACACTCCACTCTCACTGCATTTAGCGCACGGGAGACACCATGACAGATCAGCTCTGGGGGAACGGAACCGCTACAGTACATCTTTTATCCCTTTACACTGCACGAGCCCAGGCCTGGCTGTTGGCATGTAGGATTTGGGGTACTGGCCTGGTCTGCACCTGGAGTCCTCAAATCACCAGACAATTAGCCAGCCAGGGTACGCTCAGATGACTGATTCTGCCTTAGGGGTCCTGGTGATCCCCAGGGGCAGGCAGCGAGCACCAAGGACCAGGGAGAGGTCACAGGCGGAAAAGCCATTGGCCAAGCTGGGCAAGAAGCAGGGGGCTGTGCCCAGCTGAGCAGCAGGGGTGTGAAGTGAGGTGGGAGGGTCAGATGGGATGCTAGCCAGGGTGCAAGGACTCTCTCTGCTCCAGAGCTGAGGCCAGCTCCCCCAACATATCCCTTCCTCTCGTCTGGGTGGGTCACACCAAGTTTCCTGGGATCACGGCTGGGTGCAGCCCAACTCCAGACACTTCCCCCCAGGGCACAGGCCATCACTGCTGTAAAGGCAGCAATCAGGAGAGGGGCAGGGGAACAAAACATCCAGTCCAGGGGTCGTACCCCATCCCTCGCTAGGCCGAACGTGCACATGCACCAGTGTGAGGGGAAGGAGGTGGTGACAAAAGCCTGCACCAGAGCACACATGGGGCAATCAGATCACAGCGTGTGCTCAGTCCTTACCTCCGCGTGGCCGCCAGGGGTCAGAGTCTTGCTGCAGCGCTCGCAGCGCAGGCAGGGGCGGTGCCAGTCCTTCCCCAGTGAAGTCACCTTCTCGGCTGGAGCAGAAACAAGAAGGGACATATTCCAGTGGGAGCTCTTCATTCCCTGCCTTGGCTTGAACACGTCCAAGCCGGGGCTTCCACAGTGTCAGCTCGCCCCTGGCAGCATCCACACAGCTACAGGCAGACTGAGACCATCCCGATGGGGCAGCCCAAGGGACTGTGGGTAATCTCGCAGATGTCCCAGTTGGCCACACTAGGGGAGCCTTCGCCTGAGAACTGCCCCTTCTTAGCCATGGGGCAAGAGAGCCTCAGCGCTCACACACCGCTCCCACAGCTGCCAGGTTCCTACCCCCTTAGCCCTGCTGCCCAAAGACCCAGTGTCTGGGTCAAGCCAAGTGGGAAACCTGCTGGCAGCAGTGTGACAGCTGAGCCAGACTGCTCTTGAATCAGGCCTCCAGCAGCAAGAGGCTGCACAACACCCTCTCCACAGGCAGGCTTTGCTCTTGGAGAGCTGACATGTTGCTAGCATCCCATAAAACCTTTGCAAAGAGCAGCTTAGGCCTTTACTGAAGTGTCTTTTCTTTCTCCCTGGAGAGAGTCAGCTGCACCCGTACCCTGACATGCTGCTGAGCATGTTACTGAGCCTTAATGAAAGCTGTCTCCTACCCAACCACAGCAGCAGCAAAGAGGTAAAATAAGCCCTCAGAAGTGACAGCTCCAGCACCTCCCGGGGACCATGTAAATATTAACCTAGGTAACAAAAGAGCCAAATTCCCTGCTGGCAAAATGTCACTGACTTCAGAGAATGTAGCCCAAACCTTTGTAACATTAGTGGGAGTCATGAGATGGCACTGTCACAAACAGCCTTACAAATTCTGCGTGGGTGACTGTATGAGCATGTGTGTGTTGGAAACATGCCTATTGTTAGTTGTGGTGCAATTCCACTTAGAACGTAAACATGTTACTACCTGTACAATCTGTTCCTCGACCTACAGTGTTGCATCAATTTAGCTAAAAATGTGATTTTAAACCAATTTAGACTCGCCCACACCTAGCCTCCCAGATACCTCCTCCCCAAAGGCCCCACAACCCCCTCCACTGAAGTAGTCTCATCCTCCAGGCCCCCCATTTAAGCAGCTGAAAGCCTCCTGCAGAGGAATGACTGCCTTGTGGTTAAGGCTCCCAAGTCTCAGTCCAGTGACCTGGGTTCCACTGCTGGAAGTGCCAAAGATGCTCCATGTGACCTTGGGCAGGTCATATATCCTCTCTGGGCTTCCCAGCAGTAAAACAGGGCTAGTAATCCTTTGTCGGCCATTTCCACTTAGTCTAAGTGCTGTGGGGCAAGGCCTCCCTCTTCCTATGTGTATGTGCATCACCTAGCCCTGATCTCTATTAGGAACTTCCCACAGTGCAAACAAGTGACCCTGGGGCATAAGCAGGAAACACTAAGGGAGCCGGCCTGGTCCTTACCGAAGTAGACTCTTTTGCCACAGCGCGGGCACATGTTGGGTTCCCCGGTGAAGGTGGTGACACTGGAGGCTGAAAGACAGGAGAAGAGTTTCTTTAACACCCTAAAGAAATCAGCTACATGGACCCCACACACACACCAGTGGTACTGCAGCACCCATGGGCCCTCTCTCCAGGTAAATTCAGAGCTCACCATCTCCAGCTGGCAACCAACAATGAACCGTGCCCTTGGAAGGGGGCTTTCATTCGCTGCAGAAACAACAGGCTAAAGCTACCATTAAAAATCAGAGCCAGGCCAGACCAGATCTACGCTATAAATGTACATCGGTATAACTCTGTCGCTCAGGGTTGTGAAAAATCGGTGTAGACAGTGCTATGTTAACTGCAGAGCTTCTCCCGTTGACAGAGCTATTGCCTCTCATGGAGGTGGATTAACTACGCTGATGGGAGATGTGCTCCCATTAGTGTAGTAACATCTTCGCTGCAGCATTTCAAATGTAGATCTATCCCAGTCTCTTTAATGAGTGTAGGGCCTGCATTAAACAGCGCCCTCCCTTCTGCCCTGAATCCTCCACCAGACGAGATCTCAGCCCATTGGTGCACATCATTATTTGCTTTTGAAAGTGGTGTGGCGGAGGTAGCTCATCGGTGACTGAGTGACGGCTCTGGTGCAAAGAAAATAGCATACGGTCATGGTCATTTCTACTAAGCAGATTAGGTTGGGTGGACATGAACATGGAGATACTCCCTCCTTGTTAGCCCTGAGGGTGTTTGCAGCACGGGAAATGCACAGCCAGGGATGGCAGGGAGAGACACAGAGCAGCGTGCAAGGGGAAAAGGCGTAGGGCTGGTGAAAGATGTGAAGGGGCAGACACACAACAAGGGGAAGGGGAGCACCCCAAGGGCAGAGGGTGAGAAAGTTCAGGCAGGAGCGCCTCACAATGCTCTTTAATCCCCGAGGGTACGTCTTCGCGTAGTTAGATTGAGCAAGAAACAACACTCGAGCAACACACAGCATCATGTTAGCAGCTGATAAGCTGTGCTAATGCAAGCAGTAGCCTGTACCCCAAGAGGCCAGCCACTTGAACTCTAGTTCAAACCCCACTATACTCAGGTTAAGGGTTTGTGCATGTGGACGAAGCTTGAGTTACGGGCAACATTCGAGTGAACTTCGCAGTGAAGACATAGGCCTTCAAGGGCACCTGGGAGAATTCTGCGGGAGCAAACCCAATGATGCACTTTAGCTTTCAGAGCTGGCAGGCAGGCCAAGGGTGGGTGAATCTACACTGGGGACATGCACTGGCAACAGCCAGGCTACCCCCATGCAACGCCTTTGCTTTATAAGCATCTCAGCAGCAGCCAGAGCAGACGAGCTCTCAGCAGGTCTATCAGCCAGCTCACTCTAAGGGATTTCACTCGAACTGGTTTGGTGCCAGTCTGGATGTGGACAAGCTGATATAGTTCTGACAGTCCTACAGTTACTATCCCATAGTGCCTTCTGAGCTATCCCGGAACACACTGCTTCTGGGAGCTGTGCCAGGAACTGTGGGGTAAGTACCCAAAGGGCACGGCATCGGAAACAGCTTCAAACAGGGCTACCACAGGGCAATCCTGCAAGGGCTCTTTCAGCAACTCAGCAAAGACATACATGCTCCGTGGGCTCAAACCTGCTCAATCCCCTGCTATAGCACCCACCCAGCCCTCAGGGGTTGTGTCAGTGGGGACATATGGCCTAGTCTCTGCAAAGACCACCACCAGAGCGTAATCAGGTCCACTGTACCATCATCCAGGCCACGGTGTGGACCCACATGTACCTGAATGCAGGCTGCAGCAGCTGCTGTCTGGAGTGACACAGTTCTTCTGGAGAGTCCCACAGCAACACATGCACCGTGCTATGGGTGCCCCCTAGTGGTCATTACAATCAGCACATGCAAAGCAGAGGGAGCACCCAGAATCGCTTCAGTGCCCTCATTCCACTCACAGCGGAGCTTTGCTGTCACTGCGCTAAGTCCCTGGCCACGCAGCAGCTAGTGGCACACGTGCAGGTCTGAACCAGGGCCATGAAGTCTTAGCTACCATCCCCACCCAACCTTCCCTTGCCTCATCTGCCCCCTTGCCGGAGTTCCCCGGTCAGCTAGCAAGGTTCTCACAGCAGAGTGCAGTGCCATACTGGCTTTCCAGCCTATTTCCCGCTTCAGCACTCACCTCTGCTGGGCGCCTTCGGTGGGCCACTGACTTTCTTCTCTTCTACCTTCGAAACATGCTCAATGGGCCCAGAAGCCAGCTGCTCTTCCATCTGAGGCTTCTCATAGATATAGGAGCCAGCTCCACCGATATTCACACCTGCAATGGGAGTATCAGCGTTTGAGGCTGTTGGATCAAAGATGCTCTTCTGGTCTTTCCACCTCTCCCACAGGGCCATTACGAAAGGCAAGCCTTGGCCAGCCTGCACTCCCAGCTCCGGCTGGAGCTGCCGGTCTCTCCAGCACTCCTGCTCTGCCGGCCCAGGGACATGTCCTGCCAGATGTGCTCTCACTGTACCTTTCCCAAGATGTACAGCTGGGAAGGGGCGTGTCTGCAGCCTCCTTCAAATGGCCTCCTGTCCCCTCTCCCGTCCACAAGCTGGAGGTAGTCACCACTACAGCTCTACCCCACATGGCTCTCTCCTGGGACTGTTTTACCACCTGGGAGGCAATGCTGTCTGAGCGACCAGCCCTCCCTGTGGTTTGCAAGGGAGCTGTCATGACTTCTCCCCTGAAACATCTAACCTCCAGCTCTGTGAAGAGCAAGTTCCATTGAACTCTCTGCCGATCTGCAGCCACTCAGTGTGGGATTTGGGGCCGTGAAGCGCTAAGATGGTGGCTCTTTGGATTCCCTGGAGGAATCCCTCACACAGCTTTGGCCTGTGCTGGCCTGAGTCTGGGGCAGTTGTCAGGGCCCTAAACTCTTCTCTTAAAACCTAGGATAGGACAAATGCTCTGAATAGCTGCATGAATTACTGCAGCCCTGAAAATGGGCAACATTCATCTTTCTGCCTTTGGACGTCCATTTCTCATACCAAGGGGAGGCTGGTCAGGAGGCAGACGTACCTTTTGGACCAAACAATGTTGCATAGCATGGCTTGTGGCAGAAGGGGCTCCCGTCATGCTGTGGGAGAGAGAGAGAAGGGGCGTTAGGAATAGAGGTTAGCAGGGGCTTTTCGCCTGGCATCTCTAGTGCCAGACACCAAATCCCTGGGACACACTAGCTGCAATACCAGGCATTACTGAGGGGCAGGAGCTTACGTTCGTTAAGTGTCTGTAAAATATACACGAAGAGACAAAAAGGGAATGAATTTGTAGACCAACATTGAGGGAGTCCTGTTACACATACTAGTCAAACAGTTTACACAGACAGGCAGAGCATTCTGGGAAAGGGGAGGGAACTTCACAGTAAGATGTACTGCACTCTACCTCTTACGTACAGCGTTCCTCACAAAAGACCTCCAGCCCTGCCCAAGAACACCTCCCATTGCCCACCATTAGCTTCATCTAGAGCAGGGGTGGGCAATCTACGGCCTGCGGGCCATATCTGGCCTGCCAGTTGATTTAATCTGTCCCTCGAGCTCCTGCTGGGGAGCAGGGCCTGGGGCTTGTCCCACTCCCGCGCTTCAGCCGAGGAGCGGGGTCAGTGGCTGCTTCATGCGCACCTGCCACAGCTCCGCACAGCTCCCGGAAGCAGCAGCATGTCCTCTCTCCGGCTTCTAGGTTTAGGGGCAGCCAGGGGGCTCCACCCTCTGCCCCCACCCAAATCATTGCCCCCCCTGCAGCTCCCATTGGCCAGGAACTGTGGCCAATGGGAGCTGCAGGAATGGCGCCTGTGGACAGGACAGTGCGCTGAGCCACCTGGCTGCACCTCCGTGTAGGACCTGGAGGGGGACAAGACGCTGTTTCCGGGAGCTGCTTGAGGTAAGCACTGCTGGAGCCTGCACCCCTGAGATCCCCCCACGCCCCAACCCCAGCCCTGATCCCCCTGCTACCCTCCAATCCCCTCGATCCCAGCCCAGAGCACCCTTCCACACCCCAAACCCCTCATTCCCAGCCCCACCACCTCCAGCCAGAGCCCTCACCCTCCCCACCCTAACCCCCTGCCCCAGCCCAGAGCTCCCTCCTACACTCTGAACTCATTTCTGGGTCACCCCAGAGCCTGCACCACCAGCCAGAGAACCTCCCTCCCTCCTGCACCCCAACCCCAATTTCGTGAGCATTCATGGCCCGCCATACAATTTCCATACCCAGATGTGGCCCTCGGGCCAAAAAGTTTGCCCACCCTGATCTACAGTAATACCAATAGCCCACCGGCTTTCCTTTCTGATAGCCCAGCAGTTACAGCACTATCCTGGGACTTGAGACACCCAGGTTCAATTCCTGCCCTGCCCCAGACTCCCTGCATGACCTTGGGCTAGTCACTTTTTGCCTTAGTTTCCCACCTGTTCAATGGGAAAACAGCACTGCTTTGCCTCACCGGGCAGTTGTGAGGAAAAAAGCATTGAAGACTGAGGTGCTCAGATACTGTGGTGACGGAGGGGACCTTGCAAGGTCCTAGATAGATGTATCAGGTTTACATTCTCCTGTCTGAGGGGAGCATATGACAGTCACCACACTGGGGGACTGAACCACAGACATCCAGAGCTGGAAGCATGAACGGGTACAGCTTGAGCTCAAGAATCAAGCCCCTGTTGCTGAGGGCTGTTACAGAGTAATATCCTGTGTGGATAAACACTGAGAGGGACCCATAACACAAACTCACCACTGGTAACACGTACAGACCCAGAGATGGCTCGCCTCGCCCCCTGTGCTGGAATTGTGGAGCCCCACTCCAGTGAATCAGGGGCCTGCCACAAAGCACTAACTGAACCAAATGTAACTGAGCTGTCACTAGCACCTTGTGCCCTCCTTCAGGTATCTCAGGGCTACACACAGCTGAATCCAGAGCGGAGCACAGCATCCATTTCAATAACTAACACTAAATACACAGCCCCGGGCTTTCACTTCTGTGAATATTCTGGGGGTTTCATGTTAATGTATCTCCCAAAGGAATTCAATTATCCCATAAAATAACCACAAGAGAGAGGGCACATCAGAACTCACGCGCAGTTCAGCTCAACAGGCTCTCAGAGCTGAAACTCTGCAACATGACACAAGGATCTGGTAACATACGATTTTGCTTTTTAACGTATTCTGCAGGTTGGACTTCCCTTGTTTATATGCTTATTTTGGGGGATTATTTAATGTCTTGGGAGCCACACATCCTGGCAAGACCAGACCATTTATTTTAAGTGATTTCCATCTACTGTGGAGTTCAGATTGCATTATTACTATAATACTTTTAGACTTGGACATGGGGAGTTTGTATATATAAACAGAGGTCAGATTTTCAAGCTTTGGTGGTTTAAAGTGAGACACCTAAATCCATGTATAGACCCCTTACTAATTGGTCTGATTATCAGCAGTCAGAATGTCCATAACTCCAGCTCTCTGTTTTGAATTTGGTCACCCTTTGTTGTGCAGCCTGTGGAGCCGCAACATAGCTTCATTTTTTGGTGCTCATCTGTCTTAATTGATTTTGGGGTACTTTAATTTCCGATTGGTCAGTTTAGTCACACCAGGAGATATTTCCAAATGCATTTCTTTTAAAACAAAACAAAGAAAACCAATGAACGATTCAGCTGAAAATGTCAAAAGGTTAAAAAAAAAGAAGTCCCGTTTGAAAACATATGGAATGAAAACCCCTCCCAAATCTCTGCAATTCCCAGTGATCGTTACAATGAGAACTATCACACACAAAGGCTCAGATGAAGCAGAGGGGGCCAGTCCATTTAAAAACAAACAAATAAAATCTCCTTTCTAAATAGCTTTTCTGCAACATGGCAGCACGTGCAGGGGGAAGGACTGGGATAAGGTATTATCAGTCTGCATTTGACACCATGCATAACTCACTCGTGCATAACACATCCATCCCGAATCATATCAATAAACCCCTTTACACATGCCACTTTCCTGCTGCTGCCCTCATTCCTCCCACCTCCATGCTGCATCCCATTCTCACTAGCAAAACGAAGAGAGAACATCCCCAGGAAGCCATGATACCATTCCCTCCTCGGGTCCCTCCCTAGGCATGGTTGCTATGGTGCTTGCCTCATCAGAGCCATTATCTGCTCACATTATCGAACAGGGGCTGATTGCTTAGAGGAAAAGCAGTTTTCTCTCTGGACAGAGTGATAAGGAGCAAGAGTTTTCCCCCCTTATGTCATGCCCTTATCACAAGGACTGGAGCATGTGCACTGCCATTGATTGGAGGGGCGGGGTGGGACAGGGGTTGGGACAGCCAGCAGGCAGGAGAGAATGTTATTCCAGCTCCTGGCAGCAGTTTCCCACCAACCAGTGGGAAGTGAGTCAAAGAAAAGAGAAAGTATTTTTGGGCTCTGGCAGCTGGGCTCTGCGAGGGCTGGGATGCTGAGCACACACGCTCTGCAAAGAGTGAAAAAGGAAGTCAACTGGCCATGTGTCTGTCTCCTTGGTAAATGTGGAATGCATCCCCAGGGGCCGAATTCGCTGCCTCCCATGCAGTACACTGGAAGGCCTGGGCCCATCCAGATGGGACTCTGGAGAACCAAAGCACATGCCTCTGGGGTGAGTCACCAACAGAAGTGTTCTCCTCCTAGGCATTGGGCACTCTCAGCCTTGCTGGCAGGGGGAAAGGTGCAAGACACTTTGCGTGCCATGTTGCTTTGCTGGTTTAAACATACCAAGATTTTCCACATATTTCACACCCCAAAAATTGTTTATTTGCTGCAGCACATCCTGAAACGGAGTAATGAACAAGTCTGACTAGGAGTCAGTGTAGCACCCCAGCTCTGCCGGCACTGCTCCACACTCCCAACACACCTGTCTTTGACCTGCTGCACCCTCTACTGTTCCATTCTGCTCCATACCATCCCCCTGTACTTCACTATCCCATTTCTAAGCCCGTCCCCCCACAGCTACTCACCAACACATCTCATGCTGAACTGCATCACCCCGATATTCCACGCTTGGGCCCCACTAACAGCTCTGCCAGTCATCCTCAAGCCTCAGCTACCACACCCTCTCCGGCAATGGTGCAAGGAGCTGTGATCGACCCCATCCAGCGCCAGGTAGCAGTGCAGGCATGGCAGCCACAGAAATGGGCAGGGTCTGCACTAGGGAATCCTGAATCGGAGGGGGATGAAGAGCTTGTCTGGACTGGAGCACTCTTCCTCGGATCCCAGGACCCGAGACTGAGATACAGATCAAGGACTCCGCAGCATCCCCAATCTTTGGTCATGGTGTATATAAGAGCGAAGATTAAAGTAACATAAAAAGACAGCCACAAACATCCCCTGGGCTGTCTGTACCCCAAGCGCTCCCCACCACCAGCCCCATGTCATTGCTGACAAGACCCTCTCCCCCATCTTCCCATTTCAGTGTTTGGATCAAACTCCAAACAGTCAGGAACTTCTCCCAGAAGCCAGTATTTCTGGATCAGTCCGAGAGCAGGAGCAGCTGCTCTTGGGTCCCTCACTACCTGAAGACTGTTATTCATTGGGCTCAGGTTGTCCTGCTTGAGATCTGGCAGGTTCCTGGGTTTCTAAACAGAGGAGCAATCAGCAAAAGAGCAAGCAAGAACGAAAGCAAGTGAGCAAGAGGTGGGCAGGAAGAACTTGTGCCAGTACACCATGCTTTAAGAAAATGCAAGCCACGCACAGGTCCCAGCACGCCACACACTACTAAGCCCAGCGGGCAGGCCACACTGCATTCTGGGCACTGCGCCCCTGACAGTGGGAGAGGGAAAAGCCTAAGCCTTTCCCTCATGGTGCCGAGCCCAGGATCTTCCCTGATGTTGAGGGCATCCAACGATTACACCTCAGGTCACAACATCAAAGCCCTGCCCAGCCCACGACAGCCCTGCCCATTCTCCCCATGCAAGCCCCAGCCCACAGCTGTGATCAAGAACTCTCCTCTATGAGGCCTGCCCAGACAGCCCTACCTGTTGCTCCTCATTTCTATTCCACAGTGTTATCACAGCCGGGATCTCCTCGCCCTCGAGCGTAGGTAGGTGTGCCTGGGAGTTGCCTTCTCCAGCGCTCCAGGCTCAGAGTGGAGTGAAAGACACTCCCGTTTGGGTGACCAGGTGTCCCTATTTTATAGGGACAGTCCCGATTTTGGGACTTTTTCTTATATAGGCTCCTATTACCCCCCCACCCCATCCTGATTTTTCACATTTGCTGGCTGGTCACCCTAACTCCTGTGTCACCCATAATCACTCGCTTCCGGCTCCTGGCTGGGTGGGATGGGCCAGTTACCAGAGAGCATCTTTCAGTTCAGAGCCCTTGCGGCCAGTGGCCTGTTCTGTCTGCTCCCACGCCACCTGCATTGGGTGGGGGGACACAGAGCTTTACACCTCCTCCCCGCCTTGCAGGAGCCACAGCCACCCCAGCATTTGTCTTGACAAAAGAGGCAGAGCGTTTCCATGGTGCTCAGACCTGAAGACCCAGTAGGCTATGCGGCAGCTGTCGTGTGCCAGGTTTTGGGACCCCCTTCCCCAGTGCCTGCTGCCCTGCACCACCAGGAAGAGACAGTGTTTCCCCATGGATGCTCCCCCTGTCTAGGGTGACCATACGTCCTGTTTTAACTCCTGTCCTGGCCATCCCAACTTTTTTGACAAACGTGGGCATTTGTCCCATTTGCTCTTGCCAACTTGATAAAAAAAAAATATGGTGTCAAAAAGTGGGGTCTGGAGGAAAATGCGGGGTGGCAAGCAGCAATGCCAGCCCTGCGCAGGATCCAGGGAGACAGGGCTCAGGCGGGCAAGCAGGGCTTAAGTGAGCGGTGACGCCAGCCCAGCATGGGGAGGGGGGCTCAGGTGAGTGGTGCGGGCCAGCCTTATACAGGTGGAGGGACAGGCTCAGGTTAGCCCCACACAGTGTCCCATTTTCCCTTTGGGAAATACGGTCACCCTATCCCCATCTGCAGCCTGAGGAAGCAATGCCACACAGCAGCGGCCTTTGTGCACATGGGACTATGCTAGCTCTTTGCTGCCCGGGGAGCCTGGGAGGCACCTGGGCGCACCTCCCTTGTCCAAGGAATATTAACTATGGAGTTATTGCACCTTCCTCTATGGCATCTAGTGCTGGTCTCTGCCAGAGTCAGGAGCTTGGGTTGCGTTGATCTTGAGTCTGACCCAGTCTGGCCATTCCTATTGTTCCTATAGCCTGCCCCACCCCAGGTGAAGACTGGAGGGCACTGGGAAAAGGTTCCAGGCATGCCATCTCTGCCATTGCCTTGGGCTGAGGCTGCAGTTTGCCATTCGAGGAAGCAGCTAAAGCTGCCTCTTTCCATTGTTATTGTGACACTGGCTTTAGCAGAGACATTTGAGAAGGCTGCTTTCTGCTAAGCTCTGCCAGGTCCCCATCAGGGACTCCCCAGGCTTCCATATGCACTTCTGGACACAGACACAGCACACACTGTTCCCAGCAGCTCCCCCCCACACCAGTTTTCCAAGATGGGAACACAGGCCAAGAGGAACCACTTTCCGACACAGGCTCTGCTACTCAAGCAGCTGAGCATGGAAATCAGACAGATCTTAAAACTGCTACAAACAGGTAAAGTGTCCTGTGAATTCAGTCTTAATACAAAACAGAGTGCCATAAATCCGTCTCCAAGACATAGAACAGCTTGACATAGACCCACACGCCACTGTTCTCACATCTGCCTGCAGTAGTTGCCACTGCAACATAAGGACTGTAATGACAGCAGATGCTGAAGCACAGAAGAGGAAGCAATAATCACAGTACAGATCTGTTGGCCTGGATTCTGTTAGAAACACAAGGAAGAAGCCAATGAGCCAAATCCACTGAGACAGAAATGGGATTGTCAGCCGTCGGAGAGGGGTTCCCAGGCTGCGAGAAGGGAAAACTGAGCGGAAAGACACAAGCTTTGCAACAAACTACTGGCTCTTTACCCTAGTACAAGTTCACAGCAAGATAGAGATGGAAACCGGCACCATCCAAACTCAGAGACTTCTCTTAGATAGTTCTTCATTGCAGAACATCTCTGTGCTGTTTGGTTCCACAGGAACGAACAAATGGGACCAGCTGGGAAAGCATGCGAGCAGAGCAGTGGGAGAAAGGGTAATCCTGACAACGAACAGCTCCCAGTGGCGGAGTTCAGCATAGTCTCTGTTACCCAGAGATCCAGCTCCTCAAGGGCAGAAGGCTACAAGGGTAGTGTCTAGCACCAGCTATGTGCACTGCATGGTGAATTTTCAAAAGTGCCTCAGTGACTTGCAATGGGGCTCACGCTGCTAAGTCAGTTCTGAAGGTCCTCCCATATACCCGCATCTCCTGTGACAAGCAGGGGCAAGATCAAGCAAACCTTGCCTAAAAATGGGGAGGCAGCTTTGGGTCCATGAGCAGGAAGAGGACATAATGCAGCAGAAAAGGGTTGGCAGAACCACTGAGCCTCACATGGATTCCTTACCCTAATCAGCTGCTGCCCCCAAAGGAAACCACATAGCACATGCTAAAAGGGCACTAGGACTGCAGGAGCTTAAGAGAACACCAGGTTCATTTCCAGGGGGCTGACTGGGAGCAGACTGCTGCAAAGGCTGGTGTGTGATAAACTTTAGTGTGCTTTGTTTTAGCAAATCAGAGAGCAGAGTAAGCATTCAGCTATTTCCCTGGGCCACCTTTATTGCCCTGAACAGAGGAACAGATTTCTGAGAAGCTAACGGAGGCCAATCCTACTCCCACTGCAATCACTGGGAGTTTGGCTGTTTACTCTGTGGAAGCAGCACCAAAAGACATACCTAGGGCTGAGGATCTGGCCCAAGGGTCATTGCACAGATGGACAGTTTTCTATTCCAGTTGTCTTGTTAAATGTGTAACTTATTACTATTTAAATTGTTAAATACATACCAGAGATACACAGGAAGTGAAAGTGGCCCAGCCAATGCTACCATGACAACTTTTATTCTTTTAATTGCCTGCTTTTTGGCAATTTTAAAAAAAAGGGAAACTGATTTTAATTTCCCTTTTGTTTTTACTTTTTAAAAAAGACCCAAACAGAAATTGCCTCTGCTTAGTAGCTTCAGTTCAGATAGGATTGTCTATGCTCTTCGAATTTGTTTAGTTTTAAGTCCCACCCTCAATTTTAGGAAAGATGCCAAGCCTCAGGACAATGTGCGACGAGCTTCAACTCTTCATTGTTTAAGTTATCTGCAGGAGAAATACCTAGTGGTCAGGCTAACGGAGACCAGATTTCAGGGGTGCTGGAACAATTTGTATAGAGGGTTGCTGAGAGCCATTGAACCAAACTGTAAACCAC
The DNA here is from genome assembly GCF_009764565.3 of Dermochelys coriacea. Lineage (NCBI taxonomy): Eukaryota > Metazoa > Chordata > Testudines > Dermochelyidae > Dermochelys > Dermochelys coriacea. Next base: position 43,777,930 of record NC_050075.1, read on the forward strand.
TTTAAGCCAAGGACTGCAGCAGCACTCCCAGCACTCCTAGTTCCAGCCCCTATGCCAGATTGATCACTCTTTTACAGTAACTGCAGTGGCTGACTGAACTATGCTCCCGTTTCCCAACGGAGTTCTCCTTTCAGCTGAGATCAAGCGTGGGAAGGAGGGGAAAACGGGGGTTACAACAGAAATGGTTCTGTTCTGCAACTTTAACTGGCGTATTCACTACCGTATCAGCAGCATCAAGCTCCAGAAGCCTCACAACGGAGCCCACTTTTACCAGACATCCAGCCCAGTTTCCAGAACCAAGAGATTCAGAAAAGCAGTACAAAACCACCAAGCCTTCTGGGGAGTGCCGTCTCTGCAGCTACACAGCACAGGTTTACATGGAGGCTGTATGTCCTTAGAGGGGAGAATCTGCAGTGTGGCATATAGAAACACGTCTGCTCCTCTAGGGCCTCCAGTTGACCCCTCCCCATTATACGTCATGACCATGGGTAACCATCCACTCACAGCCCCATTTCCCCAACATCTCTATTCAGACCTTCATCCCCCAACAGCCAGCAGAACCCTATTCCATAAATTCCCCTGCTCACTGGTTCCTAAAGGGCTTCTGGAGTGGAGTCCAAGTGAGAGTTAAACAAGACCATCCTAGCACTGCGCAAGGTCGTTTCCCAAAGTTCAGCAGGGCCTTGGTTCTTATCTTTCTCCAAATATTTACATTTGAAAATTAATTCAGATTTTTTTTATCCATTAATAGCTGTATGAAGAATGCAAATTGGAAAGATCTGCATCTCCAACACCTGCACCCATCTCTGAGAGCTTGGGTAACCCACTCCTTTTCATTTCAACTGGGCGGGGACTCTGCAGACAGGGTTTTCTTTCTATTGCTTTATCATGGCTGGGTGGAGTGCTTTGGAAAGGCTGTGTTTGAACCTGTCTAGCTCAGAGCCAGCACTGCTTGTCTTGGATTTGCCCAGGGCATCTTCCCAAATGCTGATTTGAGTTTGGTGATTGTGCTATCTTCCATTCCTTCCCCAGCAGCTCTCTCACCTTGCACACATGGCAGAACTGGCAATATTTAGCCTAGTGAAAACGCTTGAGGTGATAACTCAGGTAGCACTAGGAGCACCCTGTGCAATGGGAAAGTAAAGGGCTACAAGAGCTCCCTGCTTTCCCAAACGTCTGAAGATCCAGGACCCTCTGAATTAGCAGAGCACAGTGAGGCCTTTACACTCAATGGCATTCCTCTGTCTGTTTGCAACACAATAACTTTTGAAAATCTCATCCAGGCTGTTCCAAAATTTCAGGGAATGTTTGAGGTACCAATGGCAGAATCCTACTGGTTTTGGTGAAAATCGTAAAACTGGAAGAGCCTGTTTTCCACCAACCTAACTTATGATTCTACAGGTTGAGATACAGGGGTGAGGCAGCGACCTCCAGGTCAGGGCACCAGAGAGCCATCACCGCCCGCAGCACTACACGGGCACTTTGTGGGCCTGGTTTGAGTGGAGATCAGGCTACTACAAGCCCCTCACTCCCTACCCCACCCCCCAAACCAGGCCTCCCAGCTGGGCAGTGCATCCACCTGGGAGGGAGAGGAGGTTGCTGAGTGTCCAGCTCTGCCTATGTAAGCAATGAAGCGTGCAACCCTCTAGTATATTATTACAGCCAGTTCTTGGCCCCTGAGATGAGACCCAGTTATTGAGGTAATAGCCCTACCCTGGCGGGCTTCCTAGCCATCCCAGCAGAAGCAACAGCATCTTGTGACTCTCCATCATCTCAACCTTGAGACCCACTCACATGCTGCTGGGATGTTTTCCCCGACCCAGGGTGGGGGCAAATGCATAACTGATGCTCTAATGTTGCTCTTACCTCAGCATGGCCCCCAGGGGTCAGGGTCTTGTTGCAGCGCTCACACTTCAAACAGAACTTGTGCCAGTCCTTGCCTAAAGAGGTCACTTTCTCAGCTGCATGAAAGACAAGAGAAAGAGCAGGGTGAGCCAGTTTGGCTGGAAAGAGAAGGCAAAAAGCAAACATCTGCAGAACAGGGCCCAGCAGTCTCACTCCAAGCTAGAGGGCCAGGATTAAGGTCTGTTGGAGTCTGCATCTAATGGCAATTACTGCTCTTCGCAAACATGACTAAACATACTAACTTTATCTGCAGCATGAATTAATCACCTTGCTTCTCTTCTCTCCTGTATTATGACCTATTAGGGAAGCCTGACCTATCAGGGAAAGTTAAAAGACAGGACTGGGGGTGGGGGGGAAATTCATTGTCTGACTTTCACTCCAAAAGACCCCACAGCTCTCTACCAACTAGACAGAGACACAGGAATCACTTGGCTCACTAACAAAATGCAGTTAAATTGCTCAGAGTGACAACTTCCCCATACTACAAGGTCAGGAAATGCAGAAGAATCCCCTGTTTGATGGAAAACTGCAAGGGCAAATTTAGGTCAGCAGAAGTTTTTTTTCTGCAAGTATAAATGGTGCTTTACAAAAAAACCACACAAAAACAAAAGCTCTGCAGGATGAAGTCTACACGCTAGGCAGACTGCAATTCCCTGGAGCTAGATTTTATCCGAGACTCTGGAGTTAACGGCTGATGCTTGTGAAAAGCACCATGGGATCATCAATAACCACAAACGGTCAAGACTTTGATTTTACGCTTCATCTGTCAGCCTGCCCTTCCTGCATCACAGCCCCCCAGCACCATGGTACGTCCTAGCAAAAGGAGCACCTCCTTACCGAATTGCTGACTCCTGATGCATTTCAGTGTAGGTCAGTGCTCCCACCACAAGACTGAGCAGCCCTGAGCTTATGAGCAAAGATGGGAATTTGCCCCTTTTCCTCCCATCAGCCCAATTCCCAGAAGGACATTCTCTCTGGTGAGAACCTTACATGCATAACTGATAGAGACCTGTGGACAGAGCCCTTTGAGACAGCTGGAGTGAGGAGAGCCTGAGGGCAATGCCAGAGGGCACTGCCTCACAAGTCAGGGGTGGGGCCAGTGTGTCTCCCCCCCCCCTCCACAGCACTGCGAGACTGCAGGGAGCTCAGGATCTTCTCATACAAAGGGTAGGTTTGGGGATAAGTCCCGATTGCCTGCTAGTCCCAGCGGATTTTTAAGAGGTCTTCAGAAATGCAGCTTCCTGGGAGCCTCCAATGGTTCCAGATTTTCAAGAGAGCTCAGCACCCCATGTTAAAATCGGGTGTCCCAGCAGGAGCTGCTGGGGGCAGAGCACTGCTGAAGGTCTGGCAATTCTGTAGTTGCTTAAACGGAGTTGGACTCTTTGGAAAAAAAATGGCCTCAGCTGTGGGAGGGGTCCCTTGAGAATCTGGGTGTTGGCGACTATTCCAACCATTTTATAATCTCACTGGCAGGAAGATACAGGCTAAATATCAGAGATGTTCCCTTTTTTTTGTTGCTTCTCTTTATACCTCTTTGTACCACCCTAAAGAACCCGCTGCTATTCAAATGTTTGTAGTCCGTTAGCACTTCTGCTCCAACTCAGCCCCTTTAGTCATCTCTTAGGCTTTGTCTACACTACACAGCTTTTAGCAACATGGCCATGTCACTAATAAGGGTATGTCTACACTGCAAAGTTGTCAACAAAACTTTTGTAATTTCACGGGCACCCCCCCACCCTCCCACGAAAGGCAAAAGTTTTGCCGACAAGTGGCAACATGAACGCGGTTTTGTTGGTAGGAGCACTCTCCTGATGACAAAACTAACAGCGCTTGGGAGGCTGGAAGTATTTTGTAGGCAAAAATGCCGACAAAGAGTGTTTACACACACTGGCTTTTAGCAACAAGGCTATGTCCAATACATCCCCAAAGGCCCTGGGTCATCAGCATTCTTGAAGAAGGAGCTCAGAAAGGAATACTGTCACCTAGGTGTGGTCACATCAGAGCCATATATAGTAAGGGACTATATTAACCCCACACTTTGGAAAGCATCTGTGTATTCAGCCTAAAAAAAAAAAAAAAAGTCACAGTTGATTGTGCAGTGCAGTCACATTACAAGTTCATTTCTCTGACCCTAGGTCGGTGTCTCTATCGCTGCTCTCCAGACTTCTCCCACCTACTATTAGCTTAACCGGGCCAAGTGAAATCTCATTTTGTGTTTCCCATCTAGTATCTCTCCTCTCCCTTTCAGCACACTAAACAAAGATGTTATGTGAGACCAGATCCAGAAGCAACACAGATCTTATCTAGGCTTTGCAAGGTCACCCTTTGCTGTGCCTTCCACAAAGATTAAACATTTCAAACTCGTTCCCCCCAGCCCTGCTGGCTAGAATGAGCAGAGCTTGCTAGAATTTTTCATTATGTGAAGCAAGGATGCCGCTGTGCCTCCGGGACTCATAAGGGGAAAGCCATGCAGAAGAGGTAGGTTCTGCATTTAGTTTGCATGTGGCAAGGGTGCTGGTCTCTTATGTTGAAAGGCAACACATTCAAGAGCCTGAGTCCAGGTTCTGGGAAAGTTCTGTGTCTCGTGGAAACGGGGCTCCTCTTGCTTGTTGACTACGTTCCCCCCCCCCCCAAAGGGAGCAAGCTGTTGTGCAAGGTCATCACTGCATGGAAGAGCTGGAATTCATACATCCCAAGGCCTGAAGGGACTGTTGTGATTGCCCAATCTGACCTCCTGTTCAATCCAGGCCAGAGACCTGCTCCCAAATAATTTCTAGAGCAGATCTTTTAGAAAAACATCCTGTCTTGATTTTAAAATTGCCATGATGGAGAAAATTATCCCAATGGTTCATTACCTTCACTGTTCAAATTTACAGCCTATTTCCAATCTGAATTTGTCTAGCTTCAACTTCCAGCCACTGGATCGTGCTAGACCTTTTCTCTGCTACACTGAAGAGCCCATTATTAAATATCTGTTCCCTATGTCAGTCCCCCCTTAACCTTCTCTTTGTTAAGATAAATAGACCAAGCTCCTTGAGTCTCTTGCTACAAGGCATGGTTTCTATCCCTTAACTCATTCCCGTTGTTCTTGTCTGAACAAACCCCCTCCAATTTATCAACATCCTTCTGAGGCCACTACTATGCCAGGCTTCGAAAGCCAGAGCAGCAACCTTGAACTGGACTCTGGTTTCAATGGGAAGCCCACGCAGCGATTGGTGATCACACCAATCCATGTTAGCGAGCAGCCATGTTGCTGCATTCTGGGCCACAGATAGCTTCCCCAGAGCCCAAGGCTCCATTCCCAGGTGTAACAGATGGCAGGAGCTGAGTCTTAAGTATGCGGTGTGCATCAGGCTGATGTTTAAAAGGACCAGGGTCATCCCCTGGCCAGGCACAGAAGGAAGGGGGTGTTTCTCACCACCGTGGTGATCTGTGTGTTCAGGCACAGGACAGAGCCAAGGAGCCCCCATGGCTGCAGACAGATCCAACAGGTGCTGTCTGTGGTAAGGTCCCTCCTCCTCCACCATCATCTCAAATGCATCAGGGCTTAGTCCCAACAGCTGCAATACCTCCTTTGCACTGCGCTGGGAATGTGCGCTGTCCAGGTATTCCTGGCACTGCGGCCCTGGTTCTGTGCTGGCTCTCCCTACAGCTCCAAGCATATTGGGCAGGAGGGGGAAAAAGGACTGAACCTTGGGACACCAGCCAGTGAGGGCCCAGGGGGCTGAAGAATAATTGCCCATAATGACTCTTGCTGTACCCTGCTCCAGACCTGCCTCCTGCCATCCCTACGCTGTATGTTGCTATTTAGCATTACCCCCAGCACTCTTGGGTAGCTAGCAGGCCATGTCACTGCACTCACACCTACTCTGAGAAAGGCCCCAGGTCCCAAATGCCTTCCCTAGAAGACCATCTTCTGCCCTCCCATCAGCCATTAGCCTTCTGAATTCACCGTGTTTGCCTGGGAGGTTTAGCGATCCGATTCCCCCTTGCCTTACACCAGGTTAACAGAACTGGAACCAGCGCATTATACCAGCACACAACTGGAGCAATGCAGTAGGCAGGCTGGCTGTGTGTGCCAGGCCCACTTCTCACTCGGGATTCTAGCATCCTCTTGCCGCTTAGATCTCTCCCCTGATGTTTGTCCACTTCCTTCAGCAGGATCCCAAACTAGATTTACCAGATAGAAACGGGTTAGGCCATGCTGCCTTTCTTTAGGACTGGTGTCTCATCGGCTTCCTTCAAACCCTTTGCTATCTCTTGGTACTCTCCTTAGCATGCGATGGATCATCGTCAGTGGCTCTGTAAACCCATAAATCTGTTCCCACAGCACTATAACCTTGGGCACACATCACCCACACCTGCAGACACATACACAACATTCTCCCACACCCTCCATCAGGGTTACTTCATGGAGGTTTTTATCAACAGCTACCAGCATATTGACAAAACCTTCCTTATTCCCTCTTTGCCCAGGCATCTGTGCTTTATATTGTTATTAAAAAGGAATCTAAATAAGCACAGTATCTCTGCTGTTTCTGAATCAGTTCCATCCCACTCCATCCTCCGTCTCTCTTTTCCGCCCAAGATATTTATATGAAAGTCCTTTTTGTTCTACCCCAAACCCCTTCTGGCAGCATTAATTCATTTTGCTACCCTTATCTTTTCTTTGCGTGCCTAACCAAGTATATTTGTTACACTGCCTCCCACCTCTTTCCCATTTCCTCTTCAGGGCTGGGATCTGTCTTTGTACTTCACACCCACTAATTCCCCATTTTTGTTTTTTCTCTCTCTCTCTCCTCAACACACACGGACGTGGGTGCACACACTCTGGGCACTGCACAAACAGCTGGAATACGGTAAAATTCAATTAAAGTTGCCATAAAATGAAGTCATAAAAAGCCAAATGAAATATTTAACAGGCAAATAAAGCAGCAGGATTGAAGTGCACTTCTACTCTAAATGCGACTGAAAATGGCATTATGGGTTTTTTTGTTTATTTATTCTCATTGGCTTCAATGTGGGGGGGGGAGGAATGTCAAATTTGTTTTGTTTACATGTTGTTATACTGGAACATGGGAAAAACCACACTGGAGATGGTGGGTGTAACAGCTGCCTTCCATTCAGACTAAATGAGGGAACAATTAAATGCCCCTTTTGTTTAGGGATAGCCAAAACAACAACAGGAGCCACCATCCAAAACACCAGGTGGCTTAGGGGTCTGAACTATGTGGGCGGAGGGGTTTCTCTGTGGGGTGAATGTAAATACCGGGATAGGGAACTGATTTTGATTCCAGCTGTGCATGTGGGAGAGAAGGGACTGGAACACCACAGAAGCACATAAAGGCGGCGCCCCAGACACAGTGAGACTAGAGAAGCCCTGGTAGCATGAGCCTAAGAAAAAGCTAAGAAAGGGTTTTGGGGCAAAGCGCTGGCTGGAAAGAAGCTTGGAACTGGAAGCAAAGAAACTATCTCCTGCTGTTTAATCCCTACTATGTTCAGGACTTTATGCAACTTCTTTGTAAACAAACAGAACTGCCTTCAAGAAATACCTGAATCCATCACCAATTTCTCCTCCTAATGGAAACAAACTGGTAGACTCTGAACTTTGGCGAATGCCTTGGGTCAAAAGGGGGCAAGACAAGGTTTTTTCTACCTGTCACGCCTGCACTATCTGGAATCTGAAAGACGAGCTGAGTACTTTCTGGTTCACTCAAAGCCCCTAGTAACAAGGACTTTGCAAACCACATTCTGCCCTCCATTACACTTGCACATCTTCATTGACTCCAGTGGAGCTGCACAGATGAAACATAAGAATTTGGCCCAGCAGATAGAACAGTGGTTCCCAGACTTTTCAGGATTGCATCCCCCTTACTCCTGTCCACGCCTCCCCCCAGAGCCAGCAACTCAGACGAGGCCTAGCATCCCAAGAGGCCCTGGCTACTGGTCCTCACAGAGACACAACCAGGCAGTGCAGTCTACAGGGCAGTAAGGCTCCCACAGGTCAGGCTTGCCCTGAGACTCTGGACTGGGGAGAGAGTCACCAATCCAATATGGATTGCACATGCACGCAGGGACTCCCTGGCTCTGCTGAGTGGGGGCTGTCCAGCTGCATCAGGCATTCCCCCTCGCCTCTCTGTTAGGAACCGGGCCATGGGCGGTCTCACCTCATGGTTAGGGCGGGAGGCTGGCACAGAAGTGACCAGACCTAGCAGCCAGACCCTGAATCAAGAGCCAAGTTACTAAGGGAAAGGAGTGAGCCAGAGCCGAGAGCCAGGAATCAGGAGCTGAGGGTCAGAGGGAACATCTACACTATAATAAAAATGCACAGCATCAAGTCTCAGAGTCCAGGTCAATTGACTCAGGCTCACAGGGCTAAAAACTGCAGTGTAGACATTTGGGTTCAGGTTTGGGTTGGAGGCTGGGTTCTGAACAGACATGCCAAACCCTTGGAAAAAAAATAATCACAGAAATTGGGCTTGGTTTTGGCTTAATTGGCTTGTGAGTTGCTTGTTGGCTAGGTTTCAGAGGGGTAGTCATGTTAGTCTGTATCAGTAAAAACAATAAGGAATCCTTGTGGCACCTTAGAGACTAACAAATTTATTTGGGCATAAGCTTTCATGGGCTATAACCCACTTCATCAGATGCATGGAGTGGAAAATACCGTGAGTAGGTATAAATATACAGCATATGAAAAGATGGGAGTTGCCTTACCAAGTGGGAGGGTCAGTGCTAACGAGGCCAATTCAATTAGGATGGATGTGGCCCATTCCCAACAGTTGACAAGAAGGTATGAGTATCAACAGAGGGAAAATTATTTTTTGTAGTGACTCAGCCACTCCCAGTCTTATTCAGGCCTAATCTGATGGTGTCAAATTAACTCCATTTCTGCAGTTTCTTGCTGAAGTCTCTTTTTGAAGTTTTTTTTGTTGAAGAATGGCCACTTTTAAGTCTGTTATTGAGTGTCCAGGGAGACAATTCTTGATGTCTCTATGCAAAAGAATAAATGTACACAAATCAGACATCAAGAATTGTAACATTCAAAAACCAGTAGGAGAGCACTTCAATCTCTCTGGACACTCAATAACAGACTTAAAAGTGGCCATTCTTCAACAAAAACACTTCAAAAGGAGATAAACAAGAAACTGCAGAAACTGTTTTTGCTTGTTGTCTAGTTTTTGGCTTGTGGCTTGATGGGCTTGTTGCAGATGGTTACTTTTTTTTCCTGTTTGATCGGCTCCCAGCAAGCAGGGGCAAGAAGGGGCAAGGGGGAAGAGAGAGTGAGGGGTGCACAACAGCCCCACAACAGTCCCAGACTGCACACCAGGGGAATCTAGTCACTTAGAGTGTTGGGATTCTTAAGGATTGGCTTGTTTTGGCCTTGTTTTGAAATGGGATTAGCTTGATTTTTGGCTTATTGTGAAAGTCAGGGTGCTTATTTACCACTTGAAAGTTGGCAACTGTGGTTCTGAGGCCCCATGTTCAGGGAGGGTTTCAGAGCCCAGGCTCCACCCTGAACCCAAATGTCCACAAAGCATTTAGCCCCGCAGCCCAACACCTATGAGCCCGAGTCAGCTGACTTGGGCCAGCCATGGCTATGCTGCAGGTCTTTTACTGCAGTGTGGACGTTCCCAGTGCTGTGGTTAGACACTAAATACCATGTCTAGGCAGAGAGATGAATCTGAGGGTCAGAACCCGAGTATCAGCCGGAGCAGGGGGTAGCAGCCGGGGGAGGAAACCAGGAGGAGAAGCCAGGAACAAGGAGTGAAGGCCAGGAGCAGGAAGCAGGATCAGAACACAGCTGTGGGCATGGACCACTATTGAGCGACCAGGGCCCCAGGATGGCTGCAAGGTTTAAGAATGGCTGAATACACGAGCAGACACAAATAAGGATGCCAGGTTCATTAGCTGAACCAGCTGAAGGCAATGAGCTGGGTCTGGGTTCAGATTTGGGCCCCTAACGCTTCCCGTCACCGCAAAAGCCCACTGCCCCGACCCATATAATCCAGGGCAGGGAGCCAGCCCCCACCCCAATGCAACATCAGCGAACCCAGGGAAATGACATGGAGCCATTCCCTGCTCCTGAGGAGCAGGCTACAAGGGTGCAGCACTACAGTGACACCCCACATCACAACCCTGCAGGCATTTGCTTCACAGCCCAGCGTGCAACAAGGGCCTGTGCTGAGCAGGGCTCAGAGCGTGCTCTCTCCCCAGCTCCCAGATGCCTCGGCAGATGGAGCCTGCGGTGCCTGTAGACAACCGAAGCTACGTCACAAATAAACCATTCTTAGCCTTAAATAGCTTCATTTCTCTCCAAGCACTTTCCAAAGGCAAGCATGGCTCCTAAACACCTGCTTCCCTCTGCCCTGGGTCACAGCTGTAGGCACTTTGCCACCCCACAGGCAGGCACACAGAGCCTGCCTGGCATTACCGGGCCCCCCACAGACCTCCTGGCAGGGGAAATGGAGTATGAAAGCTGTAAGCTGAGCCTGGTGTCAGAGCACAAACGGTGCGATCAGCATTGTCATGGCGGAGAGAAGGTCAGGCTAACCCCTGGATTGAATTTCAGCAGCGTCAATCAGGAACTCTCCTCTCCCCACTGCTCTGAGCATCAACAATAGCCATCACCCTCTTACAGCAATGAACTGCAGCAGGAAATGGCCAGAGACTACAACAAAGAGGCTGTCTCCATTAAAGCCCTGCCACAGGCCAAGTGCGTTTCCACCCCCACGCCCAAGACTCTCTGTGAGCCTGGCAGCATTGGACGGCTGCTTTTTAATATTTCAGGCTGGTTGTTCACAAGGCGGAGCAGGCATGGCTCAGCTACTGAGCATGACCACACTGTAACCAGATCCTTAGGGAAGGAATCTGGACTGTGAAGGGTCTCCAAGCCCATGCACACAAAGACGGTGGGCTAACACCACAGAGGTGGGATGCTTGGCACCCTCTAACACAAGAAGGCCTGGGACCCAGGGGCATGAACACTTTGTCTCGCTCTGCAACGACCCGAGGGTCCAGCGGGAGCCACATCCAGAACACCTCATCACCAGGCAATTCTCCATGAAGCCAGGCCTGGCGGTGGGAGGTGAAGCGGAAAACATGGGGGGTGGAAGGAGAGGAGAGCTTTAGAGCTCAGAAAAAAAAACCCTCCCCCCAACACCACACAAATAGCAAAACCCGGAAGAAAATCTCCTGAGATCATAACCTGCCATAAACTCAGGCTGCTCAAGGGCTAAGAACTCCTCCTCAGCACCAGGGAGTGGAAGAGACTCCGACAGGACCTCGCAACCCCTGTTAAGGGGGTCACTGGGGAGAAGGAGACCTGCTAAGATGTCATCCCCCTCAAGTTAAAGGGGTAACTCTGACATCAGTGAGACCGTACACCTCAACATGATGGGGGTAAGGCATTCCACCCAACCCAGATCCCTCCATTGGAGACCGAAGCTCTCATCCAGACATCCTGCTGCGCCACAGTGCAGTCAAGCCCAGCTGAGCTCTCTGATTCCATGTGGCAGATGTTTGCAGACAGTTATCCTGCTCTGAACAATGGGCCCACGCTCCCCAAGGGAGCGCAAACAAGCCACCGCTTAGCCAGGCTGTCAGCCAGTGGATTAGCAAGGGAGTATTCCAGGCTGCACTGTTTACTCCCAGCAGAGGAAATAGCTTGGGAGACACCCAACCTACTTCCAGGGCACTGACATCCCATGTGTGTTCAAAGTCCTATAAATCACCACTCAGAGAGAGAAAAAAACAAGAGTTCCAATTTCCTGCCGCTTCACCGTATCTGCTCTATAAATACACAATTGCTGTCCCCTTCCAGGGTACGGCCTCAGGCACAGCACAGAGTTGAGACTGCAGCCCATTCACCATGACCCTCCTGGGACCAAGCAACATGCTGAGATTTCAGCCAGCTCAATATTTGCAGCAAGTCTCTTCAAGGATGGTTTTGGGCAAATCAGATCCCAAATCCAGCCAGTCCTCTGCGGGGACAGCGACAGTGCAGGCTTTGCATAAGTTAATCAAGGATTGGATGTGCAGTGAGATACCCATCCACCCAACACAATGTACACTCATCCACATCCACTGCTGCTGCCGCCAGGGGCTCCTCTACAGCTGTATGCCTGAAACGATGGGGCTAGTCTGCCACGCTGTCCGCTTTGGTCCTTTTGCTATTGCACCATGGCACATGTGCTCCGTTCTGCCTCCCTTCCTCAGATTCCAGGCCAAGGAGCTCAGCCTGCAGCAAGGCCCCTGGTTCCCTTGCAGTGTTACATACATGGAAAACAGCACCAGAGAGACTTATGGCCATTAGAAGTGAGGAAATCAGTAAGGCATCAAGTATGTTACTACAGCAGAGAAATAGAAAGGTATTAGGTTTGAGAAATAGCAGGCCATTTGTCATTTAAACTCTGCATCATAATGTGACCTCCCGTGGGGCAGACTTAAGGTTACACAGGAACATGAAATTGGTATTTCCTGACTCAAGCACTTCACTCTACGTCCTCACAATCCCCCCAACATAGTTCTTTGTATGGGACCTTCCATTGCAGGGCAGATACGCACTACTCTGAAACAGATCCTCAGTCAACTTAGCCCTCCTTTAGCCTCTCTGTGCATCGGTCCCCTGTACAGTGAGTCCCCTTGGACAGCTGCCGAGAGCACCTGCTTTCACACCTGGGAGGGCAGGCACCCTGCCCAACACCCTCTCCACTTGTGAGCTTGTTCCTTGTTACTTACAGTGAGATTGTTATCTGAGAGTCAGCTCAGCAAGCCCCAGGGTCCTGGCTCCTATGACATGCACTTGGCTGTGGATCACCTTGGCCAGGGCACAAAGCGAGGATGGAACTGGATCAACAGCAATGCTCCCATCACAGGGGATGGGGGGGAATGATCCCAAAGCTCTTGAAAGCCATGGCTGCATGGGTCACATGCCAGCCCAATGCTGCAACAGACACATGGCATTGGAGACGATGCAGGAGGGAGATCAAGGGCCTGCAGTGCAGAGGAGTTAGCAAGAAGCAGCTCCGTCAGAGACCCTCTTTATGCCAATCGGGGTCAGTACCAACCAGAGCACATACTGAAGTCCCCAGCATGCTGTTCATTACACTGACATGCTGTCCTTGGAAGAGTTACTTTGCAATCAGGACAGAGAAAGGAGGGGCAGCCTTATAAAGATACAGCATTGCTACCCAGCTGTACCCTGGTCCACTGGATTCTTCTGCGTTCCATCTGCATTTCCTGACGATCCAACAGGACTTCACTCACTCCCGTTCACACACAGCAACCATCTCCTCCCCTCTATCGGCAAGAGCAGAGATGTGCTGGAGCGAGTGCTCGCGTTACCAAGACTTCAGCACTGCTCCCAGTCACACTCAAGAGTGCTCACTAGCAGGCTAAGGATGGTCATGAATAATTAAACCCAAATGCGATGGGTAAGATGAACAACTGCAGGACTCTGAGACACTAGCCCTGCTCCAGGATTATGTTTGTTCTTGGAATCCAATTTTGTTACTAATTTGCATGGGTCTCCCATCATTAGGGCCAATTAACAGGGCTCTGCTCAGTCTCCCTGACACCCAGCCCCAGCCTTTTGCTTCTTTCCAACTCCTGGCCCTCCACCATTAGATCCCAATGGGAAGCAATGTGATGTCACAGCACGTTGTCATGGAAGTGTGTGGGGCGTGGCTGCAGTATAGCACAGCAAGTTCACAGATGACGCTAAGATGCGGGGGAGAGGTAGATACGCTGGAGGGTAGGGATAGGGTCCAGAGTGACCTAGACAAATTGGAGGATTGGGCCAAAAGAAATCTGATGAGGTTAAACAAGGACAAGTGCAGACTCCTGCACTTAGGATGGAAGAATCCCATGCATCACTACAGGCTGGGGACCGACAGGCTAAGCAGTAGTTCTTCAGAAAAGGACCTGGGGATTACAGTGGATGAGAAGCTGGATAGGAGTCAGCAGTGTGCCCTTGTTGCCAAGAATGTTAACGGCATATTGGACTGCATTAGTAGGAGCACTGGCAGCAGATCGGGGAAGTGATTATTCCCCTCTATTCGGCACTGGTGAGGCCACATCTGGAGTATTGCGTCCAGTTTCCCTCTCCCTCCCCCCCCCACTACAGAAAGGATGTCGACAAATTGGAGAGTCCGACGGAGGGCAAGGAAAATGATCAGGGGGCTGGGGCACATGACTTACGAGGAGAGGCTGAGGGAACTGGGCTTGTTTAGTCTGCAGAAGAGAAGAGTGAGGGGGGATTTGATAGCAGCCTTCAACTACCTGAAGGGGGGTTCCAAAGAGGATGGAGCTAGGCTGTTCTCAGTGGTGACAGATGACAGAACAAGGAGCCATGGTCTCAAGTTGCAGTGGGGGAGGTCTAGGTTGGATATTAGGAAACACTATTTCATTAGGAGGGTGGTGAAGCACTGGAATGGGATACCTAGGGAGGTGGTGGAATCTCCAACCTTAGAGGTTTTTAAGGCGTGGCTTGACAAAGCCCTGGCTGGGATGATTTATTGGTGTTGGTCCTGCTTTGAGCAGGGGGTTGGACTAGATGACCTCCTGAGGTCTCATCCAACCCTAATCTTCTATGATTCTATGACTGGGATGAAGGCTAAAAATGTCCCTTACCTTCAGGGGAGACATTTTCTTGTTTCCTTTCCAGCCGCATTTGCTTTCTCCACACTGGCTGAGAAACAACTGGAATCACATGCCCAGGTGCTCCAACCGCCCTGGAACAATCACAGATCAACCCAGGAGCATAGCTCCAGCCCCAGCCAGCTTCACACACCCACCCAGCGCCTGCTCTACTCACAGCTGGACCATTTCAGATGGCTGTTTCTGAACACCCCTCCCAGAAGGGGCGACTCAGGACTGGCAGTGGGCCGATGCTCTGATGGCATTCCTAGGAATACCACCAGCACCAGAGTCAACATCCAGGATGGCGACAGTCATGCTACTGACTCAGAGGGAATGTATCTGAGCACACAACAATGCACACCTCGGAAGCGCCTGCCAGACTCATGGCTCTTGGAAAACTCAAGACCTCAGAGGCACCTGCTGCAGGAAAGAGACTTGACCCACAGCATGCAAGAGTCAGACTTAGGGGCTTCCATGCCAGCCCATACTGGTTTGTCCTGTTGCAAATCGTAACTGATTTAATAGCCAGGCTGCAAAGACCAAGGGACAAAATAGCCTGGGGAGTTGCACAGCAGAGACATATTTACTAACCTGCTGCAGGTTGAGCGTAACTTCTGCAGCTCTGTCTCTTCACTGGGCCCCTATGTTTTGGGTGATGGAGGTTTGACATCTGAAATCAGCCAAGCACCCACTTAACTCTTGTCCTGCTTCCCATCTTTAACAGATCTGCACATTGCAATTCTATTGCTTAAAATGCATTAAGTTCCTAAAGCCAGATCCCAGCCCCAGGGGCTGCTCTCAGCTATAACAGCCCCAGAGGGGATCCCCAGAGCGCAGCATAGTCTGGTCACAGTCTTTTCCCTCCATGGCACATCCCTTTTGCTGGGCTGCTGAGAAGCCAGAACCAGGTAAAGAATTAGGGAGGGCAATTGAAGCCAGCTTCTGTCCCCTTTGCACCACTGATGGAGCAAAATGTAAAACTTAGCCCTTGAATCTTATTTCTTCCTTTAGATTTTCCATGGCTGATTCAGACATGGCCCCTGCTTCAGCTATAGCTGCTTTCAGAGTCTGGTAAAGCGATGGCCTTTGTACAGACATTGCTGCAGCTACGGGTTAGCAGGGAATTCAACCCATTCTGAATGCTACTGGCAGGGAACAGGGCTGTATACAGCACTGAGTGGCCTCTGGCATCCAGGAGGTCAGACCAAATCAGGGGTGGCCAATCGGTGGCTCCGGAGCCACATGCGGATCGTCAGAAGTTAATATGCGGCTCCTTGTATAGGCACCGGCTCCGGGGCTGGAGCCACAGGGGCCAACTTTCCAATGTGCCGGGGGTGCTCACTGCTCAAGCCCTGGCTCTGCCACAGGCCCTGCCCCCACTCCACCCCTTCCTGCCCCCTCCCCTGAGTCGGCAGTATCCTGGCTTCTCCCCCATCCCCTGCAGAGCCTCCTGCACAACACAAAACCGCTGACTGGGAGGTGTGGGGAGGGAGGGGAAGGTGCTGATCAGCGGGGCTGCCAGTGGGTGGGAGGTGCTCAGAGCGGGGTGGGGGAGCTCATGGGGGGCTGCTGACGTATTACTGTAGCTCTTTGGCAATCTACATTGTTAAATTCTGGCTCCTTCTCAGGCTCAGGGTGGCCACCCCTGGACTAGATGATCAAGTGCTCCCTTCTGGCCTTTAGCTCCATGGCTCAGGGCTAGGGAATGTCCGGGGGGAGTGAGTTTTCCAGGTATATCACTCACTCACTTTGAGGAGGAGAGACAGTGGTCTCAGCTCACAGCTGCCCAGCAGGAGCTGTCTGTACTCCAGGGTCCACCCCAACCAGCAGACATAAGACCTTTGCTGCACTAGCCCCCTCATCAGCCTGCGAAAAGTGACCAATGAAAGAACGGAAAGTGGGCTTTGTGCCCTTTGTTGTGATTTCTTCTCGCTGATGCAAAGATTCTGGCAAATAAGTAGGTGCCCATTTGGAAGCGGTCTATTTGGTAACAGATCTGCACACACCTTAAGCGGGGCTGAAGTGTTGCTGAGGCCTTGGGCTGACCCCTTGCGCCAGGTGTCTGTCACTCAACCTGAAACACACTCCAGGCCGCCCGCGCAGGTGGGAATTGGATCCACTGCCCCTCAGGTTCAGGGAGGTGAGTCAGCAAGGGGTCCCCAGGTCTCCACCAGGGAGGTCTGCTAGACTCCAGCAGTATTCAGGAGCAGGTTTTGTTGCATCTGGGGCTCTGTAACTTGCACAAGAACCTCCCTCCAGCATCCAAACGCCTGGAGAAGAGGAAGAATTTTAAAAAACCAAATTCCAAACCAGAGTTCTGTATTTAGCAGCCAGATTTCCAGTGCAGGATGCGGCAATGATGTAATGTTCCACTTCCAGAATCCAGCAACGCTCTGCCAGCTGTCTGCACAGAAGCTCAGTGTTCCCTCCAAAAGGGGAAATGAAGACACTCAGAAAACACTACAATGTGTTTTTTATTGCACAGAGTGCAGCAATAAAGAACTCCACGTTCCCTCCCCTTAGCCAGACTCATAATCAGCAGCACAGACAAGATATATAAGAGACAGCTGCTGGAATTGGCAACAGCAATACCTGCCCACGGTGCAATGAACCTCACAAAAGGTAAACCTCGCGATCCATGTAAACTCTCTGATTGGCAATGGTGGGCAAAGAGGAGGGAAGCGCCTTACTCCCTGCAGTCTGCACTTGCAATGCCCTTGGATGTCACATGTTGCAATTAATCAACAGGTAAAGGGTGTGGCTCCGGGATGGACACGCTCAACTTCCAAACTAACCTTCTGCAACATCTGATTGCTCATCTTTCAAACACCACCACAGTCTTCAGAGAAAGATGCCATTGCCTTTGACCACAGATCCCCTGGCTGTGAAATTAATCCTGGGGCCTCAGCTGGATCACACTTACAGGTGCCTGATGAGCAGAGCTGGTGTGGCCAGCTCCCTATCAGGCAGGATACTGCCCCTGACTCAGCAGAGAGGGCAGCCTTGGGCACGACACCTCTCCTGATGCAGCAAAACCTTCCTGGGATAGAACTGTGGCAGCCTCTAACAACATCTCTGCTCAGCACAGCCCCTGCAGGTCAGCGAGGAGCCCATTTTAGGGGGTGATGCAGAGGGAATGGAAGAGCTGGACATCACAGCAGCCAAACCTCGATCTAAGAGGCTGCACTTCAGGCCTGGTGGAGAGAAGGTTTCTTTCAGGAATCTCCTGAAGTGATACCTGAACCCCCTTCATCTACAACATTTCTCACTGAGCCCCACCAGCACAGGGAGGCTGCCGGCTTTCCTGGGTCCAATTCCCCAGCAAACTCTTGTGGCAGCTGCTCTGTTCAGAGCTAGGGAATCCCTAGAGCCACACAACTAGCTTGGTGATGGAAAAGGGAAAGTCATCCAAACCCCAGCTCCCCTATCAATGATCTGTTACAACATGATCAGAAAGGGAGGGACCCGTCCCCGTGCCAACCAAGGGGTAGTGATAGCAAGGGCAGATCAACAACATACATAGTACCAGCTCCTCTGTAAAGGAGGCATTATCCCTATTTTATCTATGGGGAAACTGAGGCACAGAGCAAGGGAACAACTTGCCCACTGTCAGAGAGCTGGGGCAGAAAGTCTATATCTCCTGACTCTTAGCTCCTTCCTGTAAACCCCAGCATACTCCCTGACAGATGTAATGGCTCCAAGTCTCCTGCTCTGGTTGCTGACATGCTCCCAGCTGGCACAGGCTGTCGTAGCCCTTCCCCAGCCCCACTACCAAGCCCTGCTCTATTCTGGACAGAGACGTATTCCCCAAGGCCTCTCTGCCCTGCCAAGGCCGTGTAGGAGTGGTCACAGAAAGACAGACAGCTTCACCCAGCTGAATGAATCAGGCCTTTGTCTGGAGTCTTGGTTCCCTGGAAGCTCAGCTCCCTGAGTCACTGCTCCCTGTCCTCCAACAGCGGGTGGATCCCTACCAGGAGAGTTATGGCTCCCCTGATGAAGGAGGGGGTGGGGGACACAGGGTAGCGCTAGCATTTCTGCACTTCCAAGGGAGAGCCAGGAAAACTTTGTGGGGCTGCCCCAGAACTGAGACCCAATCCACAACTCATGGCACGGGCTGGACCGACGAGCAGGCAAAGCACTGCCTCTGCTGGGCTCAGAGACCAGTGAGTATGCTCTGGATGGCAGCCTGGCACCCTCACTGCCAGCTTTCAACACTTCAGCTTAGAGAGCACAGGACAGCAGATGGGATGCTTTCACCTCCCTCCCAGCCCAGCCTGGATCAGTCCCCACTCATCATACTCGACAATGGCCCCATCCCTCCCTGGGCCTCACATTAGGAAAAACAGGGCACCCCATGGGTCGGCCAGAAACCCGCCTGGCCCCTTACCTGTCCGCGGGCTAGCCTGAGCCCTCCCTGCCTCTCGCCTGGGGCTGGCTTGAGGTCCCCCTACCCCTGCCAGTGTAGGGCCAGCCCAAGGCCCCCCACTGCCCACCAGCACACAGGGCCCCCCTCTCCCTAGCTCTCCCTGCCTCCCACCTGCTCGGGGCCGGCCCAAGGTCCCCATCCCTCCCAGCACACGGGGCCAGCCCAAGGCCCTCTACTGCCTGCCCACAGTCCCTCTCCCCATGGTGGCCTCGTCCCAGACCCCTGCTGCCTGCCCATGTACAGGGCCAGCTGGCCCAATCCGCTCTCCCTAGCCTCCCCTCCATCACAAGGCTGGCATTGCTGCTCGTCCCCATCTCACATGTTCCTCTGTGCCCCACCAGAGGCCACATCCCACTTTTTTGGCAAAACTGGGCATTTGTCCTGTTTGCTCTTGCCAACTGATCATCAGGATAGTTCAGTTGTTTGAGCATTGGCCTGCTAAACACAGGGTTGTGAGTTCAATCCTTGAGGGGGCCATTTAGGGATCGGGGGCAAAAATTGAGGATTGGTCCTGCTTTGAGCAGGGGGTTGGACTTGATGACCTCCTGAGGTCCCTTCCAACCCTAATATTCTATGATTCTTTGACACTTCCTGGGACAAACTCCCTGCTGGTGGCAGTCCACTGATGCCAACAGGCACATGCCAGGCCCAAGAGCTTTAGAACCCTTTTGATCTCATTAAAGATGGGGCTTACAGGCAGCTGAGAAACCACTGCAGCCTGGTACCCAAGCTCTCTCCCCTGTGGGGCTGGCGTTTCCAGGGCTATAGGGCCTCTGCCTGTTTCTGGTCCAAAAGGGAATGATCTGGAAATGGTGCCCACCCTTCCTC
This sequence comes from Dermochelys coriacea, assembly GCF_009764565.3. NCBI lineage: Eukaryota > Metazoa > Chordata > Testudines > Dermochelyidae > Dermochelys > Dermochelys coriacea. The sequence continues at coordinate 43,797,728 of NC_050075.1, forward strand.
CCCCAGGCTCAGAGACCCACACTGCTGCTGCTCTACAAATGAGCCAGTAGGGCTAGTGCCTCCCACCCTCTCCAAGCCTCAAACCAAGAGTTGTGGGTATGCGACACCCAGAGGGCCTCTCTGCAGGGGCACAAGCAGCTGCCTGCCTCCCAGCAAGCTGGCATGTCGGAATCTGAGCACATGCACTTCGGTCTCTCAGCTCACCCCATCCGTGCCACACCTAAGTGTGCACCATGCACGGGGGACACCGTCAAGTCTCTGCCTGCACGAGCATGAAGCTCTCTGGGAGCGTGCCTATGGCCAGGACAGAGGAGGCTCTGCACACGAGCTGCTCTGCGCCTCAGCTCTCAAGAGCTCCCTACCACTCCTGTTGGGGGGCTCCCACGGGTGCTATCCAGCAGGGATCAAGGGAGCAGCCTGGCCCAGTGAGGCAGGGATCAGACTGCATTTCCCTCTCTGCCCCAGGAATGGCACCTCCCAGAGGTGCCATGACAGCAGAGGCAATCCGCGCACTGCTCAGTTCTTCACTTTGCCGGAATGTGCTGCTTGTGGTGGCTGCATTGAGAGCACCTCGCCTGCTGCAGGCTTCACTCCCACCTCTTCCAGGTGTCTCTGCGCTCCAACAACCCAGCTTCAAGCACTGACTGTGGACTAGAGTCAGGGCAAAAACACAGAAGCGGCTGCCAAAACCTCCTGCAAACCATCTCAGAAAAAAAAAAAGACGTAAAAGTCGCCAGCCCCTCTGGGGTCACGCTGCAATGCTCAGGGCAGCAGGGTAAAGTCCCTCTCCCAGCTTCTTCACTGGGAGGCTCCTTCTGCCCAAGTGGGAATGCTGCGTATGCAGGGCGTTTCCCATGTCCCCCTCTGTCCTGGACAATAGCAAAGAGAGCACAGCTGTGTGGCCAAGAGCTACTTGCTCATCTGAGCATCACGTAAGGAGGATCTGCTTGGATTGGTTCCTGCTCTAATGAGCAGGCCTAGGTCAGCCAGTGAGGGACAAGAAACACAACAAAAATCAGGCCATCTGTCCGTAAAGACCCTCCTGCTGACACTGCCTGCCCCCATCTTCTTGCTGCTGAGAAACAGTAGCACATCTGTGCCTGGCTGCAGCTGTGGGAAGCTACTGGTACGGGTCAGACACACTCCCGCCGAGCATGAGCCTCCAGGACCATCAAGGGAACTATTTCAAAGAGCAACACACACAGTTTGCAACCATTCTGAGTGCATCCATCTGCAGCACTGCGCTTGGAAGAGACCATCTCCCATAGCTAACAATGTCATTACCAGGCCACAGGTCTGCGAGCAGCAATTGACAGAGTAGCTGTCCAACCAGCAGAACACAGAGCAGAGAAAACAGCAGGAAGAGCTACACCGAATAGGTCTGAAGCTACACTGAGAGGAGCAGGTGGCAGGTGCTTACTCACAACACCTGCAAGTGTGGTCTGGTCCATCGCTACCAGTCCTCCCCTCGATGAAGGATGGGGGCATGTATCTGGGGCATGGCGCTGTGCATAGCACAAGCAGTCCTCAGCCACACACAGCATGCAGCATGGCAGGGCTGCAGTAGACCATCCCAAGTAACACACAAAGAACAAGGACAATGAAGAAACGGGGATCAAACCCACCAGCACGGCACAGTTCTCTGCCATTCAGAAGCAGAGTGGCTGGCAATGCAGCACCTCATGGACACTCAGCTAAGAGGCAGTGTCTAGTTTCCTGTGAGGCTCCAGGTATTAATCTAATTTTCCAGCTGGTTTCACAGAGGTGCTAAGAGGTAGCAGGCCTTGCCTGGGAAGGGGAGAGGAGGGCTACACTCAGCCACTGTCCGGCATTATGCCAGTCACTAGACACACAGATCCCACGGATTGCTAGCGGGGGAGCTGGGTTTCCTTGTGATCAGCTGGCAGGGCACATGGAGACACTGTCTGACTGGACAGACAGACAGACACACACACACAAACTCCCCTGCCTTTGCTCACCAGGGCTCTCAGTCTCACAGATGGGGAGCCCATCCAATTCACCCCCTCAAGGACATACCAGGGAACATATCGTCCTGGGGCTCCTGAGAAAGCCTTTTGTTTCAGCATGCACACATCCCTTCCCAGCCAACAGCTACATCCAGTGCACTCTGGCATATGCTAGCCCAGCTAGGAGTAAGCCACACACATCTGTGCTGCACAAGTGCTCAGACAGCTACACTCCACAACCCTCCCCAGTGATGAGAAGCAGGAGGTGCCTGGCAAAACATCGCAGACCACTTCCAGACACTCAAACTCATGCTACACATGGGCCTGTCTTGGCTCCAGCCAGCACCCAGTCTGACCCCATCAGTTAGCCTAGCAGAAGGCTTGGGAGCCCCTTCTTTTCTCCAGCTTTGCCTCCCATAGCTTGGTTCAGCCACACCACTTCTCCCACGTCCACACTATGGACGGTTCCACCTTCAGCGTATGGCCAGATCCCCTCTCCACCACCTCACTGTCCTCTCAAATGCTCGGGTCTCGCCCGGCTCTCCTCTCAACTGCGCCTCTTGGCCAGTCCTTTCCTGGCCCTCCCCCCACAGCTGTTTGTGCCCCAAACCTTGGAATGCTATTGTGACCCACAGCTCAGCTGCCATCTTTCACAAAGACCAGCTACAGAAAGTAACTCAGGCCACAGCCAGCAATGGAGAAATTCTGAAGAACTTGGGCAAAGACAACCAATTTAAATTGGGAGGGGGGAAGGGGGGAATGGAGGTTTTCCCCAGCAAATTCTGCCATGCCACAGAAGGTTTCAAAGGCTCTTTCTGCCTTCATCACCGCCTCACATAGGCTTTCTCCCTCTCCAGGCAGGCTCCCACAGAGTCAAACCCCACTCTCTTTACTCCCATGAGTAAGAGAGGCAACAAGTCAGTTACCTTATGGGGCCAGGTTCCTAGCTGCCATTCAAAAGCAAGTCATAAAAAGCCAAAAAGCACAGCAAGCAACTGGCATGTGAATTTGAGTCCAAGATGGAGCGTGACAGGTGTGACTAAGTGAGGAGTTTCAGAGCGGTAGCCGTGTTAGTCTTTATCAGCAAAAACAACGAGGAGTCCTTGTGGCACCTTAGAGACTAACAAATTTATTTGGGCATAAGCTTTCATGGGCTATACAGTAGGGAGGTATAAATACACAGCATATGAAAAGATGGGAGTTGCCTTACCAAGTGTGGGGGGGTCAGTACTAACGAGCCAATTCAATTAAGGTGAAAGTGGGCTATTCTCAACAATTGACAATAAGGGGTAGAGGAGTGTTACCCATCATGGACCGCACTTCAGGAAGCGGTATGCCATGCAGGGATATTTATGGCTGAGGACTGCTAAGAGGAAAAATGCCGACTACAGGATTATCAGATGAAATTCATGTTAGTGAAGGAAACCTGTCTGCCGAGAGATTGTTCCAAGAGCCCCACCCCAAGAGATGAAGAGACTCGTTCCTTCATTATCCTGCCAACCCTCAGGCCAGGCAGCCACCCTTCTCATAAGGCACAAGGGCAGGAGACTAGAGAGGATGGGCCAGAAAGGAGGGTAGTGTCAGGGCATGCAGCTCCTCAGGATGGGAAGTGAAAGGGATTAGTTAGTCCTCCCAGCTTCACCACAAAGAGACAGCCATCTTAACCTGGGTCCGTGGAAAGCTTGATTTCCTCTGTGCATTTCCACCACTGGACTCTACTCTGTGCTAAATAACACTCTTGGTGAACTACTGAAGGGGACTGTCGCCTTGAGGGGGTTTCCATTGGAGACTGGAGTTGGTCCTCACTAAGGAAAAGACACTTATGTGCCCGTCTTCTTACAATCATAGAACCAGAGGGTTAAAAGGGTCAGAGGTCTAACCCCCTAAAAGATGCAGGAGTTTTTTTGTCTAAATCATCCAAGACAGGTGACTATCCACCCCCATTATGAAATCCTCAAGTGAAGAAGCTTCCACAACCTGTCTGAGATTCAATGGATTCATTTTGACTGGCCAGTCCGAAGATTAAAAAGAATATCCTCCAATCCATGCCCATCACCTTGCCATGGCTCAAATGTGGGAAGCAACAGGTGAAACCCAATATAAGGGCCACACAAAAATTAGCCATTGCCAGAACTGGACAGAGCTGTGGGATTCCTTCCTTTAGTGTAAAGGACTCTGTCTGTAACCTTGGGCCCACACCTCTCCATTCCTGATGTAAACAGCAGCATTCAACTGTAGAAAGGGAAAGGGAGGTCAGATCCACATGGCACATAAGGACGAAGATGAGCAACAACCCTGAAAGAGAGGGAAGCCTTTGAAGTGTGTCTGGCAATAATTCAAAGAGTTCTAGGCCTAGAAGAGATGGAGATAATAGTTGAAAATGGGACCCAGTAACAGGCTGCGTTGAAAACAAAACCAACAAAAACACCAGGCAGCTGAGAACCTTATCTGATACTTCCATTCACAGCAGAACATCCAACAAAGCCACTGCACATGGAAGATTACAAGCCCCTAGTTTTCTTCCACTGCCAATACCTGTGTCCCATTGGTCAGAGCCTCCAGCATGATCTATGGACTCATGCCTTCTTCAATACTTTGTTGGGAAATTCAAAGCTTCCCCACATTTGTAGGTCTACCTGACCCACCCTCTGGTGTCTCAGGATGGCTGGGCTTTCCTCCCTATCTCCTTTTGGAAATCATAGAAATGGGAGATGGAAGAGACTTATTAGGTCAAGTTGTCCCTCCCCTGTGGGCAAAGGGCACTGTCCTACCGAATATCCTCCAGGGCTCCAGTATTAGGTGAACTACACTACTGGCCTCCATCCCTTGCTTTCAGATTGCTCAGTGTCCTAACAGACCCTCAATTAGGAAATCTTTCCTGACATTTAGCTGCATTACACTCTCACCCCTACTTCCTCAGACTTTTCTAAACAATTCTTCTTCCTCCTTCTCATCTCCAGCCTTCACGTATTTGTTGGCTGTTATGTCTCCCACTTCTTTGTGCAGCCAAGACATACATAGTTAGTTCTTTACCAGTAATTCAATCCCTCCAGCCCCAGAGTCACTGTTGTTGCTCTCTCTCTGAAATCCCTCCAAGACCTGCACAAAGCATTCTCGCAGAGTAGTCTCACCCACAGAGAGGAGAACTATCACCTCCGTGGGAATCAATCAGGAATGGCTCCAAGCGAGTTCTTCCAGCCTACCAGAACACCACTGTGAGTGGGATCAGAATCAGGATCTCGCTACGCAGCCTAAAATTGCTCTGGCCTTTTTTGGCAGCCACGTTGCTTGTCTGATTTGTGCTCCATTACCACCCCAATGTCTCTACATCGTGTTCCAGATTTCCCACTCCTACTGAATAGCTGTCTTCCAGATTATTTTGCCCCAGATGCTTTAGCTAGCATTTCATTTTATTTCCTGTCCAACAACACTAGCACTCTGCATTAATGCATTCTGCTTTTTTGCTACGCTTGTCTATTCCCTTCAATCTTTAATTAACTTTGTGCACTCTTCTTCCAGTTCATCTGGGAATTCTTCACCCATTTTCCTCCTGTCCTGGGGAATCTATTGCAGTTGCCCATTGCAATTTCTCTTTTATTTGACATTTGGCTGTCATACCCTCTTTATTAAATTGTATCATACTTGTTCTGAAACTTGGACACTTCTTGTTCTAATGTGTTGTGTAGCACTGCTGTGAGCTGTTAAGCATTTGACTCACTCGACCCCAGAAGTAGGTGCATTTCAGTAATGGATTCACTTGATAGGTATAGCTACTATGCTGTAAATTCTGTGATGTGTTGTGAGATTCTTTGGGATGAAAGATGTTGCACAATACAAAAAAAAAAAATACTCCATTTAATGTCGAAGGCTAGTGATATACAGCACCAGCCTTCTCCCACGGCACCCACATACGCTAGCATTCCAGTTCAAATAACGAGCCCAGCAGGTTTCAGCTATGTGCACTAGGACAAACTCCATCAGCTACAAACACTTCCAGATACTACAGGGGCAAACTGCTGCTAGTTCCTCTGGGGTAGATGTAGAGCATCTTCCATCTGCAGTGTGATTTGCAGGCGGGAGGCCCATGCCAGGCTTTGAACCTCAGAGAGGAAGCTCCAGCTTTACACCCTTCCAATCAACATCACACACTGCCAAGTCTAAGCCCAAGAGATCCACTGCCTTCTTGCTTTAGGGCAGACCATGTGATGCAATGAGCTGCCCTCCATCATGACAGCCCAAACAAGGAGCAGTCATTGTAACAGTATGAAAAATAAAGTCCTTTCCCAATGAGGCCATTTCCTTTTTCCTCTCCAGCTGTTCAGAGAAAGGGGCATTCAAAAAAGCTTGGAGCCTCTCAGCAGCACACCAGGAGAGTGCCTGATAAAAGCCTGATGGGAGACTCACAGACTGCTGCACCACGCAGCAGATATGCAGATATACAGAGCCTGGTGCTTTAGTTTGCTAATGTGGATTGCGTTCACAGACACCGACTTGGAGGGGAACCCCCCAGACACTCAGTTCCTGAGCCTCCACAAACCCACTCCCTAGCAGGGCCCCCCCCAAGGACTCCTGAGGACTGAGGGGGGGCAGAATCTTTTGTAGATTTCTAGTCTTCTTTGCAGTGGCTTTGGGTGGGGCAGTTGCACTGATCAGATCATAGAAGCAGACTGCATGTCACCCACACGTCTGTCTGAGGCAATTCCAGTGTGCCCGTCACCACTGTATCTAGGCACCATCCCATGTCGTCTGTGGTGAATCGAATTGACTTCACTGAGTGGAAGTTTTCTATTGGGACTTCAATGGGAGTTTTCTACTGGCTTCAATGAGAGCGGAATCTGGACCTCAGCTTGCGCCTCTATTTTAAAAGCTTTTTGTATAAGAAGTCTAACACCTCCTCCCCCCAATTCTACAAACTCTCATGCATGCAGATCGAGTGCCTCACATGTGTAAGCGTTTGCCAGGTCAGGCATAATATAAATGTAAAATGCACTGTCCTGGCGCAGTGTAACTAATGTAGGAATCCATATGTAAGAATGAAGAATGCTGTCACAAGATGCTATCTATGTTTATCTAAAGTGCTAGTCAGAACTGTCCGATATTGTTTTGTATTACAGAAGGAGCATGGGACCATGTAATTAAAGAGACATCATGAATCTGAAACTTACTCTACTCCAAAGAAGAAGTTTAAGCTTGTGTTGGTACCACACCAGCCTTGCGTACCCTGCCAGCCTTTGTGGCTTTATCATCACATTTTCCTTTGTGGCTTTATCATCATATTTTCTTTTTTCTAAAGGAAGCTTCTCCCCCTCCAGCTGCTGCATGAGACCCACACAAACAAGAGGGAAAATCTAATTGCTCCGGTCCTGAGCCTGTACTCATAGGACTCCCTGCAGTACAAGGGCAGCACCACTTTTCAGGATTGGGGCCTAACACCACACCAGGGAAACAGCAGAACTGAGCATACAGAGTGCTGTCAATCACACAAAAGAGCAAACAATAGAGGAAAACGTTTTCCCCACCTACTCCCTTGCAATGACAGTCATCTCAAGAGCCCCAACAAAATACAAGCAAGAAAAATTCACACTGAGATGTTTCAGAGTAGCAGCCGTGTTAGTCTGTATTCGCAAAAAGAAAAGGAGTACTTGTGGCACCTTAGAGACTAACAAATTTATTAGAGCATAAGCTTTCGTGAGCTACAGTTGCATCCGATGAAGTGAGCTGTAGCTCACGAAAGCTTCCACACTGAGATGTGGTTCTTTTAAATTGGCACAGCACCCTGTATCTAAGTGTCTACACACCCAAGGGGGAGGACTACAGAGGTACGGCCATTCTGAACCTGGGCGTTTCCTGATGCCCGGGGCCTTGGCAGTGCAGCATTAGCATTCGGTCCATGGCACTTTCTGTATTTCATAGCGTATTTCCCAGCACTCAGGGAATGGTGAAAGGTTCACCATTCTGCCCACAAGCTCAGGACCCATTCTGTCTTATTTAATCATCTGTGCGAGTGTCCAAACAAGAACATTCCAGCCCCAGGCACAGCTCCTCTCCCCCTCTTGCTGCAGACAGGACCCAGATTAGCAGAGTTAAAAATACACAAAACTAGTTCAGAGGAAACAATGACAGGCAAAGACGGAGAGCTCAGAGTCAGGCTGTGACCCGGCCTTTCCTAACAGTGTGTCTGGACTAGGATGAGAGGAGTAGGATTTTAGATCACATTGCTAGCACCTTCTAACAAAATTTCAAGTCTAACCCAGGCTCATCCCACAGGTCAGCTCGACCAGCTAGCGCGTGTGGGGATACAACTTGCCTTGTCTACCTTCATCTGTTAGAATGTGGTTGCTAACATGCTCTAGAAATCTACCTTTCCCCTTCACCAGGACAAGCCCTAAATCTCTCACTCTCTCAGGGGCTTCCTTCCTGCAGGCAACAGCCCACCCTTCAAAAGAGAAGCCAGCTATGTTGCTCCTGTTCAGCAGCGGATGCCAAAATTATCAACCTGCACTTCTGTTTAACCACCTGAATCTTCAATTCCCTGTGCCTCGGTGGGGGCCCAATCCCAAATCCAGGGAGTCCATGGAGAGCTTCCCACAGATGCCCATGAGAGCTGAATCAAGCCCTCCAGGAGACAGTGACTTCTTCAGGCAGCTGGGACCCAATTTTCCATTGCCCTGGCACTGTTTTGCACTGGGATGAATGTCAAATGTAAATAGTTACCACTCCAACTGAAAAGTAGTACTTGTGGCACCTTAGAGACTAACAAATTTACTAGAGCAGCTATAATAATAATGCTCTAATAAATTTGTTAGTCTCTAAGGTGCCACAAGTACTCCTTTTCTTTTTGCGAACACAGACTAACACGGCTGCTACTCTGAAACCACTCCAACTGAGTAACATTTTGTACCTACTGTGTACCTGCTTCAGCTCAGGCATCTGGCAATGTCAGTTACTTTTCATAGATACCAAGGTCAGAAGGGACCATTATGATCATCTAGTCCGACCTCCTGCACAATGCAGGCCACAGAATCTCACCCACCCAATTCTGCAAAAAAAACCTCTCACCTATGTCTGAGCTATTGAAGTCCTCAAATCGTGGTTTAAAGACTTCAAGGAGCAGAGAATCCTCCAGCAAGTGACCTGTGCCCCATGCTACAGAGGAAGGCGAAAAACCTCCAGGGCCTCTTCCAATCTGCCCTGGAGGAAAATTCCTTCCCGACCCCAAATATGGCGATCAGCTAAACCCTGAGCATATGGGCAAGATTCACCAGCCAGATACTACAGAAAATTCTTTCCTGGGGAAACTCAGATCCCACCCATTCAACATCCCATCACTGGCCATTGGGCCTATTTCCCATGAATATTTAAAGATCAATTAATTACCAACATCATGTTATCCCATCATACCATCTCCTCCATAAACTTATTGAGTTTAATCTTAAAGCCAGATAAATCTTTTGCCCCCACTGCTTCCCTTGGAAGGTATTCCAAAACTTCACTCCTCTGATGGTTAGAAACCTTTGTCTAATTTCGTCTAAACTTCCCAATGACCAGTTTATATCCATTTGTTCTTGTGTCCACATTGGTACTGAGCTTAAATAATTCCTCTCCCTCTCTGGTATTTATCTCTCTGATATATTTATAGAGAGCAATCATATCTCCCCTCAACCTTCTTTTAGTTAGGCTAAACAAGACAAGCTCCTTAAGTCTCCTTTCATAAGACAAGTTTTCCATTCCTCGGATCATCCTAGTAGCCCTTCTCTGTACCTGCTCCAGTTTGAATTCATCCTTTTTAAAATGGGAGACCAGAACTGCACACAGTATTCCAGGTGAGGTCTCACCAGTGCCTTGTATAACAGTACTAAAACCTCCTTATCTCTACTGGAAATATCTCTCCTGATGCATCCCAAGACCGCATTAGCTTTTTTCACAGCTCAGTTTCTTTTAAATATTACTGGGCATGCTGGTAGCCTGAAAAATGGCAGAGAAGGACAGCTGAGTGATGAACCTACATGCTTGCTAACTACTAGGGCCTGAAGCTGAGGCTCTGCATTGCTCTCTCTGCTAGCCAGGAGATTTCCTCTTATACATGACACTGGAAAACAGAGCAGCTTCCTGTAACAGCAGCAAGACTTGCAGGAAAAACACACAGCCCTGAAAGAAAAGGAGTACTTGTGGCATCTTAGAGACTAACAAATTTATTTGAGCATAAGCTTTCGTGAGCTACAGCTCACTTCTTATGCTCAAATAAATTTGTTAATCTCTAAGGTGCCACAAGTACTCCTTTTCTTTTTTGCGAATACAGACTAACACGGCTGCTACTCTGACAGCCCTGAAAGGTAATGGAAGAAGGAAATCATTCTGATTAGCTGGGTTATACGCATTTGTAACCCACCCACTGAGAATCATTTAGGCTGTCCCCTCTGTCCCCACCCTGATGTATACCCATCCACTGCCATTCACATTTTTAATCTTTTCTCCAATTCGGAGCCCAGGCACTGCCCATAGGATCATTATCATTGTCAAGCCCTCTCCACTACAAGCCTGCCAAAGCTGCAAACCAAAGTCAATCACTCAGTCTTCTGGCTGATGTTCTCTGCGCACCAGACACACTGCAGGGCCACAGGGATGGGATCATAACTGCTGCTGACAGCTTGTTGCCATGGTTTGTTTTATTTAAAAAAAAAAAAAAAGCACTGAAGCATCTGCCTGCCAACATGGGTCCATAGAAAGTTACATAGATTTTGTGACCAAACATAGTAAAAGAAACACGGCTGGTCCAGTCAGTGACCCCCTCCAATCCAGCAGGCATGTCTTTAATTGGCTAATTTGGCCTGTGCCCTCCTCAGGTTAGGGAGAAACTGCACTGGTCTTTACAGCATCCCATTCCATGGCAGGGAACACAAGGCTCTAGACTGATAACGCTCGCAGCTAGGGCCAAGCTCTCTCTGAAACCTGCCCTGATTTGCTCATGACCGGGGCCTGCTTTCTGGAGCCCGTTGGTTTGGTGAGGCAGAGAGGTGCTTCATCTCCTCATCACCTTCCAAGCCCCAGAAAGAAGTTCTACATTCTTCATTCTTGCCCTCTCCCATGGAAACACACCAGGTTTTCAGTATGCCCCACAGCAGCCAGGAACTGCTGCTCTAGAGAGACAGGTTTCAGAGTAGCAGCCGTGTTAGTCTGTATTCGCAAAAAGAAAGGAGTACTTGTGGCACCTTAGAGACTAACAAATTTATTTGAGCATAAGCTTTCGTGAGCTACAGCTCACTTCATCGGATGCAAAGCTTATGCTCTAATAAATTTGTTAGTCTCTAAGGTGCCACAAGTACTCCTTTTCTTTTTTCTAGAGAGACAAGGACCAACACCCATTTTATAAGGGAGGAAACAGGAGCAGAGAGGGGTCTGAAGGCACAATCTGACTGGCTGGCCTGTGCCGATGAGAGCCCAGCACCACACAGGACACCAGGAATTCACTGGCCAAAGTGATAGTATAAACATGGAGTCCACACGGCATCACACACTGCACGTACTCCTCATCTGTTGGAGGCCCTCCACAGCCTTGGACTGTTGCTTCACAATGTAGCCGAGCCTTGAAAACTGCACATCCTGGCTGCCCTTCCACTCATGTATTCCTACAAACCTGTAGTGCAGGGTCCCGGAGAGCTTCAAGCTACCCACAAATAACTCCACGCATTCGCTCAGGGAACACCAGATCTGCCCATTATCCTTCACCACCCTATGGATGGGTGGAAGTAACCGAATGACAGGGCCTGCTGGTGCAAAGTCATCTGTCAACACAGCGTGCAGAGCAGCCAGGTTTCCTGCTGAAAGCCCAGGCAGACAATAGGTCTCCTTCCTTCCTTCCAGGGCTAGGAAGGAACCCGTGCCACAATGCATTGCAGGCACTCTCCTTTTTCTGCAGGATGTCACCCGCTCTTCAAAAATATCCATGCTAAAATTAATTATCCATGCTAAAGGAAGCCCACTGGACCAAAGAGAGTCAGGTGTCAAATGCCATGTGGGCTCGAGTGTTAGGAAGGGAAGCCAGAGACGTTTTCAACTCCCCTCCTGCACCACTCTTTCAATAGCTTCCCAGCCCAGAAGGGCTTTGTCCCCTCTCAGGCCTGCATGGAAAGGTGACGGTGAACAGGGTGGATGAAGCAACAGCCTGGAAACTCATGTGGACAAATTTAACCAAACCCACTTGGTCTGTAAGCGGGGTTTGAACCGAGGCCATTCAGTGCTATAAGCCTTTACCGCTGGAGGACAAAGTCCATTAGTGGATTCAAACTTTGTATAAGAACCACCACTAGAGGGGGACAAAGAGCCCCCTCTCCTTACATGGGTTGCCCTAGCACAGAAAAGATCACCATGGAGCGATGTGCCCAGGGACATCTGTAGGGTGTCCAATGTAATTTCCAGCATTTTACGAGATTTAAGACATTTTATTTTTTAATCTACCCGACTACCTGGAGTTTAGCATTAGACCAATGCCCCATCCAGGTAGAAAGCCAACAAAACTCCATTCTGACCCAGCGGCCTTTGGGTCTTGTCCGTTATGACTCATCAGGCACACACAAAGCCAGGAAGAAAGCCATGCAGAAAGCCAACATTAATATTAGAGGGGAAAGCAAAATCAGAGCAGGTTCTCTACTGACCCGCACTGGGCACCTGGGACCCACCTCCCATTCTCAGCAAGGTCTCCCAACCCTTGTCCTCAGTACTGCTTATACAGCACCTTCAGCATGCATAGTGCTGTACAGTAAGAGCAGGATGGCTTTTAGTCTAAAGGCAGCAGAGTACCCAATATATACTGGGTACTGAGCACAGATCTGACCCTGCATACATAAAGTCAGACCTACGTGTGATGTAACAGAAGCTATTCATTCTTTGTGTTATTGCAACATTTTCTTAATACCTGTATGGAAAATTTGTTTTGTCTCATTATTTTTGTTTCTTTCCCCACCATCCCACTTTATCTGCCTCTTTTCAAGTTGTGCCTCTAACTTTTCTTTCCCCCTCCATTCAATTTCCTTTCCCCCCTCTCAATTTCCTCTTTCCTATTTTCTCTCCTCCTCCCTATGCTCTTTCCAGGACAGTGATCAATAAATGAAGCTCCCTTCTAATTGCTCGCTTGTAGCCTAAAAACTAAGCTTCTGTTCCTGAAAATACTTGCACAGTACACGGGAGCGTTCCCTGGATCAGGGCCTAGGCTCTCGCCACACCTGCTGTCAATCAGCAGTTCAGTGAGAAATGGAAGCACCACTCACTCCCTGCTGACCTAATGAGCAGCATGGAAAAACTAGGTAGGCCAGATACTAGCTGGCTTGCAGGGGAGTCTCCTGCCATTCCCAGGCACGCCCAATCTGCCCAAGGAGAAGCTGTGAGCTGGCTCCCAATGAACAGCAGAGGAGGAGGGGAGCCACTGAGAACTGCAAGGATGAAACACAGCAGCATATTAGGTGCTCTCACCTCCTGCAGGGGTTTCTGCAAGGCTGTGTCTATGCTAATTGTGGGATGGAACACAGGTAGGAACAAGTATCCGAGGATAGCCATGTTAGTCTGTATCCACAAAAACAACAAGGAGTCTGGTAGCAGCTTAAAGACTAACAGATTTATTTAAGCATAGCTTTGTGGGTAAAAACCCCACTTCTTCAGATGCATCAAGTGATAGGAACAAATGATTAATTAAACAGGCATGTTAATTAACCTATCCAGATCTGCTTTAGGAATCATTTCAGGGAAGTTCTCTGGCCTGGGTTACACAGGAGGTCAGACTACACGATACAGTGGTCTCTTCGGGGCCTTGGAATCTATGAAACACAGTTAACAACTGGCATCTTGTCTTTCAGACCACAAGCTCTTTGGAGCAGAACTTGCATTTACATCTGCACCGCACTGAGCACAGTGGGCCATAGGTGTCAACTGCCCCTCTTTCCCATGGGTGCTCAACCTCCACTCTACCCCTTCCATGAGACCCTGCCCCTTCCCACCCTTGCACTGCTCCCATTCCAACCCCTTCCCCAAACTCTGCCCTCTCCCTGCCGCTATTCCAACTCCTTCCCCAAATCCCCACCCCAGCCCCCCCCTCCTCCCCTGAGCACGCCACGTTCCCACTCCTCCCCCTCCCTCCCGGAGTGAGCTAACGCTGTCAAACAGCTGTTTGGCAGTGGCTGAGTGGGAAACGCTGGGAGGTAGGCGGAGGACCGGGGACGCGGCACGCTCAGGGGAAGAGGAGAAGGTGGTGGTGATGGTGGGGCGGGGCTTGAGGGGAGCTTGGCTGCCAGTTGGTGCAAAGCACCCACTAATTTTTCCCCATGGGTCCTCCAGCCCCGAAGCACCCACGGAGTCGGCGCCTATGAGTGGGACACACCGTGATGTGACCCTTAGCCATTACTGCTATAGAAATGTTTGCTAATAAGCAGCAGACATACCCCCAGTGAAGAGGCAGGAAGGAAGTTAGGGGCTGCTACTACAGGAAGGTCTATGTGATTTTCTGTCATTTGTAGTATTTGTCCAAGTACACTACAACTGTGCTAGTCACCCCACTCTGCAGCTTTGGGCGATTTCCTGCTCTTTAGGACTTTCACAGCTAAATCCCCGTCAGCTGCTTGTATTCTGATACCGGAGCCAGGTGGCAACTTGCTAGAAACCCTGGCTCCTTAGATGGACACACCCAGAGAGCAGCCTCTCAGACATCAAAATAGGAGATTATATAAAGCCAGCTTCCAGGCCATCAGCATATCCCTGGCAATAAAGCAGCTGTGCTTAAGTCACCCATATGGTCTCTGCCATGCAGGCTGTGCTGAAGAGAACGCTGGAATTTTCTCAATATTTTAAGAAAACCTATAATACACATACAGACAAAATCTTCACACTCAGCCATGCAGAGCCGGCCTGGGCTGGAGATTTTCAGGCCATGGGCACTGGAAAACAGTAAGCATCTATTTCCAAGGACAGTGGTTACTTATTGATAGCAGAGCTGCTTCTGCTCTTCTAGCTTGAATTTCTCCAGAGCAAACAAGCCTGCACAGAGCTCTGCAAAGCACAGAAGGAAGCAGTACTGGCCAGGATATTGTATTTCTAAATACAGCGGCAGGAGGAAGCTGATACACAGATGACCGCTGTAGCAATGATGGGCATTGGGCACTTTGACACCGGGCATTGGGCACTTTGACACCAGCCAGTGGGCCCCTTTATTGAGCTCAGACCCAGCTGCAATGACCATGGATCAGACTCCCCTTCACTGCGCTCAGGGGGTCTGCTCACCTCTTGCTAACACTTGTTCCCCTTTCCTGTGATGCTGCTTACCAAGGGTTCCCCTGTGGGAAGCTTGGGCTGCTCCCCCAGGGTATGAGTGAGAGGCAGCTTGCCTCCATTCTTCTCCTATGGTGCTGGTTACTGCTGGCCCGAGCTACAGAGGCTGATGCTGGTCTGTGAGCCTTATACCCTCCACCCCCGCCACCCAATTCAGAAGCACTCTCCAACATCAAAAAGAAAAGGAGTACTTGTGGCACCTTAGAGACTAACAAATTTATTAGAGCATAAGCTTTCGTGAGCTACAGCTCACTTCATCGGATGCATTTCATCCGATGAAGTGAGCTGTAGCTCACGAAGCTTATGCTCTAATAAATTTGTTAGTCTCTAAGGTGCCACAAGTACTCCTTTTCTTTTTGCGAATACAGACTAACACGGCTGCTACTCTGAAACATCTCCAACATCAGACGCTGGCCAATACTGGCAATCAAATGATCCCAAGCTAAAAGTCTCTCTCCCTGCTGCCTCCAGACAACAGGCTCCTCATTCCACACATACAAAATTCCCCCCCCCCCCCCAATACCTCAGCACTCACGCTGCTGCCAGTTGCACAAAAATGCTAAATTCTGGGGCTATTTGGCCACTTCTTCCTCTGGCATGAGCTGGCATGTACCCACAGGCATTTCTTTGGACAAAGAAAAGCCACCCCCTTGCAGCAAAGCTCCCTGACTCTGTAATTGCATATGCGTGCACACACCCACCGCCAGACGAGGTCCTTTAGAACAATGCAATCAAAAACAAAAAATGCCTGTTTGTTATCTGCCTGCCTGGGTTCCAGCAGATGGACAATAAATTGCATGTACTTGTTACATATTTTGTCTTTTTAACTTTGTACTCAAGCTCAGAGTTCTGTGATAAACATTGCACAGAGGAAGCAGCAAGACGCCAGCTGCTGCATTCGTCTCTCTGCAGTTCACTAGTCTGCAAACAAAGGCCGGTAGAGAGGGGCAATTCAGAATTTTTCCCCCAGGCATAGGCCACAAAGGCAGCGACCCTGCAAAACTCAGTTGGAGGCCTCTCTTTTGTATTGATAGCTTAGGAAATACTCAGTTGTTTTGCTTCAGGGTGACTGTGACCACCAACTCTTCCTGGTGGAAGAGACCAAAACATGGGCTACTTGCAGTTAAGGGTCTAGGAGTCAGCTTCAGAGAATTAGCATCAAGCAGTTACTTTTTCACTTAAATAAGTCCCAACAAGTATTCACTGGATCTTTCAAATCGCATCATAAAAAAAAGGTAGTCTAACCAATGGCCCAGCTGCTACTGGGAAAAATGTCCCAGGCCACAATGTGCTTTTTCAAAACAAACAAACAAAAAAAATCTATTTTTATGTTTTCCTGCACTTTAACCTCATTCTGTATTTCAGGAAACACTCACATCCCTCTCATTACAGAGGCAGGATCTGCCAGATTTTTCCGTGGAGTAAAAGGCAACAGGAAGACAAAGTTAATTTTCCATCAATAAAATCACCGTTATTTCTGGACAGCTGCCCATTTCAGCACATGAGCATCTCAACAAAGTCGGGCAGAGGGAAGAGAAAAAGAATTTGGTTACATTATCCTGAGATTCAGAATCACAACTCCTGTCATCTAAAATAATTATAACCCAGGGTCATTCATCACAAGAAAGTAACACTTCCAAACAAGCAGGACTTTATTAATCAGTCTCTGTCAATTTAAGGGGCAATAAAAGAATTCATGCACACACACAACCTGTGGAAGATAATTCCACTATTGCTTTCCGGTTATGGGATTTATTAGTCAATTGCAGTGGAAGTTCAAAATAAAAACTGGCCTTGGAAACAAGAAGCAGGAAAACACCTCTTCTTCTGACACTTTCCTGATATGTTTGGACTAGATCTGGTCAGGAAGTGAAAAGAAAAGGAGTACTTGTGGCACCTTAGAGACTAACAAATTTATTAGAGCATAAGCTTTCGTGAGCTACAGCTCACTTCATCGGTGAGCTGTAGCTCACGAAAGCTTATGCTCTAATACATTTGTTAGTCTCTAAGGTGGCACAAGTACTCCTTTTCTTTTTGCGAATACAGACTAACACTGCTGCTACTCTGAAACCGGTCAGGAAGTGATTTCCCCAACTTGCGGAAAAAGTGTTTGATTTTTTTTTTTCATACCAAGAGAAATGAACATGTTTTGATATGGGGGGGGGGGTTATATGCAAGATATTTCAACAAAAGCATACTGTTTTTGCAACATTTTCCATCAAAAAAGTGTTTCAACAGAAAATTTTGGACCAGCTCAGACTCTGACTGCTCTCACCACTCCCTTGAATACAGACCACCTTGGCTGGCATAGAACCAGCATTCGCTCTGTGGCACAGTCTCCCCTATACCCCTTTCCTCAGACCCCACAGCAGCTCTCCCCCACAAATAAAGCCAGGTCTCCATGGAATGTCAGGCAGCGGAGGCTGAGCTAGGGCTGGGAGGAGCAAGGGAGCAGCCACAGCCCATGGCATGCAAAGATGGCTTCTATCCAAGCGGATTTCTGCATGTTGTTGCTGCAAAGTAGGGAGCATGGGGTGTCTCTTCTCTCTAGGTTATCACCTGCTCCATGCATCTAGGCAGCTCATTTATGTAGTTGTGGGTGGATGGCACCTGCATAAACCCATCTTCCCTGGGACCGTGGGGCAAGAGTGCAGGGGAAGTAAAAGAGCCCAGAACTTCTGCAGGACTGATGCTTCCACTCATCACAAATCCTAGGAATGCTGACCTGATCCCTCCCTAAACGGGGAAGATTGGAAGTGAACTCTGCAAGATCATGGTTCCTCTGGCTCACTCCCATGGGTACTTCTGCTTGGGCAAAATATGGCCCCATCTCCCTGATTGCAGCTGGGGCAGTCAGGAGAGGACAGTCTTCTCCACTACCAACAACAATCAGTGATTCCATAAGAACAGAGTCACCCAGAGAGCAGGGAGAAATAAACTAACATCAGACTGGGGCCTCCAGGAAAACAGACACGGTATTTTCAGCTTAAAAGGAAAAAAGATTCACACACAAGGGAAGAAATCCAACCGGCTGAGTTATTCCCGCCCCCACAAAAAGACTTAGAAGGGGAGAAAAAGCAAATTCCTATTTCTCAGTGTTTACTTGGAGATGGCTGCAGCGGAATGAAAGTGCACAACCCTTCCCAAAGCTTTGAACACTCAGATGCTATCATAACCCCATGGTATTTCTCTACCAAAATAAACAACCAGGAGCAGCAAGGACTGGGGAAGATGGATGCTTGAGCTGTCACACACTTTGCTACATGGAAATAGATCATAGGAGGGAGATGGGAACTATTCTCCAGGGTGGGAATAACCTGCAAGCAGCACTAGCCAAAACTAAGCCAGAATGCAAAGCTAACTAATTCAATCAGAAAGTGATCTGGGTAATGGAGATTAATTTCCCATGCCTTTAAAATGATCCTAATCTTCAACAGTAATTCCCAGGACTCTTAAGACCATGACAGGTTGGAGAAGGGAGCAAGTCAAAACTAGGTTCTAGTTGGTGCCAAGCCACAGTCTGGACCATGTACTTTTCACGTAATAAAAGTGGTATTGGAAGAGGCAAGTTTTCAAATGGCGGCAAGGCACAGCAAGGAGTCAGGAGACCTGGGCTCTAGTCCCAGCTTGGCCACGACCAGCTCTGTAAACTGGGGAAAGTCACTAAAATCAGGATGCTCCACCGGAGACGCCCAGGGTCTGACTTTTACGGGTGCAGAACAGCCATCTCTTCAACTGCAGTCAGCAGGAACTGTGGGTACTCAGTGCTTCTGAGAATGGAGTCCAAGGTGCCTCAGGCTGGGCACCCAAGAATGGACATCCCCAAATTCAGAAGCCACTTTTTAAAATATAATTAAGTGTCTTTGTGCCTCAGTTTCCCCATCTGTAGAATGAAACTAATTCTGCTTTGTAAAGTGCTGTGAGCTCCATTAGTGAAAAGTGCGCTATAAGAGTATTTCACATACATTTACAGTAACGGAGAACAAAGCAATTTAGAGACTTTGGAAATGGTTTGGATGAGACATGCTCTGTACTTCAACATGCAGAATTGGGGGGGGGGGGGACATGTAGTTAACCTTTGCATTCTAGCTCTTTGCTGTCTGTAGATGCTGCTGGAACTCATTTCTGACTTTTACCTCCCATTCTTCCCACTACTGCCAAGTTCTCCTGTCTTTCTAAAAACAACTTTGCCCATCCTCTGGAAAGTCAACGTGTCCTAACTGAGGCGGGCCTCCTAGCACCGCCATCCTGGCAAAACTGGTCAGATCAAAGCCACTCAGCACCCACAATCAGTGTGAGATTTGCGGATGATTACAGACCAGTCAGCCCAACTTCGTTCTCTGGAAAGATACTGGAACAAGTTATTAAACAATCAATTTGTAAGCACCTAGAGGATAACAGGGTTATAACGAATAGCCAGGATGGATTTGTCACAAACAAATCATGCCAAACCAAAATAAGTTCCTTTTTTGACAGGGTTACTGGCCTAATGGATGGGGGGAAAGCAGTAGATATGATACACCTTGATTTTAGTAAGGCTTTTGACACAGTGCCAGATGACATTTTCATAAGCAAACTATGGAAACGTGGTCTAGATGAAATTACTGTAAGGTCGGAGCACAACTGGTTGAAAGACTGTAGTCAAAGAGTAGTTATCAAAGGGTTGCAGTCACACTAGGAGAGTAAATCCAGTGGGGTCCCACAAGGGTCAGTCCTAGGACTGGTACTAATCAATATTTTCATTAATGATTTGGATAATAGGGTGGAGAGTATGCTTATATAATTTCTGGGAGACACCAAGCTGGGAGGGGTTGCAAGCACTCTGGAGGACAGGATTAAAATTCAAAACAACTTTGACATATTGGAGAATTGGTCTCAATTCATCAAGATGAAATTTAATAAAGACAAGCTCAAAGTACATCACTTAGGAAGGAAAAACTAAATGTACAACTACAAAATGGGGAATAACTGGCTAGGCAGTGGTACTGCTGAAGAGGATCTGGGGTTTATAGAGGATCACAAATTGAATCTGAATCAACAATGTGATGCAAAAAAGGGTAATATCCTGGGGTGTATTAACAGAAGCGTTGTATGTTAGACATAGAAGGTAATTGTCCTGCTCTACTGGCACTGCTGAGACCCCAGCTGAAGTATTGTGTCCAGTTGTGGACACCACACTTTAGGAGAGATGTGGATAAATTGGAGGGAGTCCAGAGAAGAGCAACAAAAATGATAAAAAGGTTTAGAAAATCTGACCTGTGAGGAAAGGTTAAAAAACCTGGGCATGTTCAGTCTGGAAAAAAGATGGCGGAGGGGGGGGACCTGATAACAGTCTTCAAATATGCTAACAGCTGTTATAAAGAGGATAGGGATCATTTGTTCTCCGTGGCCACTGGAGACAGGACAAGAAGTAATGGGATAAAATCTCCCTTGCTGCAGATTAGGTTAGACATTAGGATAAAGTTTCCAACTATAAGAGTAGTTACGCTCTAGAATAGGCTTCAAAGGGAGGTTGTAGAATCCCTGTCACTGGAGATTTTTAAGAACAGGTTGGACAGATACCTGCCAGGGATGGTCTAGGTTTATTTGGCCCTGCACAACCCAGGGGGTTGGCCTTGATGGCTTCTCCAGGTCCATTCCAGCCCTCCCTTTCCGTGAGTCTATGATCTCAACACATTGGGTGCGGGACGGACGTGAGCTGTCTTGAAAAATCTGGTCCGAGCTGCAGAAGCGAGCACTTGAGAGATTGGCCCAGCCACACACCCCCATCCGGGCAGGGGATCAGACAACTCAGCAGAGATCCCAATCACTCTGTCCCAGTAAGCGCACACAGGGACTCTCCCAGGGAGCCGGTACCGGAGGACCAGATCAGGTGGAGCCCTCACAACTTTACAAATACCAACCATGCAGGTGTTTCCCCCTAACCAACCAAAGCAGCAGAGGTTTAGCTATACCCCTTTCCCTGCCACGCCCTATCCCTACAGCCTCTACTCATCATGTTAAATCCAAGCAGAGAGCCACAGACCAAGTTCCAACATGCTCCGCTGCCCTCTGTTCCCAGAGAGGGGGAGCCTGCAAACTGGAAAGGGGGGGCACCCAGGTTGGGGATGGGCTCAGCCCCCTTATTCCCAGGTAGGGGTGCACAGAGGGTGCGGAAGGGAGACACCAGCTGCCAGCCCCGCCGCAGGGAAGAACGCACGGACTGGGGATGGGCTCAGCTCTCGGGAGGGGGACGGGGGGGTTGCGAGGGGGGGGGAACACGGGGCGGGGGGGTCGCAGCCCCTACTGCCGGGTTGGGGCTGCACCCAGGGTGGAGGGAGAGCAGCCTTCCCTTTTCCCAGGCTGCGGGGAGTGTGGGAAGGGCAGGTACTAGTCCCTCCGAGGAGTGGGGATGGGGGGGGGAAGCGCTGCGGCTAGGCTGGGGAGCGAGGGCGGGGGGCACCGGTCCGTGCCCGGGGGGATGCCCGGAGGCGGGGGGCACCGGGCACTCACCGAAGTAGACGGTCTTGGCGCACCGGGGGCACTTGGCTGCCATGCCGCAGGTCCCGCCGCCGTGTGCGGGTCTCCCGGCTCCGCCCGGGCCAAGCTCCGCTCCGCGCCGCCCACAGCCCGGCTCGCCCGCCCATTGGCCGCGCTGCCGAGCGGGGGGGGGCCGCCTCGCCCTCCCTCCGCGCGCGGCGCCGCGGCTGAGACCCACGCGCGAGCCGGGCCCGCCGGCAGGTGCAGGGAGCAGCCCCCGCCGCCCAGCTGCACGAGGCGCCGCCCCATCACACGGCGCTGCGCTGTCTGCCCCCCCCCCCCGAGCGCGGGGCCGGCACCGGGGCCGGCTGGAGACGGCGGCCCGGCACCCTGCTGCCGCGCATCACTAGTCCCTGCTGAGCGCAGAGACAGGGCGGGAGACTGGGAGCCGCGGGGCTCCTCGGAGCCTGGCCCAGAGCGAGCTGCACCCGCCCGGGGCTGTGTCCGGTCCCAAACACCTGGGCAGAGCGGGACAGGGGCCCCCCAGGGGTCCACTTCGCATCCTCCCCGCAGCCCAGCCACGCTGGCCCCACCTGAACAGGGAAGGCCAGTGCCCCTGGATGTGTAGACACCAGCCCCCAAGGCTGCAGGGAGTTACAGACACAAAACTGATAGCAAATTAAGAGGCCCAAGCCCAGGAGAAAGGCACGTGCGATGGGAAGGCACTGACAGTGAATCAGGGGGCACAGTGCTCCTAGCCAGCTGCGGCGGTGATGGTTCCCACCACCCCTGGGTGGCAGGTGGCAGTGAAAGGGCGAAGAGGAGGATGGGGATACGGGAGAGGAGCAGGATTGGGTCCATACCTCTTTTTGAAATCAAAGGGAGCAGGATTGTGCTCAAAATTACCTACAACAAAACTCATTGATCAATGTGCTTAATTGCAACCTCTTTCCTTCCAGCAGAGCCGGGGCATGAGAGCTGAAGGCGATCTAACTACATGGAATGTTCCAAAGGGAACTAACCATCCATTTTCAAATCAGGAGGAGGAGACAAGACACAGGGTGGGATTTTCTTGCTCCCATTCACATAAATGGGAGTTGAATGCCCATGGAGAGCAGGATCAGGCTCTGTGTGTGTGAGCACATATTGCTCATAAGGGTTCTGCAATAGCCAACGCCTAAACCAGATCCATTCTACATAGGTTCTTATGCCATGCTCAGCACTATAGTAGCTGAGTGCCTTCCTGTAGTGCACCTGACTAGCATCTGTCATGGGTTTGTTCTCTCATCCTTGCCCCTCAGGGAGAAGGGTGTGCAGGGGAGTGTTTTGTTTTGGAAAAAAAAATTAATACATTCACACATATGTGGCTCTATGTGTCCATTAGTGAAGGCATGTCAAAGAAACATGCATTGCTCTTGGAGCTGACGGTGGTTAGGTTTGCGATGATCCTTAGTTTCTGCAGGAATTCATTCCACAATCTGGGACCAGCCCCCATAAAAGGTTTGGCGTCTGCAAAGACAAGCCTTCCCCTTGGGCTAGAGAGTTCCACTGTGCCAGAGGAGTGAAGTTCTCAGTCATGGACCTCAGCCTGGGCTTTAGGCCCTTTCATGTACCTTGAGTCCAGGCCATGGAGCTCCTTGAAGGATCAAGACCTTGACTTGATAAATATGGGAACCCAGTGTAGAGAGTGGAGGGCAGGTTTGATGTGCAGGTGGTTACTGAGCCTGCGTTGTTGAGGGATGCACTGCAGCATTCTGTACTAGTTGGAATGTCTCAAGGGCTGAAGGCTTCATGCCCAGCTGTATCACACTGGTGTCATCCAGACAAGAGGTGACAAAGGCGAGAAGAACTGAGGCCAGGTCTTCATCCTCCAGAATGGGATGGAGGCTCCAAGCCAAAGATGATAGAAAGCGTTACTCACAGACGCGTTCCTACACTAGGGAAGTTTTTCTGAACATATTGATTTGTCTGAGTAAGGAGGCCTGTTAAATTAAAGACTTATAAGTAAATGGTGCCATTCGGTAGTGTTTACAAAGCGTCTAATGCTTCTGTGCATCCTTTGAAAACATCCCACCACACTGTATGAGATACAGGTAGGTTTGAACACTGCCTCAAGCTAAAGGCAGTTTTCAATAGCAAGAATAGCAAAGGGTTTCGGAAACAGTCCTTTCAAAACGAGACCAGGTTCTCTGACAATGAAGCTGAGACACACAAAAAGTGGCATTGATGGATAATGTCTTTGTTGTTAGCCTGCACCTTTTCAAAGGTCAAGGCAAACCTCCTAACTGCTGGAGTTGGTCCTTCCCATCAGTTCCCACTTGGCCTAGGATGAAAAGGCCCAGATCCTCAAAGGTTGTTAGGCTCCTAACTTCAACAGAAATCAATGGGAGTTTGGTGCTTAAATACCTTTGAGGATCTGGGTGAAGATACCCAGTTCTGTTTTCCAGAGGGGGTAACAGAAGGCCTGATTGTCCCCGATGATGAGCCTCGTGCAGTTATTTCTACCCAAGCACAGTCATACTCAGTCCAAATGATAGCGTTTTACTCAGATGTAGGTGACAAGGCGGTAGTCATACAGACTGCCTAGAAGATTTAAGCAATTTGCAAAGGTTACATAGAAAGCCTATGGCAGAATTGGGGAAAGAACACTGAACTGGGAAGTGATGGGCTCACATCTGAGCCACCGGGTCACAGTGCCTCTGATGCAAACAGCTTAATGCCTCTGTACTTAGGCTACCTTTAAAAATAGGGCTTTTTGACCTCTACAAGGGGGTAAAAGCACTGTGTATGTGCAATGTATTATTATTAGCCACTTTTTCCAGATATAGGATAATTTTAAAAACCCCAAAGATTAAGTAGCCTGGACACAAAGCTTGGTATCACAGTGGGTAAGGCATTGGCTGTGGAAATGTGAGCACATAGGTGGGTGTGCCATCACATTGACTAGCTGGTTTGTTAGAAGTTTGGGGGAATATTGAAGGTGCTGCTCGCTCTGCAGGGCTAGATTAGCTCTGTAATGGTGTCAGGTATACAATGAAGGATATAGTGTTCCACAGGAGCCATTTTCTCCTTGTCCAGTGAATGCCACTCCTTAGCCTAGCACTCTGGTGACTCTTCTAGCTGATTTATTTAAAATTTAGTTAAGGTGGTTGTGATGATGTGGGTTTTTTAACCACCCGCAGTACGAGTGTGTTTCTCATGGGGCAGTGTGGGATTGATAATGTCTTTAATGAGACGTTTCCTGACTTTGAAGCAGGTGGGTTTAGTATTTGCTGGAAGAGCTGGAATTCTGTGAAGCTCAGAAGTGTTGGTTGTCACACGGTTAGCTCTTCCGCAAAGTAACCAGGCCACCTCCACACTGTGACCAAGCCAGCAGCTCTCTCCAGCAGTCAGCACAGCCCCATCCTCCCGGGTGTATGATGCAGTGGGACCTAGTCACAAATGAGCTCCCCCTGCCATGACCTTTTAGGCCCTTTCCTGCCTGCTTCTGACTCCTGCCAACAAACCCAGGAAAGGGAGGAATTCCTGCATCTCTTGAACCCCAGGTGGGTAGCAAACTCTGTCACACTCATTGCTCAACTGTGGGTCCTCAGTCACATCCCATGTGGGGACTGCTGGGAGATGTACGACCCCCAGAAGCTCCAGGCCACCATGTCTCCTGGAGATCTGGGGAGCACAGCTGCTTCACCATCCTTTGCTTCCAAGGGTGAAGGATCTTCCCCCATGCCCCTCCTCACCCCTGTGTGTCCAGACTCTGCACAGAGCTGGGAGGTACAGAGATATGCCCTCTTTCCCTTCCAGGCCCACAGATGCCTGAGCAGCATCAAGCCCTTGCAAAAATAAAAGGATTATTCTTCATTTATTGCCAGATCATCAAACAGCTAGCAGTGCCCAGGGACTTGCAGCAGAGTTTTGCTTGGTTACCATGGCAACTGTAGCATCAAAATTCCTTCTGCTGTTTATTAAACAGAGAGAAGACTCAAGATGAAACCCTGGAGATCTGACAGAGACATGGTTCTTTGTTCGGAAGGGTCTGGCTAGGGTTTTTAGCAAAGGTATTGGGCAGACGGCTCCTTGCTGATATTAAAAGGGACAGCGGGGGAAAGACAGGTTAGGCTGGATACTGGATTTCAGTCCAACAGTTCATCTGGCTGATTTATTTTAGCAAATAGTAAATTTTAAGATAAATGCATTTTTCAGGGCATCAAAACTATTTGTGAATTTGAGTCTAATTCAGTGAACAGTTTCAATCAAAAAAACCCTGAAAACCAAAATTCCATCTATGTTGAAATAGATTCCTAGATTCTAAGGCCAGAAGGGACCATTGTGGACATCTAGTATGACCTCCTGCATAGCATGGACCAGAGACCTGCCCCCAAATAATTCCTAGAGCAGAACTTTCAGAAAAACATCCAATCTTGATGTAATAATTGTCAGTGATGGAGAATCCATCACAATCCTTGGTAAGTTGTTCCAGTGCTCCAATTATGCTCACTGTTAAAAAGGTATGCCTTATTTCTATTCTGAATTTGTCTAGCTTCAACTTCCAGCCATTGGCCCATGCAATACCTTTCTCTGCTAGATTGAAGAGCCCATTATTAAATGTGTTCCCCATGTAGGTACTTGCAGACTGGGATCAAGCCACCCATTAACCTTCACTTTGTTAAACTAAATAGATTGAGCTCTTTGAGGTTATCACTGTAAGGCCTTTTTTTCTAATCCTTTAACCATTCTTGTGGCTCTTCTCTGAACCCGCTCCATTTTATCACCATCCTTCTTGAATTGTGGGCACCAGAAGTGGAAACAATATTCCAGCAATGGTCGCACCAGTGCCAAATATAGAGGTAAAATAACCTCTCTACTCCTACACAAGATTCTCATTTACATGTCCCAGGATCACATTACCTCTTTTTGCCACAATGCCACCCTGGGAGCTCATGTTCAGCTGATTGTCCACCAAGACGCCCAAATCTTTTTCAGAGTCACTGCTTCCAAGGCTAGAGTCCCCCATTCTGTAAGCATGGCTACATTCGTTGTTCCTAGATGTGTACATTTATATTTAGCAATATTAAAACACCTATTGTGTGCTTGCACCTAGTTTACCAAGTGATCTAGATCACTCTGAATCAGCAACCTGTCCTCTTCATTATTTACCACTCCACCAATTTGTGTGTCATCTGCAAACTTTATCAGTGATGATTTTGTTTTCTTCCAGGTCATTGATAAAACTGTTAAATAGTGGAGGGCCAAGAATTGATCCCTGCGGGACCCCCAGGAAATGCACCCACTCAAGGACAATTCCCTGTTTAGTTACATTTTGAGACTTATCAGTTAGCCAATTTTTAATCCATTTAATGTGTACCCGTCATGAATCTGTGGTAGGGCACCATCTTTAGGCTACATGGGGAGTGCATGCACATGAGTCCAATTACTCCATCCCCACCCCAGCGGGTGCTGTGGGGCATCTTTCTAGCTGGCTGGCACTCAGCTTCAGTCCGGGGCCTCTCGACTGTCTCCTCCCCACTCTGTGTCCCTGGCGATGCCACCAAACAGCCTGTATTCAGCAAAAGGGGTTACACCAACAGAACGGAAAAGAAAAACCTGTAGGCAGCTCCCTCAGGGCTATGGGCCCCTCTGATTTCAGAAGTAATGTCATTGTCCACATCCGAGGTCACTGGGCTCCAGTACAAGTCTCAGCTCTTTTCCTCTTCACCTCAGGGGATCTGCACCTCCTTCTGCAAGGGCAGGGCTCTGCAGGCTGTCAGCCCTCTCTCCAGGGCCAGAGAAGCTCAGCCTCTTCCCTTCCTAGGGCAGCCCCCGTCTGCATGGACGTCCCTCTTTTTAACACCTCCGCCAGTCCTGGAGTGATTTGCAGGTGCAGCCCAAAGCAGCTCCTTAACCCCTTCCATGCCACTCCGGGGTTTATGTACCCCATTGTAATGCCATGTTAATTTTATATCATTCCATTTTTTTAATTAAAATCTTGTGCGGTACCAAGCCAAACGCCTTACAAAAGTTTCAGTATATTACAGAAACACTATTACCTATATCAACAAACTTGTAATCCCATCCAAAAAAGCAATCAAGTTAGTCTGACAATCAGTTTTTCCATAAACCCATGCTCATTGGCATTAATTACATTACCCTCCTTTACAAAAGAAAATGTCTCCTTTTGAAAATGTTACCACAAAGCATTTTGACAGTTTGTTTCAAATCAATGTTTTCAACACGTTTCCTTCGAACCAAACAAAATGTTTTCAGTTTTTCGCTTTGGTGAGAATAAACGGTAAAAAAAATCAGTTTGGGTTCAAAACAAACCAATTTTTTTTTCTTTTTTGGTTTAGCCACTGAACAGAAAAAATCATTTATTCACTCAGCTCTACTCAACAGTTGTCATCAGTTAATCCTGCTCTTAAGACAGAAACTCACATATGCAGGAAAATGGGGGGCTGTGGCTGTCAGTCTGAGGAGGTCCCAGGAAGCTATATATGCAAAACATCCCCAAACAGATGTAGCTCTACACCTATCTCCCCAGTCTGGGCTGACATCTGGCTGGTCTCTGGCCTATCCCTTTGCACATTTGGACAGGGCTGGTAGGACGGCTCATCCTGCCATGGTGGGCTGTGTGATTCAGAGTTAACTGGACAAGCTGAGGAGGATAAAGAGGGCATACACAGGAGAGGATGACAGCAGGAATCAAACCTTTCATCCCACAGGCAGTCCAGCAAGGGGGGCGCAATGTCTTCAGCGAGAGCCAAGACCCTTCATACCTCTTTGCTCCAGGTATGAAAGCAGTCAGGCAGGAGTGCTGCAGGAGCAGCAGCTGGGGCTAAGATGTCCACACAGTTTTATAGTAAACCAGAGGTGAAAGTAAGCTGGTCCGATCCGGTCCGGCCTTTCGGCAAGAGTTGGTACACCATGCCAGGCCAGACTGGCTTCCCTAGGCTGTTGATTTAAAGAGGTCAGGGATCCCTGCAGCGGCCGGAGCCCCGGACCCTTTAAATCCCCTCCCAAGCCCCGCTGCCAGAGCCCTGGGGTAGCGGTGGAAGGGCTATGATGGTGATTTAAAGGGCCCAGGGCTTCGGCCACTGCGGGGAGCCCCGGGCCCTTTAAATCACCACCGTAGCCCTGCCGACACTACCCTGGAGATCGGACGGTGCTTTAAAGGGCCAGGGCTCCCCACAGCGGCAGGAGCCCCAGGCCCTTTAAAGTGCCACCTGAGCCCTGCTGCTGCTACCCCAGGACTCAGGAAGCTGGGCTCGGGCAGTGATTTAAAGGACCCGGAGCTCCGCTGCAGTAGCGGTGGCTGGAGCCCCGGGCCTTTTAAATCACCCCTGAGCTCCCAGCTGCCTCTGCAGCTGGGAGTTCTGGGGGTGATTTAAAGGCCCCGGGGCAACCAGCTGCAGCTAGATCCCCGGGGCCCTTAAATCTTTAAAGTCCCCACCTCTTCCAGTTGAGACCACGCCCCCGCTCAGGACTCCAGCATACTGGTAAATCCTTTAAGTTACTTTCACCCCTGTAGTAAGTATTAGTCCTGGCTTGTCATAAATATAAAGGGAAGGGTAAACACCTTTAAAATCCCTCCTGGCCAGAGGAAAAACCCTTTCACCTGTAAGGGGTTAAGAAGCTAGGATAACCTCGCTGGCACCTGACCAAAATGACCAATGAGGAAACAAGATACTTTCAAAAGCTGGAGGGGGGGAGAAACAAAGGCTTTCTCTGTCTGTGTGATGCTTTTTCCGGGGACAGAACATAAATGGAGTCTTCGAACTTAGTAAGTAATCTAGCTAGATATGCGTTAGATTCTGATTTCTTTAAATGGCTGGTAAAATAAGCTGTGCTGAATGGAATGTAGATTCCTGTTTTTGTGTCTTTTTGTAACTTAAGGTTTTTCCTAGAGCGATTCTCTATGTTTTGAATCTAATTACCTGTAAAGTATTTACCATCCTGATTTTACACAGGTGATTCTTTTTACTTCTATTAAAATTCTTCTTTTAAGAATCTGATTGCTTTTTCATTGTTCTTAAGATCCAAGGATTTGGGTCTGCGATCACCTATGCAAATTGGTGAGGATTTTTATCAAGCCTTCCCCAGGAAAGGGGGTGTAAGGGTTGGGAGGATTTTGGGGGGGAAAGATGTTTCCAAATGGGCTCTTTCCCAATTATATACTTGTTAGATGTTTGGTGGTGGCAGCAGTAAAGTTCAAGGGCAAAAGGTAAAATAGTTTGTAGCTTGGGGAAGTTTTAACCTAAGCTGGTAAAAGTAAGCTTAGGAGGTTTTCATGCAGGTCCCCACATCTGTACCCTAGAGTTCAGAGTGGGAAAGGAACCTTGACATGGTGGCAGAGCGGTGGGATTAACTTGAAATCATTTTGAGATCAATTTTGAGATTTTTTTGAACAAGAAGCACAGATTTTAAAAAGGAAATTTTTTTTCCCTTTGGGCTGCTGAAAACAGGTTTTCGGATGAAAGCAGTTAGAGGGTTTTTTTCTCTGCTTTGGGGCCAGAGCAGAGACAAAAGGGGATTGTCTTTTGTGGGCTGGAGTTTTCTCTACCTAAAGGCAGGGTAGTTAATCTCCTGCAGGGAAATTCACCAGTCTTCACAGACCTGAAGAATTTTATTTTTTACCTAAGAGCAACTAGAGGGGTTTTCGGCCTATTTGCCTGGAGACAAAGGTGTTAGGGGTTTTTGGGGGGTGGAGGGTGGTTGTTGTTTTAGGATTTTTCTGTGGGCTGACAATCAATATCAGAGAATATAGGTATCATATTACAGCACAGCAAAATTTTACAAGCCAAGTTTTTTTCCTTTTTTTTGTTTTATTTCTAACTCTTGGGTGTACAGTTAGTTAAAAACAGAGAGGCAAAGATGGCAGAAACCAAGACACAAAACAAATTGGAGTTAGCCAGACTGGAAGCAGCGAAAGAGGCAGAAAAAGCCCTAGAAGCTGCCCACAGGAGAGAAATGGAGACAAAGGACAAAGAAATGGAGGCAGCAAAAGAGGCAGAAAAAAAACAAGAGGCTATTCACAGGAGAGCTAGGGAGGCAAGGGCCAAAGAACTGGAGGAGAAGGAAAAAGAGAGGAAGTATGTGGAGGAGGAGAAGGAAAAAGAGAGGAAGCATGCACTGGAGATGGAGACGGCAAAGGCTCAGCAGAATATATCATCAAACCCTAGCAATCCTTCTCCAGATACCACTTCCCATCCCAGAAAGTTCCCCACCTACAAGGCAGGCAATGATACCGAGGCCTTCTTAGAAAACTTCGAAAGGACCTGCCTTGGGTACAGCATCTCTACAGACCAATATATGGTAGAGCAGAGGCCGGAGCTCAGTGGACCCTTAGCTGAGGTGGCGGCTGAAATGCCTAAGGAACAAATGAACCAGTATGAACTGTTTAAAACCAAGATGAGAGTCAGAATGGGACTAACACCCGAGCATTCCCGTCAGCCGTTCAGAGCCCTAAGGTGGAAACCAGACGTGTCATTTACCCGACATGCCTACCACATTGTGAAACATTGGGATGTCTGGATATCAGGAGCAAGTGTTAAAGCTCCAGAAGATTTGCCCTTCCTCATGCAAATGGAGCAGTTCTTAGAGGGTATTTCTGAGGAAATAGAAAGATGCAGCCTAGATGGGAAGCCCAAAACTGTAACGAGGCGGGGGAGATTGGAGCCAAAAGGGTGGAGGTGGCAGAGAAGAAAAAAACTGGTCTCAGTGGGAACGGATACCAGAAGGGATAACCTCAGACCACACCCTACTACCGGGGGCAGCCCAAGGCCCCACCTACTCTCCAAGGAACCCTCCAGCCACCTTATCATCCCGCCACACTATTCTCCAGCAACCCACCTCACCCCAGTGACCCGTCAGCTGGACAATGTTTTAAATGTAACGAGCCGAGGCATGTAAAGGCCAACAGCCCCAAGAACCCCAACAGATTACAGTTCATTGCACCTGAATCACACCAGAGGTCCTCAGGCCCAGATATCTCCCAGATACCCTCGGAGCAGAGGGAAACTGTGAGTGTGGGCAGGAAGAAGATCACTGCATGGAGGGACACTGGAGCACAAGTGTCGGCTATCCATGCTTCCTTAGTGGACCCCAATTTAATCAACCCAGAGATCCAAGTGACGATTCAACCCTTCAAGTCCAACTCTTTCAATTTGCCTACGGCCAAGTTCCCTGTCCAGTACAAGGGCTGGTCAGGAACATGGACTTTTGCAGTCTATGATGATTATTCCATCCCCATGCTGTTGGGAGAAGACTTGGCCAATCGTGTGAAGCGAGCCACGAGCATGGGAATGGTCACCCGCAGCCAGGCTAAACAAGCCGTCATGCCTAGCTCTGTTGCGGAAACTTCTACCAGGACCCAGTCAGAGGTGATGGACCCGGACCCCAGGCCAATGTCTGCAACAGCAGTAGTGGATCCAGTCCCAGAGATCCAGACAGAGCCAGTCCCAGAACCGGAACCGGTGGAACAACTAGTACCAGACCCATTGCCAGCACTGAATCCAGTACTTGCAACCCCAACACCAGAGGGCCCCACCGAACCTGAACCAGCAGCAGCTGATAACCCTACACAAGAGGCTCAGCTGGAGTCTGAACCCCAACATAGTGCACCAGTGGAGAGCGGTTCACAGTCAATGGCAATAGCCCCAGTCCCTACATCGCTTCCAGAGAGACCAAGCCTAGGATCACAATCCAATGAGGAACTGATGTCTCCAGCATCAAGGGAATAGTTCCAGACTGAACAGGAAGCAGATGAAAGCCTCCAGAGAGCTTGGACGGCGGAACGGAGCAACCCACCGCCTCTCAGCTCTTCTAATCGATCCACGTTTGTTGTAAAAAGAGGACTTTTATACAAGGAAACTCTTTCTGGTGGACACCAGGAACACTGGCATCCTCAGAGACAGTTGGTAGTTCCAACTAAGTACTGGGCCAAGCTCTTGAGCTTAGCCCACAATCATCCTAGTGGCCATGCTGGGGTGAACAGGACTAAAGACCGTTTGGGGAGGTCATTCCACTGGGAGGGAATGGGCAAGGATGTTTCTTGTGAGGTATGCCAAAGAGTGGGGAAAACCCCAAGACCAGGTCAAAGCCCCTCTCCAGCCACTCCCCATCATTGAAGTTCCATTTCAGCGAGTAGCTGTGGATATTCTGGGTCCTTTTCCAAAAAAAAGACCCCCAGAGGAAAGCAGTACATACTGACTTCCATGGATTTTGCCACCCAATGGCCAGAAGCAGTAGCTCTAAGCAACACCAGGGCTAAAAGTGTGTGCCAGGCACTAACAGACATTTTTGCCAGGTTAGGTTGGATGCAGGAACTAATTTCCTGGCAGGAACTATGGAAAGCCTTTGGGAAGCTCATGGGGTGAATCACTTGGTTGCCACCCCTTATCATCATTAAACAAATGGCCTGGTGGAAAAATTTAATGGGACTTTGGGGGCCATGATACATAAATTCGTAAATGAGCACTCCAATGATTGGGACCTAGTGTTGCAGCAGTTGCTCTTTGCCTACAGAGCTGTACCACATCCTAGTTTAGGGTTTTCACCATTTGAACTTGTATATGGCCGTGAGATTAAGGGGCTATTACAGTTGGTGAAGCAGCAATGGGAGGGGTTTACATCTTCTCCAGGAATTAACATTCTGGACTTTGTAACCAATCTACAAAACACCCTCCAAACCTCTCTAGCCCTTGCTAAAGAAAACCTACAGGATGCTCAAAAAGAGCAAAAAGTCTGGTATGATAAACATGCCAGAGAGTGTTTCTTCAAAGTAGGGGACCAGGACATGGTCTTAAAGGCGCTCCAGGCCCATAAAATGGAAGCGTTGTGGGAAGGGCCATTCACAGTCCAAGAATGCCTGAGAGCTGTTAATTATCTCATACCATTCCCCACCTCCAACCAAAAGCCTAAGGTATACCATATTAATTCTCTAAAGCCCTTTTATTCCAGAGAATTAAAGGTTTGTCAGTTTACAGCCCAGGGAGGAGATGATGCTGAGTGGCCTGAAGGTGTCTATTACGAAGGGAAAAGTGCTGGTGGTGTGGAAGAGGGTGAACCTCTCCATGACCCTCGGGCATATGCAGCGACAGCAGATCCAGGAGCTGTGCACTAGCTATGCGCCGACGTTCTCAGCCACCCCAGGACTGACGGAACGGGCATACCACTCCATTGACACAGGTAATGCTCACCCAATTAAAGTCCAACCTTACCGGGTGTCTCTTCATGCTAAAACTGCTATAGAATGGGAGATCCCGGATATGTTACAGATGGGTGTAATCCACCCATCTGGCAGTGCATGGGCATCTCCAGTGATTCTAGTTCCCAAATCAGATTGGGAGATACGTTTTTGCATGGACTACCATAAGCTAAATGCTGTAACTCGCCCAGACAACTATCCAATGCTACGCACAGATGAACTATTAGAGAAACTGGGACGGGCCCAGTTCATCTCTACCTTGGACTTAACCAAGGGGTACTGGCAGGTACCGCTAGATGAATCTGCCAAGGAAAGGTCAGCCTTCACCACACGTCGGGCTGTATGAATTTAATGTGCTCCCTTTCGGGTTGCGGAATGCACCCGCCACCTTCCAAAGACTTGTAGATGGTCTCCTAGTGGGATTAGGAGAATATGCAGTCACCTACCTTGACGATGTGGCCATATTTTCGGATTCCTGGGCAGAACACCTGGAACATCTATAAAAAGTCTTCAAGCATATAAGGGAGGCAGGACTAACTGTTAAGGCTAAGAAGTGTCAAATAGGCCTAAAAAGAGTGACTTACCTTGGACACCAGGTGGGTCAAGGAACTATCAACCCCCTACAGGCCAAAGTGGATGCTATCCAAAAGTGGCCTGTCCCAAAGTCAAAGAAACAGGTTCAATCCTTCTTAGGCTTGGCCGGTTATTATAGACTATTTGTACCGCAATACAGCCAAATCGCTGCCCCACTGACAGACCTAACCAAAATGAAACAGCCAAATGCCGTTCAGTGGTCCGAAGAGTGTCAGAAGGACTTTAACCAGCTTAAAGCGACACTCATGTCTGACTCTGTGCTAAGGGCCCCAGACTTTGACAAACCGTTCCTAGTAACCACAGATGCGTCCAAGCATGGTGTGGGAGCAGTTTTAATGCAGGAAGGACCGGATCAAGAATTCCACCCTGTAGCGTTTCTCAGCAAGAAGCTATCTGAGAGGGAAAGCAACTGGTCAGTCAGTGAAAAAGAATGTTACGCCATTGTCTACGCTCTGGAAAAGCTACACCCATACGTTTGGGGATGGCGTTTCCACCTGCAAACCGACCATGCTGTGCTACAGTGGCTTCATACCGCCACAGGAAATAACAAAAAACGTATTTGGTGGAGTTTAGCTCTCCAAGATTTTGATTTTGACATCCAACACATCTCAGGAGCTTCTAACAAAGTGGCTGATGCACTCTCCCGGGAACGTTTCCCAGAATCAACTGGTTAAAAGCATCCTTGAGACGTGGAAAATATTGCTAGACTTTATATACTTGGTAGTATATTTAGAGGTGCATGTGTCTTATTACCTCTGTTTTCTCCTAGAGCTCCAGGAAGAAATCACAGCCAGTGTTTCACCCTATCTGTGATTTGCGGGGCGTGTCATAAATATAAAGGGAAGGGTAAACACCTTTAAAATCCCTCCTGGCCAGAGGAAAACCCCTTTCACTGTAAAGAGTTAAGAAGCTAAGATAACTTCGCTGGCACCTGACCAAAATGATTAATGAGGAGACAAGATGCTTTCAAAAGCAGGAGAGGGGAGAAACAAAGGCTCTCTGTCTGTGTGATGCTTTTTCCAGGGATAGAACAGGAATGGAGTCTTAGAATTTAGTAGGTTTCAGAGTAGCAGCCGTGTTAGTCTGTATTCGCAAAAAGAAAAGGAGTACTTGTGGCACCTTAGAGACTAACAAATTTATTAGAGCATAAAGCTTTCGTGAGCTACAGCTCACTTCATCGGATGCATTTGGTGGAAAAAACAGAGGAGAGATTTATATACACACACACAGAGAACATGAAACAATGGGTTTATCATACACACTGTAAGGAGAGTGATCACTTAAGATAAGCCATCACCCACAGCAGGGGGGGGAAAGGAGGAAAACCTTCCATGGTGACAAGCAGGTAGGCTAATTCTAGCAGTTAACAAGAATATCAGAGGAACAGTGGGGGGTGGGGTGGGGGGGAGAAATACCATGGGGAAATAGTTTTACTTTGTGTAATGACTCATCCATTCCCAGTCTCTATTCAAGCCTAAATTAATTGTATCCAGTTTGCAAATTAATTCCAATTCAGCAGTCTCTCGTTGGAGTCTGTTTTTGAAGCTTTTTTGTTGAAGTATAGCCACTCTTAGGTCTGTGATCGAGTGACCAGAGAGATTGAAGTGTTCTCCAACTGGTTTTTGAATGTTATAATTCTTGACGTCTGATTTGTGTCCATTCATTCTTTTACGTAGAGACTGTCCAGTTTGGCCAATGTACATGGCAGATGCTGACAGCTTGTGCCACACACTCTCAAGGAAACTGCGGAACCACCTGATTAACATCCTCTACAGCAAACAGGGAAAGATTAAGAATGAGCTCTCAAAACTGGATACTCTCATAAAGAACCAACCTTCCACACAAACTTCCTCGTGGCTGGACTTTACAAAAACTAGACAAGCCATTTACAAAACACACTTTGATTCTCTACAAAAGAAAAAGGACACTAAGCTATCTAAACTACTATATGCCACAAGGGGCCACAACAATGGTTCCCGTAACCCACCCAGCAATATTGTTAATCTATCCAACTATACTCTTAGCCCAGCGGAAGAATCTGTCCTATCTCGGGGCCTCTCCTTTTGCCCCTCCACCCCCACGAACATGATACAGTTCTGTGGTGACCTAGAATCCTATTTTCGACGTCTCAGACTCAAGGAATATTTCCAACACACCTCTGACCAACATATTAACCCACAGAGACCTTCCTGCCAACACTACAAAAAGAAGGATTCTGGGTGGACTCCTCCTGAAGGTCGAAACAGCAGCCTGGATTTCTACATAGACTGCTTCCGCCGACGTGCACGAGCTGAAATTGTGGAAAAGCAGCATCGCTTACCCCATAACCTCAGCCATGCAGAACACAGTGCCATCCACAGCCTCAGAAACAACTCTGACATCATAATCAAAAAGGCTGACAAAGGAGGTGCTGTCGTCATCATGAATAGGTCGGAATATGAACAAGAGGCTACTAGGCAGCTCTCCAACACCACTTTCTACAAGCCATTACCCTCTGATCCCACTGAGAGTTACCAAAAGAAACTACAGCATTTGCTCAAGAAACTCCCTGAAAAAGCACAAGAACAAATCCGCACAGACACACCCCTGGAGCCCCGACCTGGGGTATTCTATCTGCTACCCAAGATCCATAAACCTGGAAATCCTGGACGCCCCATCATCTCAGGCATTGGCACCCTGACAGCAGGATTGTCTGGCTATGTAGACTCCCTCCTCAGGCCCTTCGTTACCAGCACTCCCAGCTATCTTCGAGACACCACCGATTTCCTGAGGAAACTACAGTCCATTGGTGATCTTCCTAAAAACACCATCCTAGCCACTATGGATGTAGAAGCCCTCTACACCAACATTCCACACAAAGATGGACTACAAGCCGTCAGGAACAGTATCCCCGATACTGTCACGGCTAACCTGGTGGCAGAACTTTGACTTTGTCCTGACCCATAACTATTTCACATTTGGTGACAATGTATACCTTCAAATCAGCGGCACTGCGATGGGTACCCGCATGGCCCCACAGTATGCCAACATTTTTATGGCTGACTTAGAACAACGCTTCCTCAGCTCTCGTCCCCTAATGCCCCTACTCTACTTGCGCTACACTGATGACATCTTCATCATCTGGACCCATGGAAAAGAAGCCCTTGAGGAATTCCACCATGATTTCAACAATTTCCATCCCACCATCAACCTCAGCCTGGACCAGTCCACACAAGAGATCCACTTCCTGGACACTACGGTGCTAATAAGCGATGGTCACATAAACACCACCCTATATCGGAAACCTACTGACTGCTATTCCTACCTACATGCCTCTAGCTTCTATCCAGATCATACCACACGATCCATTGTCTACAGCCAAGCGCTACGATATAACCGCATCGCTCCAACCCCTCAGACAGAGACAAACACCTACAAGATCTCTATCATGCATTCCTACAACTACAATACCCACCTGCTGAGGTGAAGAAACAGATTGACAGAGCCAGAAGAGTACCCAGAAGTCACCTACTACAGGACAGGCCCAACAAAGAAAACAACAGAACGCCACTAGCCATCACCTTCAGCCCCCAACTAAAACCTCTCCAATGCATCATCAAGGATCTACAACCTATCCTGAAGGACACGCCATCACTCTCTCAGATCTTGGGAGATAGACCAGTCCTTGCTTACAGACAGCCCCCCAATCTGAAGCAAATACTCACCAGCAACCACACACCACACAACAGAACCACTAACCCAGGAACCTATCCTTGCAACAAAGCCCGTTGCCAACTGTGTCCACATATCTATTCAGGGGACACCATCATAGGGCCTAATCACATCAGCCACACTATCAGAGGCTCATTCACCTGCGCATCTACCAATGTGATATATGCCATCATGTGCCAGCAATGCCCCTCTGCCATGTACATTGGCCAAACTGGACAGTCTCTACGTAAAAGAATGAATGGACACAAATCAGACTTCAAGAATTATAACATTCAAAAACCAGTTGGCGAACACTTCAATCTCTCTGGTCACTCGATCACAGACCTGAGAGTGGCTATCCTTCAACAAAAAAAGCTTCAAAAACAGACTCCAATCGAGAGACTGCTGAATTGGAATTAATTTGCAAACTGGATGCAATTAATTTAGGCTTGAATAGAGACTGGGAATGGATGAGTCATTGCACAAAGTAAAACTATTTCCCCATGGTTATTTCTCCCCCCCACCCCACCCCACCCCCACTGTTCCTCTGATATTCTTGTTAACTGCTGGAATTAGCCTACCTGCTTGTCACCATGGAAGGTTTTCCTCCTTTCCCCCCCCTGCTGTGGGTGATGGCTTATCTTAAGTGATCACTCTCCTTACAGTGTGTATGATAAACCCATTGTTTCATGTTCTCTGTGTGTGTGTATATAAATCTCTCCTCTGTTTTTTCCACCAAATGCATCCGATGAAGTGAGCTGTAGCTCACGAAAGCTTATGCTCTAATAAATTTGTTAGTCTCTAAGGTGCCACAAGTACTCCTTTTCTTTTTTAGAATTTAGTAAGTAATCTAGCTAGATATTCGTTATATTCTGATTTCTTTAAATGGCTGGTAAAATAAGCTGTGCTGAATGGAATGTAGATTCCTGTTTTTGTCTTTTTGTAACTTAAAGTTTTGCCTAGAGGGATTCTCTATGTTTTGAATCTAATCACCCTGTAAGGTATTTACCATCCTGATTTTACAGAGGTGATTCTTTTTACTTTTTCTTCTATTAAAATTCTTCTTTTAAGAATCTGATTGCTTTTTCATTGTTCTTAAGATCCAAGGATTTGGGTCTGTGTTCACCTATGCAAATTGGTGAGAATTTTTATCAAGCCTTCCTCAGGAAAGGGGGTGTAAGGGTTGGGAGGATTTTGGGGGGAAAGACATTTCCAAACAGGCTCTTTCCCAATTATATACTTGTAAGATGTTTGTTGGTGGCAGCAATAAAGTCCAAGGACAAAAGGTAAGAGTTTGTAGCTTGGGGAAGTTTTAACCTAAGCTGGTAAAAGTAAGCTTAGGAGGTTTTCATGCAAGTCCCCACATCTGTACCCTAGAGTTCAGAGTAGGGAAGGAACCTTGACATGGCTAAATTATTATTTGTATTACAATAGCATGGTGAGGGCCCAGGGCCCAATTGTGCCAGGCAGTGTGCAGACATGTCAACAGAAAACTCCCTGCCACCAAAAGCTTACAATCTAGACAGACAAAACAGACCCAGGGCGGTACCAATGGCAGGGAGGGTATTAACCTGAAAGCTGCTGCAGGCCTGGTTAGTCACCTGCTCTGGCCAGAAGGCTCCTGGTTTAGCTGCTCTGCATTATGCTTAGAGCCCTCCAGGAGTCTAAACACACAGAGCACCAACTGGGGGATTCTGACCAGAAATCTGTAAGCCTAGCGCCTTCCAATCCACCCATGGCCATAGGCTTGGAACGACAGCTAGGGTGAACTGTAGCCAAAGATTCGTCACCTTCTCACCTCAGCCAGGGAGCAAATGGACACCCAGCCACAATATCCCTCAACTGATCCCTGGAGCTGCCAGATCACCTTTCCAGCCCAGGGCAATCACACAGCAACAGCCCTCCCCACCCCAGGAGCTGCCAGAGTTATTTGTGCACAATGCACAGTGTGCTACCCAACAGCTTGGTAACCAGGACATTGGTCATTTATGTTTGTTAATAAGGTAATTGCATATTCAGCTGTCACCCATATTAGTCCATTTTTATATAAGCTCTGGATTTCTGAACCGGCAGCTCTGGCAAAGCACCTGGCCTCAGGACATACAGCAGGTGGAGCTGGGAAGAGCAGCCAGGTCAGCAGGCCTCAGGCTAGTGCCACGTCTATTGGAACAAACTGCTACCTGATACTGTGAATGAAACGTATGGTATGGAGTTAGTATTTTGGGAACAGTAGATATTTTCTTCTGAGGCCTGGTCAAAAGATCTGGCAAAAGCATGGTCACTAAAGGGTCCGTGGGTGACTGTGAGACTTCCGTGTGGATGAAGAATGTTGCAGTGGATGAGTCTGCTGGTTGAACCTAGCTAAGGAGGGCTGTTGTGTTGCAGGGCAGCTGGATGTAGGGCGTTAACAGCCAGACCCAGATAGACTAGCCAGTTCAACAGTGAGAATGAGTGAGTCCATGTGCTCAGGGAGAGTCCGTTAAACTTACTTCTGCCTCGTTGCCTACAGAGAGCAGCCCAGTGGCACTGGCTAGGCAGGTGATGCACCAAGACCCCCTACTCATCGTATTACGCCTTGTTCTCTTTACTGTTACCTTCTTCCCCACACCACACACTGTGCTTGTCCAGCTCCCCCAGCTGTTGCTTCTTGTCACAACATAGATAAATTGACCCCCAAAGAGACTACAAACTTTCTCTTACGTGCCCGCCCCCCCCCCCAGCACCCTGCATGTTGGCAAACCGATCCCTGACTGGTGCCTCTAGCCACAAATGCCGCTGCTGCTGCAATAGCATGTGACTTTGTGTCCTGGAAACCTCCATCCAGCCCAGTTTTAGCAGCAGGAATACTGGAAGCAGCACAGAGTCAGAGGGAGAAGTTGTTGGTAAGAGAGGTTGAGAACTGTGTGCATTAGCTGGCTTTCTCGAGAGGAACTGTCTTGCAATCATTTTTGCCATCTTTGTTCCAGGTGACCAGGATTTAGGTCCACATGGTAATGAAGAGAGAAGTGTCTCAAGTCTGTGTCAGTGATTTCTCTCCCAACAAGGAACTGCTCACTCTAAAATGACCCTCTACCTAGCAGCAATACTTAGTACTTCTGTGGTGCATTAGGCTAGGCCTGTATAAACATCATGCTCATAATGACCCTTTGAGGCACAATAAAAGCTCTCCTGCACAGGACCTATCAGTCTGAATTACCTGCGAAGCACTAAGCACTCCATAAATTATAATTACCCTGATTCTACAAATAAGGCATCTTAGACAGGGAAATTAAGAGATGTGTCAAAGGCCACGCAGCAGGCTCCATAGCAACTGAGACTAGAACTCCTGAGTTTCTCACTGATGCCCATGCACAGTCCATTTGACCATGCTGCCTGCCAACAGTAGCCTGATCTTACATAATATAGTAAAGGATTTTGGGGTAGGCTCCAGGTATTCATTGAGCTACTGGATTTGAAATTTACCACCTCCATTAGTTCAGCTCCAAGTCTCCAGGCATCATTCACCCGAGACCTTGAGGTCCCCTTGCAGTTTCCGGAATGCCTGCAATGTGTTTAAAAACCTTCAAGTGGCAATAGATGGAAACCACACAATGCAAGCACAGAAACCTCAGCAGCTCCTGGAACACTACCTGCTTCAATACTACAGCACAGCAATTGTGTTTTGTACCATGACATTCCTGCTGCATTTATTTTTTGATTTAATTTGGTTATTCTAGTATGCCTGGGAGTGCATGTTGTAGTCAAGCTGCTCTCTGGCTGTTGATCTGTGGTATTTCTATTGTTGCAAAACAGTTTTGTTCATCATGGCCTGCACAGCCATACAAAGGGAATACATTCAGAGAGGAATTTTTAAAGATGAATTGTGATGTCATCAAATAATCTCTTTGACTTGTGTAATTTCTGAGGGCTAATATCAGTCTCCCTGATCTTGCTGGGATACATTAACATTAGAATTCTTCCTTCCCTAACCTACTTACAGTTTCTTGGAGTTATAGGCTGGCTCTTTAAAGGCGGCCTGAGGGAGCTGGGCACTAATGACTTTCAATGTGAGCTAGGTAGCTAAAGCCATTAGGTGGTGTTGCAAATCCCATCAATAATCAGACAAGTGAGAAGGGAAAATGGTTTTTCTGAAATCTAACAAGAATGAGACTGAATGAGTTTTCAGTGCAGTTTCCAGGTGTGAATATGGATGGAGCAGGGGATCAAACCCTGCTGGCAACCCATGCTGGAGCTCATGGCTTATAAAGAGTGGATTTTCTTCTTCCCTATTAAAAAAAAAAAAAAAAGATTTTAATGTACAGAGTGAGAAAGAATACCTGTGAGAAAGAGGTTTCATAGTTAAGCAGTTACATTATGGCCATCTCCCAAAATTCAAAAACTCCGAACTCAGGCTCCCGCCACCAAAATCACAGGGTTTTTTTAAATATTATATTGTCCGTCTTTAGTCTGTCTTTTGATTTGATTCCCTATCCCACCTCACTGTGTGTGTGAGTGCACGCCTGCCTCAGTGTGCGCATCCATCTCAGTGTGTGCAGGCGGGTGCCTGCCTCAGTATGTGCGTGTGTGAGACAGACAATTGGTGTCACCCCAGGTATTGAGCAAGATGATTCTGGTTCTGCTGCAGCAGCTCACGCTACGGCCTGACAGAGCTTTCAGCTTCTCCTCAACCCCAGCATTCTCCTGGGTGTCCCCCCACATCTGCCCAGCCCCCAGATCCCATATGAATTCCTCCTGCAGCCCTAGGAGCTCTTCACCCCCCATCCTAGGCCTTGGAGGCAGCTGCAGCAGGGTCCTGTGAGAGATTTCAGGCTTCAAACCTGAGCCTGAGTGGCCCCAGGCAGTGTTGAGGTGCCTCCACCACCCAGCGGCTCACCTCAATGACTGGAGAAGGGGGCTGGTGGGGCCGCAAAGGTCTAGCTCACAAAGGACCCAGCCCATGAAACTCCTGATTGGGGAAGACATCCAGCCTCACTGATTGATTAGGAAGCTGTACTTAAGCCAGAAAGAGGCACAGGAAGTTGTCTAGCCAACAAAGGACTCTGGCTGGCTGCTACAGTGGGCTCTATGTTCCCTCCTGATGCCTAAACCCTGCCTCCCTACCTGTTCCTGGTTCATGCCCTCCTTCTCTCAGACCCCCATCTAGTCCCAGTTAAATGAGATAAATGATATTCATAGATATTCATAGAATATCAGCTCTCCTTTCCCACTCCAGGTCCCTGGTCTTATGTCCTACCCCTGATACTGACTCCTGTAGCTTGACTTCTGGCTCTGACCTTTGGCTTGATACCCGACTCTGACCCTAAAAAGAAAAGGAGTACTTGTGGCACCTTAGAAACTAACAAATTTATTTGAGCATACGCTTTCGTGAGCATACAGCTCACTTCATCGGATGCATTTGGTGGAAAATACAGAGGGGAGATTGATATACACACACAGAGAATGTGAAACAATGGGTTTATCATACACACTGTAAGGAGAGTGATCACTTAAGATAAGCCATCACCAGCAGCAGGGGGGGAAAGGAGGAAAACCTTTCATGGTGACAAGCAAGGTAGGCTATTTCCAGCAGTTAACAAGAATATCTGAGGAACAGTGGGGGGTGGGGTGGGGGGAGAAATAACATGGAGAAATAGTTTTACTTTGTGTAACGACTCATCCATTCCCAGTCTCTATTCAAGCCTAAGTTAATTGTATCCAGTTTGCAAATTAATTCCAATTCAGCAGTCTCTCGTTGGAGTC
The DNA here is from genome assembly GCF_009764565.3 of Dermochelys coriacea. Taxonomy (NCBI): domain Eukaryota; kingdom Metazoa; phylum Chordata; order Testudines; family Dermochelyidae; genus Dermochelys; species Dermochelys coriacea. The sequence goes on from NC_050075.1 coordinate 43,841,687, forward strand.
TGTTTTTGAAGCTTTTTTGTTGAAGGATAGCCACTCTCAGGTCTGTAATCGAGTGACCAGAGAGATTGAAGTGTTCTCCAACTGGTTTTTGAATGTTATAATTCTTGACATCTGATTTGTGTCCATTTATTCTTTTACGTAGAGACTGTCCAGTTTAACCAATGTACATGGCAGAGGGGCATTGCTGGCACATGATGGCATATATCACATTGGTAGATGCGCAGGTGAACGAGCCTCTGATAGTGTGGCTGATGTGATTAGGCCCTATGATGGTGTCCCCGGAATAGATATGTGGACACAGTTGGCAATGGGCTTTGTTGCAAGGATAGGTTCCTGGGTTAGTGGTTCTGTTGTGTGGTATATGGTTGCTGGTGAGTATTTGCTTCAGATTGGTTGCAGTCCTTGCTTCAGATTCCTTGTAAGCAAGGACTGGCCTGTCTCCCAAGATCTGTGAGAGTGATGGGTCGTCCTTCAGGATAGGTTGTAGATCCTTGATGATGCGTTGGAGAGGTTTTAGTTGGGGGCTGAAGGTGATGGCTAGTGGTGTTCTGTTGTTTTCTTTGTTGGGCCTGTCCTGTAGTAGGTGACTTCTGGGTACTCTTCTGGCTCTGTCAATCTGTTTCTTCACTTCAGCAGGTGGGTACTGTAGTTGTAGGAATGCATGATAGAGATCTTGTAGGTGTTTGTCTCTGTCTGAGGGGTTGGAGCAAATATAGAGACTGGGAATGGATGAGTCATTACACAAAGTAAAACTATTTCCCCATGTTATTTCTCCCCCCCACCCCCCACTGTTCCTCAGATATTCTTGTTAACTGCTGAAAATAGCCTACCTTGCTTGTCACCATGAAAGGTTTTCCTCCTTTCCCCCCCTGCTGCTGGTGATGGCTTATCTTAAATGATCACTCTCCTTACAGTGTGTATGATAAACCCATTGTTTCATGTTCTCTGTGTGTGTATATCAATCTCCCCTCTGTATTTTCCACCAAATGCATCCAATGAAGTGAGCTGTAGCTCACGAAAGCTTATGCTCAAATAAATTTGTTAGTCTCTAAGGTGCCACAAGTACTCCTTTTCTTTTTGCGAATACAGACTAACACGGCTGCTACTCTGGACTCTGACCCTGGATTTGTTCCAAGCTAGACTCTATAACCATTAGGTCTGAATGCCCATGCCCTGGTCCAGAGATTTCCCTACATGCTCCCTATGGGCGTGTTTACCTCCCTGAATTTCCCCAACACCCCCCAGCCCAGTTTTGTGAACTAGTTACATGCAGAGTTGCCAATTTAGTGATTGTTTGGAAATTTGAATTGAAATCGAAATATTAATACACACTTTAAAAGCATATAATGTGTATCATAAAATACGTGTATCTGAAAAAGTATAATAGATTTGAAAAGTATGAACAGCTTCCTTATACAGCTGTTATTTTTTATGACAATGTCAGTGCATTCATTTCGGTGGTGTTGACCAATCTATAATTTCAAATTATGATTTGTAAGCAAAGTCTAAATGAGGTCTCCTGATAGCTAGTGATGAGCTGGGGGGTTGGGGGAAAGGCTTCAGGACCAGATTGAATTTACATTCTCACCTAATATACCTAGGTATCCAGCAAACACAGCTGTGTTGCCCAAGTGGAAGATTTTGGTTGGGGTTGGGTTACGAATCACTGGAATCCTTGCTGATCTTAAACACAAAAAAGAAGCTTACAAGAAGTGGAAGACTGGACAAATGACCAGGGAGGAGCAGGGCCGGTGCAACCACTAGGCAAACTAGATGGTCGCCTAGGGCGCCAAGTGGTTGGGGGCGGCCAAAAGCGCACTCTGGGGAGGCGGTGGAGCGGAGGTGAGCTGGGCGCGGGGAGGGCTGCCTGCAGCAAGTAATGGGGGGGGCAGCGCGCAGGGGAACCGCTCCCCACCCCAGCTCACCTCTGCTCCGTCTCCTCCCTTGAGCACGCTGCTCCGCTCTGCTTCTTTCCCTCCCAGGCTTGCACGCCAAACAGATGATAGACGTCGCAAGCCTGGGAAGCAGAAGAAGCGGTGGTGGCGGCAGCGGTGGCATGCTTGGGGAGGAGGCGGAGCAGAGGTGAGCTGGGGCGGGGAGCTGCTGTACGGCGGGGAGTTGCCCCACGCAGCTCCCCAGGCCGAGGGGAGCTGCTGCAGGGGGGCACTGAGGGAGGGAGGGAGGGAGGGCGGGAGAGGGGTCACTGAGGAGAGCTGCCACGGGGGGGCACCAAGGAGAGAGAGGGAGGGGGGCGAGGGGAGCTGCTGCAGGGCACCTCAGGGCGGGGGGGAGGGTGCTGCCGCGTGGGGGCCTTGGAGGGGGTGAGCTGCCAAAGGGCTCCCGGGGGGCAGGCGCAAGGTGAAAATTTCGCCTAGGGCGTGAAACAACCTTGCACCGGCCCTGGGGAGGAAATATAAAAATATTGCTCAGGCATACAGGAATGAAATCAGGAAGGCCAAATCACACTTGGAGTTGCAGCAAGCAAGAGATGTTAAGAGTAACAAGAAGGGTTTCTTCAGGTATGTTAGCAACAAGAAGAAAGTCAAGGAAAGTGTGCGCCCCTTACTGAATGAAGGAGACAACCTAGTGACAGAGGATGTGGAAAAAGCTAATGTATTCAATGCTTTTTTTGCCTCTGTCTTCACAGACAAGGTCAGCTCCCAGACTACTGCACTGGGCAGCACAGCATGGGAAGAAGGTGACCAGCCCTCTGTGGAGAAAGAAGTGGTTCGGAACTATTTAGAAAAGCTGAACGAGCACAAGTCCATGGGGCCGGATGCGCTGCATCCGAGAGTACTAAAGGAGTTGGCGGATGTGATTGCAGAGCCATTGGCCATTATCTTTGAAAACTCATGGCAATCGGGGGAGGTCCTGGATGACTGGAAAAAGGCTAATGTAGTGCCCATCTTTAAAAAAGGGAAGGAGGAGGATCCGGGGAACTACAGGCCAGTCAGCCTCACCTCAGTCCCTGGAAAAATCATGGAGGAGGTCCTCAAAGAATCAATTCTGAAGCACTTAGAGGAGAGAAAAGTGATCAGGAACAGTCAGCATGGATTCACCAAGGGCAAGTCATGCCTGACTAATTTAATTGCCTTCTATGACGAGATAACTGGCTCTGTGGATGAGGGAAAAGCAATGGACATGTTATTCCTTGACTTCAGCAAAGCTTTTGACACGGTCTCCCACAGTATTCTTACCAGCAAGTTAAAGAAGTATGGGCTGGATAAATGGACTATAAGGTGGATAGAAAGCTGGCTAGATCATCGGGCTCAACGGGTAGCGATCAATGACTCCATGTCTAGTTGGCAGCCTATATCAAGCAAAGTGCCTCAAGGGTCGGTCATCGGGCTGGTTTTGTTCAATATCTTCATGAATGATCTGCAGGATGGCGTGGATTCCACCCTCAGCAAGTTTGCAGATGACACTAAACTGGGAGGAGTGATAGATACGCTGGAAGGTATGGATAGGATACAGAGGGCCCTAGACAAATTAGAGGACTGGGCCAAAAGAAATCTGATGAGGTTCAACAAGGACAAGTGCAGAATCCTGCACTTAGGACGGAAGAATCCCATGCACTGCTACAGACTAGGGACCGAATGGTTAGGCAGCAGCTCTGCAGAAAAGGACCTAGGGGTTATGGTGGACGAGAAGCTGGATATGAGTCAACAGTGTGCCGTTGTTGCCAAGAAGGCTAACAGCATTTTGGGCTGTTTAAGTCGGAGCATTGCCATCAGAGCGAGGGACATGATCATTCCCCTTTATTCGCCATTATTGAGGCCTCATCTGGAGTACTGTGTCCAGTTTTGGGCCCCACACTACAAGGAGGATGTGGAAAAATTGGAAAGCGTCCAGTGGAGGGCAACAAAAATTATTAGGGGACTGGAACACATGACTTATGAGGAGAGGCTGAGGAAACTGGGATTGTTTAGTCTGCGGAAGAGAAGATTGAGAGGGAATTTGATAGCTGCTTTCAACTACCTGAAAGGGGGTTCCAAAGAGTATGGATCTAGACTGTTCTCAGTGGCAGCAGATGACAGAACAAGGAGTAATGGTCTCAAGTTGCAGTGGGGAAGGTTTAGGTTGGATATTAGGAAAAACTTTTTCACTAGGAGGGTGGTGAAGCACTGGAATGTGTTACCTAGGGAGGTGGTGGAATCTCCGTCCTTAGAGGTTTTTAAGATCAGGTTTGACAAAGTCCTGGCTGGGATGATTTAGTTGGGGATTGACCCTGCTTTGAGCAGGGGATTGGACTAGATGACCTCCTGAGGTCCCTTCCAACCCTGAGATTCTATGATTCTATGAGTCTATGAATGCGGGGGGAGGGTGGGAGGAATAATGAAATGTTGTTATTCTTATTGTATGAGTAAAGGGCAGTAGAACTGTACTTAGCCTTTGCTGATTGAGGGCATCAAGAGAGAAGGTGGGGACAGGTGTTTTGTTTGATGGTCTGCCTGAGTCACAACTACTTTTTGACCTGCCCCTCTCCACTGTTTAAAGACAGAGCTGATTAGGCTCCATAGATTGTCTTTTGTTGTGTTAAGTGACCACTACAGCTGAAATCACTGATAATCAGGTCTAAGTGCTTAGACCTGCTGTGGGACAGTGTTTCTGTGGAAGTGACTGCCCAGTCTGCACTAACAGTGAGGTTTCCCCACTGAGAGCACAGCTGAAATCACTGAGAGCTGGGTGGAACCTCAAGAGACCAACCTGCAGAGGTCACAGTGGCAAGTGACAGGAGAAGGTGACAGCGCAGGGCCATTGGCAACAAAGCAATGGAGTGAACGGTGACACAACGAACAACAGTGGCCAGAATGAACAGTGAGCAGCTGGAGAAACGAGCAAGGTATCTTCTTGCCCCCACCTGGGAGGTGAACTCGTGTGAAAGCACCTCTGAACTCTGAGTCTCCACTGACCAAGGACAACACCGGTGAACGATAATGAGGCTGTTAAGAACGCCAGAGACACAACACAGTTCACACGAACAAACATGGCCGTGGCATCATACTTTCTATTTAATCAAGAGATATCACATACTACAAACTAGAGGCCAATGTTAAGTGAATTGTCACTTGTTCATCCTGAAGTTGAACACTGTTTCCGAACAAGACCAGCAAATGATCTCACTATCTTTCTGCAAGAAACTCAACTGACTGGCTAGAAGCCTGTGATGCAACAGTGAAAGACTCAACAGTTGAAAAAGTGAAGAACTCTCTCACCACATTCAAAAAATTTGCATACATGGCTGATGAATGCACCAATGCAAATGGTCATCAAGTATTAAGTCCTTGTGTATGTTATCTTGACGTCAGTGGTATGCCAGTAGATGCATTTCTAGATGTTCAAGTTATAGAAGACAGATTGGCTGCATCTGTGACAACCCACATCTTTAAAGAGTTAAATGCTTGTCATTGGGACCCCAAACAGATAGCTGCTTGTGCATTTGATAGAGCTGCAAACTTCTCTGGAAGACATGGTGGAGCATAAGCTTTGTGAAAAATGTAACCCTAATCTCTCCTATACGCACTGCAGAGGCCATCTACTCCAACTAGCGCTAGTATGAGCTGCAGACTCTTCAAAAGCTATAAATTTAATGTCTTCATTATATTCTTTTTTCAGCAAGAGTCCAAAAAGACTGAATATCTTGAAAAATATAAAAGATTACACTGGGACTAAAGTTCAAATTAGTCCAACCTGGGAAAACCCTCTGGCTTTCTCATGAGCGATCCTTGGCTGTTGTTTTAAAATTACTCCAGCCATTATTACTGGATTTGGAAAATATCTACCAAGATGGGATGGATCTAAGTAGTGAGGCTGGTGGATTACTTTTGCTTCTATGTTCAGAGAAGACTATTGCCATTCTCTCTCTTGTAAGTCTACTATTGAAACCACTTGGGTCATTAAACAATGCCATCCAGGCAGGGCCGGATTAAGACCTTTAGAGGCCCTAAGCACTGAAAAGATTATGGTCCCCCCCCCATGTAATTCAAAATAAAAACAGTACTATACTGTAAAATAAAATTTTATTTTTTGAAATGACACAATGTACATGTATGCTGAAATTAAAATAGCTTCTTTCTAGATTTTCTGATTGCAAAATTCTGGATACGTTCATCGAAGCTGACTCGATGAAGCATGTCCGCTTCCATACACAATAGGGAAAGTGATTCAAGTCTGTCCTGACACATTGTTGTTCTCTGAGGGTTTTTTATTCTTTTCAGCTGAGAAAAAGAGCATTCTGCGGAGCAGTTAGTAATCATCAATGTTAGAAAAATACGTAGTGCGAAGTCTACATTTAGAAATACACATTGTATTCCATCTTTCAATATTGTGTCATTAAGATCAATGTGACTAAATTTCTTTTTTCCTGTTTCATTAAACTTTGTGCGCATATAACAGTGGAACTGCCGTACTTCTCCACAGAGATTTATGTTCAAGTCAACAGGGTATGAGTCAACTAGCTTTTGGGAACCTTGTGACTATTGTTCGTCAGATAAGTCCATGTCGTTTAGAAAAGAAAATCTACTTGAGACTTCTTTGTACACTTCACCTCTCCTCTTCATATGAGCTTCAAGTGTATCAATTATAGCGTAGTAAGTAGATATGTGAAATTTGTCGCTAGGATTCAGTGCTGTTTCTGTTACACTGCTATCATTTGCTTGTTTTTTCCTGATTCGCTTGCGGGACTGGGCTTCTTTGTAGTTAGTATCAGGCAAGATATCTTTTGATATGTCTTCAAATCTTTGGAAATCATTCCTCAAAGTGTGTAAGTGGTCTGCTAATGATTGACAGGGGTCTGCACATGTTTTCAAATCCAGTTCTTTTTCTTGGAGAGCTTGACTTGTGTGGTAAAAGTGTTGTAAAATTTCATTCCACATGGTCAACATGAATACAACCTCTAGTTCTTGCATCTTGTTTGCAATGCCCTAACTGGGATGATTTAACTGGGACTTGGTCCTGCTTTGAGCAGGGGGTTGGACTAGATGACCTTCTGGGGTCCCTTCCAACCCTGATATTCTATGATTCTATGATTCTATGTTTTCTGCCTCTCGTATAGTTTCTCCCTTTTGTGATTGGTCTTCAGCTATACTTTCTAATGCATTCACAATCTTTGAGTAGGACTCCAGAATTGCATTTGTTGCCACTGCATGTGCCTCCCAGTGAGTATTAGAAAGAGATTTCAACACACGATCATTGCCCAAATATGTTTTAAGAACTGCCCATTGGTGTGTTGAGGCAGAGAAAAATATATAAAGTAACTGGACTGTTGAGAAAAAACTTACTGCCACCAGACAACGATCAACAGCACTGCGGCCAACAAGACTGAGACAGTGTGCAGCACATGGTATGAATATGGCATATTTGTTCTGTTCTAAAAGCTTCTTCTGCATTCCTTGATAATGCCCTGACATGTTGGTAACGTTGTCATAAGATTGACCTCTGCACTTTGAGAAATCTATTTTGCAAACTTGGCACAGATAATGCAGTACCTGATTTGCCATTTCTTCACCAGTGTGGTTTTTCAAATTGAGGAATGTTATAAATCATTCAACTGGTTTTCCATCTGTGGGAGACACATATCTTAGTACAATTCTCAACTGATCAATATGTGAAAGATCAGGTGTAGCGTCGACAGATAAACTGAAGTACCCAGCAGTACTTATTTCATCCACAATAGCTGAACGAACTTTGTCACTCATTAGTCCAATGAGTTAATCACATATTGTCTTGGATAAGTATGATGGGTTACCTTTGCCAGCATTCCCATATTTTGAGATATGGCCTGCTAAAAAAAAATCTCATTTTTTTTGGTGCCCCCTGCTTTGCTGGTGCCCTAAGCACACGCTTAGTCTGCCTATTGGGTAATCCAGCCCTGCATCCAGGCATCTGCTACAACAGTAGTAGACCTTTGTCCAGCAATAGAAGCTACATTTGGATCAATCAGAGAGCTATCCATTGAAAAAGTACTGGAAGAAGCAAAGACTTCAGTCCAGAAGTTGACTAATGAAGGCATTTATATTGAATCCTTAAGTGAAGAGGACAATAAGTGTTTGTTACGACAACTGAAGAAGTACACAGACTTGATTTTAAAAAATCTACAACTGCGACTTCTAGATTCAACTCAATCTCTATGTAGCTTTTACAAATCCCTGTCTTATAAAACACCGACAGTTGAGTGGAGTGAGGCACTACCAGCAATTGGGCTGCCATGTGCTTAGGACAGAATAGAGAATTTGAACACAGAGTGGAATATCATATGACGAATGAATGAAGATTGGACTTCAACTTCTTTTTTTATCATCACTAGTGGTTCGACCCAATCTTTATGCTATGTTTCCTGGGTTGAAAGAAGTAGGAATCCATCTCTTGCTACTCCCAGTCACAACAGCTACAGTTGAGCGTTCTTTTTCATAATTCAATAGAATTTTGTGTTTTGAAAGAAGTCACCTTCTGCCTGATCATGTGAATGAATTAATGAGCATATCAATTGAAGGAATGGAAGTACCGGACACACGAGAAGCCACCAAGGATGAACGCATTGCATTCAAGAAGTTCATTAACAGAGTTGTGCAAAATTATAACCAGAAACCAAGAAGGATGTAGATGTAGTGCTTCATAGAAGGCTTGAGTAGCCAACTTTAATTTGTGTGATGATTTTAAAATCTAATAAAATGGTCATGAACCATTTTTCAGCTTTTAATTTGGTGCCATACAGCCCACCTTCACCCTCATGGTCTCACCCCTCATCGGCCCTGACCCCTTCACCCCCCGTAATTTTGAACACCCCCCCGAATTTCAATTCCTGGGAAAAACACTGCCCTGGTCCTACAGCTTGCTCAGACCACTGTCAACTTCTTTGAGTGGGCTCAGCCAAGGACGGACCCAGAGGAGTTCCCCATACCAGAAGGGGCATCTGCACTGCATGAGCAGGTGATCTGCCTCCAGGCAGACAATCAAGCATTGCGGGAGCAGAACACACAGCTGGCCACTGAGAATCAGGCACTGCAGGAACAAATCCATCAACTCCACACAGAAAATTCTGTGCTCTGGGCCCATCCAGCTGTGCTATCACCTCAGCTGGGACCTACTATCCCTCTGCCTGAGTGCTTCAATGGGAGCCCCTCCAAATTCCAAGGCTTCATGAATCAGTGTCACCTCTTCTTCTGCCTTCAACTGCAGATACAGGCTTCCAACCATACGAAGCTAGGCCTGGCAGTCAGCCTGCTGACAGGGGAGGCATTGATTGGACTGGGCCTCTCCTGTGCTGGAAGCCAACAATCCAGTTCTGTCCAAATGGGCTGCCTTTCAGCGAGTGATATTAACCATCTTTGACAACCCCAACGACATCCGCTCCACTGAGGCTGCCCTGCGGCAACTCCAACAAGGGTCGGGCATTGCCACTTCCTATAGCTCACTTTCACGGTCTCATATCAGACACAGAATTGAACGAGGTGGCCCAGTTAGGCAAACTGCGATGGGGCTTGCGCAGGGCTGGATTACCCAATAGGCAGACTAAGCAAATACTTAGGGCACCAGCAAAGCAGGGGGCATCCAAAAAAATAAGATTTTTTTTAAAAAAAATTTGATATTTGATATTTCAAAAAAAGCATTGAAGTAGTCATTATGGGAAAAATCAGAACTTTGTTAGACTTCCTTACACTCCACTACACACTCTTCCTCCATTTTTCTGTTCTCTTTATATTACTTATCCCCACCTAAATCAGGGCGGGTGTCCTATTAACAGATCAAAATAATGCGAGGAAATCAGATCCTGTCATGTATTGCAATAAATTTGTTTTATTATTGATATATTCTTCTGAGTTGTATGTACTTGATTCATTTTTTTTCTTTCTTATATATATATTATATATATTGTGACAAAGTTCCTCCTCTACCTTGGTGGGTTTTGCGCTTATTGGTGGATTTGCTCGTCTTGGAGCTTCACGGCAGCCCTCAGTTTGGCCGTTTTCGTGAATCCACAGTCCAGGTCAACTCCTCCTGTGTCTGACCAGGAGTTGGGAGGTTTGGGGGGAACCCGGGCCCACCCTCTACTCTGGGTTCCAGCCCAGTCTAGAGTGCCTCCTGGAACAGCTGTGCAACAGCAACAACTCCCTGGGCTACTTCTCCATGGCCTCCTCCCAACACTTTCTTTATCCTCACCATAGGACCTTCCTCCTGGTGTCTGATAATGCTTGTACTCCTCAGTCCTCCAACAGTATGCATTGTCACTCTCAGCTCCTAGCACCTCTTGCTCCCAGCTCCTTACACGCGCACCACAAACTGAAGTGAGCTCCTTTTTAAACCCAGGTGCCCTGATTAGCCTGCTTTAATTGATTCTAGCAGCTTCTTGATTGGCTGCAGGTGTTCTAATCAGCCTGTCTGTCTTAATTGTCTCCAAAAGGTTCCTGATTGTTCTGGAACCTTCCCTGTTACCTTACCCAGGGAAAAGGGACCTACTTAACCTGGGGCTAGTATATCTGCCTTCTATTACTCTCCTGCAGCCATCCGGCCCAACCCTGTCACAATATATATACATAAAAATAGTGTACATTGTGTAATTTTTTTTAAGCTCAGATAAGTGAGATAAGGGGCAGGATGAAACGTAACCAACTGAGTGGAGCACAGAAACATAAACTGGTGGAAGAAAAGAAACAAAAAACTAGTGAAATTTTCCAAAATCTTCCAAAGCTAACATCATTTTTCAAAGCAAATTCATCAGAAGCAACATCTTCTCTCAGTAGCACAGACATCGTTCCAAAACCTATAACTGTTTCAGAGACTGATCTTTCTTCTATTGGTGAAACAAACACCATTCCAGAACCTGTGGATGTGTCAGAGACTGTAGTTGATCATCCTACTCCTGGTGGTAAAACAGACATTGTTCTAGAAGATGTGCATGTGTCAGAAACTGAACCTGCTCATGCTGTAAATAATAGGAGAAAAGATCCTGGTATGTGAGTTGATTCAGTACCAATGATGTAGTTTACTGGATAGATCGTGGACCAAATGACTGTCAACACTACACTGGATCATTTGAGAAATCACTTCGGACTTTTACCAATGGCAAACAAACAAGTTATTGTCTACAAAAAATATTTTTCAGCATGAAAGCGAATGGTGAGAAATATACTTGAGAATGGCTACTGTATTCACCATCAACAGAGTCTGTGTACTGTTTTGTTTGCAAACTTTTTGCATATAAACCTTTAACATCCCGGTTTGCTTCAAATGGATATAGTGACTGGCGGAATACTGTTTTAATTGAACAACATGAAAATAGCACTACTCACAGAGATTCAATCTTGACATATTTAAATCGAAGACAGGGCTTTGGATTGACACAAAAAGTGGAAGAATAAATTAAAAGGGAGCGTGAATACTGGCAACATGTCTTGCAGCATGTTATACCTGTAATTCAAACATTAGCTGAACGTGGTCTGGGATCAAATGACACATTTGGATCATTGCAGAATGGAAATTTCTTGGAATTGTTGGAGCTTGTGGCTCAGTTTGACCCATTTTTAGCAGGCCATATATCAAAATATGGGAATGCTGGCAAAAGTAACCCATCATACTTATCCAAGACAATATGTGATGAACTCATTGGTCTAATGAGTACAAAGTTCATTCAGCTATTGTGGATGAAATAAGTACTACTGGGTACTTCAGTTTATCTGTCGACTCTACACCTGATCTTTCACATATTGATCAATTGAGTATTGTACTAAGATATGTGTCTCCCACAGATGGAAAACCCGTTGAACAATTTATAACATTCCTCAATTTGAAAAGCCACACTGATGAGGAAATGATTGACTGTTGTCTGGTGGCAGTAAGTTTTTTCTCAACAGTCCAGTTACTTTATACATTTTTCTCTGCCTCAACACACCGACGGGCAGTTCTTAAAACATATTTGGGCAATGATCGTGTGTTGAAATCTCTTTCTAATACTCACTGGGAGGCACATCCAGTGGCAACAAATGCAATTCTGGAGTCCTACTCAAAGATTGTGGATGCATTAGAAAGTATAGCTGAAGACCAAACACAAAAGGGAGAAATTATACGAGAGGCAGAAAACATTGCAAACAAGATGCAAGAACTAGAGGTTGTATTCATGTTGACCATGTGGAATGAAATTTTACAACACTTTTACCACACAAGTCAAGCTCTCCAAGAAAAAGAACTGGATTTGAAAACATGTGCAGACCTCTGTCAATCATTAGCAGACCACTTACACACTTTGAGGAATGATTTCCAAAGATTTGAAGACATATCAAAAGATATCTTGCCTGATACTAACTACAAAGAAGCCCAGTCCCGCAAGCGAATCAGGAAAAAACAAGCAAATGATAGCAGTGTAACAGAAACAGCATTGAATCCTAGCGACAAATTTCACATATCTACTTACTACGCTATAATTGATACACTTGAAGCTCATATGAAGAGGAGAGGTGAAGTGTACAAAGAAGTCTCAAGTAGATTTTCTTTTCTAAACGACATGGACTTATCTGACGAACAATAGTCACAAGGTTCCCAAAAGCTAGTTGACTCATACCCTGTTGACTTGAACATAAATCTCTGTGGAGAAGTACGGCAGTTCCACTGTTATATGCGCGCAAAGTTTAATGAAACAGGAAAAATGAAATTCAGTCACATTGATCTTCATGACACAATATTGAAAGATGGAATACAATGTGTATTTCCAAATGTAGAGCTCGCACTATGTATTTTTCTAACATTGATGATTACTAACCGCTCTGCAGAACTCTTTTTTTCTCAGCTGAAAATAATAATAAACCCTCAGAGAACAACAATGTGTCAGGACAGACTTGAATCACTTTCCCTATTGTGTATGGAAGCGGACATGCTTCGTCGAGTCAGCTTCGATGAACGTATCCAGAATTTTGCAATGAGAAAATCTAGAAAGAAGCTATTTTAATTTCAACATGCATGTAAGTTTTGTGTCATTTCAAAAAAAAAAAATTTTATTTTGTGGTATAGTATTGTTTTTATTTTGAATTACATGGGGGAGGCACCATAATCTTTTCAGTGCTTAGGGCCTCTAAAGGTCTTAATTTGGCCCTGGGCTTGTGGGACAATTTTAAGGATGAACTGGCCCAAGTCAAGACCCCAGTAGGTCTGGACGCTGTCATAGATCTTGTATCTGTACTGAAAACTGCCTGTGAGAGTGACTGGAAGAAAGTAGAGGAGCATCACAACTGCACCCCCTGCCCCAGTATCGGATTGTGCCCCACTAATTGAACCAATGCAGATAGACCTGACCCACCAACAACTCCCCTCTGAAGAGAATGCGCCAGCGACACCTTAACCTGTGTTATCTGTATGGTGAGGAGGGCCATGCTACCTCCAATTGCCCCACGAGGAACCCAGTCTGAAGGAATCCAGAAAACAAGCCAGCCCAGGTTCAGTGAAAGGGGCTAGCCTCAGTGTCCTGAAAAAATGTCCCCCTGAAACCGACCTGAGCTTCTGACAGGAACATACACCAGCTCCTGTCAAGTGGCACCACATCTACAAGTACAAATCCTGGGTCATCCCCAACCACCTCCTCCACCATAAGCCCTTATCAACTTGGGCACAGCAGACAACTGTATCAATTCAGAGGCAGCCCAGCCATTACAGATTCCCCTGTGGCCCAAGCCAGATCTATCTGGATCTGATAGAGATGATCAACAGTTCCCTCTTATCATCTGGCTCAGTAGCCACAGAAACCATTCCTCTCAAATTCACTATCCAAGAGCCATTCGAGAGCCATCCATTCCCCACATTTCCCTCTGATCCTGGAGTTGAACTTCTATCAGAATTCTGCCAGCAGCACTGCTTGACCCCAGGAAGTGTGCAGTAGTTCCCCAGAGATCACTTGCCAGGGTAGCTGGCCCTGCAAAGCTGCCTGCTGACTCTGGTCTTTGACTTCCATCCAAATACAGCGACTACGAAGATGTTTTCTAAAAAACAGAAAGTAGACACCTTGCTGCCACACAAGGCTGTGATTGGTCAATCAAGCTACACCTAGGGGCAGACATTCTCGCCAGGTGTATATACGCCATGTCGGAGCCCGAACTAGCTGCACTGCGCACATACCTTCAGCAGGACCTAACCAAGGGCTTTATACATAAATCCATTTTGCCTGTAGGAGCATCAGTCCTCTTTGTTTAAAAAAAGGTGGAAGCTTCTGATTACATGTGGACTATCAGGACCCAAGTCATGTCACCATTAGAAACCGATATCCATTACCACTAAACCCTGAGCTAATGGACCATGTGAGCACTGCCATGCTATACACAAAGCTAGCCCTCCGAGGTCATACAACCTGGTACATATTAGAACTAGGGACGAATGGCAGCCTGCCTTTTGAACAAGTTATGGTCGCTTTGACTATCCCGTGATGCCCTTCAGTTTAAGAACTGCACCCGCAACGTTCCAGAAGTCTATTAATGATGTACTCAGGGACATCCTGGATGACATGCTTATTTCTTTTGGCCAACACCAAACACCACAGGATGCATGTCCATTCCCTCCCGAAGAGGCTGCACCAACATGGCCTCTATGTGAAGGTAGAAAATTGTGCCTTTGATAAGTCCTCCCTAGAACTCCTAGGGTTCATACTATCTCCCGCTGGTATCTGAGGTTTTCCCAGCCTCAGAAACCTGGCCAACTACCACCTCACGGTGCAATGTGCAGGAGGACGGGGCCCAAGGCAGTACTCAGATCATGGTCACCACCCAGCAGCTCACCTGAACAACTGACGGAGAGGGCCAACAAAGCTCTAGCTCACAAAGGGCCCTGCCTATGAAGCTCCTGTCTGGGAAGCGCTACTTAAGCCAGAAAGAGGCACAGGAAGTTGTCTGAACAACCCCTGGTAGGCTGCTACATTGGCCCCTGCCTACTTGCCTGGCTCTGGACCCCTGGCTCCCAGCCTGTCCCTGGCTTCTGTCCTCCTTATCCCAGACCCTAGTTTGTTCCCAGTTCCTGCCTCACTCCAGGTCCCTGCTCCTATGTCCTGCCCCCGATGTTGACTCTATCTCTGACCCTGGCTTGGTGCCTGATTGTCTCGGCTCTGAACTTTGGCTTGGCAATCTGCCTCTGATCCAGCTCCATTTCCAGGTGCCTGACCCTAACCATTAGACATGACCACCCATGCTCCGGTCCCTACAGGTTCTCTCCTTTCCTCCAGGCCTGGTGTTGTAGGGAAGGTGGGGGGAGGGGAGGGCGGGGGCACAGAGCAGAGTGACCCATTGCTTCCAAGGGGCAGGAGGGAGCATAGGGCAGACTGATGCATTGCTCATGGGGGGGTGGAGGGCACGAGGGAGCACAAAGCAGACTGACCCAAGGCAGACATGATACATTGCTCATGGGGATGGGGGAAGAGGGAGCTGGCTCTTTCTGCTCTCTCCTTTCCCCTCCCATCCTGTGAGAATGATATCTGCTTCTCCCTCCCCCTCCCTAACCCAAAATTCCTCTGGGCTCCCACCCCAGGCAGGGCAGGGCAGGGCTGAAAATGCTCAAGAGAGCAGGTGCTCCTGGTGTCACTGCCAAATGGGCAGAATTCCCCCATGTTGGATGCAACACTTTCTGAGTTAGGGAGCTGTCATTGATAATGGTTAGAAATTCCAAGGGGGTTTTACTCCTCCAGTACATGTCGCTCAGTTCAAAGTCTCCCACGATCACACAGTTTTTCTCCCTACACACTGTAGATAGGTGCACAAGGAGATGGTCATACTGTTCCCTAGCACAGTGGTTTTCAAACTTTTTTCATTTGCTGACTCCTAAAATATTTTGATGGAGGTGCAGACCCCTTTGGAAATCTTAGGCATAGTCTGAGGACTCCCAAGGGCCAATAGAACCACAGGTTGAAAACCACTGTTCTATGGTAATGACAACCTTTTGCGGACCTCTTAGACATAGTCTGGGATGACCCCAGGGGTCAGCAGATAACAGGTTGAAAACCATTGCCTTAGCATTATTTGGTAGTCTGTAACAGATACCAATTAATGCGCCGTCTTGAGCTTTATCTGTGAGGACACAGATCCATAAGTATTCAAGATAACTTGGAAGAAAACTATCAGAGACTCAGAAACAGGTAATGCCATTTTTGACAGATTGCCACTGCCCCTCCCTTTTACCCACTCGATCCTTCCTAAATAGGTTATAACCATTGATTTTAACGTTCCAGTCATGCAAATGATCTCACCAGATTTCACTAATACCAACTAGAGCGAATTTATGCTCATTACTTAGCAATTCCAATTCCTCTCATTTGTTACCCAGGCTCCGAGCATTGGTGTACAGGCAATTCAATAATTTCTTCTCCATATCCTTTGATTTCTCAGTCAAGTTTGTTCTCAACATCTCAATTTTGTGCTGAGTGCTCATATTTTCCCCCTTTTTACCCTCTCCTTTTACTATTAGTTTAATTGTAAGATAAAGGGCCACAGATTCTGTGTGAGACATCCAGACTGTGTGGAAAAGAGGGACTGATAGATTGTCATGGGAGAAGAGGGCAAAAGGAAATGGAGGTTGAAGCTGTATATAATTTCCTAAAGTGAGATCAAGATATACATCCCTTGTGGAGTTTGGGGCTAACACAGACACACACAGCAAATGGTGCCAAAATCATGCATATTATGAGCCACTGAAATATACACATGCAGTGTGAAACCCCCTCTGGTAAGAAGCAAAGGGACCTTGTACAGTAGTTACTGCTGAACAGTCATTAAGGGGATTGTCTGTGAATGTCTCAGAGCTTTCTGTGGCTCCTTTCTGATGCAGAACAGCTGCATGAAAGTTAATGCCCAGGCTCCTCTGCTGTCCTGGGAGAACAGCTTTGGACTAGGGTTTTCCCAAGTGAGGGGCACTAGCCACACAGAATGAACAGTGTTTTTAAGCAGACAGGATCAAGAGATGGTGACAGCCTGAGGTCTCTGCAAAAGGGACCTGACAACATTTGTGACCACTTCTGGTCCAGGTAAACAGAGCATGTATCTATCCGGTAAGCAAATATGAAAACATCATGACTGTGCAACCCATTTCTTCTCCAACAGAAACTCACCTCCTGCCAGGGCCCCAAATCTGCCACCACTTGGTAACTGGACAGCAATGCATCTCATTGAGTATGTCTACACTATGAAATTAGGTCGATTTTATAGAAGTCGATTTTTAGAAATTGATTTTATACAGTCGATTGTGTATGTCCCCACTAAGTGCATTAAGTTGGTGGAGTGTGTCCTCAATATCGTGGCTAGCATTGACTTATGGAGTGGTGCACTGTGAGTAGCTATCCCACAGTTCTTTCAGTCTCCGCTGCCCATTGGAATTCTGGGTTAAGCTCCCAATGCCTGAAGGGGCAAAAACATTGCCGAGGATAGTTTTGGGTACATGTCGTCGATTGCCGCTCCCTCCCTCTCTCCCTCTGTGAAAGCAATGGCAGACAATCATTTCACGCCTTTTTTTCCTGGGTTACCCATGCAGATGCCATACCACGGCAAGCATGGAGCCTGCTCAGCTCACCGCTGCTGTTGTGAGCATTGTAAACATCTCACGCATTATCCTGGAGTATGTGCAGAACTGGGCTAAGAGACGACAGCACGAGGACGATTGTGATGAGGACACGGACACAGATGTTCCTGAAAGCATGAGCTGTGGCAATTGGGACATCATGGCGGCAGTGGTGCTGGTTGATAGGCCGATTCTGGGCCCAGCAAACAAGCACAGACTGGTGGGACCGCATAGTGTTGCAAGTATGGGATGATTCACAGTGGCTGCAAAACTTTTGCATGCGTAAAGCCACTTTCCTTGAACTTTGTGAGTTGCTTTCCCCTGCCCTGAAGCGCAGGAATACCAAGATGAGAGCTGCTTTGACAGTTGAGAAGCGAGTGGTGATAGCCCTGTGGAAGCTTGCAATGCCTGACTGCTACTGGTCACTCGGGAATCAATTTGGAGTGGAAAGTCTACTGTGGGGACTGTTGTGATCCAAGTAGCCAATGCAATCACTGACATTCTGCTATCAAGGGTAGTGACTCTGGTAAATGTGCAGGTCATACTGGATGGCTTTGCTGCAATGGGGTTCCCTAACTGTGGTGGGGCGATAGACGGAATGTATATCCCTATCTTGGCACTGGACCACCTTGCCAACCAGTATATAAACTGCAAGAAGTACTTCTCAATGGTGCGCAAGCACTGGTGGATCACAAGGGACGTTTCACCGACATCAACGTGGGATGGCCGGGAAAGGTGCATGACGCTTGCATCTTTAGGAATTCAGGGCAGTTCGAGCAGTTGCAAGAAGGAACTTACTTCCCAGACCAGAAAATTACCTTTGGGGATGTTGAAATGCCAATAGTTACCCTTGGGGACCCAGCCTACCCCTTGCTCCCATGGCTCATGAAGTCATACACAGGCAGCCTGGAAAGGAGTAAGGAGAAGTTCAACTATAGGCTGAGCAAGTGCAGAATGGTGATAGAATGTGCCTTTGGACATTTAAAAGCTCATTGGTGCTGTTTGCTGACTAGGTTAGACCTCAACGCAACCAACATTCCCATTTTTTTCAGATTAGCAACCGTGTTAGTCTGCATTTGCTCCAACCCCTCAGACAGAGACAAACACCTACAAGATCTCTATCATGCATTCCTACAACTACAATACCCACCTGCTGAAGTGAAGAAACAGATTGACAGATCCAGAAGAGTACCCAGAAGTCAACTACTACAGGACAGGCCCAACAAAGAAAACAACAGAACACCACTAGCCATCACCTTCAGCCCCCAACTAAAACCTCTCCAACGCATCATCAAGGATCTACAACCTATCCTGAAGGACGAGCCATCACTCTCACAGATCTTGGGAGACAGACCAGTCCTTGCTTACAGACAGCCCCCCAATCTGAAGCAAATACTCACCAGCAACCACACACCACACAACAGAACCACTAACCCAGGAACCTATCCTTGCAACAAAGCCCGTTGCCAACTCTGTCCACATATCTGTTCAGGGGATACCATCATAGGGCCTAATCACATCAGCCACACTATCAGAGGCTCGTTCACCTGCGCATCTACCAATGTGATATATGCCATCATGTGCCAGCAATGCCCCTCTGCCATGTACATTGGCCAAACTGGACAGTCTCTACGTAAAAGAATGAATGGACACAAATCAGACGTCAAGAATTATAACATTCAAAAACCAGTTGGAGAACACTTCAATCTCTCTGGTCACTCGATCACAGACCTAAGAGTGGCTATACTTCAACAAAAAAGCTTCAAAAACAGACTCCAACGAGAGACTGCTGAATTGGAATTAATTTGCAAACTGGATACAATTAACTTAGGCTTGAATAGAGACTGGGAATAGATGAGTCATTACACAAAGTAAAACTATTTCCCCATGGTATTTCTCCCTCCCACCCCACCCCCACTGTTCCTCTGATATTCTTGTTAACTGCTGGAATTAACCTACCTTGCTTGTCACCATGAAAGGTTTTCCTCCTTTCCCCTCCCTGCTGCTGGTGATGGCTTATCTTAAGTGATCACTCTCCTTACAGTGTGTATGATAAACCCATTGTTTCATGTTCTCTGTGTGTGTATATATAAATCTCTCCTCTGTTTTTTCCACCAAATGCATCCGATGAAGTGAGCTGTAGCTCACGAAATCTTATGCTCTAATAAATTTGTTAGTCTCTAAGGTGCCACAAGTACTCCTTTTCTTTTTGCGAACATTCCCATTGTTATTGCTGCTTGCTGTGTACTCCATTATAAATGTGAGAGTAAGGGGAAAGACGTTTATGGCGGAGTGGGAGGTTGAGGCAAATTGCCTGGTGGATGATTTTGAGCAGCCAGACACCAGGGCGATTAGAAGAGCACTGATAGGCGCACTGTACATCAGAGACTTTGAAAACCAGTTTCATGACTGTCCAGGCTACGGTGTGAATAGCTGTGTGTGTTTCTCCTTGCTGCAAACCCGCCCCCTTTGTTGATTTTAATTCCCTGAAAGCCAATCACCCTCCCCCCTTCGATCACAGCTGGCAAAGGAAATAAAGTAACTATTGTTTTGAAACCATGCATTCTTTTTTTATTAATTAAAAAAAAAGTGAGATAACTGACAAGGTAGCCTAGGTGGGGTGAGGTGCAGGAGGAGGGAAGGACAAGGACACGTTGCTTATTGTAGCCACACTATAAATCAAAACTGTTTGAATGACAGCCTTCTGTTGCTTGGGCCATCCTCTGGAGTGGAGTGGTTGGGTGCCCGGAGCCTCCCCACATTCTTCGGCATCTGAGTGAGGAGGATATGGAACCTGGGGAGGAGGGCAAGCGGTTACACAATGGATGAAGTGGGGTCTGTGCTCTTGTTGGCTTTCCTGCAGCTCCAACAGACGCTTCATCATGTCAGTTTGCTCCCCCATTAGCCTCAGCATCGCCTCCTGTCTCTGCTCTTTGCGCTCACTTAATGCTTTCCTGGCCTCTGCCCCTAAATGCCTCCATGCATTAAACTGTGCCCTATCAGTGCGGGAGGACTGCATGAGCTCAGAAAACATGTCATCGTGAGTGCATTTTTTTTACCTTCTAATCTGTGATAACCTCAGGGACGGAGACGATAGGGGGAGCAGAGACACATTTGCACCTAGGGGGAGACAAAAAGGGAGAGTAAAATTTAAGATGATACATTTCTGAAAACAAAAGGGGGACTCTTTCGCAGTGAATCAAGCAATTCACAGCAGAGAGCACATGTGCTTTAGGTACAAGGTCACATTTTGCCTTTTATACTGAGCGCCTGCCGGTAGAATGACAAATCACACAAGACTGGGCAACAGAATTCGGTTTCCAGGCAGCCATGGTAAGCCTTTTGGTATGCGGGATTGGCATCTTATGCCTTCATAACATGTGGGAATGGTTTCAAACTGCAGTGCCATCCTTTCCCATAGCAAGCAATGCCTGTTGGGTTTCACAAAGGAAGGGCTGCGGCTTTCGGGTGGATGTGCAGCACACACCTCTCCCCACCCCATTGCATGGCTATTCTTTGGGATGATCCTTTTACCCCTCCCCCCACCGCGTGGCTATGCTCTGGGATGATTCCTTTTAGCCAAGCACAAACGACCCAGCATGAACGTGGTCCTTTTACTGTTCCCTTACACAAATTCCCCTATTTCAACCAGGTGACCATGAATGATATCACTCTCCTGAGGCTAACACAGAAAGATAGAGACTGAATGTTGCTTGAATACGACCAAAACCCATGACCATTCGCTGCCATGCTTTGTGCTGCAATGATTCCAGACTACTTGCTACTGGCTTGGTGTGGTAAAGTGTCCTACCGTGGAGGACAAAATAAGGAAGCCCTCCCCAGAAACCTTCTGCAAAGGCTTTCAGAGTACCGCCAGGAGAGCTTCATGGAGATGTCCCTGGAGGATTCCTGCTCCATCACCAGACATGTTAACAGACTTTTCCAGTAGCTGTACTGGCCGCGAATGCATCCCAATTCTTCAGGGCAAATCAAACATTAAACACTATTGCTTTTAAACCCTGTACTGTAGTTACAAATGTGCACTCTCCAGAGCTGCCTTCTCCAGCTTTAGGGTTGGGGATCCCGCCTTGGGAGGGTATTGGCTCCAGGCTGATGAAAAGGTCCTGGCTGCTGGGGAGAACGGATTCACCACTTGCCTGCTGTGCATCCTCCTCCTCCTCCTCTTCCTCTTCATCCACAAAATCCTCCTCCCTGTTGTGTGAGACTCCTCCTTTGCAGGTGTCCATGGACAGTGGAGGGGTAGTGGTAGGGTCCCCCTCTAGAATGCCATGAAGCTGATCATAGAAGTGGCATGTATGGGGCTCTGACCCAGAGTCACCATTTGTCTCCTTTGTCTTTTGGTAGGCTTGCCTTAGCTCCTTAACTTTCATGCGGCACTGCTGTGTGTCCCTGTTATAGCCGCTCTCCACCATGACCTGTGCAATTTTGGCATATATATTATCATTTCTTCTTTTTGATCAGAGTGCGGCCTGCACAGATTCTTCTCCCCATGCAGCAATCAGACCCAGTGTCTCCTGTTCACTCCATGCTGGAGTTCGTTTGCGATTCTGGGAGGACTGCATAGTCACCTGTACTGCTGAGCTCGCCACGCTGACCAAACAGGAAAAGAAATTCAAAATTTCCTGGGGCTTTTACTGTGTACCTGGCTAGTGCATCGGAGTTGAAAGTGCTGTCCAGAACAGTCACATAGGACCACTCTGGGATAGCTCCCAATGGCCAATACCATTGAATTGCATCTGCCCTACCCCAAATTCGACCCAGCAAGGTCAATTTTAGTGCTCCTCCCTTCGCCAGGGAGGAGTACAGAAGTCGATTTTAAGAGCCCTTTAGGTCGACAGAATGGGGTTGGTTGTGCAGACACATTCATTTTAAAATCGACCTACTGCGGCTAAATTCGACCTAATGCTGTAGTGTAGACCAGGGCATTGTCTATAGATGCACTAGAACCGCTCGGAAGAACCATCCACTCTAAGACCCTAGATCAGGTAGAAAAACCTTTCTGCATCTTTGAACAAGTGGCAGGTACAGCTGCATATTAAAATCAACAGTTGGGCAATTGATTCTGCCTTCTCTTACCTGCCAAGACCTGAGTGAGGAGTCTGGGTTGCCCTAGCAATAGCAATTGATGTTACATCACAACTGCTCTTTCTGGCCTTTTTTCCCTTCAAATGCAGAGAAAATTCCAAAACTGGCATCCTAGGTCACAAAGTAAAGAACAGAAGAGGCGTCTTCGGCAACACCTCAGCCCACCACCCCTGCTCACAGGACTGGGAAGGAAAGTACAACACTGTTGAAGGGACATGGATCTAGCTTAGCATTTCTCAAATGCAGCCACTAGGGGCTTTTCGTGCCATCACAGCCTCCTGGGTGATGATGGGGCCAGGGGATCAGTGTTAAAACATACAAATAGAAAAGGAGTACTTGTGGCACCTTAAAGACTAACAAATTTATTTGAGCATAAGCTTTTGTGAGCTACAGCTCATTTCATCGGATGCATGTAGCTCACGAAAGCTTATGCTCAAATAAATTTGTTAGTCTCAAAGGTGCCACAAGTCCTCCTTTTCTTTTTGCGAATACAGACTAACAGAGCTGCTACTCTGAAACATACAAATATCACTTTTCACAGAAACAGACTTACTAGCTAGCAAGCCTTTAAAAAAAGTAACCAAAAAACCTCCCAAAAGAAATAACAAAAGATAAAGCAAAACACCTTATTTGTTTCTGTTCTGTTTAGGTTCAGTAAAGAATAGAGACAACTGCACATTACTTTTATTATTGAGTCTGTAATAAAACCCTACATAAATAAACGACAATGATTTGGACATGGATCTGTGCATATGGATTTGTTTTTCCTAGAGTTAATTAACTATTTTAAGAAAAATTGTCAGAGTGGCCACTAGCAAGAGTTGGTGGCCACACTCTGAGGCCGACAAAAATTTTCTTGTGAGCCCCCTGATCTAACGCACCCCTCCTGATGGCTCTCCAGTCTACCAGGCCTAGCATGAACTTTCCTAGCACATGTATCCTGGAAGTCTAATGCGACTCAGTGGGGAAGTGAATTATTCCCCTGACAGCTAAGTGACCCATTTTCCACCAATCATAGCAAGTCAGCCTGTCAGTTCAGCCTCTTCTCATTCAAAGATCTACCATGAACAGCAGCCAGATTTTCTGAGCAGCTTCCACTTTCCGGCTTTGCTGGCTGAATAAATATGACAGCGTGAGGCATTAATATTTGATATTTATTGATTTCTGTATTCCCAGAATTACCCAATTACACATGTGCGCCATAACAAGGGGGTATTCTTTATGATAGGGGTGGGCAAACTTTTTGGCCTGAGGGCCGTATCGGGTTTCTGAAATTGTATGGAGGGCCTGTTAAGGGAGGCTGTGCCTCCTCAAACAGCCAGGCATGGCCCGGTCCCTGCTCCCTATCCGACCCCCCCACTTCTTGTCCCCTGACGGGCACCCCCCGGGACTCCTGCCCCATCCAACCCCCCCATTCCCTGATGGCCCCCTGCTCCATCCACCCTTCCTGCTCTCGGTCCCCTGACTGCCCCCAGAGCCCCCGCCCTACCTGCCCCCCGCTGCGTCATCCAACCCCCCCCTCCTGACTGCCCCCCGCGGACTCCTGCCCCCATTCAACCCCCCTGTTCCCCACCCTCTTACCGCCCCAACCCCTATCCATGCCCCTGACCACCGCCCAAACTCTCCTGCCCTCTATCCAACCCTCCCTGCCCCCTTACCGCGCTACCTGGAGTGCTGGTGGCTGACAGCGCGGCTGCACCAGGACAGGCAGCTGCGCCATGCAGCACAGAGCACTGGGCCAGGCCGGGCTCTGCAGCCCCGCTGCCCAGAGTATTGCGTCGCGCGGCAGCATGGCTGCAGGGGCGGGGGGGGGGAGGCAGCAGAGGAAGGGCCGGGGCTAGCCTCCCGGGCCAGGGGCTCCAGGGACGGGCAGGACAGTCCCGCCGGCAGGATGTGGCCTGCCGGCCGTAATTTTCCCACCTCTGCTTTATGAGCAGCAGCCTGCATAACTTCTGCACAAGGCAGCAGTGGGTGAGTTTGCATGGTTTCTCAGGCTGTGTGTTCAACAACATAAATGGCTGCACAAGGATTTTCACATGTTAATTTTAATATTTTAAATACTGAAATATAAAAGACATCAGGCAGGGTGGGAGAGGAAATGGCAGTCAGAGTTGGAGCAGAGTCCTGGGTTCTAATCTTGGGCAGCTCCTGATTTACTATCAGACTTTGGGCAAGTTACCCAGCCTCTATCTGCCTCAGTTTCCTCACCTATAATATTTACCAGTTTCACGTGTGAAGGTTAATTTTTCCAAGGCACCTTGTAATCCTTGGATAAAGAGGCTCTATAAATAGAGTATTACTATTAATGATTGCAAATTAAATAACAAACCAGCCAGCCAAATCATAATCAGCCAGTAGTCAGCTTTCCTATATTTGTGAGCACAAATGCCAAAGCAGGAGAGCTTTCCAAGTCTGCTTAAGAGCATTGCAGCTGTTATGCTGCAGCACACAGAGAAGTTAGAATAGTTTGTTTTTAATCTGTCTGGAAGGTTGCATTAAAATCCAGAACCTTAATACAGAGAGAGAAAACAAGCTGTTCCCTCAGGAGTGAGACACAACTCAGCCCACCTCATTCTCAACTGATTCTTTGCAGGCTGTCTGCTGAAAGAGACACAGGTCACACACTTCCCTACAAAGCCCCTTATTTTGCAAGAAGGACCAGGAAACCCCATGAGAATTTCAAGTGATAGCTTACAATTTTAACAGTTTTCAATACACCACCGTTACCAGTCAGTCACGCAACCATCTCAGAGTTACTCTTTGAGTCTTAGCTATTGGGGTACTTGTGGCTAGTATTTCACTGTGTACAACACCTAGAGCAGAAGCTGGAACTTCTCTGAAAAGGGACTGTAAAAAACAGCATCTTGGGCTTTCATATTTTTGGGGCAGGGGAAGAGCTGGGCTGATTAGCAGAGCAGCCACAGCTGGGGGCCACGCCCCAAACAGATCCAGTGGGCCTTATAAAAGCCAGGGAAGTCTGGAGCAGAAGAGTGTACTGTCTCTCTAGCTCTGAGGGGGAGGGACCTGGCTGAAGAGAGTGGAATAGAGAACCTAGTTTGGAGCAGGGCTGGGGAAAGGCAAAGGGAGCTGGGGAACTCTGGCCTAGGAAAGCCCCAGGTTGCAGGCCTGGGAAGGCCTATTAGGTACAGGAGTTGCAGAGGCAGCCACAGGTAGGCAGAGGAAGCAGGTCCAAACCCAACCTAGCCTGTGACGAGTGGCTCATACTGCAGCCTACCCTAGGGTGCAGGGGCTAACTAGTGACTGGCAAGAGCCTGTGACTGAGGTGAGGTAGGGATAGTGGGTGGGGGGTTCCCCTGGAAGGGGAAGACCCAGAACTGTGGGGGGACTGCTAAGGGGCAGCACCAGTGATGAGCTGGAGCTGGTTTGCACCGGTTCGCTAGAACCGGTTGTTAAATTTAGAAGCCCTTTTAGAACCGGTTGCTCTGTGAGGGACAAGTGGTTCTAAAAGGGCTTCTAAATTTAACCGGCCAAAAGTGGCACCTTAGGTGCTGACTCCATGGATGCTCCAGCCCTGGAGCATCCAAGGGTAAATTTGGTGAGTGCAGAGCACCCACCGGCAGCCCCCGGCCCCAGCTCCCCTCTGCTCTGCCTCCTCCCCTGAACGTGCTGCTCTGCTTCTCCGCCCCCCCCCTCCCCCCGGCTTCCCATGAATCAGCTGTTTGCGCAGGAAGCCAGGGCAGGCTGAGAAGCAGGTGGCAGCTTCCCGCAGAGGTGAGCTGGGGGAGGAGGCGTGAGGAGGGCCGCTCGCGCCGCAGCAGGTAACCCGGGGGGGGGGGCCACAGGGGAATCGCTCCCCGCCCCAGCTCACCTCAGCCTGAGCGGGAAGCTGCGGCCTGCTTCTCAGCCCTCCCCGGCATCCGGGGGCGGGCGCGGAGAAGCAGGGTGGGGTGGCGCGTTCGGGGCGGAGGTGGAGCAGAGGTGAGCTGGGGCCGGGTGTGGGGTGGGGAGCTGCCGGTGGGGGCTCTGCACCCATTACATTTTCCCCATGGGTGCTCCAGCCCTGGAGCACCCAGGGAGTTGACGCCTGAGGCACCAAATTTGATGTGATCAGTGGGGGGGAGCGGCCGCTCCCCCTGCTCCTTCCCTGCCCCAGTAGCCAGAGGGACCTGCCGGATGCTTCCTGGGAGCTGTCCCAGGT
This sequence comes from Dermochelys coriacea, assembly GCF_009764565.3. NCBI lineage: Eukaryota > Metazoa > Chordata > Testudines > Dermochelyidae > Dermochelys > Dermochelys coriacea. The sequence continues at coordinate 43,868,463 of NC_050075.1, forward strand.
AAGCACTGCTGGGACTCCGCCCCCCCGGCAGGTGCATCTGGCTCTTGGGGGTGGGCACCCACTATGGTGGCCCATGAGACCCTCCTTCCCGGTTCGGGGGGCAGTCAGGGGAGGGGGGTGGATGGGGCAGGGATTGTGGGGGGGTTGAATGGAGCAGGAGTCCTGGGGGGTGGGGATGGGCAATGACGCCCTAGTGGGGTGAGGAGGGAACCCATTAAGATTTTGGCAGCTCATCACTGGGCAGCACCCAGTGAAAGGGGCACCAGGTCCTGGGAGGGACACGGGAGCCAGCAGCAAGGCAAGACACTGGTCTGAAGAGGGCGCTCCAGAGACTGGAGTGCTAATTCCCTGAGATGACCAGCAGGAAGCGCCACCGTGAGTCTGCGCCTAGTTACACCCCCTTAGACTACTTATAGGGCTTAGCTCCACCCCCTCTGACATGGAGACAATGGCTCACACCTCAGGTGCAGAGTACGACTAACTGGGTTATGCCCCACCACAAGCTGATATTGCAAAGGAGCATGGAGTTTCATCACTTAAGGAAAACTAGAAAAATTTATAACAAGCACCATAAGACTACTTAAAGATCTTCAGAGAAATAGAAGTGTACTGTTTTAACTACCCAGCACTTCCCATACTGCTAAGATGTTCTGTTCTGTATGGGTATTCATACCACCCTCATCACCACAGTAGCTGAGCACCTGTCAGTCATGTTGTACAATGCATGATTGGCATCTGTCTATGGTTTGTTCTCTTGGTCACTCTTTCTGTAGGAGAATTTTATTTTGGTAGGGTTTTTTAAATGTACATGCTGTGTTTATATTGGAGAAAGCAGGCCAAAGAAATGTGCTTTGCACTTGGTGTTGAGGTTTGTGATGACCTTGGTTCTTGTGGGATTCTGTTCCACAGTCTTGAACAGCCACCGGGAAAGCTCTGGCACCCACACAGATGAGCTGTACCCTTGTGGTAGAGCTCCAGGGAGCCAGAAAATGGAGCTGTTGTCCCAGGCTTCATTCCAGAGCCTTAGGTTATTTTAGATATCATGGGCCCAGGCCCCTGAGAAACAGAGACAGTCAACTTCTATGATTCTATGAACTCACTTCAGTATTCAAGGGGAAGCCAGTGTAGAGCTCAGAGCAGATGTAATGGGCTCATGGTAGCCCACCTGAGGGAGATGATGTGCTCTAATATTTTATAGAGATGTTTTCCTAAGTGCCGAAGGTTTCAGGGCCAAGTATATTGCATGGCTGTAGTCCAGCTGGAAAGCGACAAACATGGGAATAACTGAGGCCAGTTGATTTGCCAGAACATAAGCATATAGAATATCAGGGTTGGAAGGGACCACAGCAGGTCATCTAGTCCAACCCCCTGCTCAAAGCAGGACCAATCCCCAATTTTTGCCCCAGATCCCTAAATGGCCCCCTCAAGGGTTGAACTCACAATCCTGGGTTTAGCAGGCCAATGCTCAAACCACTGAGCTATCCCTCCCCCATATGTAACTGCTTACCTCTGGGTAGGTTGTTGGTAGCAGGGAATCCAACCTGGGACCCCAGGATCTTAATCCATGAGCCTCTGTTGCCTGAGCTAAAAGACCTGCTCTCGCTCACCCAAGGCTGGAGCAGGCTCCTCAACTGCTAGGTGATCTAGCCAACAGCAGCAGGGCACAGAGCACCTCCTGAAGTTGGCATGACTTACCCAAATACATTTGTTGCTCTGAGTTTCTCAGAATTTCGGAGATTCTAAGGCCAGCAGGGACCACTGTGAACATCCAGTCTGTGCTCCTGTGTAACATAGCCACAGACCTGCCCCACAATAATTCCTAGAGGAGATCTGTTAGAAAAAGGATAGTCAGTGATGAAGAATCTATAAAGGAAACAAAACAATGAGATAGAACCTCTTGGCTTCACGCTGTATTCCTTAGCTGCCTCTGAATGGAAAATAATGCAGTAGAAAAGTGTTCTATTGGGTCAATGAATTACCTTACAGATTTTAACAGAAATAACATCCCTGCTATATAGTTATCTAGGAGGTTCTTTTTAAAAAACACAAAAAAAACCCAGGAAGTCTATCTAACATTCCCTCTTAAATCCTCTCCTTAAATCCTCGCCAGGGCTCGAGTAATTTAATAGGGCTCTATGGAAGTTACACTAAAACACAACTGGTTTCACTCCTCTGAAGTTGAGGAGGACACTTCCCAAAAGGGCAGAGATGGCAAAAGGGGATGGAATACAGGCTACCCTGACAGTTAAGCACTAGAGATTTTTAATATATCTCTCTTAGTTTTAAGCAGCTAATTTTATTGGTTTCTATGCAGCGGGGGTGAGTGAACTAACAGATCTTACAATAACCTCATCATACAGATACGCTGGGAGATGGCAGATAATGCATCTTCAGTGGCATGGATCTTTTCTCTCAGACGGTTTCAAAGTAGCAGCCGTGTTAGTCTGGATCCGCAAAAAGAAAAGGAGGACTTGTGGCACCGTGGAGACTAACAAATTTATTTGAGCATAAGCTTGAAGTGAGCTGTAGCTCACAAAAGCTTATGCCCAAATAAATTTGTTAGGACTTGTGGCACCTTAGAGACTCCTTTTCTTCTCTCAGACAGTAACAGGTAGCTGCAGGCAAATGCTTCTCCTCCCAAAGAGCTGCTACTGTGGGGTACCACAGGGTGTCATGTTCCACTGGTACTTCTGAGACATCTCTCTCATCCCTCTAACCAGTTCCCATAATGCATTATGATCATATGATCTCTAGGCACTGACTGGAATTCCAGTAATAAACTCCGTGTTCCCAGCAAAATTCCAGCCAGGTGAAGGGAATGCAGCCAGCTTCACCGTACAAACATGTCTGCTGGTGTGGCACAAGCCTCTCCCCAGCCAGCAGCCCCCTACCTGTTTCTTGTATCTACCCCAGGCTGGATTACTGAAAGGTTACTGAGCCTCCACTGCTTCTGGCTTCAGTTAGCTATTTCCTTCCTGGCTCGGAGCCCCCTGGCATTCTTCCTTGGGCCCACCCTAACCATTCTGGGGCCTAGAGGAACAATATATGCAGTCAGATACTTTGAAAAGGGCAGATTTGGAGTCTACCAATCAGAAAGAGAGGACTTAGCAGAAGCCTAGATATTTAGGAGTCAGGGCCACAGGAGGAAGAGAACACAGAGTGTCAAAGATTACTCAGGGTTTGTGACTGGAGGCCAGGCGGATAGTGGAGGTGTCAATGAAGCCAGGAAGAGAAGAAGCAATGTTCTGATGAGGCCAAGATGGTGTCCAGACACTGCAAAAGGCAGCAGTGAATAGAACTGGGTGAATTCTCCCCTTCCCCCCAAGAAATAGTGAATTTGCCCCCTAAAATGTATTTTCAGGGCACTGAAACTATTTGCAATTTTGGGTCAAACTGGTGATTTGCTTCAGCCAAAAAATTAAGTTGGCATGTTTTGTTTCGCCACACAGCTCTCCATAAAAACTGAACACCCAAAATAAAAAACTGGAAATTTTTTTGGGTCAAACAAAATGTTTTGTTTAACCTGAAACAAAGCTTCTGGTTTCTTGTTTCAGAGAAGGGGGGCAGGGAGATTCTACTTCCGTTCAAACCAAATTCTTTTTCGGGTCAGCCCCTGGCTGTAAAAATATCTATTATTCACTCAGCTCTAGTGCTAATGCGCAGACAGATGCAAATCTGGACAAAGAGGGAGAGGTGGTAGGTGGAGCCATGGGAAGACAAGACCAAAGTTAGACCTGTTAGAGGCATTGACAGATAGTTCCAGTCTTCTTTCTACCCTATTAAAGAGGCAATGGAATTGTCAGTAGGAGAGGAGATGAGCCAAGAGCACAGAAAGCCAAAGAGAGAGAAAGCAGGAGTATGATCAACAAGAGATCAAGAAAGCTAAGCCCAGAGACCCATCCCTTCCGCTCAGCTAGGGGAAGGTCCTGGGAGACTGCTTCACAGCATGAGGAGGATGGAAGCCAGACTGGAGAAGACAGGAGAGGGGAATTCTAGGCAGCAGGAGCCAAGAGCCTCACCATGATTTCAGAGACAGAGGCAGGAACAGAGATCAGACAGTGGTTGGAAAGACAAGCGGGATTGAGGGAAGGCTTGTTTGAGATAAAACAGAGCATGCTTGAATAGACTGGGAACAGAGGCAGGGTGGAGAGAGAAAGGCTAGGAAAGAGTTTAAGAAGGGAGTTGGGGCCAGAGGATGGTGAGAAGTAATGCATTATGGGAACTGGTTAGAGGGATGAGAGAGATGTCTCAGAAGTACCAGTGGAACATGACACCCTGTGGTACCCCACAGTAGCAGCTCTTTGGGAGGAGAAGCATTTGCCTGCAGCTATCTGTTACTGTCTGAGAGAAGAAAAGGAGTCTCTAAGGTGCCACAAGTCCTAACAAATTTATTTGGGCATAAGCTTTTGTGAGCTACAGCTCACTTCAAGCTTATGCTCAAATAAATTTGTTAGTCTCCACGGTGCCACAAGTCCTCCTTTTCTTTTTGCGGATCCAGACTAACACGGCTGCTACTTTGAAACCGTCTGAGAGAAAAGATCCATGCCACTGAAGATGCATTATCTGCCATCTCCCAGCGTATCTGTATGATGAGGTTATTGTAAGATCTGTTAGTTCACTCACCCCCGCTGCATAGAAACCAATAAAATTAGCTGCTTAAAACTAAGAGAGATATATTAAAAATCTCTAGTGCTTAACTGTCAGGGTAGCCTGTATTCCATCCCCTTTTGCCATCTCTGCCCTTTTGGGAAGTGTCCTCCTCAACTTCAGAGGAGTGAAACCAGTTGTGTTTTAGTGTAACTTCCATAGAGCCCTATTAAATTACTCGAGCCCTGGCGAGGATTTAAGGAGAGGATTTAAGAGGGAATGTTAGATAGACTTCCTGGGTTTTTTTTTTGTGTTTTTTAAAAAGAACCTCCTACATAACTATATAGCAGGGATGTTATTTCTGTTAAAATCTGTAAGGTAATTCATTGACCCAATAGAACACTTTTCTACTGCATTATTTTCCATTCAGAGGCAGCTAAGGAATACAGCGTGAAGCCAAGAGGTTCTATCTCATTGTTTTGTTTCCTTTATAGATTCTTCATCACTGACTATCCTTTTTCTAACAGATCTCCTCTAGGAATTATTGTGGGGCAGGTCTGTGGCTATGTTACACAGGAGCACAGACTGGATGTTCACAGTGGTCCCTGCTGGCCTTAGAATCTCCGAAATTCTGAGAAACTCAGAGCAACAAATGTATTTGGGTAAGTCATGCCAACTTCAGGAGGTGCTCTGTGCCCTGCTGCTGTTGGCTAGATCACCTAGCAGTTGAGGAGCCTGCTCCAGCCTTGGGTGAGCGAGAGCAGGTCTTTTAGCTCAGGCAACAGAGGCTCATGGATTAAGATCCTGGGGTCCCAGGTTGGATTCCCTGCTACCAACAACCTACCCAGAGGTAAGCAGTTACATATGGGGGAGGGATAGCTCAGTGGTTTGAGCATTGGCCTGCTAAACCCAGGATTGTGAGTTCAACCCTTGAGGGGGCCATTTAGGGATCTGGGGCAAAAATTGGGGATTGGTCCTGCTTTGAGCAGGGGGTTGGACTAGATGACCTGCTGAGGTCCCTTCCAACCCTGATATTCTATATGCTTATGTTCTGGCAAATCAACTGGCCTCAGTTATTCCCATGTTTGTCGCTTTCCAGCTGGACTACAGCCATGCAATATACTTGGCCCTGAAACCTTCGGCACTTAGGAAAACATCTCTATAAAATATTAGAGCACATCATCTCCCTCAGGTGGGCTACCATGAGCCCATTACATCTGCTCTGAGCTCTACACTGGCTTCCCCTTGAATACTGAAGTGAGTTCATAGAATCATAGAAGTTGACTGTCTCTGTTTCTCAGGGGCCTGGGCCCATGATATCTAAAATAACCTAAGGCTCTGGAATGAAGCCTGGGACAACAGCTCCATTTTCTGGCTCCCTGGAGCTCTACCACAAGGGTACAGCTCATCTGTGTGGGTGCCAGAGCTTTCCCGGTGGCTGTTCAAGACTGTGGAACAGAATCCCACAAGAACCAAGGTCATCACAAACCTCAACACCAAGTGCAAAGCACATTTCTTTGGCCTGCTTTCTCCAATATAAACAGCATGTACATTTAAAAAACCCTACCAAAATAAAATTCTCCTACAGAAAGAGTGACCAAGAGAACAAACCATAGACAGATGCCAATCATGCATTGTACAACATGACTGACAGGTGCTCAGCTACTGTGGTGATGAGGGTGGTATGAATACCCATACAGAACAGAACATCTTAGCAGTATGGGAAGTGCTGGGTAGTTAAAACAGTACACTTCTATTTCTCTGAAGATCTTTAAGTAGTCTTATGGTGCTTGTTATAAATTTTTCTAGTTTTCCTTAAGTGATGAAACTCCATGCTCCTTTGCAATATCAGCTTGTGGTGGGGCATAACCCAGTTAGTCGTACTCTGCACCTGAGGTGTGAGCCATTGTCTCCATGTCAGAGGGGGTGGAGCTAAGCCCTATAAGTAGTCTAAGGGGGTGTAACTAGGCGCAGACTCACGGTGGCGCTTCCTGCTGGTCATCTCAGGGAATTAGCACTCCAGTCTCTGGAGCGCCCTCTTCAGACCAGTGTCTTGCCTTGCTGCTGGCTCCCGTGTCCCTCCCAGGACCTGGTGCCCCTTTCACTGGGTGCTGCCCAGTGATGAGCTGCCAAAATCTTAATGGGTTCCCTCCTCACCCCACTAGGGCGTCATTGCCCATCCCCACCCCCCAGGACTCCTGCTCCATTCAACCCCCCCACAATCCCTGCCCCATCCACCCCCCTCCCCTGACTGCCCCCCGAACCGGGAAGGAGGGTCTCATGGGCCACCATAGTGGGTGCCCACCCCCAAGAGCCAGATGCACCTGCCGGGGGGGCGGAGTCCCAGCAGTGCTTACCTGGGACAGCTCCCAGGAAGCATCCGGCAGGTCCCTCTGGCTACTGGGGCAGGGAAGGAGCAGGGGGAGCGGCCGCTCCCCCCCACTGATCACATCAAATTTGGTGCCTCAGGCGTCAACTCCCTGGGTGCTCCAGGGCTGGAGCACCCATGGGGAAAATGTAATGGGTGCAGAGCCCCCACCGGCAGCTCCCCACCCCACACCCGGCCCCAGCTCACCTCTGCTCCACCTCCGCCCCGAACGCGCCACCCCACCCTGCTTCTCCGCGCCCGCCCCCGGATGCCGGGGAGGGCTGAGAAGCAGGCCGCAGCTTCCCGCTCAGGCTGAGGTGAGCTGGGGCGGGGAGCGATTCCCCTGTGGCCCCCCCCCCCGGGTTACCTGCTGCGGCGCGAGCGGCCCTCCTCACGCCTCCTCCCCCAGCTCACCTCTGCGGGAAGCTGCCACCTGCTTCTCAGCCTGCCCTGGCTTCCTGCGCAAACAGCTGATTCATGGGAAGCCGGGGGGAGGGGGGGGGCGGAGAAGCAGAGCAGCACGTTCAGGGGAGGAGGCAGAGCAGAGGGGAGCTGGGGCCGGGGGCTGCCGGTGGGTGCTCTGCACTCACCAAATTTACCCTTGGATGCTCCAGGGCTGGAGCATCCATGGAGTCAGCACCTAAGGTGCCACTTTTGGCCGGTTAAATTTAGAAGCCCTTTTAGAACCACTTGTCCCTCACAGAGCAACCGGTTCTAAAAGGGCTTCTAAATTTAACAACCGGTTCTAGCGAACCGGTGCAAACCAGCTCCAGCTCATCACTGGTGCTGCCCCTTAGCAGTCCCCCCACAGTTCTGGGTCTTCCCCTTCCAGGGGAACCCCCCACCCACTATCCCTACCTCACCTCAGTCACAGGCTCTTGCCAGTCACTAGTTAGCCCCTGCACCCTAGGGTAGGCTGCAGTATGAGCCACTCGTCACAGGCTAGGTTGGGTTTGGACCTGCTTCCTCTGCCTACCTGTGGCTGCCTCTGCAACTCCTGTACCTAATAGGCCTTCCCAGGCCTGCAACCTGGGGCTTTCCTAGGCCAGAGTTCCCCAGCTCCCTTTGCCTTTCCCCAGCCCTGCTCCAAACTAGGTTCTCTATTCCACTCTCTTCAGCCAGGTCCCTCCCCCTCAGAGCTAGAGAGACAGTACACTCTTCTGCTCCAGACTTCCCTGGCTTTTATAAGGCCCACTGGATCTGTTTGGGGCGTGGCCCCCAGCTGTGGCTGCTCTGCTAATCAGCCCAGCTCTTCCCCTGCCCCAAAAATATGAAAGCCCAAGATGCTGTTTTTTACAGTCCCTTTTCAGAGAAGTTCCAGCTTCTGCTCTAGGTGTTGTACACAGTGAAATACTAGCCACAAGTACCCCAATAGCTAAGACTCAAAGAGTAACTCTGAGATGGTTGCGTGACTGACTGGTAAGGGTGGTGTATTGAAAACTGTTAAAATTGTAAGCTATCACTTGAAATTCTCATGGGGTTTCCTGGTCCTTCTTGCAAAATAAGGGGCTTTGTAGGGAAGTGTGTGACCTGTGTCTCTTTCAGCAGACAGCCTGCAAAGAATCAGTTGAGAATGAGGTGGGCTGAGTTGTGTCTCACTCCTGAGGGAACAGCTTGTTTTCTCTCTCTGTATTAAGGTTCTGGATTTTAATGCAACCTTCCAGACAGATTAAAAACAAACTATTCTAACTTCTCTGTGTGCTGCAGCATAACAGCTGCAATGCTCTTAAGCAGACTTGGAAAGCTCTCCTGCTTTGGCATTTGTGCTCACAAATATAGGAAAGCTGACTACTGGCTGATTATGATTTGGCTGGCTGGTTTGTTATTTAATTTGCAATCATTAATAGTAATACTCTATTTATAGAGCCTCTTTATCCAAGGATTACAAGGTGCCTTGGAAAAATTAACCTTCACACGTGAAACTGGTAAATATTATAGGTGAGGAAACTGAGGCAGATAGAGGCTGGGTAACTTGCCCAAAGTCTGATAGTAAATCAGGAGCTGCCCAAGATTAGAACCCAGGACTCTGCTCCAACTCTGACTGCCATTTCCTCTCCCACCCTGCCTGATGTCTTTTATATTTCAGTATTTAAAATATTAAAATTAACATGTGAAAATCCTTGTGCAGCCATTTATGTTGTTGAACACACAGCCTGAGAAACCATGCAAACTCACCCACTGCTGCCTTGTGCAGAAGTTATGCAGGCTGCTGCTCATAAAGCAGAGGTGGGAAAATTACGGCCGGCAGGCCACATCCTGCCGGCGGGACTGTCCTGCCCGTCCCTGGAGCCCCTGGCCCGGGAGGCTAGCCCCGGCCCTTCCTCTGCTGCCTCCCCCCCCCCGCCCCTGCAGCCATGCTGCCGCGCGACGCAATACTCTGGGCAGCGGGGCTGCAGAGCCCGGCCTGGCCCAGTGCTCTGTGCTGCATGGCGCAGCTGCCTGTCCTGGTGCAGCCGCGCTGTCAGCCACCAGCACTCCAGGTAGCGCGGTAAGGGGGCAGGGAGGGTTGGATAGAGGGCAGGAGAGTTTGGGCGGTGGTCAGGGGCATGGATAGGGGTTGGGGCGGTAAGAGGGTGGGGAACAGGGGGGTTGAATGGGGGCAGGAGTCCGCGGGGGGCAGTCAGGAGGGGGGGGGTTGGATGACGCAGCGGGGGGCAGGTAGGGCGGGGGCTCTGGGGGCAGTCAGGGGACCGAGAGCAGGAAGGGTGGATGGAGCAGGGGGCCATCAGGGAATGGGGGGGTTGGATGGGGCAGGAGTCCCGGGGGGTGCCCGTCAGGGGACAAGAAGTGGGGGGGTCGGATAGGGAGCAGGGACCGGGCCATGCCTGGCTGTTTGAGGAGGCACAGCCTCCCTTAACAGGCCCTCCATACAATTTCAGAAACCCGATACGGCCCTCAGGCCAAAAAGTTTGCCCACCCCTATCATAAAGAATACCCCCTTGTTATGGCGCACATGTGTAATTGGGTAATTCTGGGAATACAGAAATCAATAAATATCAAATATTAATGCCTCACGCTGTCATATTTATTCAGCCAGCAAAGCCGGAAAGTGGAAGCTGCTCAGAAAATCTGGCTGCTGTTCATGGTAGATCTTTGAATGAGAAGAGGCTGAACTGACAGGCTGACTTGCTATGATTGGTGGAAAATGGGTCACTTAGCTGTCAGGGGAATAATTCACTTCCCCACTGAGTCGCATTAGACTTCCAGGATACATGTGCTAGGAAAGTTCATGCTAGGCCTGGTAGACTGGAGAGCCATCAGGAGGGGTGCGTTAGATCAGGGGGCTCACAAGAAAATTTTTGTCGGCCTCAGAGTGTGGCCACCAACTCTTGCTGGTGGCCACTCTGACAATTTTTCTTAAAATAGTTAATTAACTCTAGGAAAAACAAATCCATATGCACAGATCCATGTCCAAATCATTGTCGTTTATTTATGTAGGGTTTTATTACAGACTCAATAATAAAAGTAATGTGCAGTTGTCTCTATTCTTTACTGAACCTAAACAGAACAGAAACAAATAAGGTGTTTTGCTTTATCTTTTGTTATTTCTTTTGGGAGGTTTTTTGGTTACTTTTTTTAAAGGCTTGCTAGCTAGTAAGTCTGTTTCTGTGAAAAGTGATATTTGTATGTTTCAGAGTAGCAGCTCTGTTAGTCTGTATTCGCAAAAAGAAAAGGAGGACTTGTGGCACCTTTGAGACTAACAAATTTATTTGAGCATAAGCTTTCGTGAGCTACATGCATCCGATGAAATGAGCTGTAGCTCACAAAAGCTTATGCTCAAATAAATTTGTTAGTCTTTAAGGTGCCACAAGTACTCCTTTTCTATTTGTATGTTTTAACACTGATCCCCTGGCCCCATCATCACCCAGGAGGCTGTGATGGCACGAAAAGCCCCTAGTGGCTGCATTTGAGAAATGCTAAGCTAGATCCATGTCCCTTCAACAGTGTTGTACTTTCCTTCCCAGTCCTGTGAGCAGGGGTGGTGGGCTGAGGTGTTGCCGAAGACGCCTCTTCTGTTCTTTACTTTGTGACCTAGGATGCCAGTTTTGGAATTTTCTCTGCATTTGAAGGGAAAAAAGGCCAGAAAGAGCAGTTGTGATGTAACATCAATTGCTATTGCTAGGGCAACCCAGACTCCTCACTCAGGTCTTGGCAGGTAAGAGAAGGCAGAATCAATTGCCCAACTGTTGATTTTAATATGCAGCTGTACCTGCCACTTGTTCAAAGATGCAGAAAGGTTTTTCTACCTGATCTAGGGTCTTAGAGTGGATGGTTCTTCCGAGCGGTTCTAGTGCATCTATAGACAATGCCCTGGTCTACACTACAGCATTAGGTCGAATTTAGCCGCAGTAGGTCGATTTTAAAATGAATGTGTCTGCACAACCAACCCCATTCTGTCGACCTAAAGGGCTCTTAAAATTGACTTCTGTACTCCTCCCTGGCGAAGGGAGGAGCACTAAAATTGACCTTGCTGGGTCGAATTTGGGGTAGGGCAGATGCAATTCAATGGTATTGGCCATTGGGAGCTATCCCAGAGTGGTCCTATGTGACTGTTCTGGACAGCACTTTCAACTCCGATGCACTAGCCAGGTACACAGTAAAAGCCCCAGGAAATTTTGAATTTCTTTTCCTGTTTGGTCAGCGTGGCGAGCTCAGCAGTACAGGTGACTATGCAGTCCTCCCAGAATCGCAAACGAACTCCAGCATGGAGTGAACAGGAGACACTGGGTCTGATTGCTGCATGGGGAGAAGAATCTGTGCAGGCCGCACTCTGATCAAAAAGAAGAAATGATAATATATATGCCAAAATTGCACAGGTCATGGTGGAGAGCGGCTATAACAGGGACACACAGCAGTGCCGCATGAAAGTTAAGGAGCTAAGGCAAGCCTACCAAAAGACAAAGGAGACAAATGGTGACTCTGGGTCAGAGCCCCATACATGCCACTTCTATGATCAGCTTCATGGCATTCTAGAGGGGGACCCTACCACTACCCCTCCACTGTCCATGGACACCTGCAAAGGAGGAGTCTCACACAACAGGGAGGAGGATTTTGTGGATGAAGAGGAAGAGGAGGAGGAGGAGGATGCACAGCAGGCAAGTGGTGAATCCGTTCTCCCCAGCAGCCAGGACCTTTTCATCAGCCTGGAGCCAATACCCTCCCAAGGCGGGATCCCCAACCCTAAAGCTGGAGAAGGCAGCTCTGGAGAGTGCACATTTGTAACTACAGTACAGGGTTTAAAAGCAATAGTGTTTAATGTTTGATTTGCCCTGAAGAATTGGGATGCATTCGCGGCCAGTACAGCTACTGGAAAAGTCTGTTAACATGTCTGGGGATGGAGCAGGAATCCTCCAGGGACATCTCCATGAAGCTCTCCTGGCGGTACTCTGAAAGCCTTTGCAGAAGGTTTCTGGGGAGGGCTTCCTTATTTTGTCCTCCACGGTAGGACACTTTACCACACCAAGCCAGTAGCAAGTAGTCTGGAATCATTGCAGCACAAAGCATGGCAGCGAATGGTCATGGGTTTTGGTCGTATTCAAGCAACATTCAGTCTCTATCTTTCTGTGTTAGCCTCAGGAGAGTGATATCATTCATGGTCACCTGGTTGAAATAGGGGAATTTGTGTAAGGGAACAGTAAAAGGACCACGTTCATGCTGGGTCGTTTGTGCTTGGCTAAAAGGAATCATCCCAGAGCATAGCCACGTGGTGGGGGGAGGGGTAAAGGGATCATCCCAAAGAATAGCCATGCAATGGGGTGGGGAGAGGTGTGTGCTGCACATCCACCCGAAAGCCGCAGCCCTTCCTTTGTGAAACCCAACAGGCATTGCTTGCTATGGGAAAGGATGGCACTGCAGTTTGAAACCATTCCCACATGTTATGAAGGCATAAGATGCCAATCCCGCATACCAAAAGGCTTACCATGGCTGCCTGGAAACCGAATTCTGTTGCCCAGTCTTGTGTGATTTGTCATTCTACCGGCAGGCGCTCAGTATAAAAGGCAAAATGTGACCTTGTACCTAAAGCACATGTGCTCTCTGCTGTGAATTGCTTGATTCACTGCGAAAGAGTCCCCCTTTTGTTTTCAGAAATGTATCATCTTAAATTTTACTCTCCCTTTTTGTCTCCCCCTAGGTGCAAATGTGTCTCTGCTCCCCCTATCGTCTCCGTCCCTGAGGTTATCACAGATTAGAAGGTAAAAAAAATGCACTCACGATGACATGTTTTCTGAGCTCATGCAGTCCTCCCGCACTGATAGGGCACAGTTTAATGCATGGAGGCATTTAGGGGCAGAGGCCAGGAAAGCATTAAGTGAGCGCAAAGAGCAGAGACAGGAGGCGATGCTGAGGCTAATGGGGGAGCAAACTGACATGATGAAGCGTCTGTTGGAGCTGCAGGAAAGCCAACAAGAGCACAGACCCCACTTCATCCATTGTGTAACCGCTTGCCCTCCTCCCCAGGTTCCATATCCTCCTCACTCAGATGCCGAAGAATGTGGGGAGGCTCCGGGCACCCAACCACTCCACTCCAGAGGATGGCCCAAGCAACAGAAGGCTGTCATTCAAACAGTTTTGATTTATAGTGTGGCTACAATAAGCAACGTGTCCTTGTCCTTCCCTCCTCCTGCACCTCACCCCACCTAGGCTACCTTGTCAGTTATCTCACTTTTTTTTTAATTAATAAAAAAAGAATGCATGGTTTCAAAACAATAGTTACTTTATTTCCTTTGCCAGCTGTGATCGAAGGGGGGAGGGTGATTGGCTTTCAGGGAATTAAAATCAACAAAGGGGGCGGGTTTGCAGCAAGGAGAAACACACACAGCTATTCACACCGTAGCCTGGACAGTCATGAAACTGGTTTTCAAAGTCTCTGATGTACAGTGCGCCTATCAGTGCTCTTCTAATCGCCCTGGTGTCTGGCTGCTCAAAATCATCCACCAGGCAATTTGCCTCAACCTCCCACTCCGCCATAAACGTCTTTCCCCTTACTCTCACATTTATAATGGAGTACACAGCAAGCAGCAATAACAATGGGAATGTTCGCAAAAAGAAAAGGAGTACTTGTGGCACCTTAGAGACTAACAAATTTATTAGAGCATAAGATTTCGTGAGCTACAGCTCACTTCATCGGATGCATTTGGTGGAAAAAACAGAGGAGAGATTTATATATACACACACAGAGAACATGAAACAATGGGTTTATCATACACACTGTAAGGAGAGTGATCACTTAAGATAAGCCATCACCAGCAGCAGGGAGGGGAGGAAAACCTTTCATGGTGACAAGCAAGGTAGGTTAATTCCAGCAGTTAACAAGAATATCAGAGGAACAGTGGGGGTGGGGTGGGAGGGAGAAATACCATGGGGAAATAGTTTTACTTTGTGTAATGACTCATCCATTCCCAGTCTCTATTCAAGCCTAAGTTAATTGTATCCAGTTTGCAAATTAATTCCAATTCAGCAGTCTCTCGTTGGAGTCTGTTTTTGAAGCTTTTTTGTTGAAGTATAGCCACTCTTAGGTCTGTGATCGAGTGACCAGAGAGATTGAAGTGTTCTCCAACTGGTTTTTGAATGTTATAATTCTTGAGGTCTGATTTGTGTCCATTCATTCTTTTACGTAGAGACTGTCCAGTTTGGCCAATGTACATGGCAGAGGGGCATTGCTGGCACATGATGGCATATATCACATTGGTAGATGCGCAGGTGAACGAGCCTCTGATAGTGTGGCTGATGTGATTAGGCCCTATGATGGTATCCCCTGAACAGATATGTGGACAGAGTTGGCAACGGGCTTTGTTGCAAGGATAGGTTCCTGGGTTAGTGGTTCTGTTGTGTGGTGTGTGGTTGCTGGTGAGTATTTGCTTCAGATTGGGGGGCTGTCTGTAAGCAAGGACTGGTCTGTCTCCCAAGATCTGTGAGAGTGATGGCTCGTCCTTCAGGATAGGTTGTAGATCCTTGATGATGCGTTGGAGAGGTTTTAGTTGGGGGCTGAAGGTGATGGCTAGTGGTGTTCTGTTGTTTTCTTTGTTGGGCCTGTCCTGTAGTAGTTGACTTCTGGGTACTCTTCTGGATCTGTCAATCTGTTTCTTCACTTCAGCAGGTGGGTATTGTAGTTGTAGGAATGCATGATAGAGATCTTGTAGGTGTTTGTCTCTGTCTGAGGGGTTGGAGCAAATGCAGACTAACACGGTTGCTAATCTGAAAAAAATGGGAATGTTGGTTGCGTTGAGGTCTAACCTAGTCAGCAAACAGCACCAATGAGCTTTTAAATGTCCAAAGGCACATTCTATCACCATTCTGCACTTGCTCAGCCTATAGTTGAACTTCTCCTTACTCCTTTCCAGGCTGCCTGTGTATGACTTCATGAGCCATGGGAGCAAGGGGTAGGCTGGGTCCCCAAGGGTAACTATTGGCATTTCAACATCCCCAAAGGTAATTTTCTGGTCTGGGAAGTAAGTTCCTTCTTGCAACTGCTCGAACTGCCCTGAATTCCTAAAGATGCAAGCGTCATGCACCTTTCCCGGCCATCCCACGTTGATGTCGGTGAAACGTCCCTTGTGATCCACCAGTGCTTGCGCACCATTGAGAAGTACTTCTTGCAGTTTATATACTGGTTGGCAAGGTGGTCCAGTGCCAAGATAGGGATATACATTCCGTCTATCGCCCCACCACAGTTAGGGAACCCCATTGCAGCAAAGCCATCCAGTATGACCTGCACATTTACCAGAGTCACTACCCTTGATAGCAGAATGTCAGTGATTGCATTGGCTACTTGGATCACAACAGTCCCCACAGTAGACTTTCCACTCCAAATTGATTCCCGAGTGACCAGTAGCAGTCAGGCATTGCAAGCTTCCACAGGGCTATCACCACTCGCTTCTCAACTGTCAAAGCAGCTCTCATCTTGGTATTCCTGCGCTTCAGGGCAGGGGAAAGCAACTCACAAAGTTCAAGGAAAGTGGCTTTACGCATGCAAAAGTTTTGCAGCCACTGTGAATCATCCCATACTTGCAACACTATGCGGTCCCACCAGTCTGTGCTTGTTTGCTGGGCCCAGAATCGGCCTATCAACCAGCACCACTGCCGCCATGATGTCCCAATTGCCACAGCTCATGCTTTCAGGAACATCTGTGTCCGTGTCCTCATCACAATCGTCCTCGTGCTGTCGTCTCTTAGCCCAGTTCTGCACATACTCCAGGATAATGCGTGAGATGTTTACAATGCTCACAACAGCAGCGGTGAGCTGAGCAGGCTCCATGCTTGCCGTGGTATGGCATCTGCATGGGTAACCCAGGAAAAAAAGGCGTGAAATGATTGTCTGCCATTGCTTTCACAGAGGGAGAGAGGGAGGGAGCGGCAATCGACGACATGTACCCAAAACTATCCTCGGCAATGTTTTTGCCCCTTCAGGCATTGGGAGCTTAACCCAGAATTCCAATGGGCAGCGGAGACTGAAAGAACTGTGGGATAGCTACTCACAGTGCACCACTCCATAAGTCAATGCTAGCCACGATATTGAGGACACACTCCACCAACTTAATGCACTTAGTGGGGACATACACAATCGACTGTATAAAATCAATTTCTAAAAATCGACTTCTATAAAATCGACCTAATTTCATAGTGTAGACATACTCAATGAGATGCATTGCTGTCCAGTTACCAAGTGGTGGCAGATTTGGGGCCCTGGCAGGAGGTGAGTTTCTGTTGGAGAAGAAATGGGTTGCACAGTCATGATGTTTTCATATTTGCTTACCGGATAGATACATGCTCTGTTTACCTGGACCAGAAGTGGTCACAAATGTTGTCAGGTCCCTTTTGCAGAGACCTCAGGCTGTCACCATCTCTTGATCCTGTCTGCTTAAAAACACTGTTCATTCTGTGTGGCTAGTGCCCCTCACTTGGGAAAACCCTAGTCCAAAGCTGTTCTCCCAGGACAGCAGAGGAGCCTGGGCATTAACTTTCATGCAGCTGTTCTGCATCAGAAAGGAGCCACAGAAAGCTCTGAGACATTCACAGACAATCCCCTTAATGACTGTTCAGCAGTAACTACTGTACAAGGTCCCTTTGCTTCTTACCAGAGGGGGTTTCACACTGCATGTGTATATTTCAGTGGCTCATAATATGCATGATTTTGGCACCATTTGCTGTGTGTGTCTGTGTTAGCCCCAAACTCCACAAGGGATGTATATCTTGATCTCACTTTAGGAAATTATATACAGCTTCAACCTCCATTTCCTTTTGCCCTCTTCTCCCATGACAATCTATCAGTCCCTCTTTTCCACACAGTCTGGATGTCTCACACAGAATCTGTGGCCCTTTATCTTACAATTAAACTAATAGTAAAAGGAGAGGGTAAAAAGGGGGAAAATATGAGCACTCAGCACAAAATTGAGATGTTGAGAACAAACTTGACTGAGAAATCAAAGGATATGGAGAAGAAATTATTGAATTGCCTGTACACCAATGCTCGGAGCCTGGGTAACAAATGAGAGGAATTGGAATTGCTAAGTAATGAGCATAAATTCGCTCTAGTTGGTATTAGTGAAATCTGGTGAGATCATTTGCATGACTGGAACGTTAAAATCAATGGTTATAACCTATTTAGGAAGGATCGAGTGGGTAAAAGGGAGGGGCAGTGGCAATCTGTCAAAAATGGCATTACCTGTTTCTGAGTCTCTGATAGTTTTCTTCCAAGTTATCTTGAATACTTATGGATCTGTGTCCTCACAGATAAAGCTCAAGACGGCGCATTAATTGGTATCTGTTACAGACTACCAAATAATGCTAAGGCAATGGTTTTCAACCTGTTATCTGCTGACCCCTGGGGTCATCCCAGACTATGTCTAAGAGGTCCGCAAAAGGTTGTCATTACCATAGAACAGTGGTTTTCAACCTGTGGTTCTATTGGCCCTTGGGAGTCCTCAGACTATGCCTAAGATTTCCAAAGGGGTCTGCACCTCCATCAAAATATTTTAGGAGTCAGCAAATGAAAAAAGTTTGAAAACCACTGTGCTAGGGAACAGTATGACCATCTCCTTGTGCACCTATCTACAGTGTGTAGGGAGAAAAACTGTGTGATCGTGGGAGACTTTGAACTGAGCGACATGTACTGGAGGAGTAAAACCCCCTTGGAATTTCTAACCATTATCAATGACAGCTCCCTAACTCAGAAAGTGTTGCATCCAACATGGGGGAATTCTGCCCATTTGGCAGTGACACCAGGAGCACCTGCTCTCTTGAGCATTTTCAGCCCTGCCCTGCCCTGCCTGGGGTGGGAGCCCAGAGGAATTTTGGGTTAGGGAGGGGGAGGGAGAAGCAGATATCATTCTCACAGGATGGGAGGGGAAAGGAGAGAGCAGAAAGAGCCAGCTCCCTCTTCCCCCATCCCCATGAGCAATGTATCATGTCTGCCTTGGGTCAGTCTGCTTTGTGCTCCCTCGTGCCCTCCACCCCCCCATGAGCAATGCATCAGTCTGCCCTATGCTCCCTCCTGCCCCTTGGAAGCAATGGGTCACTCTGCTCTGTGCCCCCGCCCTCCCCTCCCCCCACCTTCCCTACAACACCAGGCCTGGAGGAAAGGAGAGAACCTGTAGGGACCGGAGCATGGGTGGTCATGTCTAATGGTTAGGGTCAGGCACCTGGAAATGGAGCTGGATCAGAGGCAGATTGCCAAGCCAAAGTTCAGAGCCGAGACAATCAGGCACCAAGCCAGGGTCAGAGATAGAGTCAACATCGGGGGCAGGACATAGGAGCAGGGACCTGGAGTGAGGCAGGAACTGGGAACAAACTAGGGTCTGGGATAAGGAGGACAGAAGCCAGGGACAGGCTGGGAGCCAGGGGTCCAGAGCCAGGCAAGTAGGCAGGGGCCAATGTAGCAGCCTACCAGGGGTTGTTCAGACAACTTCCTGTGCCTCTTTCTGGCTTAAGTAGCGCTTCCCAGACAGGAGCTTCATAGGCAGGGCCCTTTGTGAGCTAGAGCTTTGTTGGCCCTCTCCGTCAGTTGTTCAGGTGAGCTGCTGGGTGGTGACCATGATCTGAGTACTGCCTTGGGCCCCGTCCTCCTGCACATTGCACCGTGAGGTGGTAGTTGGCCAGGTTTCTGAGGCTGGGAAAACCTCAGATACCAGCGGGAGATAGTATGAACCCTAGGAGTTCTAGGGAGGACTTATCAAAGGCACAATTTTCTACCTTCACATAGAGGCCATGTTGGTGCAGCCTCTTCGGGAGGGAATGGACATGCATCCTGTGGTGTTTGGTGTTGGCCAAAAGAAATAAGCATGTCATCCAGGATGTCCCTGAGTACATCATTAATAGACTTCTGGAACGTTGCGGGTGCAGTTCTTAAACTGAAGGGCATCACGGGATAGTCAAAGCGACCATAACTTGTTCAAAAGGCAGGCTGCCATTCGTCCCTAGTTCTAATATGTACCAGGTTGTATGACCTCGGAGGGCTAGCTTTGTGTATAGCATGGCAGTGCTCACATGGTCCATTAGCTCAGGGTTTAGTGGTAATGGATATCGGTTTCTAATGGTGACATGACTTGGGTCCTGATAGTCCACATGTAATCAGAAGCTTCCACCTTTTTTAAACAAAGAGGACTGATGCTCCTACAGGCAAAATGGATTTATGTATAAAGCCCTTGGTTAGGTCCTGCTGAAGGTATGTGCGCAGTGCAGCTAGTTCGGGCTCCGACATGGCGTATATACACCTGGCGAGAATGTCTGCCCCTAGGTGTAGCTTGATTGACCAATCACAGCCTTGTGTGGCAGCAAGGTGTCTACTTTCTGTTTTTTAGAAAACATCTTCGTAGTCGCTGTATTTGGATGGAAGTCAAAGACCAGAGTCAGCAGGCAGCTTTGCAGGGCCAGCTACCCTGGCAAGTGATCTCTGGGGAACTACTGCACACTTCCTGGGGTCAAGCAGTGCTGCTGGCAGAATTCTGATAGAAGTTCAACTCCAGGATCAGAGGGAAATGTGGGGAATGGATGGCTCTCGAATGGCTCTTGGATAGTGAATTTGAGAGGAATGGTTTCTGTGGCTACTGAGCCAGATGATAAGAGGGAACTGTTGATCATCTCTATCAGATCCAGATAGATCTGGCTTGGGCCACAGGGGAATCTGTAATGGCTGGGCTGCCTCTGAATTGATACAGTTGTCTGCTGTGCCCAAGTTGATAAGGGCTTATGGTGGAGGAGGTGGTTGGGGATGACCCAGGATTTGTACTTGTAGATGTGGTGCCACTTGACAGGAGCTGGTGTATGTTCCTGTCAGAAGCTCAGGTCGGTTTCAGGGGGACATTTTTTCAGGACACTGAGGCTAGCCCCTTTCACTGAACCTGGGCTGGCTTGTTTTCTGGATTCCTTCAGACTGGGTTCCTCGTGGGGCAATTGGAGGTAGCATGGCCCTCCTCACCATACAGATAACACAGGTTAAGGTGTCGCTGGCGCATTCTCTTCAGAGGGGAGTTGTTGGTGGGTCAGGTCTATCTGCATTGGTTCAATTAGTGGGGCACAATCCGATACTGGGGCAGGGGGTGCAGTTGTGATGCTCCTCTACTTTCTTCCAGTCACTCTCACAGGCAGTTTTCAGTACAGATACAAGATCTATGACAGCGTCCAGACCTACTGGGGTCTTGACTTGGGCCAGTTCATCCTTAAAATTGTCCCACAAGCCCAGGGCCAAATTAAGACCTTTAGAGGCCCTAAGCACTGAAAAGATTATGGTGCCTCCCCCATGTAATTCAAAATAAAAACAATACTATACCACAAAATAAAATTTTTTTTTTTTGAAATGACACAAAACTTACATGCATGTTGAAATTAAAATAGCTTCTTTCTAGATTTTCTCATTGCAAAATTCTGGATACGTTCATCGAAGCTGACTCGACGAAGCATGTCCGCTTCCATACACAATAGGGAAAGTGATTCAAGTCTGTCCTGACACATTGTTGTTCTCTGAGGGTTTATTATTATTTTCAGCTGAGAAAAAAAGAGTTCTGCAGAGCGGTTAGTAATCATCAATGTTAGAAAAATACATAGTGCGAGCTCTACATTTGGAAATACACATTGTATTCCATCTTTCAATATTGTGTCATGAAGATCAATGTGACTGAATTTCATTTTTCCTGTTTCATTAAACTTTGCGCGCATATAACAGTGGAACTGCCGTACTTCTCCACAGAGATTTATGTTCAAGTCAACAGGGTATGAGTCAACTAGCTTTTGGGAACCTTGTGACTATTGTTCGTCAGATAAGTCCATGTCGTTTAGAAAAGAAAATCTACTTGAGACTTCTTTGTACACTTCACCTCTCCTCTTCATATGAGCTTCAAGTGTATCAATTATAGCGTAGTAAGTAGATATGTGAAATTTGTCGCTAGGATTCAATGCTGTTTCTGTTACACTGCTATCATTTGCTTGTTTTTTCCTGATTCGCTTGCGGGACTGGGCTTCTTTGTAGTTAGTATCAGGCAAGATATCTTTTGATATGTCTTCAAATCTTTGGAAATCATTCCTCAAAGTGTGTAAGTGGTCTGCTAATGATTGACAGAGGTCTGCACATGTTTTCAAATCCAGTTCTTTTTCTTGGAGAGCTTGACTTGTGTGGTAAAAGTGTTGTAAAATTTCATTCCACATGGTCAACATGAATACAACCTCTAGTTCTTGCATCTTGTTTGCAATGTTTTCTGCCTCTCGTATAATTTCTCCCTTTTGTGTTTGGTCTTCAGCTATACTTTCTAATGCATCCACAATCTTTGAGTAGGACTCCAGAATTGCATTTGTTGCCACTGGATGTGCCTCCCAGTGAGTATTAGAAAGAGATTTCAACACACGATCATTGCCCAAATATGTTTTAAGAACTGCCCGTCGGTGTGTTGAGGCAGAGAAAAATGTATAAAGTAACTGGACTGTTGAGAAAAAACTTACTGCCACCAGACAACAGTCAATCATTTCCTCATCAGTGTGGCTTTTCAAATTGAGGAATGTTATAAATTGTTCAACGGGTTTTCCATCTGTGGGAGACACATATCTTAGTACAATACTCAATTGATCAATATGTGAAAGATCAGGTGTAGAGTCGACAGATAAACTGAAGTACCCAGTAGTACTTATTTCATCCACAATAGCTGAATGAACTTTGTACTCATTAGACCAATGAGTTCATCACATATTGTCTTGGATAAGTATGATGGGTTACTTTTGCCAGCATTCCCATATTTTGATATATGGCCTGCTAAAAATGGGTCAAACTGAGCCACAAGCTCCAACAATTCCAAGAAATTTCCATTCTGCAATGATCCAAATGTGTCATTTGATCCCAGACCACGTTCAGCTAATGTTTGAATTACAGGTATAACATGCTGCAAGACATGTTGCCAGTATTCACGCTCCCTTTTAATTTATTCTTCCACTTTTTGTGTCAATCCAAAGCCCTGTCTTCGATTTAAATATGTCAAGATTGAATCTCTGTGAGTAGTGCTATTTTCATGTTGTTCAATTAAAACAGTATTCCGCCAGTCACTATATCCATTTGAAGCAAACCGGGATGTTAAAGGTTTATATGCAAAAAGTTTGCAAACAAAACAGTACACAGACTCTGTTGATGGTGAATACAGTAGCCATTCTCAAGTATATTTCTCACCATTCGCTTTCATGCTGAAAAATATTTTTTGTAGACAATAACTTGTTTGTTTGCCATTGGTAAAAGTCCGAAGTGATTTCTCAAATGATCCAGTGTAGTGTTGACAGTCATTTGGTCCACGATCTATCCAGTAAACTACATCATTGGTACTGAATCAACTCACATACCAGGATCTTTTCTCCTATTATTTACAGCATGAGCAGGTTCAGTTTCTGACACATGCACATCTTCTAGAACAATGTCTGTTTTACCACCAGGAGTAGGATGATCAACTACAGTCTCTGACACATCCACAGGTTCTGGAATGGTGTTTGTTTCACCAATAGAAGAAAGATCAGTCTCTGAAACAGTTATAGGTTTTGGAACGATGTCTGTGCTACTGAGAGAAGATGTTGCTTCTGATGAATTTGCTTTGAAAAATGATGTTAGCTTTGGAAGATTTTGGAAAATTTCACTAGTTTTTTGTTTCTTTTCTTCCACCAGTTTATGTTTCTGTGCTCCACTCAGTTGGTTACGTTTCATCCTGCCCCTTATCTCACTTATCTGAGCTTAAAAAAAATTACACAATGTACACTATTTTTATGTATATATATTGTGACAGGGTTGGGCCGGATGGCTGCAGGAGAGTAATAGAAGGCAGATATACTAGCCCCAGGTTAAGTAGGTCCCTTTTCCCTGGGTAAGGTAACAGGGAAGGTTCCAGAACAATCAGGAACCTTTTGGAGACAATTAAGACAGACAGGCTGATTAGAACACCTGCAGCCAATCAAGAAGCTGCTAGAATCAATTAAAGCAGGCTAATCAGGGCACCTGGGTTTAAAAAGGAGCTCACTTCAGTTTGTGGTGCGCGTGTAAGGAGCTGGGAGCAAGAGGTGCTAGGAGCTGAGAGTGACAATGCATACTGTTGGAGGACTGAGGAGTACAAGCATTATCAGACACCAGGAGGAAGGTCCTATGGTGAGGATAAAGAAAGTGTTGGGAGGAGGCCATGGAGAAGTAGCCCAGGGAGTTGTTGCTGTTGCACAGCTGTTCCAGGAGGCACTCTAGACTGGGCTGGAACCCAGAGTAGAGGGTGGGCCCGGGTTCCCCCCAAACCTCCCAACTCCTGGTCAGACACAGGAGGAGTTGACCTGGACTGTGGATTCACGAAAACGGCCAAACTGAGGGCTGCCGTGAAGCTCCAAGACGAGCAAATCCACCAATAAGCGCAAAACCCACCAAGGTAGAGGAGGAACTTTGTCACAATATATATAATATATATATAAGAAAGAAAAAAAATGAATCAAGTACATACAACTCAGAAGAATATATCAATAATAAAACAAATTTATTGCAATACATGACAGGATCTGATTTCCTCGCATTATTTTGATCTGTTAATAGGACACCCGCCCTGATTTAGGTGGGGATAAGTAATATAAAGAGAACAGAAAAATGGAGGAAGAGTGTGTAGTGGAGTGTAAGGAAGTCTAACAAAGTTCTGATTTTTCCCATAATGACTACTTCAATGCTTTTTTTGAAATATCAAATATCAAATTTTTTTTAAAAAAAATCTTATTTTTTTGGATGCCCCCTGCTTTGCTGGTGCCCTAAGTATTTGCTTAGTCTGCCTATTGGGTAATCCAGCCCTGCGCAAGCCCCATCGCAGTTTGCCTAACTGGGCCACCTCGTTCAATTCTGTGTCTGATATGAGACCGTGAAAGTGAGCTATAGGAAGTGGCAATGCCCGACCCTTGTTGGAGTTGCCGCAGGGCAGCCTCAGTGGAGCGGATGTCGTTGGGGTTGTCAAAGATGGTTAATATCACTCGCTGAAAGGCAGCCCATTTGGACAGAACTGGATTGTTGGCTTCCAGCACAGGAGAGGCCCAGTCCAATCAATGCCTCCCCTGTCAGCAGGCTGACTGCCAGGCCTAGCTTCGTATGGTTGGAAGCCTGTATCTGCAGTTGAAGGCAGAAGAAGAGGTGACACTGATTCATGAAGCCTTGGAATTTGGAGGGGCTCCCATTGAAGCACTCAGGCAGAGGGATAGTAGGTCCCAGCTGAGGTGATAGCACAGCTGGATGGGCCCAGAGCACAGAATTTTCTGTGTGGAGTTGATGGATTTGTTCCTGCAGTGCCTGATTCTCAGTGGCCAGCTGTGTGTTCTGCTCCCGCAATGCTTGATTGTCTGCCTGGAGGCAGATCACCTGCTCATGCAGTGCAGATGCCCCTTCTGGTATGGGGAACTCCTCTGGGTCCGTCCTTGGCTGAGCCCACTCAAAGAAGTTGACAGTGGTCTGAGCAAGCTGTAGGACCAGGGCAGTGTTTTTCCCAGGAATTGAAATTCGGGGGGGTGTTCAAAATTACGGGGGGTGAAGGGGTCAGGGCCGATGAGGGGTGAGACCATGAGGGTGAAGGTGGGCTGTATGGCACCAAATTAAAAGCTGAAAAATGGTTCATGACCATTTTATTAGATTTTAAAATCATCACACAAATTAAAGTTGGCTACTCAAGCCTTCTATGAAGCACTACATCTACATCCTTCTTGGTTTCTGGTTATAATTTTGCACAACTCTGTTAATGAACTTCTTGAATGCAATGCGTTCATCCTTGGTGGCTTCTCGTGTGTCCGGTACTTCCATTCCTTCAATTGATATGCTCATTAATTCATTCACATGATCAGGCAGAAGGTGACTTCTTTCAAAACACAAAATTCTATTGAATTATGAAAAAGAACGCTCAACTGTAGCTGTTGTGACTGGGAGTAGCAAGAGATGGATTCCTACTTCTTTCAACCCAGGAAACATAGCATAAAGATTGGGTCGAACCACTAGTGATGATAAAAAAAGAAGTTGAAGTCCAATCTTCATTCATTCGTCATATGATATTCCACTCTGTGTTCAAATTCTCTATTCTGTCCTAAGCACATGGCAGCCCAATTGCTGGTAGTGCCTCACTCCACTCAACTGTCGGTGTTTTATAAGACAGGGATTTGTAAAAGCTACATAGAGATTGAGTTGAATCTAGAAGTCGCAGTTGTAGATTTTTTAAAATCAAGTCTGTGTACTTCTTCAGTTGTCGTAACAAACACTTATTGTCCTCTTCACTTAAGGATTCAATATAAATGCCTTCATTAGTCAACTTCTGGACTGAAGTCTTTGCTTCTTCCAGTACTTTTTCAATGGATAGCTCTCTGATTGATCCAAATGTAGCTTCTATTGCTGGACAAAGGTCTACTACTGTTGTAGCAGATGCCTGGATGCAGGGCTGGATTACCCAATAGGCAGACTAAGCGTGTGCTTAGGGCACCAGCAAAGCAGGGGGCACCAAAAAAAATGAGATTTTTTTTTAGCAGGCCATATCTCAAAATATGGGAATGCTGGCAAAGGTAACCCATCATACTTATCCAAGACAATATGTGATTAACTCATTGGACTAATGAGTGACAAAGTTCGTTCAGCTATTGTGGATGAAATAAGTACTGCTGGGTACTTCAGTTTATCTGTCGACGCTACACCTGATCTTTCACATATTGATCAGTTGAGAATTGTACTAAGATATGTGTCTCCCACAGATGGAAAACCAGTTGAATGATTTATAACATTCCTCAATTTGAAAAACCACACTGGTGAAGAAATGGCAAATCAGGTACTGCATTATCTGTGCCAAGTTTGCAAAATAGATTTCTCAAAGTGCAGAGGTCAATCTTATGACAACGTTACCAACATGTCAGGGCATTATCAAGGAATGCAGAAGAAGCTTTTAGAACAGAACAAATATGCCATATTCATACCATGTGCTGCACACTGTCTCAGTCTTGTTGGCCGCAGTGCTGTTGATCGTTGTCTGGTGGCAGTAAGTTTTTTCTCAACAGTCCAGTTACTTTATATATTTTTCTCTGCCTCAACACACCAATGGGCAGTTCTTAAAACATATTTGGGCAATGATCGTGTGTTGAAATCTCTTTCTAATACTCACTGGGAGGCACATGCAGTGGCAACAAATGCAATTCTGGAGTCCTACTCAAAGATTGTGAATGCATTAGAAAGTATAGCTGAAGACCAATCACAAAAGGGAGAAACTATACGAGAGGCAGAAAACATTGCAAACAAGATGCAAGAACTAGAGGTTGTATTCATGTTGACCATGTGGAATGAAATTTTACAACACTTTTACCACACAAGTCAAGCTCTCCAAGAAAAAGAACTGGATTTGAAAACATGTGCAGACCCCTGTCAATCATTAGCAGACCACTTACACACTTTGAGGAATGATTTCCAAAGATTTGAAGACATATCAAAAGATATCTTGCCTGATACTAACTACAAAGAAGCCCAGTCCCGCAAGCGAATCAGGAAAAAACAAGCAAATGATAGCAGTGTAACAGAAACAGCACTGAATCCTAGCGACAAATTTCACATATCTACTTACTACGCTATAATTGATACACTTGAAGCTCATATGAAGAGGAGAGGTGAAGTGTACAAAGAAGTCTCAAGTAGATTTTCTTTTCTAAACGACATGGACTTATCTGACGAACAATAGTCACAAGGTTCCCAAAAGCTAGTTGACTCATACCCTGTTGACTTGAACATAAATCTCTGTGGAGAAGTACGGCAGTTCCACTGTTATATGCGCACAAAGTTTAATGAAACAGGAAAAAAGAAATTTAGTCACATTGATCTTAATGACACAATATTGAAAGATGGAATACAATGTGTATTTCTAAATGTAGACTTCGCACTACGTATTTTTCTAACATTGATGATTACTAACTGCTCCGCAGAATGCTCTTTTTCTCAGCTGAAAAGAATAAAAAACCCTCAGAGAACAACAATGTGTCAGGACAGACTTGAATCACTTTCCCTATTGTGTATGGAAGCGGACATGCTTCATCGAGTCAGCTTCGATGAACGTATCCAGAATTTTGCAATCAGAAAATCTAGAAAGAAGCTATTTTAATTTCAGCATACATGTACATTGTGTCATTTCAAAAAATAAAATTTTATTTTACAGTATAGTACTGTTTTTATTTTGAATTACATGGGGGGGGGACCATAATCTTTTCAGTGCTTAGGGCCTCTAAAGGTCTTAATCCGGCCCTGCCTGGATGGCATTGTTTAATGACCCAAGTGGTTTCAATAGTAGACTTACAAGAGAGAGAATGGCAATAGTCTTCTCTGAACATAGAAGCAAAAGTAATCCACCAGCCTCACTACTTAGATCCATCCCATCTTGGTAGATATTTTCCAAATCCAGTAATAATGGCTGGAGTAATTTTAAAACAACAGCCAAGGATCGCTCATGAGAAAGCCAGAGGGTTTTCCCAGGTTGGACTAATTTGAACTTTAGTCCCAGTGTAATCTTTTATATTTTTCAAGATATTCAGTCTTTTTGGACTCTTGCTGAAAAAAGAATATAATGAAGACATTAAATTTATAGCTTTTGAAGAGTCTGCAGCTCATACTAGCGCTAGTTGGAGTAGATGGCCTCTGCAGTGCGTATAGGAGAGATTAGGGTTACATTTTTCACAAAGCTTATGCTCCACCATGTCTTCCAGAGAAGTTTGCAGCTCTATCAAATGCACAAGCAGCTATCTGTTTGGGGTCCCAATGACAAGCATTTAACTCTTTAAAGATGTGGGTTGTCACAGATGCAGCCAATCTGTCTTCTATAACTTGAACATCTAGAAATGCATCTACTGGCATACCACTGACGTCAAGATAACATACACAAGGACTTAATACTTGATGACCATTTGCATTGGTGCATTCATCAGCCATGTATGCAAATTTTTTGAATGTGGTGAGAGAGTTCTTCACTTTTTCAACTGTTGAGTCTTTCACTGTTGCATCACAGGCTTCTAGCCAGTCAGTTGAGTTTCTTGCAGAAAGATAGTGAGATCATTTGCTGGTCTTGTTCGGAAACAGTGTTCAACTTCAGGATGAACAAGTGACAATTCACTTAACATTGGCCTCTAGTTTGTAGTATGTGATATCTCTTGATTAAATAGAAAGTATGATGCCACGGCCATGTTTGTTCGTGTGAACTGTGTTGTGTCTCTGGCGTTCTTAACAGCCTCATTATCGTTCACCGGTGTTGTCCTTGGTCAGTGGAGACTCAGAGTTCAGAGGTGCTTTCACACGAGTTCACCTCCCAGGTGGGGGCAAGAAGATACCTTGCTCGTTTCTCCAGCTGCTCACTGTTCATTCTGGCCACTGTTGTTCGTTGTGTCACCGTTCACTCCATTGCTTTGTTGCCAATGGCCCTGCGCTGTCACCTTCTCCTGTCACTTGCCACTGTGACCTCTGCAGGTTGGTCTCTTGAGGTTCCACCCAGCTCTCAGTGATTTCAGCTGCGCTCTCAGTGGGGAAACCTCACTGTTAGTGCAGACTGGGCAGTCACTTCCACAGAAACACTGTCCCACAGCAGGTCTAAGCACTTAGACCTGATTATCAGTGATTTCAGCTGTAGTGGTCACTTAACACAACAAAAGACAATCTATGGAGCCTAATCAGCTCTGTCTTTAAACAGTGGAGAGGGGCAGGTCAAAAAGTAGTTGTGACTCAGGCAGACCATCAAACAAAACACCTGTCCCCACCTTCTCTCTTGATGCCCTCAATCAGCAAAGGCTAAGTACAGTTCTACTGCCCTTTACTCATACAATAAGAATAACAACATTTCATTATTCCTCCCACCCTCCCCCCGCATTCATAGACTCATAGAATCATAGAATCTCAGGGTTGGAAGGGACCTCAGGAGGTCATCTAGTCCAATCCCCTGCTCAAAGCAGGGTCAATCCCCAACTAAATCATCCCAGCCAGGACTTTGTCAAACCTGATCTTAAAAACCTCTAAGGACGGAGATTCCACCACCTCCCTAGGTAACACATTCCAGTGCTTCACCACCCTCCTAGTGAAAAAGTTTTTCCTAATATCCAACCTAAACCTTCCCCACTGCAACTTGAGACCATTACTCCTTGTTCTGTCATCTGCTGCCACTGAGAACAGTCTAGATCCATACTCTTTGGAACCCCCTTTCAGGTAGTTGAAAGCAGCTATCAAATTCCCTCTCAATCTTCTCTTCCGCAGACTAAACAATCCCAGTTTCCTCAGCCTCTCCTCATAAGTCATGTGTTCCAGTCCCCTAATAATTTTTGTTGCCCTCCACTGGACGCTTTCCAATTTTTCCACATCCTCCTTGTAGTGTGGGGCCCAAAACTGGACACAGTACTCCAGATGAGGCCTCAATAATGGCGAATAAAGGGGAATGATCATGTCCCTCGCTCTGATGGCAATGCTCCGACTTAAACAGCCCAAAATGCTGTTAGCCTTCTTGGCAACAACGGCACACTGTTGACTCATATCCAGCTTCTCGTCCACCATAACCCCTAGGTCCTTTTCTGCAGAGCTGCTGCCTAACCATTCGGTCCCTAGTCTGTAGCAGTGCATGGGATTCTTCCGTCCTAAGTGCAGGATTCTGCACTTGTCCTTGTTGAACCTCATCAGATTTCTTTTGGCCCAGTCCTCTAATTTGTCTAGGGCCCTCTGTATCCTATCCATACCTTCCAGCGTATCTATCACTCCTCCCAGTTTAGTGTCATCTGCAAACTTGCTGAGGGTGCAATCCACGCCATCCTGCAGATCATTCATGAAGATATTGAACAAAACCAGCCCGATGACCGACCCTTGAGGCACTTTGCTTGATATAGGCTGCCAACTAGACATGGAGTCATTGATCGCTACCCGTTGAGCCCGATGATCTAGCCAGCTTTCTATCCACCTTATAGTCCATTTATCCAGCCCATACTTCTTTAACTTGCTGGTAAGAATACTGTGGGAGACCGTGTCAAAAGCTTTGCTGAAGTCAAGGAATAACATGTCCATTGCTTTTCCCTCATCCACAGAGCCAGTTATCTCGTCATAGAAGGCAATTAAATTAGTCAGGCATGACTTGCCCTTGGTGAATCCATGCTGACTGTTCCTGATCACTTTTCTCTCCTCTAAGTGCTTCAGAATTGATTCTTTGAGGACCTCCTCCATGATTTTTCCAGGGACTGAGGTGAGGCTGACTGGCCTGTAGTTCCCCGGATCCTCCTCCTTCCCTTTTTTAAAGATGGGCACTACATTAGCCTTTTTCCAGTCATCCAGGACCTCCCCCGATTGCCATGAGTTTTCAAAGATAATGGCCAATGGCCATTCACAGATTCACTCTGCAATCACATCCGCCAACTCCTTTAGTACTCTCGGATGCAGCGCATCCGGCCCCATGGACTTGTGCTCGTTCAGCTTTTCTAAATAGTTCCGAACCACTTCTTTCTCCACAGAGGGCTGGTCACCTTCTTCCCATGCTGTGCTGCCCAGTGCAGTAGTCTGGGAGCTGACCTTGTCTGTGAAGACAGAGGCAAAAAAAGCATTGAATACATTAGCTTTTTCCACATCCTCTGTCACTAGGTTGTCTCCTTCATTCAGTAAGGGGCGCACACTTTCCTTGACTTTCTTCTTGTTGCTAACATACCTGAAGAAACCCTTCTTGTTACTCTTAACATCTCTTGCTTGCTGCAACTCCAAGTGTGATTTGGCCTTCCTGATTTCATTCCTGTATGCCTGAGCAATATTTTTATATTTCCTCCCCAGGGCCGGTGCAAGGTTGTTTCACGCCCTAGGCGAAATTTTCACCTTGCGCCTGCCCCCCGGGAGCCCTTTGGCAGCTCACCCCCTCCAAGGCCCCCACGCGGCAGCACCCTCCCCCCCGCCCTGAGGTGCCCTGCAGCAGCTCCCCTCGCCCCCCTCCCTCTCTCTCCTTGGTGCCCCCCCGTGGCAGCTCTCCTCAGTGACCCCTCTCCCTCCCTCCCTCCCTCCCTCCCTCAGTGCCCCCCTGCAGCAGCTCCCCTCGGCCTGGGGAGCTGCGTGGGGCAACTCCCCGCCGTACAGCAGCTCCCCGCCCCAGCTCACCTCTGCTCCGCCTCCTCCCCAAGCATGCCACCGCTGCCGCCACCACCGCTTCTTCTGCTTCCCAGGCTTGCGACGTCTATCATCTGTTTGGCGTGCAAGCCTGGGAGGGAAAGAAGCAGAGCGGAGCAGCGTGCTCAAGGGAGGAGACGGAGCAGAGGTGAGCTGGGGTGGGGAGCGGTTCCCCTGCGCGCTGCCCCCCCCATTACTTGCTGCAGGCAGCCCTCCCCGCGCCCAGCTCACCTCCGCTCCACCGCCTCCCCAGAGTGCGCTTTTGGCCTCCCCCAACCACTTGGCGCCCTAGGCGACCATCTAGTTTGCCTAGTGGTTGCACCGGCCCTGCTCCTCCCTGGTCATTTGTCCAGTCTTCCACTTCTTGTAAGCTTCTTTTTTGTGTTTAAGATCAGCAAGGATTCCAGTGATTCGTAACCCAACCCCAACCAAAATCTTCCACTTGGGCAACACAGCTGTGTTTGCTGGATACCTAGGTATATTAGGTGAGAATGTAAATTCAATCTGGTCCTGAAGCCTTTCCCCCAACCCCCCAGCTCATCACTAGCTATCAGGAGACCTCATTTAGACTTTGCTTACAAATCATAATTTGAAATTATAGATTGGTCAACACCACCGAAATCTCAATATCATATGATCATATAATAATCTCAATTGAGATCAGGGCCCTGTTGCACTAGGGGCTGTATGTGGAGCAAAAGACAATCCCTGCCCTGAAGAACTTGCAATGGAAGGAGCAAACTGACAGCTATCTGCTGCACTGCACAGTGTGGTATGCCCACCCCCATGGCAGCCAGCAGCAGCTTCGTCCCCCTGCCCTGCATCGTGTCCTGCTGTAGCCACAGAGCCTCATGCTCCCAGGAACAGGGAGGCTGGCAGAGGAGCTGTGTTGACAGGATCTGTTCAGGAGGGCAGGAATGAAGATGGAGAGTAGCTGCTGCATTAAGGCATTTTTCCGGGCAGGGCCATCCTTAGGATTTATGGGGCCCTATTCAGTATTATTAAACTGGCCCCTATGGCTGATAACAACTATATTTTAGGTAAGGGTGGTCTTTTGAAGGATTTATTTTAAAAACTGTCTGAAGATCCAAGCATTTAAGGCTAAAGATGAATACTCGGATTGTGCATCTAAAAATCTATGCAAGATTTTTTTTAAAAATCTGATTTTTTTTTATAATCTTCAGCAACACACTAATGAAATATTTTTAAAGCAAATTTTAAGCTAAGGCCCTGTAGACTTACATGTTCTGAGTAAAGTAAATATTACAGTAACGGACAACTGTTTTTGTCAGTAAATTCAGAAACTGACAGTATATACCTGGGGTTGGCAAATGCCTGTTAAATGGTTTCATTACCACTTGAATGGCCCTTTAACAGTTTCAATGTTGTGCTAATAGGTCTGATCAATTTGATCATAGGGGACTTCAATATGAGTGATATATGTGGAAGGCTTCATGCTGTCAGGACTAAAACATCCTTGGAATTTCTAAACATAGATGACAATTTCTTAACTGAAGTGTTGCATCCAACATGGGGGATTCTGTATTAGTCTTTGTCTTGACAGACAGAAGAACTGATCACAGAACTAAATATTAATGGATAGCTTAGGCACAAATGATGATGACTTGTCCACATTTATCATGTGCAAGCAGAATAAAGTCCAGATCAGTAATATATACTTGGTACTTTAAAAGGGCCAATTTCACAAAGCTGAAAACAACTGAGCCAAAACAGCCAGGAGGGAGAATTTAATAAACAAATATTCCCAATTATCATTTACATTTTGCCTAAGAACAGTTAATCAATGCCCATGTTAGTTAAACTAAGCTGGTTTAGAGGGAAAGTGAAGGCTCCTTTTTTTTTTTTTTTTTTTTTTTAAGTTCTAGGAACTGTAGAAAATTGATAAGGAAAGAAAAGGGACTCAAAAACTCTGTGGCCAGCAGAGTTAAAGACAATAAGGAGTTTTTAAAATATATTAGAAACAAAAAGAATCCTAACAATAATGTTAGTCCATTATTACATGGAAATGGTATAATTATTGATAATGCAGAAAAAGCAGACGTTCAATACATTTCTGTTCTGTACTTGGGGGGGGGGGGGAACAGGTGATGTAGTCATACCATATGATAATACGCTTTGCATTCCACTAGTATCTTGGGAGAACATTTAAACAGCTGCTACTAGAGATTAGACATTTTAAAATCAGCAGGTCTGGATAACCTGCATCCAAGAGTTTTAAAAGAGGGGGCTGTGGAACTTGCTGAACTAATAATGTTGTTTTCAACAAGTCTTGGAACACTGAGGAAGTTCCAAAAGACTGGAAAAAAGCTAATGTTGTGCCAATATTTTAAAACAGTAAATGAGATGACCTGTTGTTCTGACATCAATCCTGGGCAAGATAATGGAGCAGCTGATACAGGACTCAATAAAATACTAAAAAAGGGCAATATAATTAATGCAAATCAACAGGGATTTATGGAATATATATCCTTGCCAAACTAATTTGATTTTTTTTGAGATCACAGGTTTGGTTGACAAAGCTAATAATGTTGACAACATCATATACTTAGATGGCTGTTAGGCATTTGACTTGGTACCACATGACAATTTTATTTTAAAAACTAGAACTATATAAATAACATGGCATACATTAAAAGGATTAAAAATTGGCTAAATAGTAGGTCTCAAAATGTAATTGTGAAGGGGGAATAATCACTGATCAGGTGTGTTTCTAGTGGAGTTGCTCAGAGATCTGTTCCTGGCCCTATGCTATTTAACATTTTTGTTAATGACCTGGAAGAAAACAAAATCATTACTGATAAATTTTGCAGATGACCCAAAAACTGGGAGTGGTAAATAAAGAAGAGGACAGGTTACTGATTCAGAGTGATCTGGGTGCAAGCAAACAATATGCACTTTTAATACTAGATGTGTACATCTAGGAACAAAGCGTACAGGCCATACTTACAGGATGGGGACCTCTATCCTGGGAAGCAGCAACTCTGAAAAAGATTTGGAGGTTATGGGGAATAATCAACTGAACACGAGCTCCCAGGGTGACGCTCTGACCAAAAGGGCTAATGTGACCCTGGAATGCATAAGAGGGGAATCTTGAGTAGGAGTAGAGAGCTTATTTTAACTCTATATTTGGCACTGGTGTGACCATTTTTGGAGTACTGTGTCCAGTGCAGGTGCTCACAATTTCAGAAGGATGTGGATAAATTGGAGGGGGCTCAGAGAAGAGCCACAAAAATTATTAAAGGTTAGAAAACATGCCTTATAGTGAGCTCCTTGAGTCTATTTAGCTGAACAAAGTGAAGGTTAAGGGGTGACTTGATCAGTCTATAAGTACCTCCGTGGGAACTAAATATTAAATAACGAGCTCTTCAATCTAGCAGAGAAAGGTAGACCACTAGCCAATGGCTGGGTGTTGAAGTTAGACAAATTCAGACTGGGAACAAGGCGTAAATTTTTAACAGTGAAGGTAATTAACCATTGAAACAGCTTAACAAGGATCATGGTGGATTCTCCATCACTGGCCATTTTTAAATGAAGAATGGATGTTTTTCTAACCGATCTTCTCTAGGAATTATTTTGGGGAAGTTCTTTGGCCTGTGTTATAGACGATCACAATGGTTCCTCCTGGCCTTGGAATCTATGAAGCCTCTGTATCGATTCACCCTCCTCCCTTACCCCCCAGGTCTGGGCTGAAAGGTGGAATGTACATTTTGTGGCACATCATCCCACAAGCAATGGATTATGATGGTTTATAACATGACACCTGTCTAAGGCTGTCTTCAGGGACTTAAATACAATACTTTCATAGGCTATCAGAGCTCGTCCCTTAATGTCACAGCTAGGCCCTGCCCTAGGGAGATGGATCAGAACCAGAAAACAATATTTTAACCCTTTTGAACTTTGAGGATCTTGAATCTAACCAAAGCTGGATCTGCAAGTGCAGCTTTAAGACACTCTACAACTAACTTTGTGCTGGAAACCTCTCTCTCTCCAAAATCAAGCTCTTAAGCCTTTTTACTCTGGTTTGTGGTGGTGCTAAGTTTGTCAAAAATACCTTCTGAGGTTTTCTTCCCCCATTAAAACAAAAAATACTGCCACACATTTCTTCCTTGGCAGTTCCATTAGTGAGGAAATACTTTTCAAACTGATCCACAGAAGAATCAAAACTCCAGTAAAATGAAAATCTCGAGCTACACAGATGCACTTACATTATGGGGGGGAGCTGGTAGTAACCCAAGAGAAGGTTAAGAGGTGACCTGAGCTGTCCACACAAGATGTAGGCTCTTTAAACCTAGCAGACAAAGGCATAAGTTCCAATATTTGGAACCTGAATCTAGACAAACTCAAACTACAAAGGTTTCAGAGTAGCAGCTGTTAGTCTATATTCACAAAAAGAAAAGGAGTACTTGTGGCACCTTAGAGACGAACAAATTTATTTGAGCATAAGCTTTCGTGAGCTACAGCTCACTTCATCAGATGCATTCGGTGGAAAATACAGTGGGGAGATTTACACACACACACACACACACACACACAGTGTGTATGATAAAACCCATTGTTTCATGTTCTCTGTGTGTGTATATAAATCTCCCCACTGTATTTTCCACCGAATGCATCTGATGAAGTGAGCTGTAGCTCACGAAAGCTTATGCTCAAATAAATTTGTTAGTCTCTAAGGTGCCACAAGTACTCCTTTTCTTTTTGCAAACAACAACGGTGACAGTTTTTAACAGTGAGGGTAAATAACCCCGGGAACAACTTTCTAAGGGATGGAGTGAGATCTACAAAATCAAGACTAGTGTAGAGAAAGTGAATAGGGAAATGTTATTTACTCCTTCTGATAACACAAAAACCAGGGATCACCCAATGAACTTAATAGGTAGCAGGTTTAAAACAAATAAAGGGAAGTACTTCTTCATACAACATTGCTGGGGATGTCATAAAGGCAAAAGTATAACTGGGTTCAAAAGAGAATCAGGTAAGTTCCTGGAGGATAGGTCCATCAAAGGCTATTAGTAGGGCCCTACCAAATCCATGGTCCATTTTGATCAATTTCACAGTCATAGGATTTAAAAAACCGTAAATTTAATTATTTCAGCTATTTAAATCTGAAATTGCCTGGTGTTGCAATTGTAGGGGTCCTGACCCAAAAAGGAGTTGTGGGGTGGTCACAAGGTTAGTGTAGTGGGTTGCACAGTACTTTCCCTACTTCTGCGCTGCTGCTGGAGAGCGTCGGCTGCTGGCCGGGAGTCCAGATCTGAAGGCAGCACCCTGTCAGCATTAGCACAGAAGTAAGGCTGGTATGATCAATGAGGGGAAAGCAGTGGATGTTATTCCTTGACTTTAGCAAAGATTTTGATACGATCTCCCACAGTATTCTTGCCACCAAGTTAAAGCGGTATGGGCTGGATGAATGGACTATAAGGTGGATAGAAAGCTGGCTAGATCATTGGGCTCAGTGAGTAGTGATCAATGGCTCCATGTCTAGTTGGCAGCTGGTATCAGCGGACTGCCCAAGGGCCTATCCGGGGGCCAGTTTTGTTCAATATCTTCATTAATGATCTGGGGGATGGCGTGGATTGCACCCTCAACAAGTTTGCAGATGATACTAAACTGGGAGGAGAGGTAGATATGCTGGAGGGTAGGGATAGGATCCAGAGGGCCCTAGACAAATTAGAGGATTGGGCCAAAAGAAATCTGATGAGGTTCAACAAGGACAAGTGCAGAGTCCTGCACTTCAGATGGAAGAATCCCATGCACTGCTACAGACTAGGGACCGAATGGCTAGGCAGCAGTTCTGCAGAAAATGACCTGGGGTACAGTGGATGAGAAGCTGGATTTGAGTCAACAGTGTGCCGTTGTTGCCAAGAAGGCTAACGGCATTTTGGGCTGTATAAGTAGGAGCATTGCCAACAGATCAAGGGACATGATCATTCCCCTCTATTCAAAGTAGGTGAGGCCTCAGCTGGAGTACTGTGTCCAGTTGTGTCCACGCTACAAGAAGGATGCAGAAAAATTGGAAAGCATCCAGGGGAGGGCAACAAAAATTATTAGGGGGCTGGAACACGTGACTTCTGAGGAGAGGCTGAGGGAACTGGGATTGTTTAATCTGCAGAAGAGAAGAATGTGGGGGGGGGGGTTGATAGCTGCTTTCAACTACCTGAAAGGGAGTTCTAAAGAGGATGGAGCTAGACTGTTCTCAGTGGCAGCAGATGACAGAACAAGGAGCCATGGTCTCAAGTGCAGTGAGGGAGGTTTAGGTTGGATATTAGGAAAAACTTTTTCACTAGGAGGGTGGTGAAGCACTGGAATGGGTTACCTAGGGAGGTGGTGGAATCTCCTTCCTTAGAAGTTTTTAAGGTCAGGCTTGACAAAGCCCTGGCTGGGATATTTTAGTTGGGGATTGGCCCTGCTTTGAATCATAGAATCATAGAATAGAATCATAGAATATCAGGGTTGGAAGGGACCCCAGAAGGTCATCTAGTCCAACCCCCTGCTCAAAGCAGGACCAAGTCCCAGTTAAATCATCCTAGCCAGGGCTTTGTCAAGCCTGACCTTAAAAACCTCTAAGGAAGGAGATTCTACCACCTCCCTAGGTAACGCATTCCAGTGTTTCACCACCCTCTTAGTGAAAAAGTTTTTCCTAATATCCAATCTAAACCTCCCCCATTGCAACTTGAGACCATTACTCCTCGTTCTGTCATCTGCTACCATTGAGAACAGTCTAGAGCCATCCTCTTTGAAACCCCCTTTCAGGTAGTTGAAAGCAGCTATCAAATCCCCCCTCATTCTTCTCTTCTGCAGACTAAACAATCCCAGCTCCCTCAGCCTCTCCTCATAAGTCATGTGCTCTAGACCCCTAATCATTTTCGTTGCCCTTCGTTGTACTCTTTCCAATTTATCCACATCCTTCCTGTAGTGTGGGGCCCAAAACTGGACACAGTACTCCAGATGAGGCCTCACCAGTGTCGAATAGAGGGGAACGATCACGTCCCTCGATCTGCTCGCTATGCCCCTACTTATACATCCCAAAATGCCATTGGCCTTCTTGGCAACAAGGGCACACTGCTGACTCATATCCAGCTTCTCGTCCACTGTCACCCCTAGGTCCTTTTCCGCAGAACTGCTGCCGAGCCATTCGGTCCCTAGTCTGTAGCGGTGCATTGGATTCTTCCATCCTAAGTGCAGGACCCTGCACTTATCCTTATTGAACCTCATTAGATTTCTTTTGGCCCAATCCTCCAATTTGTCTAGGTCCTTCTGTATCCTATCCCTCCCCTCCAGCGTATCTACCACTCCTCCCAGTTTAGTATCATCCGCAAATTTGCTGAGAGTGCAATCCACACCATCCTCCAGATCATTTATGAAGATATTGAACAAAACGGGCCCCAGGACCGACCCCTGGGGCACTCCACTTGACACCGGCTGCCAACTAGACATGGAGCCATTGATCACTACCCGTTGAGCCCGACAATCTAGCCAGCTTTCTACCCACCTTATAGTGCATTCATCCGGCCCATACTTCCTTAACTTGCTGACAAGAATGCTGTGGGAGACCGTGTCAAAAGCTTTGCTAAAGTCAAGAAACAATACATCCACTGCTTTCCCTTCATCCACAGAACCAGTAATCTCATCATAAAAGGCGATTAGATTAGTCAGGCATGACCTTCCCTTGGTGAATCCATGCTGACTGTTCCTGATCACTTTCCTCTCCTCTAAGTGCTTCAGGATTGATTCTTTGAGGACCTGCTCCATGATTTTTCCAGGGACTGAGGTGAGGCTGACTGGCCTGTAGTTCCCAGGATCCTCCTTCTTCCCTTTTTTAAAGATGGGCACTACATTAGCCTTTTTCCAGTCATCCGGGACTTCCCCCGTTCGCCACGAGTTTTCAAAGATAATGGCCAAGGGCTCTGCAATCACAGCCGCCAATTCCTTCAGCACTCTCGGATGCAATTCGTCCGGCCCCATGGACTTGTGCACGTCCAGCTTTTCTAAATAGTCCCTAACCACCTCTATCTCTACAGAGGGCTGGCCATCTCTTCCCCATTTTGTGATGCCCAGCACAGCAGTCTGGGAGCTGACCTTGTTAGTGAAAACAGAGGCAAAAAAAGCATTGAGTACATTAGCTTTTTCCACATCCTCTGTCACTAGCTTGCCTCCCTCATTCAGTAAGGGGCCCACACTTTCCTTGGCTTTCTTCTTGTTGCCAACATACCTGAAGAAACCCTTCTTGTTACTCTTGACATCTCTTGCTAGCTGCAGCTCCAGGTGCGATTTGGCCCTCCTGATATCTTTCCTACATGCCCGAGCAATATTTTTATACTCTTCCCTGGTCATATGTCCAACCTTCCACTTCTTGTAAGCTTCTTTTTTATGTTTAAGATCCGCTAGGATTTCACCATTAAGCCAAGCTGGTCGCCTGCCATATTTACTATTCTTTCGACTCATCGGGATGGTTTGTCCCTGTAACCTCAACAGGGATTCCTTGAAATACAGCCAGCTCTCCTGGACTCCCTTCCCTTTCATGTTAGTCCCCCAGGGGATCCTGGCCATCTGTTCCCTGAGGGAGTCAAAGTCTGCTTTCCTGAAGTCCAGGGTCCGTATCCTGCTGCTTACCTTTCTTCCCTGCGTCAGGATCCTGAACTCAACCAACTCATGGTCACTGCCTCCCAGATTCCCATCCACTTTTGCTTCCCCCACTAATTCTACCCGGTTTGTGAGCAGCAGGTCAAGAAAAGCGCTCCCCCTAGTTGGCTCCCCTAGCACTTGCACCAGGAAATTGTCCCCTACGCTTTCCAAAAACTTCCTGGATTGTCTATGCACCGCTGTATTGCTCTCCCAGCAGATATCAGGAAAATTAAAGTCACCCATGAGAATCAGGGCATGCGATCTAGTAGCTTCCGTGAGTTGCCGGAAGAAAGCCTCATCCACCTCATCCCCCTGGTCCGGTGGTCTATAGCAGACTCCCACCATGACATCACTCTTGTTGCACACACTTCTAAACTTAATCCAGAGACACTCAGGTTTTCCACAGTTTCGTACCGGAGCTCTGAGCAGTCATACTGCTCCCTTACATACAGTGCTACTCCCCCACCTTTTCTGCCCTGCCTGTCCTTCCTGAACAGTTTATAACCATCCATGACTGTACTCCAGTCATGTGAGTTATCCCACCAAGTCTCTGTTATTCCAATCACGTCATAATTCCTTGACATCACCAGGACCTCCAGTTCTCCCTGCTTGTTTCCAAGGCTTTGTGCATTTGTATATAAGCACTTGAGATAACCTGTTGATTGCCCCTCATTCCCAGTATGAGGCAGGAGCCTTCCCCTCACAGACATTCCTGCCTGTGCTTCCTCCCGGTATCCCGCTTTCCCACTTACCTCAGGGCTTTGGTCTCCTTCCCCCGGTGAACCTAGTTTAAAGCCCTCCTCACTAGGTTAGCCAGCCTGCTGGCAAAGATGTTCTTCCCTCTCTTCGTAAGATGGAGCCCGTCTCTGCCCAGCACTCCTCCTTCATGGAACACCATCCCATGGTCAAAGAATCCAAAGCCTTCTCTCCGACACCACCTGCGTAGCCATTCGTTGACCTCCACGATTCGACGGTCCCTACCCAGGCCTTTTCCTTCCACGGGGAGGATGGACGAGAACACCACTTGCGCCTCCAACTCCTTTATCCTTCTTCCCAGAGCCACGTAGTCCGCAGTGATCCGCTCAAGGTCATTCTTGGCAGTATCATTGGTGCCCACGTGGAGAAGCAGGAAGGGGTAGCGATCCGAGGGCTTGATGAGTCTCGGCAGTCTCTCCGTCACATCACGAATCTTAGCCCCTGGCAAGCAGCAGACTTCTCGGTTTTCCCCGGTCAGGGCGGCAGATAGATGACTCAGTCCCCCGGAGGAGAGAGTCCCCGACCACCACCACCCGCCTTCTCCTCTTGGGAGTGGTGGTCGTGGAACCCCCAACCTCAGGACATCGCATCTCATGCCTCCCAACCAGCGGAGTCTCCTTCTGCTTTCTCCCCCCAGACATATCATCTGGTCCACTCTCCGCAATGGTACCTGTGGAGAGAACATGAAAGCGGTTAGTTACCTGTGTCTGTGTTACTGGAACCCGGACATTCCGCTTACCTCTTCTGGAGGTCACATGTTGCCAAGCTTCTTCACTGGCCTCTTGGCTCCTCTGTGCAACCTGCTCTATATCTTTAGAGCTTTGTGCCCCTAGAAGCCTATCCTGAGTTTGGTCCAGAAAATCCTCAGTCTCTCGTATACAACGCAGGGTCGTTACCTGTTGCTCCAGACCTTCAATCTTCTCTTCCAATATGGAGACCAGCTTGCACTTTGTACAGACAAAGTCGCTTCTGTCCTGTGGAAGAAAGACAAACACGGCACATCCAGTGCAGGTCACAACAGCTGAACCCCCCCCTTCCATATCACCTACCTACTATGAGCTTCCTCAGAGACGTTGGCAAGATGTAAGCCTCACTGGGCTCACTCCAGGCGAACTCCCAGGCAAACTCCTGCTGTGAGCTGCTCTGCTGTCCCCGCTGCTCAGCTGGTTCGCCTTTGAGGTCCCTTCCAACCCTAATATTCTATGCCACCCATACTGCTGCCTGCAGAGCTGGGTCAGCAGCTGCCACACTCCAGCTGCCCAGTTCTGAAGGCAGCAGCGCAGAAGTAAGGGTGGCATGGTGCAGTATTACCACCTTTACTTCTGCGCTGCTGTTGGTGGGGTGCTGCTTTCAGAGCTGGGTGCCCGGTCAACAGCTGCCACTCTACAGCCACCCAGCTCTGAAAGCAGCACAGAAGCAAGGTTGGTAATACTGTGACTCCCCTAAAATAACCATGCCCCCTGTGCAATTCTTTCAGAAATGCTGGTCTCCCTCCCGTGAAATATGTATAGTATAGACTAAAAGCACATGAAAGATCAGATTTCACAGTCCATGATGCATATTTCATGGCCATGAATTTGGTAGGCCCCTAGCTATTAGGCAAGATGGTCAGGGACACAACCCTATGCTCTAGATGTCCCTAAACTTCTGACTGCCACAAACTGGGAGTGGATGGCTGGGGATGGATCATGTGATAATTGCCCTGTTCTGTTCACTCCCTCCGAAGCACCTGGCTTTGGACACTGTCAGACAGGATTCTGGGCCAGATGGACCATTGGGCTGACCTGTTATGGCTATTCTGATAACTCAAAACTACCCTAACTTTAACTCAATATCTGAAAACAAACATTGTAAAGAGCCAAGCCCATGCTGCCACCAAAGGACCAGTTCTACCGGCACTGGGAATGCCTCAGGACAGGGCAGGAAGAGCACATGACCTCAGCAACCTGTACTCATCCCCCTTAAGGGGGCATCCCTGTGGGGCAGGAGCTCCTGCAACTCCTGAGTGGGGATGTGTGTGGACACAGGGACAAGGTACGGAAGGGCTGGGTGCCCTCTTAAGCTTCCTTGACCCAGCACAGAGTCCCAGTGGCCATCTCCCACTGCCACCAACTTGGTTAATCCTGTACCTTAAGAGGTAGCAGGCTGCAGTGCAGTGCTGAAAGCCCAGGGTTCAAATGTTAATGATGATTCAGGGGGAGGGCTGGTTGTACAGAATGGAACTCATTTTTGCCTTTTATCTTGATTTTAAAGAAGGGAAATCACAAAAAGTTATGTTAAGTGTTTAGGTTGCACTGTCAGTCACTCAAAAGTTGGGAAGCGACCTGCATTATGACAGTGTTTAATTACATGAGTGCATGCTAATTTTTCCATAAGACCCCTGCCTCATTCAGTGCATGGGATGGGGGGCATTCTGGGGATGAACCAGGGGGTACTATTGTCTGTAGAACCCCTGCCTCATTTGTTGCAGGCGTTGGAAGGTGTATAGTGAAAAAGGCAGGGAGAGAGTCTCCTGTGTCTCCTCTGGTCTCAGATCTTGTGCCTGGCACCATGATGGTCCACCAGTTATGCATAGGAGGAATTGCAGGAAAAGTCCTACTCCAGCCCTGCAGCTTTGTGAAGGGTGAACGCTCTCGTCCTCTGTGTAGATGACACATAGCCTGGGTGGCACATAGAAGTTGTGCAGAGACTGAGCATGCTCGGTGCAGATGTAAACCTTCAAATAACAATGCTTCTGGCCTCTAACTGTGCATATGTGAGCACATAGAAGTTGTGCAGAGACTGAGCATGCTCGGTGCAGATGTAAACCTTCAAATAACAATGCTTCTGGCCTCTAACTGTGCATATGTGAGCTGTGAATTTCACAGTCTTGGTCAAATTTGGATGGATTTTCACAGGGGAAGGAAAAGGCACAGCTTGATATCAGGACAATACCGCACCCTCAAATTAACTTTCATGTCAATAGTGGATGGATCACTTGATAATTGCTCTGTTCTATTCAGTCTCTGTGAAGCACATGACATTGGCAATTGTCAGAAGCCAGAACACTGGGCTAGATGGACCATTGGTCTGACCCAGTATGGCCATTATGTTCCTATGGCCGTCTTCCAGAGCACGGAGCCTCTAGAGCAGGAGTTATCAACCTTTTTCTTTCTGAGGCCCCCCCAATGCACTATAAAAACTCCCTGGCCTACCTGTGCCACAACAACTGGTTTTCTGCATATAAAAGCCAGGGCTGGTGTTAGGGGATAGCAAGCAGGGAAATTGCCTGGGGCCCCATGCCACAAGGGCCCCCATGAAGCTACATTGCTCAGGCTTTGGCCCCAGGTGACAGGGCTCAGGGCCTGGGGCTTCAGCCCCATGCTGAGGGCTTTGGCTTTCTGCCCTAGGCCCGCAGTGAGTCTAACGCTGACCATGCTTGGAGGACCCCCTTAAACTTGTTCATAGCCCCCCAGACCTCTGGTTGAGAACCACTGCTCTAGAGCTTTACAGTTGAATGGCTATAAAATTTAGCACAGGGTAAACAAATGTTTTCCTTAACCTTTTTCTCAGAAATGACTGAACCATTTAATTTGAAACCTTCCAGAAATGTTAAGCCTGAGACAGAAACCCGCTCTATACAACTTCAACCCAACTGGTTA
The DNA here is from genome assembly GCF_009764565.3 of Dermochelys coriacea. NCBI lineage: Eukaryota > Metazoa > Chordata > Testudines > Dermochelyidae > Dermochelys > Dermochelys coriacea. The sequence goes on from NC_050075.1 coordinate 43,913,047, forward strand.
AAGCTTGGCAAAGTTTATATGCAACTGAAAACAGGGTCTTATAAGTGTCAGACAATCTTAACTTTAGATAATGCTTCCAAGTGCTGTCTATAATTTCTCCAAATTCTTCAGTGTGCTCTCCCCACTTTTCCTCCTTCCATATAGGTCTTTTCTTATCTTCTGCCCCCCCCCCCCCCCCCCCGAATTCATTCATATGGTCAGTCACCCATTGCTTCCATCCCCTCAGAATGTTCAAGACCCTTCTGACCTCACCTCCAGTAACTCCAGACCCCCCACAAACACACATCTCTATCCACCCAGGCTTCTCTTCAGAGCTAAACTTTCCATAGCTCAGACCCACTGGCTCTGCTCTGAACCCTTTCCCAACCTACACCACCTGGCTTGGAAGAACTCCACCTCCCTGCAACCCACACAATCCTCTGTGCTCAAACTCTTCCCTCTCCTACCTGACACCCACTAGCAGGCCTGCCTAGGGAATCTGTATGACCTGATTGCATTAAAAATAAAAAACTCCCCTTAAGGCCTTTTTGAGAAGCCTCACATGAATACAGCAGACAGCCGAGCCAAGGAGAGGAATACCATGCATGTACACAAGGCTACTGTTTCTTTGGGCCTAGGAGGACTTAGAGGGGTCCAGGGCTATTGCTGAAGGAAAGGGTTTAGTTCTCTGCCTTGCATAGATGGAGAGTAAAAATTAGTAACTACTTCTTGCGGCTGCAGCCACCCTCTGAAGAGGCTGCAGGCTGAGTGGGGGTAGATGGGAAAGCGTGGAGTCACTCCCAGCTGGAATCTGTCATGAAGCACATGCCACAATTTGTCAGCTGTCTCCAGGCCCTGGAAGGTGGTGTGTGGGGCAGGGAGAGAGGGGAGAATATGTCATTGATTTATCACTTCACTACTTATATTCAGAGTTACAGAAATCTGCTTGTAGCTTGTTTCCTTTAAAGGCATCTGTGTCCGAGTTGTTATCAAGGTAGGCAGGGACAGCAAGCCCATCACCCTCTGGACAGAGGTGGGTAATGTGGCAACAGCTTGTGGCAGGTGGAGAAATGGAGGGGGAAATGGCCAATAGGATGGAATAAATAAATCTGAGTTAGAGGCCTATGACAAATGCCTCCTAAATTGTTTGAATAAATTTCCTGGGTCTGGCAAACCAAGAAATTGTGCTCCGGTCCAATTACTGGCAACCATGGAGGGCTGGATTAGCTTCTGAACGCACAGCTCTGAGGCCTTCTGCTTCTAATTTACTTGCTATCCAAGCACAGAGGAGCTGCAGCTAAACCCAGAGGCAGTTTGGTACAACAGACTGGCAGAGGTGCCACAGAGCGCATCGAGGTATGAGCTTGCACTCCTCTGATCTCTAACCTGCTTGGTGAGGGGGACAATACCCACCAACCCACTGGGCTCCCTACAGCACGTCCATATTGGGATGGGGAGCGGGGAAATGTGCTCTCGGCTGGGCCCAGCGCTGCTCCTGGCTGTGCGGAATGTACTTGATAAGAGCGCACTTACAGCCGGATGCCTGTGCTCATGTTATCGCTGCCTCGTGAGTGAGATTTACAGCTCCAGTCGCCACTGTAATCTCCCCTTCAGCTCTGAGGTCACAGGGATGATGATGAAAGAGGAGAACCAGGATCAGCGACAAGGAAGGAAGAAAAGGCCTGAGGTAACAGATCTGCCAGGAGTCTAGAACATCGAGGATTTACTCTGCAAACAGAGCTGTGCCCTGTGCCTGGGAAGGTAGGGTGGAGCTATTGATCCCTGGGCAAGTGCCATATGTTAAATAGTGGGGCTGCTCCCAGGTGTCCTGGCCATCTATTGAAGCTGAGTTCCAGAAAGCCACATGAAAGCTGTGGGAGCAGGAGCTGAAGTTAGTGCACAGCTCAAGCATCAGTGATATTCAGATTTGGCCACATACTGGGGATCGGATACATGAGCAGCAGGGTGGGGGAGTGCAGGTCTTGGACCATCACTGGGTCTTGCAAGAACATCCTAGTATCTGGAGTTCAAGGGTTAGACTGAGGAAGGTGGCCGAGGAGAGCCCCATTGGAATGACAGCTGATACACAGACTGCCTGTGGGGAGCGTGGGCATGGTAAGGAGAAGGCTCCGATGATCAGCACCTCCTTCCTGTTTTCTAAACAGGACAAGGGCCTTGTCTCGCTTTGTCTAAGGATGCAAACAGACCCAGGCTGGAGCCTGGCCCTATATGGGTGGGGGACAGAGTCACAGTGTTGCCACTCCTGTGTTTAATGGGAGTCTTGTGATTTGGAGGCATTGTTAAACTTCTTAGGTGTTTCCCATTTCTTCCCTGGTCTGCGGAAGTTTTGCCATTGGCCACAATGGCCACCACCTCCCTTTGCTGGCAGTAGGCCTGGAGGCACAGGCTGCCCTCAGCAAGATAGCTGCCATGGTCCTTGGTAGATGAAATTGAGGTTGCACTACCAAAGGTGGATGCTATTACCCATTGGTCCCAGTGGGGCTGAGGCCAGCTGCTCTGAGGGAAGATGCCAGCCCTTTACTCATTAGGTGGGGCCAGGCAGGGCACAAGGGAAGGTAGAGGTGCTAGAATGGGATGGTGGGGGCAGCAGAAGAGAGGAAGGGCTGGGGCACAGGATGGGCAACTGAGGAGTTAGGGGAAGGGAGGGTAGACAGACTGATGGGAGGGTGTGGCAGGGAGAACATGATGGACAAGGAGACTGAGGGGAAATATGCGAGGTAAGTGAAGGTAGGGGGCTGGTGGTGGATGGGGAGTATGGAAGGAGGCTGTGTGAGGCAGCTGCCTGTCCTGCCTTCGTGGGGAGGGCAATAAATAGGAGGATAACTCCCCTGACCCTAGTGCAGGCCCCTCTGAGCAGTGACCAAGGAACGCACTGGTGCACGTATTGAAAGCTGAATTTTGACCCCGATCCCACACAAGCTGAGGAGTGGCTGCCCTGAAGGTAAATACAGGAGAAAAATATGTGACTGCCTTAAGAGTTCTCAGTCAAGAGCAAATGCATCTTCTCTTCTGGCGCTCAGCAAGTTTGGCAACTGCAGTACCGGCATTGCACAGTCTGGGCTTGTTTAGCTCAGACGTGCAGCCAGAGCATGGCAGCAGCAGCAGCTCCTTTAGGGCAGTGGCAATCATTTTCTAGGTTTGTGAGAGCCTAGTTCACTGGGGCCCTGGTCTGCCTGGGTTCCAGGCACCACTGCGGTATAAATATTTAATAATCATGGCAGGTCTCCGAGTATAGCACATTAGCATAATTTTGGACTATGTGCTCCAGTGCTGCTCAATCCCACATGCAAGCAGAGCAGCAAAGGTGCAACTGGCACGAACTCGGACATGTTCCTCTGCCCACATAAGACAATGAGCTGGTGTGGATTCCATTGTGGGCTCCATGTATGGTGGCTGCTGTCCAGACAGCACCTCCTGGAGGTGGGTGAATGTAAGTGGCTCCTCTCATGCCTGGAGCATGGTGTGTTCATGTTGACAAAACAGGCTCTGGCTTGGAAAAGTTCTGGTAGGTGCCCTGTAGGAGGAGGATCTCTTAGCCTCAGCTAGGAGAGAGGAATAGGACTTGGTTGGAGTTAAAGTATTACTACAAGACAGTAATGGAAAACACTGTTACTTACCTCTCATAACTGTTGTTCTTTGAGATGTGTTGTATACGTCCATTCCAATTAGGTGTGCGCACACCGCGTGCACGAACATCGCAAACTTTTCCCCTTGGGGGCTCCCCTGCCATCCCAACGGGAGCTGCTTAGAGTGGCACCCTTATGGCGGTGTCTATAGTACTCTGCCAGCCCGACCCGCCTTTGGTTCCTTCTTGCCCTTGACTCTGACAGAGGGGAAGGGGGGTGGGTATTGTAATGGACGTAAACAACACATCTCGAAGAACAACAGTTATGAGAGGTAAGTAACAGTCTTTTCTTCTTCGAGTGATTGTTCATGTCCATTCCAATTAGGTGACTTCCAAGCTTAACATTGGAGGAGGGTAGGAGTCATGGAATGATTGATTGAAGAACAGCTCTGCCGACCGCCACATCATCTCCGGCCTGTTGGTTGACGGCATAGTGAGCTGTAAATGTGTGCACTGAAGACCAGGTGGCTGCCTTGCAGATCTCCTGGATGGGGGGCCTCAATCAGAAAGGCCGTCGAAGATGCCTGCGCTCTGGTCGAATGGGCCATAATCGCGGGGGCTGGGACCTTGGCCAGCTCGTAGCATGTGCGAATGCAGTCTGTGATCCAGGACAATATGCTTTGCGCAGAGACCGGAAGGCCCTTCATTGTATCAGCTATGGCAACGAACAATTGGGTTGATTTGTGGAAAGGTTTTGTGCGCTCTATGTAGAACACTAAGGCCCTTTGAACATCCAGCATATGTAGGCTGCGCTGTTGCGGGCTCGTGGGGGGTTTTGGAAAGAACACCAGCAAGCAAATGTCTTGTCCTATGTGGAATTGGGAGACCACCTTGGGGAGGAATTTGGGGTGTGGTCTACGCTGCACCTTGTCCTTATGAAACACCTGTCACAGTCACCGGCGATGTTCTGGAACTACTCCATAGAAAGCCAGTCAGAACTCTGGGGGAGCCTTCTCTCTCTAAGCAGTCTGTCTCCAGGGTAAGAAGCTTCCACAGCTTCGATCTTCCCAGGGCTGACCTCTGAGCATTCAGCATCCCCTTCTCACACCGTGCGCTTCCCATAGCGAGTCCGCACAGGCGGGGCTCCTGGGGAAGCCAATGGGCCCACACCCCAATTCCGCAGTCAGATGTGACTCTCAGCCAGACAGTAAAACAGAAGGTTTATTAGATGACAGGAACATGGTCTAAAACATCACTTGTAGGTACAGAGAACAGGACCCCTCAGTCAGGTCTGTCTTGTGGGGTAGGGAAGCCAGAGCCCCATCTTGGCCTCCTTCCATTTCCTCAGCCAGCTCCAAAAAAGCTCTCCAGCCTCTCCTCTCACCTTTCTCTCTTTCCTGGGCCAGGAGGCCACCTGATCTTTGTTCTCCAACACCTTCAGTTGGCACCTTTGCAGAGGAGGGGACCAGACCATCAGTTGCCAGGAGACAGGGTATCGGCCATTCTCTGTGCAGACAGCATCACACTGGCCCTCTGAGGCTCTGCAACAATCACCAGGTTATCCCACCACCTAGATACTTAAGAACTGCATAGGGGAAACTGAGGCACTCATGCAGTATTCAGAGAAAACATTAAGAACGTACCCACTTCGTCATAACACTATGTAAGGGGGTTCGGAGGCGAGAGCTCTCAGTTTGGACGCCCTCCTTGCCAATTGTAATGGCCACCAGGAATGCCTTCCAAGAAAGGTAGAGGAGGGAAGCAGGGGCTCAAACGGAGGGTTTATGAGTTTGGAGAGGACCAGGTTCAGGTTCCAGTTCCAGATTGGGACTGGCGGGTGAAAATATGGGAACACACTCTCCAGCCCTTTGTGGAATCACCCCACCATGGGATTTGAAAACACCTAGGGCCCAGACTCCCCTGGATGGAAAGCTGAAATGGTTGCCATCTGAACCTTGATGGATGGATGAAAGGGACAGACCCTGTTGCTTAAGGTGTAGGAGGTAGTCCAAAATAACCAGGATAGGAACCTGGAGCAGGTGAAGGTGCTTGGGTTCCCACCAGCAGGAAAACCTTTTCCACTTTATTAGGTAAGTAGCCCTAGTGGAAGGTTTCCTACTACCGAGGAGAATCTGTCTCGCTGATTGAGAGCACTGGCTCTCCATGGGATTTAGCCACAGAGTTTCCAAGCCATGAGATGTAGAGACTGCAGGTTCAGGTGAAGAAGACGCCCATGTCCTGCGTGATCAGATCTGGGTGGAGGGGCAGAGCTATCAGGGCGTCTTCGGACAGCTCTACGCGGGTCACGTACCAATGCTGCCATGGCCAGGACTGGACAATCATGATTACTGTTGCTCTGTCCTGCGAATTTTGAGAAGGACCAGCAGGATAGGAGGGAAGGCATACTTCATGTCCCTAATCCCGTGGGGCAAGGGGCTGTCGGCAATCGAGCCCAGACTGTGGTTTTGGAATGAGCAGAACTGAGGGCAGTGTGTGTTGCTCTTGGTGGCAAAGAGGTCTACTTGGGAATAACCCCATCTTTGGGAGACTGACTGTATGATGTCCAATCTGATTGACCACTCATGCACGTGGTATGACCAGCTGAGGCGATCCGCCAGCTTGTTCTGTACCCCTGGAAGGTAGAAAGCTTCCAGCTGAATAGATCAGGCTATACAGAAGTCCCAGAGGAGAAGAGCCTTGCAGCAGAGGGGTGAGGAGTGGGCTCTGCCCTGTTAATGTAGAACATGGCAGCGGTGTTATCTGCCAGGACTGTCATACTGTAACCTTGCAAAGTGGCATGAAAGGTTTAGCAAGCCATACAAACTGCCCTGAGCTCCTTCAGGTTGCTATGGAGAGGTATCTTGTCCCTTGACCACAGGCCTGGTGTCCTCAGATACCATAAACGTGTGCCCCAGCTCAGATCTGATGCATCTGTTACTAACATCAGAGAAGGTTGGGGCTTGGCGAAGGGGACCCCTGCACAGACCACTGGTCGGTCCAGGCACCAATGGAGGGATTCTTGTTTCTGCCTTGGGATCGTCACCAGAAGGTCCAAGGGGTCTTGGGATGGACGGTAAGACAGTGCGAGCCACGCTTGTATGGGCCTAAGTCTGTCATGCATGCCTGACTACATATGTGCATGCTGCCATATGCCCTATTAGGTGCAGGCAACACCTGCCTGTTGTGGTGGGATATTGAAGTATTGTTTTGACAATCTGCTCTATGGCTTGGAACCTGGGCTCGCTTTTGCCTGTACTGAGTCTAGCACTGCCCTTATGAACTCTATCCTTTGGGTAGGTCTGAGTGATGATTTGGGTACATTAAGGAGGAGCCCTAGTCTGTGAAAGATGTTGTCAAGGTTCCTTCCCCACTCTGAACTCTAGGGTACAGATGTGGGGACCTGCATGAAAACCCCCTAAGCTTATTTTTACCAGCTTAGGTTAAAACTTCCCTAAGGTACAAACTATTTTACCTTTTGCCCTTGGACTTTATTGCTGCCACCAGCAAGCGTCTAACAAATATATAACAGGGAAAGAACCTGCTTGGAAACGTCTTTCCCCCCAAAATCCTTCCCAAACCCTACACCCCCTTTCCTGGGGAAGGCTTGATAAAAATTGTCACCAATTTGCATAGGTGAACACAGACCCAAACCCTTGGATCTTAAGAACAATGAAAAAGCAATCAGGTTCTTAAAAGAAGAATTTTAATTGAAGAAAAAAAAGTAAAAGAATCACCTCTGTAAAATCAGGATGGTAAATACTTTACAGGGTAATCAGATTCAAAACATAGAGAATCCCTCTAGGCAAAATCTTAAGTTACAAAAAGACAAAAACAGGAATATACATTCCATTCAGCACAGCTTATTTTATCAGCCTTTTAAACAAAACAGAATCTAACGCATATCTAGCTAGATTACTTACTAAATTCTAAGACTCCATTCCTTTTCTGTTCCCGGCAAAAGCATCACACAGACAGAGCGAGTCTTTATTTCTCCCCCCTCCAGCTTTAAAAGTATCTTGTCTCCTCATTGGTCATTTGGTCAGGTGCCAGCGAGGTTATCCTAGCTTCTTAACCCTTTACAGGTGAAAGGATTTTTCCTCTAGCCAGGAGGGATTTTAAAGGTGTTTACCCTTCCCTTTATATTTATGACAGGTGTCCATGACCATTATCACATGGGACTGGACCTTATCCTTGGAATGACCTGTCAGTAGCCAGTCGTTGAGGTACAGCTACACTTGAACCTGCCTTTTCCATAGGAAGGTCGCCATCACTGCCATGTATTTCGTGAGCACTCTGGGGGCTGTGGACAGGCCGAACAGGAGAACTGTGAACTAATAGTGATGTTGGTTTATGACAAAGCAGAGAAAGCGGTAGTATGCCGGATGGATGGTGAATGTGGAAATAGGCATCCTTCATGTCGATGGCAGCATACCAATCCCCCGGATCCAGTGATGGAAGGATAGTGGTTAGGGAGACCATGTGGAACCGGAGTTTGACCATAAATTTGTTGAGTCCACGAAGGTCTAAAATGGGTTGGAGACCCCCCCTTTACCTTGGGGATTTGAAAGTAACGGGAGTAAAACCCCTTTCCCCTTAGCTCCTGCAGAATCTCCTCCACCACCCCATCTCAAGGAGCGAACGGGCCTCCTGCAGAAGGAATTGCTCGTGAGAGGGGTCAATGAAGGTGAGTGGGAGGGAGGGAAAGAGGAGAACTGGAGGGAGTATCCCACCTGTACCGTGCGTAGGACCCAACAGTCCAATGTTATACAGGACCACGCACGGTAGAAGTGGGATAGCTGGTTTAAAAACAGAGGACCGTGTTAGTACACTGTCCTCGAGCTTGCCTTCAAAACCCTTGCTTGTTTCCAGGCTGGGGTTTATTCTGGCCTTGGTTAGCCCATTATTCTGCTGCTACGCCTGTTGTTTCTGCCCCACCTGCGAGACGGCTCCTGTCTGGGGCGGAATTGATACTGCCTCTGCTGCAGAGACCTGAAGGGCTTTCTCTGGGTTGTCGGCATATGCATCCCTAGTGACTTCAGAGTAGACCTAGAGTCCTTAAGGCCGTGCAGCCTGGAGTCTGTTTGCTTCGAGAAAAGGCCCATGCCCTCAAAGGGGAGGTCTTGGAGGGTGTTCTGGACCTCCGGAGGGAGGCCTGATGCCTGGAGATACGCTGAGCATCACATGACTACCCCCGAGAAAATGGTTCTGGCCGCAGAGACAGATGAATCGAGGGAGGCTTGTAGCGAAGTCTTAGCCACCGCCTTTCCTTCCTTGATTAATGCAGCAAACTCTGATCAAGAGTCCTGGGGCAGGCAATCCTTAAACTTGGACACGGCCATCCAACAGTTGAAGTTATGTCTATTAAGGATCGCCTGTTGGTTGGCTATTCATAGTTGGAGGCACCTGGATGAGTAGACCTTTCTATCGAAGAGGTCCAGAAGCTTGGCCTTTGGGGCCCAAGGCTTGTTGGCCCTGCCATTCTGTGTCGTTGACTGCTGAAATGACTCGGAAGCAGGGAGTCGGATGGCAGAACAGGAACTTGTAGCCCTTGGATGGGGCGAAGTATATCCTTTCTACTCCCCTGGCCATCAGCATGATGGAGGCCGGGGTTTGCCATATAGAGTTGTAATTTGTCAGTATGGTCTTTATGAGAGGGAACACTACTCTGGAGAGACTCTCAGGAACCAGGATGTCCACCATTGGATCCTCCTGCTCAACCATTTCTTCCACCTGGAGGCCCATATTGAGGGCAATCCTGCAGAGCAGCTCCTGGTGAGCCCTGTGGTCAATTGGTAGCGATCCCAAGACTGATGTACCCACCACTGCCTTGTCTGGGGAAGAGGAGGATGTGAGTTGCTGCTGGTTGCCCTTGTCTAGACCCTCCTGTGGGTCCCCATAGGCCTGGGTCACCTCGGAGCCCAATGGGGCTGACACCTCTCGAGGTGTTGTAGTGCTTGGTACCGCCGCGAGTACTGGGTCATAGATTCATAGATACTAAGGTCAGAAGGGACCATTCTGATCATCTAGTCCAACCTCCTGCACAACGCAGGCCACAGAATCTCACCCACCCACTCCTATGAAAAATCTCACCTATGTCTGAGCTATTGAAGTCCTCAAATCGTGGTTTAAAGATTTCAAGGAGGAGAGAATCCTCCCTCAAGTGACCCGTGTCCCATGCTACAGAGGAAGGTGAAAAACCTCCAGGGCTTCTTCCAATCTGCGCTGGAGGAAAATTCCTTCCCGACCCCAAATATGGCGATCAGCTATACCCTGAGCATATGGGCAAGATTCACCAGCCAGAAACTTCAGAAAATTCTTTCCTGGGTAAGTCAGATCCCATCCATCTAATATCCCATCTCAGGGGATTAGACCTCTTTACCCTGAATATTTAAAGATCAATTAATTACCAAAATCACATTATCCCATCATACCATCTCCTCCATAAACTTATTGAGTAGAATCTTAAAGCCAGATAGATCTTTTGCCCCCACTGCTTCCCTTGGAAGGCTATTCCAAAACTTCACTCCTCTGACGGTTAGAAACCTTCGTCTAATTTCAAGTCTAAACTTCCTGGTGGCCAGTTTATACACATTTGTTCTTGTGTCCACATTGGTGCTGAGCTTAAATAATTCCTCTCCCTCTCCTGTATTTATCCCTCTGATATATTTATAGAGAGCAATCATATCTCTCCTCAACCTTCTTTTAGTTAGGCTAAACAAGCCAAGCTCCTTATGTCTCCTTTCATAAGGCAAGTTTTCCATTCCTCGGATCATCCTAGTAGCCTTCTCTGTACCTGTTCCAGTTTGAATTCATCCTTTTTAAACATGGGAGACCAGAACTGCACACAGTATTCTAGGTGCGGTCTCACTAGTGCCTTGTATAACGGTACTAAAACCTCCTTATCCCTACTGGAAATACCTCTCCTGATGCATCTCAAAACCGCATTAGCTTTTTTCACAGCCATATCACATTGGCGGCTCATAGTCATCCTATGATCAATTAATACTCCAAGGACCTTCTCCTCTTCCGTTACTTCTAATTGATGCGTCCCCAACTTATAGCTAAAATTCTTGTTATTAATCCCTAAATGCATAACCTTACACTTCTCACTATTAAATTTCATCCTATTACTATTACTCCAGTTTACAAGGTCATCCAGATCCTCCCATATAATATACCAGTCCTTCTCTGAATTGGCAATACCTCCCAGCTTTGTATCATCTGCAGACTTTATTAGCACACTCCCACTTTTTGTGCCGAGGTCAGTAATAAAAAGATTAAATAAGATTGGTCCCAAAACTGATCCCTGAGGAACTCCACTGGTAACCTCCCTCTAGCCTGACAATTCGCCTTTCAGTAGGACCTGTTGTAGTCTCCCCTTTAACCAATTCCTTATCCACCTTTTGTTGTTCATATTAATCCCCATCTTTTCCAATTTAACTAATTCCCCATGTGGTACGGTCTGCCAGTGCCGGTGGCTCTTGGGTATCCGAGGGTGGCCTGGAGAGACTGGCCTCCCTTGCCATTGATGTGTGCCTGTGTGGAGACCTGGAATGGCGTTGCATGGAATGTCCAGACCTGGAGGCTCTGGAGATGGTGACCTGTTGCTGATGGTAGGCCCACAGGGTCCAGAAGGGCCACTGACCCGGAGGAGGCCACTGTGGCTGCCATGCTGAGTGGGACTCTCTGCTGGCCACAGTTCGATGCCCGCTATATCTGGAGTGGCCAGAGTCGGCCTTAGAGCCAGAGGATGCAGACAGAGAGGACCAGGGTGGTGCCAAACGCTGAGCAGCTGTAGAGTGCTATGAGGTGCGGGACGGGGAGCGGTGTCTGGCTGACTGGGACCGCGAATGATACCGGGAGTCTCGGGACCGGGACCGGTGCCTCTCACTCGGTGCGGGTAAGGTTGCTGGTGCTGTGCTCCGGCGCCGGGCAACCAATAGCATCGTGGACCGGCATGTAGTTGACGCGGGTACAGCTGGTAGGTTCGCCTCCGGTGCCGTAACCTTGCGCTGGGTCGCAGGTGCTGGAGAGCCGTGGGACACCAAGCTCGAATGGGAATGGTGCCGTGAGTGGTGCAGAGATGGTGACCTCAAGCAGCACACTATTGCCAGCTTCCCTCTGGATGGCACCCTCTTAGGCGGTGCTGGAGGCTTCTCCCTGCACGGGAGGGGATTTGGCAGCGACAGCTCAATAAGGTCTTTTGCTACCTCGAAAGTGTTGAGTGTGGAGGGGTGTTCCAGGACCTCTCCAGATATTAATCGGCACTGAACTCGCTGAGTACCGGACTCAACGGGACCTGTGGTGTCGGAGTCGAAGGTGTCAGTTCTTGGCTCGGGCCCACAACCTGTCTTTGTGTGCCGGGAGCCTCTCTGAGCATCTTGGCAGCTCTTTGGGGAGAGTGCTCTTTCCTCTTTCTTGTGATGCTTAGTCAGTGCCAGAGAGATCGACTGGTGCAGAGGTTAGTCATCCCACCTCGGTGCCAGCGATTTATGGTGCCTGGGCGGTGCCGGATCATGCACCAATGCTGGGGCCCTTCGCACTGAGGAAGCCGGGCCCAGTGCTGGTCGGTCTGGGGCCGCTGGTTGTAATGCAGCCTCCATGAGCAACTGCTTAAGGTGAAAGTCTCTTTCTTTCTTAGTGCGCGGTTTGAAGGCCTTAAAATTTTGCAGTGCTCTGCCTGATGAGCCTCTCCCAGACACCAGAGACAGGAGTTGCGGGGGTTGCTGTTAGGCATAGACTTGTGGTACGTGGTGCAAGATTTGAAACCCTGGGCTTGCGGCATGCCCCACAGCCCAGGGCTGGTGCTGGAACTAGTTTCCAGACACCTGAATACAATGGTATTTAACTAACTGATAACTACCGAAGAACAATTCTAACTAGAAGACAAAAGCTAAGGGATCACTCGCAAGTGAGAGAGAGAATGTTCCAACGCTGCCAAAGACAGTAAGAAGGAACTGAAGGGGGGTTGAGCCGGCAGGGTACTATATACCATAAGGGCGCCACTCTAGGGGGCTCCCCTGCCATCCTGACTGGAGCTGCTAAGGGAAAAAGTTTCTGACTTCTGTGCATGCAGCGCGCACACACCTAATTGGAATGGATGTGAACAATCATTCGAAGAAGAACGGACAGTTCCTCTGAACGGTTAAATCCCATCCCTGCAGCTAGCCTATGCTAGAAAGCACTGCTGGTGTCTTTGGTCCCAATGCTTACGGTCATGTGTTTTGAAGGAGACATGCAGCTGGCTTTGGTGGATGGTACAAGGGCAGAGGAAGTTGGACTGGTCCCTGAAACACTGATCAAGTGGGATGCTTGGAGAAAAACATTGCACTTCAGCAATCCTGCCAAAAGTCTATGCTCCCCCGTGCCTTAGTTCTCACAATACTCCTTAGCTGTATGAATTACACAACCCCGGATGGGGAAGAATCTGGCCCCACTATGGGGATTAGAATCTAAAAGTATTAGACAAGGCTTATGGAGAAGGGCAGGACTGATCATTCCGGGCAGGACAGATGCTTTCACAGCCCTCTCTTCAGAGGGCTAAGTGGTTGGCACAAAGTGCACATTCTCTGCATGCATTCCCCAAAGGCCTGCTGGTACTCGGGTTAACCCTTTCACCCTTCCCCCTCACTACCCTGAGCTCGGCACAGCAACATGGAGCCAACTCCCCTCGTTAGCCCTCCTGGCAGGAAGGCTAACCTAGTGCTTCCTCATGGTGCTGAGCAAGTGCCTCCTCCTGGTTTCTGGGAGGGAGCCAAGAACCCCTGAGCAGCTGTCACCATCATTATCTGCAGTGGCAGAGCCTTGGGTGAACCTGTGGCATGACATGAACACAGACCTGCCATTGCATCCACTTCAGCATGTGCTCAGCAGCATGGAGAAGTGACCTTTTAGATACCATGGGCTGCAGCTGCTGGCACGCTGGTGGTAATCCTGGGCTGGGCTGAAGAGCTGCGAGGAAGAATCCCACTTCCTTTCTGAGGCTGAAGGCTAACCCAAGCACTCCCTGAGAGGCAGGGATGGAGCAGCTACTTCTCCAGGCAGGGATGGTAATATATTAGAGGAAGGAGGGACCTGAACTGCCCCAGACTTTATGAGACCTTGGGCAAGTCACTTAGGGTATGGCTACTCTGCCAAAAAACCTGAAGGGGGACATGTCTCAGAGTCCAGGCCACTTGACCCAGGCTCCTGCTGATTTTAGCCCCATAGCACTGGTGACATTTCGCCTTGGGCTCTTAGATTCACCCCTTTGCCAGGGTTCAGGGGCCAGGCTCCAGTCCAAGCAGGAACATCTACGATGCTACTTTTAGCACAAGCCTCCCTGCCATGGGTTTAACTTTGCAGTGTAGATAAACCCTCTGTTGCTCCCTGACTCTGTTCCCATCTTTACAATGGGGATAACAGCGCTGCCCTGCCTCCAAGGGAGTGGCGAGGATAAATCCATTGACAATTCAGAGGTGCTTAGATAATACAATAATGGAGAGTGTATAAGTACCATAAATAGAGAGGCAAGGGGAAGAGTCGCACTGAGAATACACGTGGCTCTGGAAGCTGTATAAAGACAGGGAACTTTCCAGGCAGGGCACACAAGCATGCTTTGTGTCTGAGAGATCAGCCCTTTGGCAGCCAGTCTCCTCTGGGGGAGTATGACAGCCTCTGGCAGCCAGTCACTTCCGCTACGCCAGTTTAGAAGCTGGACTGGAGAAGGGAAGAGCAGCCTCGGCCAGGTGTACCCCCTACATCCTGGCCAGGGGAAGGCTGGGGAAATAGTTCTAAAACAACAAGAGCACCAATAACTACTGTTTTGCAGCTGCCCTGGACAGGAACTACCCCCACCCCAATCCTACAAGATCCTCATTCAATACTGCAGAGACAAGGAGGAGGAAAAAGGGTAACAAGTTTACCGTTGTTACCCCTTTTTTATTTTTTGGTTAAAAATGCCTACAAAAAAAATATGAAAGAATTTCCTTCCTGCCCCCAATCTGATCACCGTGACCCAGAGCAACTGCTATAATTAAGCATTAGGGACCCAATACGGCGTGGTACTGCTCATCCCCTACCACATGGAGCCTGGGGGGAAGGCGTATTGCTCTGCTCAGGAGTGCTTACAAGATTGCCCAGCAGACCAGAGAGGAGGCTGGTGTCAATATTCCTTTTCCTTGTGTCAGTAACATGGATAGTCAGTATATCCGAGGGCCAGAGAACCAGACTGGCACGGTGCCCACTCACCACAGGTGGTGCAGCCTCCAGGCTGCTCTGGGGATTAGCTCTTTCCAGGTACAAGGTCCCCCCCCCCCCCCCCCCGCAGCTCACTCTTTGAGACTCAGCCCTCCAGCTAGTCATTGTGCATTTACCCCTTCTGGGGTATCAAAGCCTTTCCTTACCAGCAGTCTTCCCATTCACTGCCCCTATGGTGCCACTTCCCCGGGGGCTAGTAGAGGAACCCGGACTCACCCTCTACTCCAGGTTCCAGCTCAGGGCCCCTCTAGTCAGCAACCAGGGTCTTTTCCATCCCAAACCTTTTCCCAGCCCTTCCTACCTACTCCTTCCGGCTCTCCCTCCTCTGGGTTGGCCAGCCCCACAACTCCATCCTCCCAGAGATTAACTGGTTAATTAGGTTACTTGCCTCTATAGCCCCAAACACACCTCCCTTCCCCCTGGGAGATACTGCAGACTCCTTCCCTGCAGTCCCTCTCTGCTATCAGTTCCCTGGCTTCAGAGAAGCCCCCCTGCTTGTTCTGGCACAGGTGAGCTTCCCCTTCCTCTCAGCCTCAGGGGGAGGGATAGCGCAGTGGTTTGAGCATTGGCCTGCTAAACCCAGGGTTGTGAGTTCAATCCTTGAGGGGCCATTTAGGGATCTAGGGCAAAAATTGGGGATTGGTCCTGCTTTGAGCAGGGGGTTGGACTAGATGAACCTCCTGAGGTCCCTTCCAACCCTGATATTCTATGATTAATTCCTCCATCTTGCAGCCTAATTGGTTAATTGGCCCATCTGTCCTCCATTGACCACTTTGAGGTTAATGTGGAGTGAACATCCCCTCACACAGACACTGTTACGGGGGGCAGGGGGATAGGAGCATATGATGCATCTAACATTTTTAATTTCCAGAAGTGCCTCCCTGTATAGTTCAAATGGGGGCCTCCTCCATGACCCCATTGGCTTCTTGCTGTAACTAAAGGATAACACAGGTAAGGCCAAGCAGCATGGATTTATGGAAAACCAGTCTTCTCAAACTTGTTACCCTTTTGGATAAGATTAGAAGTATGGTTGATAAAGGAACTAATGTAACATACTTCGACTTCTGGAAGATGTTTTACTTCATGTTGCAGGATATTCTGATTTTGCACAGTGCTAATTTGTAATCAATGTCGAATATTCAAAACTAAATCTTAATGTTACTGTAAACTGGGAATTCCCCCCCAAAGGAGCTGGCCCTAGTAGAGGCCCCCAGGAATCTGTTGTTGGCACGCTAGTCAATATCTTTACCAGCAACTATTTTACATTTCCTTCCAAATCCTTGATAAAGATTGGTGGAGTGGCAAACAACAGGTCAGTTTTGCAGAGTGATCTGAATCACTTGGGAAATTGGGCTCATTTGAACAAGATATATTTTAATAGAGCCAAATGCAAGGTCATGCATCTAGGAACGAAAAATTTAAGTCATACTTGCAGGATGTGTAACCGTATCCTGGAAAGTTGTGACTCCGAACAGAAGTGTCATGGTGTGTAACCAACTGAATATGAGATCCCAGGGTGATGCGATCCTGGGATGTATGAACAGGGGAATGTCAAGTAGAATTTGGGATGACATATTACCTCTGTCTATGGCATTGGTGAGACTATTATTGGGAAAACTGTGTCTGGTTGTGAAGTCAAAATTTCAAAAAGGATGTTGACAAATTGGAGAAAAGTTCCAGAAAGAGCTACAGGAACTACTTGTGTTCTGAAAAACCTGCCTTACCGTGAAAGACTTTAGCCTTCACTTGGATAAACTAAATAGAATGAGCTCCCTAAGAAGGGACTTGATCAGTTTAGAAATATTTACATGGGAAAAACTTTCTGCGAGAGCTCTCTAATCTAGCAGACAAAGGCATAACCAGACCCAATTGCCGGAACCAAAGGCAGACAAATTCTGTCTGAAAACAGGGAGCGTAAGTAACTGTTGCAACAATTTGCACAAGAATGTGGTGAATTCTCAATCACTTGAAGTCTTTAAATTAGGATTGGATGTCTTTTTTCTAATACAGATGCTGGAGCTCATCCAAAAGATATGGACTTGATCCAGGATTTGCTAGATTAAATTCTCTGCTCTGTGTTATTCAGGAGGTCAGAAGAGATGATTATACTGATTCCTTCTGGCCTTAATATCTATGAATTAAAATACCTTATAGCATCCTCTTTCCCAAATTGTGCAGTCTTTAACCCAAGCCTAGCCAATCATCATAGCCAAGATCTTTTATACCTTTGAGCAGTTGAGTAGCTTTTTTTAGATACAAAATATTGACAATTTACTAATTATTTCCCTGTAATAAAGACATTTCCTAAACAAAACTCATTAATTTTAAGCAACCTACTACTGCTGCACTGTAGTAAACTGCAGTAGCAGTGAGTAGTGTTAGGTGCAATTAAACCAGCAGCAAGAGCTCTTTCAGTAGCCACATCATGTTGTTTTCATGAAGAGAGCAATATAAACATCTTTCTGGCTCCACTCTGTCAGTGCTTATCCAGTCCAAACTCCCATCTGACTTCATAGAACTGCATGATTCAACTACCATTAATGTACTGTTCAAGACAAAGAAATAAACATTTAAAAACACATACAACTTCTGTCCTTAATTGGAAAAAAGCCAGTTTTCCCTTTAGTTTAACTGTTAAATGCAGAAATAGATTTAACTAGAATCAATTATGGGAGGGATAAACAAGGGCACAACAAACTGTATGAAACAATTCGTTTTACCATATTCTAACTACATCCCATACTCACAGAACAACATACATATCAGATATAAGACATAAGGCCAAATCCCCACAGTGTAAACTGGAACAGCTGCCACTGAAGTCAACACTGACTTACACATAGCCCACTGTAAAACAAACAAAACAAGAATACCCATCCTGCTAATGCAACTCTATAGGTCTGGTGTGCCTCATTTAACCGAACTTCATCCATCAAACTTCAGTGGAGTTCTTTTGAAAATTCAGTGCGAGTTAGAGGAAAAACAAGCTCCGGGAGTATTTCTCTGAGCAACATTTAGAGTGAAACTGCACACACACACACCCCCCCCCGGCCCTCCGGGACAGGCATGAATTTCACCCTTAGTAAACCATTACACCTATTAGTAAAATACTGCTCAGAGGAATAGCTGCACCCAAGGAGGGGAAGGGGAAATTATGATGAGGTGTGCAAGTTGCACTGCACAAAATTTAAATACACTGAATATGAAAAGGTCTTGTTGTCTATTATGTATATAAGCCCATAGAAGTCACTAAATTGGGCTTTAAGTTATTAAAGATTACCATTGTGCATAAGGATGACAAATATTAGTAGATCCTACATGTACATAGAAGAGACTACTACTTACAGTATAGTATGTAAAGATTGAGTAATGAGACATAGACAAACTTCAGGTTGGGTTCATCCTTAACATTGGCACTTCTTTACTTTTGGAGTGCTTCTCTGGGCAACCTCCATATTGTATCAAGGGGGATTTTTTGCATGCGACTTATTGTATTAAGCTACTTTCAATCAAGAAATTTTCATTTAATTTAACATGATTTCTTGAGGTAGTTTCCAACCCTACATTTCTACAATTCTGAACTTACTTGATTACTTGAACAAATATAGGTCGAGCTGACAGTGGCTCCTACAGTTAAGGTTGCCTACTACTTTTTATTCTATGACTGTTTTCAGTTGCTTATAACTTGGCCTAACTTTAAGCATTTGCTGGGATTTAACCCATGCTGGGTTTTTGCTAATAGAGCAAAGTTTTAGCTAAACTGGTACAGCCATTTCCAAGAATGAGATTAGGGAAAAATATTTTGCTTTGTTAAATTTTCTCAGGTGATCCATTGGAGGCACTAGAACTGTTCGTGCTTTGGTGCAGGGACTCAATTTGGCAGGGAAACTGAGGGACATAGCTGAGGAAGAACGGAAGTGATGCTGGGGAGAAGTTTTTATAACCACTAGAGGACTCTCCCTTCTAGAACCTAGAAAATAATCCAGGATTTCAGACTCCAACATCCCTCTGCTGGTCAGCAAGCAGCTGTGAAACCCACTGGCAAACTTTGGGTGTCTTAACCTCTGTGAACCAACCACTAGCAGTGGATAACAGCCTACTACTGCTACCAATTACTGTTAACTCAAGGAGTAGATGTTTGTGCTGTGGATCTAAACATTCCAATTCTGCTGATTACCTATGTGGGATCAATATGATTCCACATGATGGATTTTTTTTAATTAAAGTTTGCTTTTCTAAAAGCTTAGGAAATGACATAAATAACTGTTAAAACATTAAGACTGCAAAATCGAGCACTTAAAAGTTAGGAAATACCGGAATTAAGCACACCCAAGTAACATTCGTTATACCCCTTGTGCATATGCATTATGCTAGTTTTTAATTACATGATCATACGGGGGCTGTACTTAACAGAATCTGGTTTTATCTTTTTTCCTCTTTAAAACCTAAGGAATTACACACAAAAAGCTATGCTAAAAGAATGTTTGCTTGTTTAGGTTGCAAGTGAAGCAGTCAAACATTGGAGAAGCTGCAGAATATGCATTGCAATAGTCTCTAATTAAATGATCATGTAGCATTTCTAGACAACCACAGACCACTGCCTCATTCACTGCACAGGGTCAACAGTGTACAGAGGCTGGATCAGGGTTAGGCAGAGAAGGAGACTGTAAGATTCCTCCCTCATTTGATTTTGGCAATTAATTGATCTTTAAATATTCATGGTAAATAGGCCCAATGGCCTGTGATGGGATGGGATCTGAGTTACTACAGAAAATTCTTTTCTGGGTATCAGAGTAGCAGCCGTGTTAGTCTGTATTCGCAAAAAGAAAAGGAGTACTTGTGGCACCTTAGTCTCTAATGTGCCACAAGTACTCCTTTTCTTTTTCTGGGTATGTGACTGGTGAATCTTGCCCATATGCTCAGGGTTTAGCTGATCACCATATTTGGGGTCGGGAAGGAATTTTCCTCCAGGGAAGATTGGAAGAGACCCTGGAGGTTTTTCGCCTTCCTCTGTAGCATGGGGCACGGGTCACTTGCTGGAGGATTCTCTGCTCCTTGAAGTCTTTAAACCACGATTTGAGGACTTCAATAGCTCAGACATAGGTGAGAGGTTTTTCGCAGGAGTGGGTGGGTGAGATTCTGTGGCCTGCGTTGTGCAGGAGGTTGGACTAGATGATCATAATGGTCCCTTTTGGCCTTAATATCTATGAATCTAAAACAAGGCAGAGGGTTGCAAGGGTTTCTGGAAGAGAAAGGATAGTCTTGGAGCTAGGGCAGTTGAATGTTGCCCTGGAGAATTGGATTCTCTCCCTGCCTCTGCCACAGAGTTCCTGTGTGATGCTGGGGAAGTCATTTAAACCAGACTTTTCACACTAATTGTGTTCCTCATTTTCTGGGAGCCTCACTTGAGAATGCCAGATCTGCCAGAGTGCTGGGTACTCACAGCTGCCGCTGAAGTCAGTGGGAGCTGTGCTTTGAACATGCACAGTGCTATAAAAACGCTAAGTACTCTTAAAAAAAAATCAGGGCCAAGGTGTCTCACCCAAAATTAGCAAACACTTGATAATTCTGGCTTCAATCTCCCCGACTCAGTTCTACAGCTGTCCAAGAGAGACCCATCATCACACAAGGGTGTGGTGAAGATACAGTAGTAGTTGTAGAGCACTCAGATGTTTTGAGAGCACCAGGAAACTAAAAACTGTGTATCCAGGGCAGGGTTTGAATGGTGTGTGTGGCAACACAAGTTCTGATGGTGAAGAAGCTACCAACCGTCCATGAGATGCGAACCGCAGGTAATCTCTGCTGAGCAGGTCAGCATTCCAAGTGGTGCCCTATAGCTGAATGGCCATGCCCTGAGGCACCCAGCCCCCCCACTCCCAGCACCAATCTGACTTCTTAGGGAATGAGGCTGCTCCATGATAAGTTTATGCAATCCAATTCTGACCTTTGTGGAGCTGACCTAGGCAGGCTCACTCACTGCTCTGTCTCAGTCACATGTCCAGCCACACCCTGGTCTTAAAGGAGCAGCTCCCATTAACCACCTACAAATAATAAAAGTGCAACAAAGAAATGTTAGCCCAACACCCAGATTCAGTCTAATTAAAATGGTTAGTGACATACATCATTCCAATAATCACACCAGGGTCCTTACAGTAACATTAATACGCGGTTTGGTTTTCACCCCCCATGGGCTATCAGCAGGATCTGAATCTACACTCTTGAAATGCACAGCGTAGACGTTTTCTACATCAGCTAGTGAAGTAAATGTTGAGGTGAGAGTGTGCTGTTATCCCCTATGCATTGTCTCACATAGAGGGAGAGAGAACCCTGCCTTGCCAGTGGGCTCACCACTGCCTGAGACACACTAGTATTCTTGGTTTCTCTTCTTGCTGCTGGAAGCAGAGTGTAGGCTACTGGTTACAAACAACCTAGCCCCATATGCCACCACCCTCATTCTGGTAGTCAGCAGGGACTGAACCAATGAGTTCTGAATCTAAGCAAAGCATGAGCCTCTTCCACTTGAGCTAAACAGCCAAATCTCCTGACACAGAAACGGCAGCAGCCATAGACCTCTATGCAGGCTAGCTGTTGGAGGGAATGCAGAACCACACTGCTAGCAGGGGCTACAGAACTCGTGGTCCTTCTCAAAGACTATGGCAAAGTGGCTGATACTCAGCTCTGTTACATTAGAGACCCGCATCTCCAGGCCAAGGTCCCAGTCTAAGTCAGGATGCACGGTGGTTAGACCTCAGCTCAAGGGTTTCAGACAGGTGCCATCTTGCCCTTACGGGCAGAGTTTAGAAGGGGGTGACTTTCCTAAGACTGAAATTTAAGATCCCCTAAAAGGTACATTTGACTTAAATTTGAAAGTTCCCTTATCTTTGATAGCTATAATGAACTACTGGCTCCTTCTTCGCCACCATGCCCAGGAGTCTATAGTATGTAGTTTCTATGCTACATCTGCAGCGTGATAGTCTCCAGGCTACACACTTACTACAGTAATTATTTTCCTCTGGAATTGTCCATATGGATCCTCATTCTTGGGGAAGTAAGCAGTGAGCCATGGAAAGAGGTCTGAGGAATAGTGGAAGGGATTCAAGATAGCTGATTCTGATGGACATCTGCCCTAGAGACCAAGCTATGTAAAAAAGTGCCAGAGCTCCATGTAGTGGACTGGTAATGTGCACAGTGCAACAGCATACTGTGGAGGCAGACATAGACCTAGCTGAGTGGACTATAAACCTGCTAGACCATGAAAACTGTGTAGACTTAGTCTGATCCATTTGGACAGCCTTTGAGCTGAGTTGGGCCAATCCCTGCTTTTACCCTGACTGAGGTTTGGTGTAATTGTGGATAGGTGTGGTCCTATATCAACAACGTCATAAGGCCCTGTGCATTCTGTGAAGTACGGGGATCCTTGGAGGCAAATGAGGCTGAGAGGCAGCTAGCGGACTGATTTCTGATGGAAGCTGGAGACAACTTAGTCAAAAAGTTGGAGTAAGGACATAGGACCATCTTTTCCTTTTGGAACACCGTGTGGCGAGGATCAGCCTTTGGGCCTGTTTCTCTCCAACTCTCTGGTGGCAGCTATTGTATCTGTTTTCACAGACAAGGTGTAGAGAACAGTGGAACAGAGGTTCATATGGTAGCTCTACAAGCTTATCCAGAACAAGGGGCCAGTCCCTTAGAGAAGGCTCTCACGAGAAGGAATCATGAAACAAGCCTTTCAAAAACATGGCTGCTGTAAGCTGAGTAGAGACCATCGGCCTGTGCAGCAAAATGGAAGAGTACCTATTGGACTCTGATAAATGGTTTTAACAGTCTAAGGCAAAGGCAAAGGCAGAACATCTCAGATCTGCTCCCTTTAGTACTGCCTAGATGCAAAGTCTGCCAATGTACTGAACAGGTAGTTGTGGCTGAAACCCTCTCGTTTCCCCAGTAGGATTTGCAGGCTTTCAGTAGAACGCCCCCAGCCTAATGCTCTCTGCACACTAGGTGAACGTGGTCAGCCTGAGGCGCTTTGGGTCTGGGTGAAGAATTTCATTCCAACCCAAAGAAGGGAGAGCAGATATGGATGGGAAGCAGAACTACTGGTTCTGACATTCACTTCAGGAGTTTGGAAACTATAAAATCTGAGCCATGACTATCAACTGTATCTTGGCTCTGTCTTTGCCTGACTTTGTAGATCAACAGAATCTGAGGGTATGCCAAGACCTTCCGGCCCCTGTCCAGCATCAGCAGCAGCTGCTTCACTGCTGAGACCACGGAGAGCAGAAGCAGAGGCCTTCGGTGCTTTTCTGTGGCTCAGCATACTAAATGTAATGCTAGCTTGCTTCATGCCAACCATCAGATGGAATCGGAGAGTGACTGGAGCCATGACCCCACTCATCCAATGTGATGCGAAAGACTACAGAAGTGAGAGACGCAATGTGGACACAGGAGCCCCACACTTGAGAGGAGCACTAACCGAGCACAAGAAGCTCAAACTCTGTTTTCCAAGGGGGAATTGAACGGATGAAGCCACACACAGGCCAATGTGAGCTGCTGGGTGCTTGCCACCTATCAACCTAGCAGAAGTGGACACTTCTTTAAGGGCCTGAATTCAGGCCAAGACTTTCAACCCTGGTGTTTAAAGTTAAGTCCTGAGGGCTTGAAAGCTATGCCCAAGAATGAAAATCGCCGCCATCAGAAGATGCTAGTTATGACAGAATCCAGAACCTGCACAACCCTAGCCAGAAACCTGTCTGGATTCAGTGAGAGCAGACTGGACAAAACCATTGTCATGAGGCAGATGAATAAACCTCATCTGTAGGGCAAGCTCTGTTCAACCTGGAGAGCTCTTCAGAAGTAGGGGAAAACTGAATCTTTCTGAGCAATGCAAGCCTGGGGTCCAAGGCCCAGAAAAACATTTGTTCAGAGAAAACACCAACTGCCTCTGCAGACATGCAGCTGGTGAGCAATAAAAGAGAAGGGCACTCTGGAACCAGAGTTAGCTCCACGCCCCCTCATCTGCATTCCTGAGGACATGTCCAGCCAGTATAGGCTCCTGGGCACTTCAACTGGCTGGTGCCAAGATTTCCATTTTTCCTCCAAGCTAGATGGTCAAAGCTCCCACGGAAGGGCAGGGCTGCTCGCACTCTCAGATTTCAGGATATGGAGACTGCTGCTGCTGCTGCTATGTGGGCTAGCTAGCAGCAAGCGTTACTGTAAATTGGTACCCTAATACCGGTAGCCTTGCAGCTGCTGCAACAGAGCAGCAGCATTTTATTTGCCCTTTGAAGGGGATACCACTTGTTATGCAAGCGTCCAACCACCCTGTGCTTGAAGAAGGGAGGATGATCTGAACTAGGCTAATTTATACCCACCAAAGACCTAGCACAGCATCTCTAATCTGGCCATTCCTGAGGCAATGCTGAACAAGACCAGAGTGCAGAACTCAGCTGGTGGACGAGCCAAACCTTGCTACGGAATCCTGAGGACTAGTGCAATGCACTGTTGGACAAATAACTCCCAACACTCTGCAGAGAACGTAGGGCCAGACCTTTAGATAGTGTGAATCAATTCAGCTCAATTAAAGTCAGCTGAGAGGCTGACTTCTACCGGCTGAAATCTTGGGCATTGTGTCTTTACCCTGGGTCTGAACCATCTACTCACAAAACGAATCTGACTCCAATTATTTGTCCTGCTCTACTTTTCACAACAAATGTCTTGTGCGAACAAATTTACGGCAATGGGTTGCTGGCAAACAGCCTGCTGCGAGTGCTTCAAGTGTTCAGTATTCACAGTTCCACTAGTGGAGCCGTGTGAATAGTCACCAGAATTCTCCTCACTCCTCTTCCCTGACTGCGCAACCTCACCTTCAGAAAGCCCCCTTCCTCCCAAATGAAACCAAGTTTAATCATGAGTTGGGCAGCTGAATCTCCCTGGGAACCGCGGCTCCCATGCTACCTTTTTTATACCTATGCAAACACAGCCAGAGCGTAAAATCTATTTAGACATCACAGCAGCTTTTATGAACACCCCCCCCTCACTGTTCCCCCTGCTCTGGTACTATGTAACCACAAGCTCTCTGCACCGGCTGCAAACCCAGAAACAAGATCAGACTCCCTACAAAGTAACATACAGAAAAAGAAACCAGTTACTAGGACAGCACCTTGATCAAAGTAATAGAGACTCTTTCCCCGACAAAGCACCAAATGATCTGGTACAGTAAAACAAAAAAGTCTGATTTATCACATACTCCACTCCCACAGGGCCACATTTCCCAGAAGTCAAAACCTGAAATTAGTACAAATAACCCTATTCAAAAGTAGCACTCAAGACACCGGACTTAACCCTAGAAAGACTTCATTCTGCCTACATGCTGAAGAATGCAGCAATTACTACATAGAAGCGTCTTGCTAGTAAATCTCCTGTTACAATCAAATATACAAAACAAGCAGCAGTCTGTTACCAAATGCCGAATCAGTGAGGCTATACTGGGAGGCACAGGGGGATCCTGCAGTAGAGCAGTCATGACTGGAGAAAAATGAAATGCAGACAATTGCACTTTCTGCTTTAGGGTATAAAATGAGTCTTAACCACCCAGAAAGGATAAATAAAACTCTGAATAACTTGGTGTGGGAGGACAGGGAGAATGGAAACTGCCCCCCATATCAGAAAATGATAACAGTGATTTTGGGGAAGGGGGAAACAAATTGTATACACTGTGCCAAACTTCTTGCAAGTCTCTAAACATGTGCAGGCACAAATCCACAGGTGTGTATACAAACTGGTTAATTGTGCATGCAGATAAGTAGTTACATATGCAAATTGTACATTGTGTGAGCAAATGCAGATATTCAGGCTCACAGACACTTCCCCCCTCCCCCCGGGTCTCAGAGCCCAGGCTCTAGCATGAGCCTGAACAGCTACACTGCTATTTTTAGCTCTGCAGCGCAAGACCCAAGGCCCCGAGTCAGTTGACCTGGGCTCTGACTTACTGCAAAGGCCTTTGTTTGCTGGGCAGACATACCCTTATTCATGTTTCCTAATACTCCCTCAGCACTGGCCTCGGAAGAGGCACCTGGAATTTATTTCCTCTTGTGCATCAGCTTACTGAATTTGATTTGGAGTCAAACATCTGTGAAGAACCACTGAGAAAAGGGGCCAATAAAGGAAGAAATAGATTTGCAGGGGTGGGGCAAAAGGCAGAATTCAGGGGTTCCATAAGCAGCAAAAGAATCCTGGCTTGACCCTCAGATCCCAGCTCGAGACTTCAGGGCTGGAAGTTAGAAGAAACCAGGTTTTATTTGAAGACTGAGCCTGTTGTGTCTCAGTGTATCTAGCGCAGTGATTTCCAACCTCTGGTCCACGGACCACTGGGGCTCCAAAGACGGTTTCTCAGGTTTCGAAAGGGGTCCGCACCTCCATTAAAAATTTTTTTAGTGGTCCACAAATGGTTGAAAACCATTGCTCCAGATCCAAGCTGGTAGGTCTTTGCTGCCATTTTTCAGGACAGAACAGCAAGCCAAGCAGGGTCCTCATCCAACCGCCACATTCTCTTTCTGAGGACCTGCGTTGGGAGGGGGGGCCATTTTCCTATAGGGATGATCTTGACCATTTCCAATTGCTTGGGCCACATGATGGAGTTTTCCTTCTGCTTCCTGTCCCACTCTGCCAGCTCACACACATGCCTACCATATTGTTGTCTCTTTCTTTTCCCATAGTGTGTTCAGACTCTCTTTACTCTTGCTTATTTTAGCCTCCTCCCCATATTTTTCTCTTATTTCTATTTTTTCAAAATTGTCTCTAGTTTTGTCCTTTTAGTTTTCTTCCCTTCCTGTTTTCCCTTGTCTGGATTTGCCAGACTATCCAACTTCTCTCTATAAACTAATGAATATTTCAGTATTTTCCTTTCATCCCCTCCCCTTTAAAAGCAGCTGGTGCCCCTCAGCACAGTATAATACAAAGAGAACACACTTTGATCTGTAGTCTTTAAATTTATTAGGACCAAAAAGAATCTTGGGGGTTGTGGTAGATAATGAGCTGAACGTGAGCTCTCACTGTGATGCTGTGGCCAAAAAAGCTAATGCAATCCTGGGATGCATCAATAGGGGAAACTTGAGTAGGCACAAAGGTGTTATTTTACTTCTCTATTTGGCACCTGTGTGACCACTGCTGGAATCCTGTGTCCAGGTCTGGTGCTCACAATGCAAAAAGGATGTTGATAAATTGGAGAGGGTTCAGAGAAGAGCCACGAGAACTATTAAAGAATCAGAAAACCTGCCTTATAGTGTTAGACGCAAGGAGCTCAATCAATTTATATGAACAAAGAGAAGGTTGAGGGGTGACTTTGATTACACAAGTCTATAGATACCTACACAGGGAGCAAGTATTTAATAACGGGCTCTCCAGTCTAACACTATCCAATGGCTAGAAATTGAAGCTAGACATTTAGACTGGAAACAAGATGTAATATTTTAATGGTCAGAGTAATTAACCATTGGAATAACTTACCAACAGTCATGGCAGACTGTTCTCCATCTCTGACTATTTTTAAATCAAGATTGTTGCTTTTCTAAAAGACCTGCTGGCCTGTGCTATGCAGGTCAGACTAGATGATCACAGTGGTCCCTTCTGGCCTTGGAATCGATTCATCTATGGCTGGGAGTAGCACGTATGTGGGTGCATTTAAAACCACCTCCATTGCATGAGCATGTGCAATAGGAGAAAGGGTTTCATGCTGTGTAGCTAAGGGTAGAAGAAAAGAGATGATCTGAACTTAAAGAAAAGGCGTACTTGTGGCACCTTAGAGACTAACACATTTATTTGAGCATAAGCTTTCGTGAGCTACAGCTCACTTCATCGAAAGCTTATGCTCAAATAAATGTGTTAGTCTCTAAGGTGCCACAAATACTCCTTTTCTTTTTGTGGATACAGACTAATGTGGCTGCTACTCTGAGATCTGAACTTACTGTGTCTTCTTGTAACAGTGGAGGGACTTTTCGAGCCAAAGAACCAGGGCCAGTAAAGGCGCTCAGAATTGCCCTCTATGGCTTGATCTTCCTGATGACTGTGGAGAGGTAGGGGACCATCAGACAGTCTGAGCAGCTGAATGAGGAGGCAGGACACCTAGAAGCCTGATTCTTCCTGTCTGAACCTGAATGCTTCCAATGCTGCAAGATGTCATTCAGGGCATGGATTCTCTTTGTGCCTGGAGAAAAAAAAAAAAAAAAAAAAAAAAAAATTAATTTTTTAGATTCTGTGGGAACTGAACAGGCTGACTGGGGCAGTACCCATCTGAAGAATCCCATGGGAATGCTTTGCTGTTCCAATCTCATTCCACTAGCATAGTGGCGGAGACAACTGGCTCGTACGATACATTTGCCTTAGATGTGGCTGTGGCATAAATGAGCAAGTGAGCCTTCCCTTCCCAGGGGGCAGAAATCCAGGGTGATCCCTATCAATGCAGGCTCTGATAGGTTTCCCACAGGTGAGTTGGGAGCTAGAAAATTTGGATTTGCTTGGAAGGCCCTTTGTAAAAAACAAAAAACAAAAAAAAAAAACCCCACACAATTAACAAGGTAAAATTGTGTGTTTGTGCCAGATCCGAGCTTGCCTAAATAGTGGAAATATCTTTCCTTCTCATTGTTTATGCTGCTACCTTGTTGTAAGAGTTAGTGATAGCATGTTTCCCTTGCACTCACTTACTGATAGAACTCTCAAGAAAACAGCATAGGCCTGCAAGGCCCCACTGGTCACAACAGGCACCCAAAAGATGCTTTCCTCAATCCGAGGATTTGCTGCAAGAGACCATATTGATCCAGATGTTCTTAAATGCCATGGTCTAAACACACTTCGACTGTTACTGGTCTAAGTGTAGACGCAGCATACCCACAGCATTTTCTCGTGCTCCCTGTTCAGTAGAC
Organism: Dermochelys coriacea; assembly: GCF_009764565.3. Classification (NCBI taxonomy): domain Eukaryota; kingdom Metazoa; phylum Chordata; order Testudines; family Dermochelyidae; genus Dermochelys; species Dermochelys coriacea. Next base: position 43,941,760 of record NC_050075.1, read on the forward strand.
TAATGGAATGCTCCTCCTCCTCCAGCTCAGAGAGGAGGCTAAGCTGCTGAAGCTGGGCCGATCACCATGTAAAACTGACTCACCAGCTTATTGATGTTTGACCTACACAGCATCTCTGCACTGGCTAAACAAAGGCCTTGAGGCTGCCTATCCTATTATAGTGTGCAGCAAGTTTTGAGCCTGACATGCTCCATTGAAGGCTAAGTGAAACAGGTTAAGGGAGTCTGAGCCCCCCACACTTTGGCTGAAGTTTCAAGCCCACCGCATGCCTACCTCCTTAATCTCAGCAAGGTGAAACAGACGGAGCATGGGCAAAGAAAGGGCACTCTGCCAAAAGCTAGCAGTGATCTGATGGCTGCACAGCAGCACTCAGGGCAGGATGGAGTCGCATTGTAGATGTGTGTGCATGAACACACGCCATCAGTCTGAGCGTACGTTGGTGCTACTTGTGCAGAGGGGCCTATAGAGGATTGTAGCAGGGAAAGGAACTAATTAACCTCCCACGTTAATGGTTTGTTCCCACTTCATCCCCCAATGCCAGTTCCTTGGCATGTGAGTTAGACTGCAAGTAACCACCAAGCTCCTAAAACGTGACATTAGCCAACATCCTGGATGCTTCACAATCAGGGCCCAGACCAGGCACTGCACAGAGATGGCTGTAGTGGCACTAAGTCTGCTCAGGGCCATGGACACAGGTAAGATCCCTTTGCTCATGCTGCTGGGCCTCTCTGCAGACTTGACACAATGGACCACAGGGTACTACTCACCCACCTCAAGACACAGCGAGTGCATGGCCCAGCTCAACAACAGCTCCATTCATTTTCTCTCCAGCAGCACTCACAGTGGTGATGGGTAACCATGCCTGCTCTCAGAAGGCCCTCACCTCCAGGATCACCGCTGGGTTCTACACTATCCCCACAATATCTATTTGAGATCACTGGGGCAGAGAGAGGTACCATGGCCTTAGCTGCCAACAGTATGTTGATGGCACTCAGTTACATATCACTCAACTGATATAACCACCCCCACCGAGTGCCTACAGGAAATTAGCTCTTGGGTGAAGAGCAGTTGGTTGAAGCTGAACCCAGGCAAGATCATAGTGATGCTGGTTGGAAAGAGAAAATGCTTTGAAGGGCTGGCCAAGATGCTATCTATACTTTCCACTAAAGACAGCCCCCATTTCTCAGCGTGATGCAAAGCCTCGGGCTCCTGTTTCACTCCTCGCTATGCTTGGAAGATCAGGTAGCAGCAGTTTCCATAAATGACACCTTTCACCTCCAGCTTGCTAGGAAACTTCTCCCTTCCTCTCAGATGGGGCCCTGGCCACAGTGATCCAGCATTTGTCACCTCCAGGTTGGGTCACTGTAACTTGTTGTTCCTGAAGCTGAAGATGATGCACAGACTCCAGCCGGTACAGAACGTAGCTGCCTACCTTCTCCATGGCTGATGCTGCTGAGAGCATCAGGCCTGTGTTCAAGTCCCTCCACTGGCTCCTAATCAGCTTCCAATGCTGGTTTAAGCCTTGGTTCTGAGCTTCAAAGCAATTAATGGATCAAGCCCCAGCTACATCAAAGACAGAATTTAGATCTATTATCCGTCTGTTCCCCTGGGGCAATGCATCATACAAAGCATCTGAGAGCTGGGACCAAAGCTGTTTCAATCGAGGGGACACAACAATGGAACAATTTCCAGAGGAGATCAGGTTAATCCAGAGTCTGAACAGCTTCAGGAAATGCTGCCAAGCCTTTCTCTTTGAGACAGCCTTTCCATCATGAGTGACACTCACAAGTCAAACATCCTTTTTATTTCCAAACCCTAAAAACAACCTACCCCCAACCAGAATGTTGCTGACCTCTTCAAGGGAGAAATGCCAGAGACTCCATAAACTCCACTCGGTACTATGCCATTGATTTACATGGAAGGTGCTCAGATACTATGGTAATGGGCAGCAAATAAAAATTTAGAGCAGTGGTTCTCAACCTTTCCAGACTACTGTGCCCCTTTCAGGAGTCTGATTTGTCTTGAATACCCCCAAGTTTCACCTCAATTAAAAACTACTTGCTTACGAAATCAGTCAAAAATACAAGAGAGTCACAGCATGTGGTTACTGAACAATTGCTGACCGTCTCATTTTTACCATACAATTATAAAATAAATCAACTGGAATATAAATATTGTACTTGCACTTCAGGGTATAGTATATAAAGCAGCAGAAAGAAGTCATTGTTTGTATGAAATTTTAGTTTGTACTGATTTCATTAGTGCTTTTTATGTAGCCTATTGTAAAACTAGGGAAATATCTAGATGAATTGATGTACCCCCTGGAAGATCTCTGAGTACTCCCAGGGGCACACGTACCCCTGGTTGAGAACCACTGACTTAGAGGGTGCCAATCACAGAGATATGACCATCTCTAAGTGGCTGAGTCTAATTAGGTCATGTGATGTAATTTACAGCTAACTCCCTTAAAAGTCTCTTTAGAACTTGGCCTTAAGAACTTAGCTCAGGAAGGCATCTGGACAGTAGTTCCAATGGCTGATTAGGGAAGTTGCCAAAGTCCAGCAGCTGACTGGGGTAGGGTACAGACAGGACTCCAGTGATTAATTATTTCCCCTGCTTACAAGGTTCTGACAAGAACCACTGCCCTGCATAACTACTGCTGGGGGAGGACGGTTTTCAAATCCCCCTTCAAAGGAGAGAGAGAGAGCCGTTGGCGAGATGCAGGAAGTGGATCGCAACGGGAGATGGCCTGACAGGGTTTTGGTAAGGGGAATCAGGCTGTTAAGGAGTGCTAGAGCTGAGGATGCAGGCTGTGAGATCTGCCCCTCATGAATCTCAGCATAGTTCGCTTCCTGGGATAGAGCATGACCCAGCAGGTGCTTAAAAACAAACAAACAAATAAAAATCTTATTCTGCCCTCTCCCAAGGCCAGGCTAAGTGCAGTCTGCCACAGGAGAGCAAAGATTAGGAAAGCCCTATTAAGCAGCAGCCGCCATATGATCCCTGGAGGCCAGCGCACTATGGGATATCCTCCAGAAATTGCCTAGTCTGGTTTTAAATAATCAGAGTAACATTCTAGTAGTTCACATTAATGCATTCACATTGTTCCAGTCACTGAAACTGCAGGCTTGGCGCCCTCAAGTGGTCACTTTAAGCTACTTCATATGTAGGATCAAAGGGGTAGCCGTGTTAGTCTGTATCCACAAAAACAATAAGGAGTCTGGTGGCACCTTAAAGACTAACAGATTTATTGGGGCATAAGCTTTTGTGGGTAAAAAACCCCACTTCTTCAGATGCATGGAGTGAAAATTACAGATACAGGCACAAATATACTGGCACATGAAGAGAAGGGAATTACCTTACAAGTGGAGAACGAGTGTTGACAGGGCCAATTCTGTCAAGGTAGATGTGGTCTACTCCCAAACAGCATCTCTTGCCCCATAACCTCAGCCATACAGACCGCAACGCCATCCACAGCCTCAGAAACAACTCTGACATTGTAATCAAAGGAGGTGCTGTAGTCATCATGAACAGGTCGGATTATGAACAGGAGGCTGCCAGGTAAAAAACCCCACTTCTTCAGATGCATGGAGTGAAAATTACAGATACAGGCACAAATATACTGGCACATGAAGAGAAGGGAATTACCTTACAAGTGGAGAACGAGTGTTGACAGGGCCAATTCTGTCAAGGTAGATGTGGTCTACTCCCAAACAGCATCTCTTGCCCCATAACCTCAGCCATACAGACCGCAACGCCATCCACAGCCTCAGAAACAACTCTGACATTGTAATCAAAGGAGGTGCTGTAGTCATCATGAACAGGTCGGATTATGAACAGGAGGCTGCCAGGCAACTCTCCAACACCACATTCCGCAGGCCACTATCCTCCGATTCTACTGAGAAGTACCAAAAGAAACTATACCATCTGCTCAAGAAACTCCCTGCTATAGCACAGGAACGAATCTACAGATCTACACCTAGAGCCCCGACCAGGGGTATTCTATCTGCTACCCGAGTTCTATAAACCTGGAAATCCTAGATGCCCTATCAACTCAGGCATTGGCAGCAGGATTGTCTTACATCTTATTTTACATCTTATCTTACAGCAGGATTATCTGGCTATTTGGACTCTCTCCTCAGACCTTACGTTACCAGCACTCCTAGCTATCTTTGACACACCACCGACTTCCTGAGGACACTACAATGCACTGGTGATCTTCCTGAAAACACCATCCTGGCAACCATGGATGTAGAAGATCTTTACACCAATATTCCACATGAAGATGGCCTACAAGCTGTCAGGAACAGTATCCCTGATGAGGCCATGACACACCTGGTGGCTAAGCTTTGTGACTTTGTCCTCATCCACAACCATTTCAGATTTGGGGACAACTTATACCTTCAAGTCAGCGGCACTACTACGGGTACCCACATGGCCCCACAGTATGCCAACATTTGTATGGCTGATTTAGAACAACGCTTCCTCAGCTCTCATCCCCTAATGCCCCTCCTCTATTTGTGTTACACTGATGTCATCATTTGGACCCAAGGGAAGGAGGCCCTTGAAGAATTCTACCTGGATTTCCAAGAATTTCCACCCCACCATCAACCTCAGCCTGGACCAGTCCACACAAGAGATCCACTACCTGGACACTACAGTGCATACAAGTGATGGTCACATAAACACCACCCTATACCAGAAACCTACTGACCACTATACTTGCCTACATGCCTCCAGCTTCCATCCAGGACACATCACATGATCCATTGTCTACAGCCAAGCTCTAAGATACAACTGCATTTGTTCCAATCCCTCAGACAGAGACAAACACCTACAAGATCTTTATCAAGCATTCTTAAAACTACAATACCCACCTGGGGAAGAGAGGAAACAGATGACAGAGCGAGATGGGTACCCAGAAGTCACCTACTACAGGACAGGCCCAACAAGGAAAACAACAGAACTCCACAGGCCATCACGTACAGCTAAAACCTCTCCAGCTAAAACCCCAGCTAAAACCTCTCCAGCACATCATCAACGATATACAACCTATCCTGGAAAACGATCCCTCACTCTCTCAGACCTTGGGAGACAGACCAGTCTTCACTTACAGACAGCCCCCCAACCTGAAGCAAATACTCACCAGCAACTACACATCACACCACAGAAACACTAACCAGGAACCAATCCCTGTAACCAACCCCGTTGCCTACTCTGTCCCCATATCTACTCTAACGACACCATCAGAGGACCCAAACACATCAGCCACACCATCAGGGGCTCATTCAGCTGCACATCTACTAATGTGATATACGCCATGACATGTCAGCAATGCCCCTTTGCCATGTACATTGGCCAAACTGGACAGTCACTCTGTAAAAGAATAAATGGGCATAAATCAGACATCATGAATGGTAAAATACAAAAGCCAGAAGGAGATACTTCAGTCTCCCTGGACATTCAATAACAGATTTAAAAGTAGCCATCCTTCAAACAAAAAAACTTCAAAGCTACATATCATTTGCAAATTTAACACCATTAATTTGGGCTTGAATAGGGACTAGGAGTGGCTGGCTCACCACAAAAGCAAGTTTCCCTCTCTTGGTATTGACACCTCCTCATCAATTACTGGGATTGGACCACATTCACCCTGACTGAATTGGCCTTGTCAACACTCATTCTCCACTTGTAAGGTAACTCCTGTCTCTTCATGTGCCAGTATATTTATGCCTGTATCTGTAATTTTCACTCTATGCATCTGAAAAAGTGGGGTTTTTACCCACGAAAGCTTATGCCCAAATAAATCTGTTAGCCTTTAAGGTGCCACTGGACTCCTCGTTACATATATAGTATGAAATTAGACTTTATCTGTAATTTCTCAATTGAAAACCAAAATGCATCTCTCCAGGCTGAGATCTCTGAATACAGGTGTATGTTCAAGTGGACATGACATAATACAGTACAACAGGAGTATCAGCCATAACCCTCACTGCCAGCTGTTGGTGGCATTAAGTCAGACACTAAAGAACATAAGAGCAGCCTTCAGGGCCAATCAGAGGGGGGGCCAGGAGGGCCATTTGGCCTGAGCCTCAAGCTCAAAGGGGGCCTCAAATTTAGACACTTGTTAAGTTTTTGGCATTTGATAAGTTACGCAACTTGTTTTTATGTGCATCGCTATTGGATCAAAATGTGACACACTCTCGCTTAGAGCTGCAAATTTAAGCAAATAAGAGATGAGATTTGGTAAAAGAATTTTTTTGTTAACTGATGGATTTTGTCATATAAAAGTTAAAAATGTTCATAAACATTAATTAAAAATGCATCGGTTCTGATGCACAAGATTAGACCATGATGAACGTGTCCTCTCAGATTATATAAACAAACCACTACTAGTGGCTGGTGCTGGATCAAGTGTGTGTTGAAAGGTAGAGAACTGTTACATTTTAGTGTCTTTATAGTTTTAGGTCTAGTTAACTAAGGAATTATTTGTGTGTGAGAATTCCTCATTATTATCTTCATATGGTAGCTAAAAGGTGTGACTGGTTGGTTGGTTGAGCCCTACCTTGGTAGCTTGGCCATCAACCATAGGCTTTCGTAGTCTATAGGCTCAGATTCAAGGTGAAAAGTTGTGAGGACAATTTTGTACAGTGAGTTTTGTGAGGACACACTTGAAATTTTTGGACATTAGCCCCGTGTCTGTATCTGTGTTTACTATATATATGCCATCCCTTTGTCTTCAGCTCAGCCTATTATACCATGCTTGCTTGAGTTTTGATTCAGTGATAAGGATAATAACCTCTCTGACTCTTTCATTTTGTGTTCTTAATTAGTATTCCTTCATTTTAAGTTTTTTCAGCATTTGGGTACCATTCACTATTTGTGTACCTGTTTACAGTAAAAGATTTCAAGTGTAGATAAGTTACTTATTTACAGCAGAATATTTCAAGTTTGGATAGGCTACATATTGACCAGATAAATCACTATGAAGAGGAGATTTGAAAGTGATGCAAGCAAGAGATGTAGAAAACAACTGAGTGAAGCAGCAGCTAAGAGCTCAAAGCCAATAACTTCATTTCTCAAATCACTGGAAAACACCTTACCCAACAATGCTACAGATAATGAAAACTCTGCAACTGCAACAGGTGATATTTCAATGCCAATACCTGAACATGAGGACAGTAGTCAAGAAGAAGATGTGCCAACAGCAGCAGCAGATCCTATGTATGATCAAGAAACTCAACAGCAACAGGAAGATGTAGATCTTATGCAGCAAGAGCAATTCATGAGTATTACAGGTTTGACTGTGACTGACATTGGAATTATTGAAAAGAGCAATGCTGCCCAAATTCAAAACAACTAATTTGTAGAAAAGATTGCAATTCCAAGTAACATTCTACAAGATGCTGATAATCATGCTTTCCCTACTCGTCTGCTGACAAAAACTCTTCCAAATGGTGAGACCTGTACAAGAGATGGGTTATGCTGGAGTACAGAAAAACAATCTCTGTACTGTGCACCCTGCTTCATTTTGAACAAAAGTGCTTCAAATACATTAGTTCTCTCTGATCAATCAGGATGGAGCATCAACAGAGGTTGGAAGAAGTTGAAAGACCGAATACCATCACATGAGAGTTCAACGTCACACAAAAATCTATGTTGCATGGAAATCAGCTAGTAGGACAGCATCAGCTGAAAGTTCAGTTGAGAATTTACTCTTGACTGAACTCTCTACAGAAACTAATAACTAGAAAAAACTTCTTGAGTGCATCCTGAATGTCATCTTTTTCTTTCTGAGCGGGGATTGGCTTTCTTTGGTTCCAGTCAACGTACTGATAATCGTGCAAATAGAAACTTTCTAGACATAGTTGAGCTCCTCAGAAAATATGACCCACTTTTATCAGAGCATGTTAAACGAGTTCAAGAATTGCAACGGAGTCAAAAGAACATATAAATCCATTCTCTCTCCACACGCATAAAAAACGAGTTTATTGAGCTATGTGGGTCATTCATACAAACAATAATTCTTGATGAAATTCGAAATGTCAAGTATTTTTCAAACATTGTTGACAACTCCAGATTGTTCTCACAAGGAACAGACTACTATGGTTATTCGATATGTTAAGATTGTAGACAGCTCAAAATTTTCAGTTTTCAGTTGAAGAAAGGTTTATTTTGTTTGATAATTTTATGAGAAAAACTGGAAAGAAACTGCTGCTTGAGTATGGCAATTCTAGAAGGTTTTAAGATAGATTTTCAAGTCTGCATTGGTCAAGCCTATGACAATGGATCTACTATGGCTGGGAAGTACAAAGGTGTACAAGCAGTTCTGCTTGAGCATAATTCAAACTGTATTTTCTCCAGCTGTAGAAACCACACACTAAACCTTGTAGGTGTTGCACGATTCAGCATTGTCAAGGAGGCAATTACTTACTTTGGAACTGTTTAGCAAATGTACAATCTCTTCAGTAGCAGTCCACAAAGGTGGGAAATTCTGAAGCAATATCTTCCTGTTTCACTGCATGGGATGGCCAAAACTAGATGGCCTGCACAGATTGATGGTGTTCAACCAGTTGCACAGCATTTGAATTCAGTGAGAAAGGCTTTAAATAAGCTGGAGTCTCAATCTCACTGCACAGGCTCGAACTGAACTTCAGTCTATTCAGAAGCACATGTTCAAATTTGAATGCATTCTGATGTCATCTTTGTGGATGAAGCTACTAATATGGTAACTGAAGCACGCAATGCTACACTTGATGTTGAGAGGGATAAACATTGAAAGTCTTATCAATGACATTCAACAGATTCGTGAACAATGGGATGCAATCCCGAGTCCAAATTAGTAGCACAGAAATTGACATTTCATCTGAGTTCTCCACCAATCAAAACTTACCTACTGAATCTGATGCCGAGCAGCATTATAGGATCAAGGTCTTCCTTGTCATCATTGACTCTATTCAATCAGGTCTTACAGGTCGATTTGAGTCACTGCGACTAATTTGTACCCTTTTGGGGTTTCTTTGGTAGTTTGACTGAGAAATGAAGATCTACTTTCTGCAGCTGAACAATTTCAGCAAAGAATACAACAAAGAAATCTTAAGAGATCTCAGTAATGAGGTCATCTTCCTCAAATGAATATATTCCATGAATTGGAATTTAAATTGGATTGAAAGCCAAAGGAATTGCTTCAAGAAATACTCGAACTTGGACTCTCTGGGGTTTCCTAATATCACAATTGCATTGTGCATTTGTCAGTTTGCCTGTATCAGTGACTTCAGGCATACGCACCGTCAACGTGTTGAAAAAAGTAAAGAACTATCACTGTTGAACTATGGGACAAGAGCATTTGACTGGGCTTGCCATGCTTAATATCAGCTGTGATATTGCAAGAAAGCTAGATTTTTCCTCAATAATTAGTGCATTTGCACAGAAAAAGGCTAGAAAAGCATTTATTAAATAAAAAATATTCAAATTATGTCTTACTTTTTTTGGTGCCTTATTTTGTTTTCATGTGTCGTCATTTTTTATCTTTATTATAGCTGGGGGCCTCAAAAGCTGGAAGTGGCCAAGGCCTCTCTGGACCTCCGAGAGGGCCTGGCGGCCATACTGGGAAAAACCAAAGGTCCATCTAGCCCAGTATCCTGTCTTCTGACAGTGGTCAATACCAGGTGCTCCAGAGGGAATGAAAAGAACAGGTAATCAATCATCAAGTGATCCATCTCCTTTTGCCCCTTCCCTGCTTCTGGCAAACAGAAGCTAGGAACACCATCTCTGCCTATCCTGGCTAATAGCCATTGATGGACCTATCCTCCATGAATTTATCTAGTTCTTTTTTGAACCTTGTTATGGTCTTGGCCTTCACAACATCCTCTAGCAAAGAGTTCTATGGGTTGACTGCGCATTGTATGAAAAAAAACATTTCTTTTTCTTTGTTTTAAACCTGCTGCTTATTCATTTCATTTGGTGACCTCTAGTTCTTGTGTTATGAGGAGTAAACAACACTTCCTTATTTACTTTCTCCACACCAGTCATGATTTTTCAGACCTCTATCATATCCCTCATCATAACCCACCTTAGTCTCTTTTTCAAGCAGAAAAGTCCCAGTTTTATTAATTTCCCCTCATATGGAAGCTGTTCCATACTCCTAATCATTTTTGTTGCCTTTTTCTGAACCTTTTCCAATGTATCTTTTTTGAGATTGGGTGACCACATCTGCACATAGTATTCAAGATGTGGGTGTACCATGGATTGATATAGAGGCAATATGATATTGTCTGTCTTATTATCTATCCTGTTTTTAACCATTCCCAACATTTTGTTTGCTTTTTTGACTGCCGCTGCACATTGAGTGGATGTTTTCACAGAACTATATCCCGAATATCTCTGAGTGGTAACAGCTAATTTAGACCCCATCATTTTATATGTATAGTTCGGATTATGTTTTCCAATGTGCATTACTTTGCATTTATCAACACTGAATTTCGTCTGCCATTTTGTTGCCCAGTCACACAGTTTTGAGAGGTCCTTTAGTAGCTCCTTACAGTCTGCTTGGGACTTAGCTATCTTGAGTAGTTTTGTATCATCTGCAAATTTTGTCACCTTACTTATAACTCCTTTTCCCAGATCATTTATGAATATGTTGAAAAGGACTGGTCCCAGTACAGACCTTTCGGGGACACCACTATTTACCGCTCTCCATTCTGAAGACTGACTATTTATTCCTACCTTTTGTTTCCTGTCTTTTAACCAGTTACCCATCCATGAGGGGACCTTCCCTCTTATCTCATGATCGCTTACTTTGCTTAAGAATCTTTGGTGAGGAACCTTGTCAGAGGCTTTCTGAAAATCTAGGAACACTATATCTACTGGATCCCCTTGTCCACATGCTTGTTGAGCCCCTCAAAGAATTCTAGTCGTTTGGTGAGGCATGATTTCCCTTTACTAAAACCATGTTGTCTCTTCCCCAACAAATTATGTTCATCTATCTGTCTGACAATTTTATTCTTTACGATAGTTTCAACCAGTTTGCCCGGTACTGAACTCAGGCTTACTGGCATGTAACTGCCAGGATCACCTCCGGAGCCCTTTTTAAAAATTGGTGTCACATTAGCTATGCTCGTCATTTGGTACAGAAGCTGATTTAAATGATAGGTTACAAACTACAGTTAGTAGTTCTGCAATTTCACATTTGAGTTCCTTCAGTACTCTTGGGTGAATACCATGTGGTCCTGGTGACTTATTGCTGTTTAGTTTATCAATTTGTTCCAAAACCTTCTCGAATGATACCTCAGTCTGGGACAGTTCCTCAGATTTGTCACCTAAAATGAAGGGCTAAGGTTTGGAAATCTCCCTTACACTCTCAGGCGTGAAGCCAATGCAAAGAATTCATTTAGTTATCGTCCTTGAGTGCTCCTTTAACATCTCAATCATCCCCACTGTTTTTTGAGCAGGCTTCCTGCTTCTGATGTTCGTAAAAAAAAATTTTCTATTACTTTTTGAGTCTTTGGCTAGCTATTTTTCAAATTCTTTTTTGACCCTCCTAATTATATTTTTACATTTCATTTACCAGAGTTTATGCTCCTTTCTATTTTCCTCACTAGGATTAAACTTCCACTTTTTAAAGGATGCCTTTTTGTCTCTCATTGCTTCTTTTACTTAGTCGTTAAACCACAGTGGCATTATTTTGGGTCTCTTACTAGGTTTTTTAATTTGGGTTATATATGCAAGTTGAGCCTCTGTTATGGTGTCTTTAAAAAGTTTCCATGCAGCTTACAGAGATTTCACTTTTGGGGCTGTACCTTTTAATTTCTGTTTAACTAACTTCCTCATTTTTGTGTAGTCCCCCTTTCTGAAATTAAATGCTACAGTATTGGGCTGCTGTGGTGTTTTCCCTACCACAAGGATGTTAAATTTAATTACATCATGGTCACTATAACCAAGGGGCCCAGCTATATTATCTCTTGGACCACAGCCTGTGCTCTACTTAGGACTAAATCAAGGATTGCCTCTCCTCTTGTGGGTTCCAGGACTAGCTGCTCCAAGAAGCAGTTATTTAAGGTGTCAAGAAACTTTATCTCTGCATCCCATCCTGAAGCGATAAAATAAAAATAAAGAGTATTTTCAAAGTGGCCTGCAAGGACTTAATTTTGCAATTTCCAGAGTAGTCACTTCAGGCTGTTCTCCTCCTCCTAGAGGAAAGTCACATGCCACTGGACTTGAGGCCTTCCTGTAGCGAACAGCCTGAGGCAGTGTCGCTCATCAGATCTCACATGCAAAGGGTGGAGTTGCGCCACGTGTGCATGACAAACAAATTAAAAAACTGTTCGTGCAGGAAGTGGTATTGCAGGCACAAATCAGTATTACTACACCAACACTCCGCCATGACACACCGTGCTACTGGACATGGCTGCCTTGCAAATCTGACATTTCTTTCAACCCCTGGCTGTCCTCTCTCGTTTTTGAAGTTGGGGGTCAGCAGTGAAGGGAGAATATAAAGTGTGTGGCAGCAGCACAAATATTACAAACTACAAGAATCAGTTTGTCCCCACGCTAAAGCACTGCAGCTGAACTAATTTTGCTCATCCTGGTAGTGAGTTAATGTGAAAGAAATATTTACATGGCCACATATTCAGAAGTTAACCCACTGGGATTCTATCCTGCCATGTCACACTTACGCCCCTGCTCAGTTTGATGATATAGGACACACATACAATAGAATCATTCAAAAGCTTCACTGTCGAATCTATTGTTTTCATGAAGGGCAGTTTTCAGAGTCCTGTCCCCTTATCCCTAAAAGAGCCATGGTGCAGGAGATAAAAAAAATAATTTAATCTTTCAGACTCAAAAAGGTTAGCAGTATCTCAAACTATGCCTACGCTGCATTTTAAAACCCCTGGCAGTGAGTCTCAGAGCCTGGGTTAATGCTACAGTGCTAAAAACAGCTGTGTAGACATTCGGGCTCGGGCTCTGAAGCTTGGGGAGCAGGATGAATTTCAGAACCAAAGCCCCAACGTCTACATACCTGTTTTTAGTGCCGAAGTGCAACCCTAAGTCTGAAGAGCTGGACTCTGAGTTGCTGCCACAAGTTTTAAAACGTAGTTAGACATACGCTAAGTATATTGGTGGGACCAAACTATGAATTAGGCTTGCCCAAAACAACAGGCTGACAGGCCAATCACATGTGAAGAAGTTCTAGTTCACAGCAGCACAGTTATCCAAGCACTTTTCAATCAAACCAATTTCTAGGAAGCAGGTGCAGCTCCACATTCCACAGGCAGATGGTGCCTTGGCAAAGGTCAAGTTTGAGTTAACATTTCAAAACATAGACAAAAAAACAGCAGTTTCACAAAAGCTCAGGTTCCAGGTTTATTAAGTAAAGTTAACTGAACTGTTTTTGTTCTGCGGAGATTCCTTTTGACCTTACCCAAAGGGGTAGCAGTGTTGCACAGAGTCATGGCTGGACTGTGATAACCCAAATACAACTTTGGCTCATCTCACTGCTGACACATGTGGAATGACTTGGGCACTATTACATGCTGTGTCTGCTTGAGGCAGGTACATGTACAGATCAACACAAGTTGCAAATGATAGTTTACAACCTGTCAAAACAAAGCAGGGCATTAAGCAAATGCACTGCCATGAGAAGACACATGAAAAAAAATTACAGACTTGCTAATACACAATAAGTTCAGGAGATGCAAAAAAAGAAAAACCTCAAACACAAAAATGTCAAGAGGAAAACAATTTCAGACACAGTCTGTTCTAATTAAAACCCAGTTGTAATTTAATTTTAAATTCCCTTCAAAATGGGAAATGTACAGTTATGTAATTTAACAGAAACCAGGCTTCCCGTGGAGAGGTGTGTTCAAAAACACTGATGCACAAATAGGTTCAGAATTCAAAGCAAAATGTCCCTGGGCATTGGTGGACTTGACTCTTGGAGCCAGAGCAAAGCAATTCATTACACTAGTTGCACTAGAGGGCCTACTGCTGGTCCTTGTTGTTATAATAGCACGTAGGATTCCAGAAGCAGACAGAAGGCAGCACACAAAATTCTGGTTACTGTGAAAAATGCCACAGGCCAGATCTCCCTGGGACCAACTGGAATAAAACAGCTAGTTACAGTAACCTGGCCTCAGTTCTTCAGCGTTAGTGTAATGTTCTGCAAGATTCTTCAGTTCTTAGCTCACTCCTTTTTCAGCCTGAGTTGTTTCTGTCTTGTGCCTGAGGACAAGCAAAATTGGCCATGCCAAATTATCCAAAAAACACAAGGGACAGGACCAAGAAAAGTAGCTGAACCTGTAGCTGGCTTTCAAATCCTCTTTTTCCAAATATCTGAGTTACAGATCAGAACTTTATCTACAAAAGAAACAACAAAAAAGAAAAAAATGGCACCGTCCACACACACACACACAAATCTTACAACACAGCCTTGTAAAAATGGTTAGCAATTAGAGCTCAGTCACAAAAGAAAGGATTCTAGCTCTTCAAAGGTCAGAGGAAACAAAGCTAAAAATTACTATTCCACGTTCTCTTAATAAGTTAAACTGACCTTCCTTCCCACGTCTACAAAAAGGCAGAGTAATCTACAGGCAAGAGGGGAAAATAGGCTACCAAAAATAAAAAAGGGAGAGGAGAGGAAAGAGCATGCGCAAGAGAGCGAGCGCGCAGTCTGTGGTCATCAGGGCTCAGATGGGGCTGAGTTCCTTTTAGGGGTTTAAAAGATGCAAAACAGTTCCTTAAAGGTTTCCAATCTTCAGCAGTTCATTCAACACTGTAGCCATAAAAACTCAAGTGTGTATCGGAAGAGAGATTCTTTCAGGCAGACCCACTGCCATTGTGAGGGCTGCTCAGTTTGTTTTAATCCTCAATGATTATGGGTTCATCGTTCATGGGCTGTCGTAACTGGACTGCTTGGACTGGCTGGAGGATAATGGGCTTGTAAGGGCGTCTGGCGGCTCGCTTCGCTTCAGAAGATGAAAGCAGCTTGCGAATTTTCCTACAGGACAGTGAAAATAAAAAAGTTTGTCACAAAAACAGAAAATCCTGGCATTTAATTCCTATTTCGTGGAGTGCTCTCAGGAGGCCATACACATTCATGGGCTGGGCTGCTGCTGTCTATTTCAGCTAAGTCGTCTCAGTTTTTTCTTTTATTAACCCATCAATAAAAAGCATTGCCATTTCTAGAACTTCTCTTCTCCAAAGAGCCCAAAGCTTTCTATTCTGACTTCAGTGGGCTATGTGCATATGGAAGTGTTTGCACGATCAAAGCTTCTATTGTAGCAGACATAGGAATGTCTGCAATAGTTACAGCAACCCAACACTTTCCATTATAAACTTGTGTATACACCCACACCTCCAGCAAAAACATCCACGGATAAATTTCAGAGCCATGTTACAAATAAATCATCATTGGCCACCTCACCTGCCTACAAAGCCAACTCCCTCAGACTTATTCTAACATTTCAAACTTCGGAACAGGTTCAAAAAGTTGCCAGTTAAAAAAAAAAAGAAAAGAAAAAAAGCCTAAGAGATTCTCTTCTCCCCATAAATGTGGAATTTCTTTGCAAAATTACACAGGCCCAAGCCCAAGAATTTGACCCCAATGTGGAGAGCCTGACAGAACCACCCAAGGATATTTTCCTTTCCACCTCTCTTCCTTTGGAAAATCCTCATGTTTTCAGGAAGCCTGAACTGTAATCACCTCAGACCACTGGGTCCTGGTACTTGTGAAGAAGCAGTATTCTATTCAGTTCCAGTCCCTTCGTACCCTTTCTCCTCCTACCTTGCCTGTTCTCTCTCAGGGACCCTCACAAGATACTGTTAAAACAAGAAATGTACTGCCTTCTGTCATGCAGCAGGGAGGGGGGAGTGTTGACCTGGGAATATGGCAGGGGAGTTTCACTGGGGATAAGATATCTGAAAGCCTGTAATGGGATGGTGAAGGTAACACCTCTGCCCGGGGAAACTGGCCAAAGGCTAGAGGAGAGAGCCTGCTGGAGTTTTTCGTTTCAGTTTTGTGCTGGGTGGTCGAACACAGGGAACCCCAAGGCTGGGGTCTAAGCTCCCTGCCTCCCAGAAGGACTTGACTGAGTGGTCCTTGTTGTACCCACAAGCTCTGTTTTAGACTGTGTTCCTATTGTCCAATAAACCTTCTGTTTTACTGGCTGGCTGAGAGTCACGGTGAATCCCAGGAAGAGGGGTGCAGGGCCCGGACTCCCCCACACTCTGTGATACCTTCAACACCTGAGAGCAGTGGAGGAGGTGCCCAGAGAGTTCAGGGTCAGGGGATTTTATTCCAGTTATTTTCTCCATGACAACTGGTGGGAGAGGTGGGATCTACTGCACCCCGTGGAAGGCACTTCCTGCAGTAAGTGACTAGGGAGCAGTAAAATGAAGGGGGATTGATGGGTAACAGGTGTGCTGAAGATTCAGAGAGAGATGGTTTCAGTGGGTGATTAACCCCTTGGAGTGTGTGACCAGAGAGAAGGACTTCTACAGTAACAGGGTCCCCCTGGGGATTGCAGCAAGCGGTCCCAGGAGCGGAGGAGTCTGCAGTTCGACCCTGGCAAAGAGGTGGTGACCTCAAGAAGGGCTGGCACCTAAGGGTTCTTCCTGGAAACCGTGGAAAGCTGAGAGCACAAGCCTGTAAGTGGCCAACAGGGAGAGTATGCTAAACGCCTTAAGAGCAACCTGGTGGAGCTATGCAGGAGGAGAGGGCTGCACATTGGGAGGTCCACCGAGGAACAGCCGATTGCCCAGTTGGAAGAGAAGGATCGCTTGGATGACCCGATCCCTGTCCCTGAGGGAAGCTCCCCGGCGGATGCAGCATGGGCTCCGGGGCCTGACTGGGCTGGAAGGGGTCAGACTGCTGCCAAGGACATCCTGAGACCCTTCCTACCTATGTCTAGGGGAGGGGTTGGGGGAAGCCCAGCGAATACCGAGGGCACCTGGCCCCTGCAGCCAGCAGGGGATCCTCCCAGCAGAGCTCCCCATCCCTGGACCGGAGACAGCTGGAATGGGAGAGGGAGATGAAAATGAGGGAGCTGGAGGATCATGAAAAGCAGCGGCATCATGAGGAGAAGCAACGGCAACATGAGCTGGAGGAGGAGAAGGAGAAGCAGCGTCAGCATTAGCTGGAGTTAGTGAGGCTGAGGAGCCGTGGGGCCCTGGCTGTGGCGAGTGAGGGGGGACCCAAGACTGCAAGGAGCTTTGATAAGTGCTTCCTGGCCCAGTGTAAGGATGAGGGAGAACACAGATAGCTTCCTGACAGCCTTTGAGAATGCCTGCGAGATGCACAGGGTTGACCCTGCAGACAGGCTCCAGTTTCTCACCCCCTTACTGGACCCCAAAGCCGTGGAGATGTACAGCCGAATGAAAGGGGCAGAGGCAGGGGACTACGAACTATTCAAAAAGGCCCTGCTCCGTGAGTTTAGGCTGACTCCCGAGATGTAACTGGAAAAGGTTCTGGAGTCAGCGTAAAACCCCTGAGGTCACATACCTACAACTGGTCAACTGGATGCAGGGATATTCCCACAAGTGGACAGCTGGGGCCCAAGCTAAAGAAGACCTGCTTGACCTATTTGTACTAGAGCAACTGTATGAACAGTGCCCATCCGACCTGAGGCTATGGTTGGTGGACAAAAAGCCAGAGAACCCGCAGCATGCAGGGCAGCTGGCCGACGAGTTTGTGAACAGTCCGACAGGCGGTAACAGGGAAGAGTCCCAAAAGAACAGGCCCACCACGATGTAGAGAGAGAGAGAGTCACCATGGGACCTTCCAGCTAGGAAATATGGAGAACCCCCTCCAAAGCCTGGCATCAGGACCATCCAACCCACTCGAGGGGACCAACAGGACATGAGCTGCTCTCACTGTGTCCAGAGAGGCCACATACAGACCCAGTGCCCCAGGCTCAGGGACAGACTGAGCAGACCCAACCTACCCAGGGTTAACTGGGTAGGGACCCAGCCGGACGAGGGGCAGATGGCCCGGGCAAGGGGGGCTGACAGCTTATTACCTGCTCAGGAGGGAAGAGAACCCCTGATGCTCCAGACTCAGGGTTCTCGGTTTATAGGGTGGGCGCGGGGCTGTCTCTCTGGAGAGTGCGCCTTATTCCCCTGGAGGTGAATGGGAGGAAGGTCAATGTATACTGGGATACGAGTGTGAAGGTGATGCTGGCCCAATCCAAGGTGGTGGCCCCAGATCGGGTGGTGCCCGGCACCTACTTGACCCTGACGGAGGTGGGCGGCACCCCATTCAAGGTGCCCTTGGAAGGGGTACACCTGAAATGGGGGGCCAAGGAGGGCCCCAAGGATGTGGGGGTGCACTACCATTTGCCCACTGAGGTGTGGATGGGGGGGGACCTAGAGGACTGGCCAAACCACCCCCAGAATGCCCTAGTCGTGACCCATAGCCAGAGCTGGCGAGGGGCACTACGCCCTGACCTCGGGAAGGATACCACATGGGAGGCGCAGGACCCTACCCTGGTGAGAAGGGAGTGCCCAGGGACAAGGCTCAGAGAGGCTGCAGCTTCAGACTCGGCCAGCAAGAGGGAGCAGGCCCCCATCCCTTCCACAGCTACTGAGTTCCAGGCCAAGTTGCAGAAAGATCCTTCCTTGCAGAAGCTAAGGGAACTGGCTGACCTCAGTGTGGTACAGACCATGGGGAGAGGTTGCCAGGAGAGGTTCCTGTGGGAGAAGGGGTTCCTGTACTGAGAATGGGCTCCCCCCCAAGGGACATGGAGCCCTGGGGGATCAGGAGGCAGCTGGCGGTACCCCAGAAGTATCACCACAAGCTACTGTACCTGGCCCATGACATCCCTCTCGCAGGACACCAGGGAATCCGGCGCACCAGGCAGAGGCTGCTGCAGAACTTTTACTGGCCTGGGGTCTTTACTACTGTCCAGCAGTATTGCCGATCCTGTGACCCCTGTCAGAAGGTTGGGAAGGCCCGGGACAAGGGGAAAAGCAGATTTGAGACCTTTGCCCATCATACAGGAGCCTTTCCAGAAGGTGCCATGGACATAGTGGGGCTTCTCAGCAAGACAACCCGGTCGGGGAAGAAATACATTCTGGTGGTGGTAGATATTGCCACCCGCTACACCGAGGCAGTGCCCTTAGCTTCCATTGAAGCAGACACCGTGGCAGATGCGATCCTGACCATTTTCAGCCAAATAGGGTTCTCCAAGGAAGTCTTGACAGACCAAGGGTCCAACTTCATGTTGGCCCTGCTCCAGTGCTTGTGAGAGAAATGTGGGATCCAGCCTCAGCATATCGCCCCCAGTCCAATGAGCTGGTGGAGAGGTTCAATGGAACTCTAAAGATGATGCTGAAAACCTTTATGAACCAGCACCCACAGGACTGGGACAAGTACTTACCTCACCTACTGTTTGCATACAGGGAGGTACCCCAGGAGTCTACCAGATTTTCGCCTTTTGAATTGTTATATGGAAGGAGGGTAAGGACCTGATGAGAGATGAATGGGAGGGGAAGGCCACTCCCAATGGAGAGTGAGTGGTGGAGTATGTCCTCATCTTCCGAGAGAGACTTGCTGAACTCATGGGCCTGGCCAGGGAGAATATGGCCAGAGCCCAGAAGAAGCAGGTGGTCTGGTATGACCGCACGGCAAGGGGCCCGCGCCTATGCCACCAGGAATCAGGTGATGGTTCTCATTCCCGTGAGGAAAAACGAACTACAGGACACCTGGGAAGGCCCATTCAAGGTTGTCAGGCAACTAAATGAGGTAAACTATGTGGTGGAGCTGTCTAACCGGGCAAACCACCGCCGGGTATACCATGTGAATATGATGAAGCCATATTATGACATTGGGAGGAGCAGGACTCTTTAGTAGACCTATTCCCTGGGATCCTAGCTGGCTCTCCCCGGAAACAATTCCCCTCTCAGGTCAACTAACCCCTGCCCAGCAAGCTGAGATCAGAGGGCTGCTGCATCTGTACCGACAGCTGTTTTCCAACCAGCCTGGACACACTAATCTGACTGTCCACCGGGTGGAAACAGGATCACATTCCCCTATAAGATGCTTCCCCTTCCGAGTCACAGGGAAAACTGCTCAGGACCTGAAAAGAGGTCAGAGACATGCTGGCTTTGGGGGTGATCCAGCCATCTGCCAGCCCTTGGGCCTTGCTGGTGGTGCTGGTCCCCAAAAAGGACACGTCGATCCGGTTCTGTGTGGACTATCGAAGCTCAATGCCATCACTGTATCTGATGCCTCCCCATGCCCAGGCCTGACGTGCTCCTAGACAAATTGGGAGGAGCTCGGTACCTTACCACCATGGATCTTACAAAGGGCTACTGGCAAGTGCCGCTGGATGCAGATGCCAGGCTGAAATCGGCCTTTATCACCCCTCTGGGGCTCTATGTTCCTGACCCTGCCTTTCGGCCTCAAGGGGATGCCAGCCACCTTCCAGTGTCCGGTGGATCAGCTACTAAGGGGGATGGAGAGTTTTTCCGGGGCGTATATTGATGACATCTGTGTCTTTAGCCAGACCTGGGAGGACCATGTGTCCCAGGTTAGACAAGTGCTGGACTGACTCCAGGAGGCAGGGCTGACCGTAAAAGCTGAGAAGTGCAAGGTGGGGATGGCTGAACTGTCTTACCTGGGCCACTGGGTGGGGAGCAACTGCCTAAAGCCAGAACCAGCCAAAGTGGAGGTAATCAGAGACTGGCCCGCCACCCAAACCAAAAAGCAGGTCCAAGCCTTTATTGGGATGGCCGGGTACTATCGGAGATTCGTGCCCCACTTTAGCACCATAGCCGCCCCCATCACTGGACTCTGCAAGAAGGGGAAGCCAGACAAGGTGGTCTGGACCGAGGAGTGCCAGGAGGGCTCTCCAGTCGCTGAAGGAAGCTCTGGTCAGTGGTCCAGTTCTGGCAAACCCAGACTTTGACAAGCCCTTTATGGTGTTCACTGACACCTCAGACACGGGACTGGGGGCGGTCTTCATGCAGGATGATGAAAAGGAGGAGAGAGATCCCATCATGTACCTGAGCAAGAAGTTACTACCCCGGGAGCCACACTATGCAGCCATTGAGAAGGAATGCCTGGCCCTGGTGTAGGCCTTTAAGAAACTAGAGTCATATCTATTTGGGCGACATGTCACTGTGTACACTGACCACTCTCCCCTGACCTGGCTACACCAGATGAAAGAAGCCAACGCCAAGCTCCTGAGGTGGAGCCTGCTCCTGCAGGATTATGATATGGATGTTGTCCATGTGAAGGGAAGTGCTAACATGATAGCAGATGCGTTGTCCTGGAGATGGGGCTCTGAACTTCCCCAGGTCACTGGTCAGAGTGACCCCACTCAGTTCAGTCTCGAAGGGGGGAGCAATGTGATGCAGTAGGAAGCGGGGTGGTGTGACGCAGCAGGGAGGAGGGGAGTTTTGACCTGGGAATGTGGCAGAGGAGTTTCACTAGGGATAAGATACCTGAGCGCCTGCAACCTGAGCGCCTGTAACCTGAGCCTGGAGGGGGATGGGGGAGGTAACACCTCTGCCTGGGAAACTGGACAAAGGCTAGAGGAGAGAGCCTGCTGGAAGAGTTTTTCATTTCAGTTTTGTGCTGGGTGGTCAAACGCAGGGAACCCCAAGGCTGGGGACTAAGCTCCCTGCCCCCCAGAAAGACTTGACTGAGTGGTCCTGGTTGTACCCACAAGCTCTGTTTTAGACTGTGTTCCTATTGTCCAATAAACCTTCTGTTTTACTGGCTAGCTGAGAGTCACAGTGAATCCCAGGAAGAGGGGTGCAGGGCCCGGACTCCCCCACACTCTGTGATACCTTCAACACCTGAGAGCAGTGGAGGAGGTGCCCAGAGAGTTCAGGGTCAGGGGATTTTATTCCAGTTATTTTCTCATTCCAATGAAGGAAGGAGGCTGTCTTCAACATCTTAGATTCATCCACTGTTTCAAACTCAGGATCCAATGAAGTGCATCCGAGGAAGTGAGCTGTAGCTCACGAAAGCTTATGCTCAAATAAATTTGTTAGTCTCTAAGGTGCCACAAGTACTCCTTTTCTTTTTGCAAATACAGACTAACACGGCTGCTACTCAAACTCAGAATGGTAATTCTAGCTTCCACAATTCCGCTAGACCAGTGGTTCTCAAAGTTTTGTACTGGTGACCCCTTTCACATGGCAAGCCTCTGAGTGCAACCCCCCTTATAAATTAAAAACACTTTTTTATAAATTTAACACCATTATAAATCCCAAAGGCGAAGCAGGGTTTGGGGTGTAGGCTGACTGCTCGCGACCTCCCATTTAATAACCTCATGACCCCCTGAGGGGTCCTGACCCCCAGTTTGAGAACCCTGCCCTAGACCCTCAAGACTGGTTTGTGGCTTTCTACCTGCAAATGCCTATTTACAAGTATCCATTTAGCCAGTCCACAGGAAACTCCTCAGATTCCTGGTAGAAACATGTCACTCCTAGTACAGGCTCCTACACCTTTTGCTCTATCCACAGCACCAAGGATATTCACCAAAAGCTTGGCAATCATGGCAGTTCCTTAAAGAAGGCAGAGAAC
Source organism: Dermochelys coriacea (assembly GCF_009764565.3). NCBI lineage: Eukaryota > Metazoa > Chordata > Testudines > Dermochelyidae > Dermochelys > Dermochelys coriacea. The sequence continues at coordinate 43,964,294 of NC_050075.1, forward strand.
CCTGGTAAACCCTTGCCTCAACTACTGGCTGATTCAGGGAAGATCACCTCAGCAGGTGACCAAGTCAATCCAAGTAACCATAACACACTTCACTTCACTGGACCTCAAAGTCAACAGAGAAATCCACACCTGCTCCGATTCAAATCAACAGCATTCATGGGAGCAGTGTTCAGTTCCAGGGAGAAGAAGATTTCTAACCATCAGAGGAGTTAGCTTCTGAAAAAGCTTCCCAACAGGAGGAGGAGCAAACAGCCCAACTAGTTCTGAGATGGAGCTTGATAAATTTATGACTGGGATTATATAATGAGTTGCCTGTGACAGCAAGGGACTGGACTTGATGACCCAGGAGGTCTCTTCCAGTCCTAGGTCCCTATGAATCCACTTTCTGTCAAGTGCTGCGGTGGCACACAGTTGGCCAGTGATCCATTCTATTGAAACACCTTAGGCAGCTGCTTGGGTTTTTAAAAATGCAACACCAGGCCTGGTGAAGAGACTTTCTGAGCAGTCGTACACTGATGACATGTGTATATGAACAGTGCTAGGGGTGATAAATGCAAAGTAGAAACCAAAAGGAGTTTGGCAGGCTCCCCAGTGAGAATCAATTGATTGGCATATATTTCCTACCTGGTTTCCTCAGTGGCCATATAAAACACATCATCCGGAGCATCAATCCAATTCATCCTCCTCCTTTTCACTGGAGGCATGGATCCACCACGAATTAATCGGACTTTTGTTGGGTATGATTTCCCATTGAGCAGCAAGTTTCGGCTTGGTCCCTAACAATATATAAAGAAGTAAAATTATGGACTGTAGCTAATCCATGGTGTCATGTGACAAACAATCAAACACGAGGAGAGAAGGACTTAAAGCTGCCAAATCAGATATTAAAGTTCATTGCAAGTTCTCCCCCTCCTGCCCATGAGTGAATGTAAATTTAATGAAAAAGCAACTGGCCACTAGTACTAAAGATTAAGGTCCTCTTAAAATTACAATAGCACAGGATTGTAGTGAAAAAAGGAGAAACAAATAGTATAGCCAGTTAATCTACATTTGTACACAAACGGATCACATCGAGTTTGGAAGACTGAGTGCAAGATGCAGCTCTCAGTCACACTATTGTAAATGTGGAATAATTCCATTAAATTTCAGAAGGAAGTCTAGATTTACACCTTGTAAAATTTAAAAATCTGACTAAGGTTACAAATCTGACTCAAGCTCTCACACTCACCCGCATCCCTTTTGCTTTAAGGATGTTCATTTTTAAGTAGGGCAATATATAGTTAAAAATTCTTTTAGGAAACCTAAAACAACAAACCTTAAGATGACTCCATGCATCTGAAGAAGTGAGGCTTTTACCCACGAAAGCTTATGCTCAAATAAATCTGTTAGTCTTTACGGTGCCACCGGACTCCTTGTTGTTTTTGTGGATACAGACTAACACGGCTACCCCCTGATACTTGCAACCTTAAGGTGGTCATTAGAAGGTCTTGCTGTGATATTTGTCTTATTCTGATGCCCCCATGTATACTGAACTTGCTCTATGAAGTTAGCCCCTGCCACTCCATTGAAAATTATAGTTCTACCTTTATAAAGATGCAGGTGTGGGCATGCAAGGAATTAAACTACTAAAGTATAGTTGTCCTGAATCACTTGGGGTCCAGTTCTGCCACCTGTACTCACGATAAGTACTATTTAGAATAATCCCACAGAAATTAACAGCGCTCATAACAGACTGAAGCTGCAGAATCAGGCACTGAAAGTTTGAGGTGTGCAAATTAGAACTGTCCAGAAAGTTTTCTATAGTGGTAAAGAAAATTTTGATGAAAGTGAAAATAAGTTTGTGAAAACTAAGATGTCCATGGAAAATTTTGATTTGGGGGGAAAAATTGGAATCCTGAAAAATTGTAGTCAAAAACCAAACCAAAAATTCTGATTAGGAAATTCAGCCCCAGTGCCTCATGGAGGAGTACATCTCCAATAAGGCATGATGAACACCCCTCTTGGAGATGGGAGGTGGCGTATCAAGGGAGTTCCTGGCCATGGTGCACCATGGGAGATGCAGTGTGACTGGGAAGCCCACCCTGTAACAGCAGAATGAGAATATGAAGCACCTAAATTACAACTCCTGAGAGGTATTCTGCCAGCATACCTGAGTTGAAATATTGGGCCAGGGGAGGGAATCTAAGGGTTTTTTTTTTTTTTTTTTTTTTTGACAATTAAGATTTTCTGCAGAAACCAGATACTTTGTGAAAATTTCCTTTAGTCAAAAACCCAATTTCTCTCAAAAAAAAGTTTGACAATATGGTCTAGCAGCCCTAGTATAAATGCCATTGGCTGCTTTAGAGTTGGATGCATTTTCCTATTCTCTCTCAGACAATACAAGTCTATAAAAGAGCTAAATCCTTTTCTTTCTTAACTCCTTGAAAACTAGAGACAGTTGCCACACTTATTATATAAATGGCATAGACAATTTATTTTTTCTCAACGTTTTTCTGCCTCCTTTGCATTTCAGACAATTTCAGCACCAAAACAAGCCATCAAAATACTTTCAGAAATTCAGCTTTTACTTTTGTGGTGTGGGGAACAATGTTTGAAATATCATGTTTCCAGTTTTCTGAAGGAGAGTCCTTTTCATTTCTGTGTGAAGACTGTTTTATCCATTGTGTTAAGTGTCAGGAGAACGATGGCAGTGAAAGTTCTCGGAAATGCTTGGGCAAGAGTAGGAACTGTGCTTGGAGTCTAGCTTTTCTCTCCCCAAACAGAGCAATCACTTCAACTGTTACATCCTGAAACATGGACCTTTCATATTCAGTAGAACACTTTATCACGCAAGTAGAGCAGTGAGACATTTCAGCATTTTTATCCCTGCAGGTGATGGGGATTTGGCCATTTCTTATTTTTCTCCCACTACACTGTGAGTTTGTTTACACAGCAGACACAAACAAGTAGCCAGTCTCCTCTGCAGTAAGAGGTGAAACTGAATTCAATTAAAAATAAAATTCACCACTACTTATCAAATGCTAATGTGACAAACAAAATGATCTGCTTCGTTATTGCAACAAAAATAGCATGACAAAATTGAATCCTGGCCATAACATATTATACTCTACCCAAGACAGAAGCATTAGATTTGATAATACTCAATCATTATTCAATAACTGTCATTCAGACCTGCTGCAGATTTACTAATTTCTGAGTGCCTCCATTCACACTAGTACATTGTGGCAATTTACCAAACAGGGCAAATTCCACTATAGGAATACCATGAAAGGGTGCTTTGTGGCAAAAATTCCAGGGTGCAAAATTCTTCCCACTGAAGAGGCCTAGAACAAGGACTATGTGCCATTAAATTCCATTTGATGGCTTAAAGTGGCACTTCACCCTTGTGCTGGGCCTCTGAAAGGGGGTGAATTGGACCCCAGGAGCACTCCATGAAAAGCACTTTGCCAGAAACCTATAAATTAGACTGGCTATTTGCTTCTGTCGCCTGATAAAGCTCTCAGCATAATGGATGAAAGGCTAAGATGATTTTTTACTTTTAAACACACACACATTCTCAGCAGACAACTTGCACACCAACTGTCTAAAAAATAAGAAACCATTTGCCAAACAAAAACCCTTCCGTCATGTCATCCCTTCTTCTTTCAATGAAACACACTCCACCTAAAACACATTTCAGGGCTTTGCTTAAACAGCCACTCTCTTGACTTCTGTATGAGTGGACACACACAGTGTTCCATTCAAAACAGAATTTCACTGATTCAGATTGCACTGTGTCTTTTTTCATTTAAACACCCAGATCTGTTTTTCATACACAAAACTATCCTGGCTAATTGGAAAAAAAAAAGTGATAACGTATGAATAGCTGTGAATAGCAAAAGCAGAAAAAACTAGATCACCCTTTTAAAGCCTATCTAGAGAGTTATGGTTTGGGTTTTTCTTTCCCCTCCCCCCCCTTTTTGGTTTAAATGAACATTCTCTTACCATTTGTCTGTTTTGTCCGTGGTTAGGCAGACCTAACAAACAGGAAAGAGAATAGAGCTCGTAAGACAGCAGTGATTTTCCAAGACAGAAAAAATACAAAATCAAACAAACACAACAATGTTTGCATTTGGGTTGATTTTCTGATGTAGCAGTTTTCTACCACCCTAATCTCTTCCCTCCTTGAGGGATAACTGAAGACAGCATCCCTAACAACGCAATCTAAAAAACAAGGCCAAAAAGTTTAAATATGCTACCCACTTTATTCTCCATTCACTCATGCCTTACTGGACAATACAAGGGAAACCACCACCATCAAATCCCCTCTTTCAGATCTGGAAGCCCCTTCTTAATAGCTTGGGAACATCTCCAGTTTTCAGATTTTACGATGGATTTAAAGATAAGGATGGTATTGCACTATCAAGGGAGCAAAGAGTAAAATCTTTATCATCATCTGGGAAAATCCAAGGAGCTATTTTATCTCCTGGATGTACAATCAGATTTCATCTACTGAACTGCTCAATCCATAAGAATCTGTCACAAGTAAAGACTTCCAATATCTTAGTTCTGACAGTCATAGAACTCAGCAACCTCTCCATCACACAAGGTGATACTCCAATAACACAAATATTACAGGCACAATGATCTGATATAGTAAACGGTAGTCTAGTAACATTATTAGATATTCCATTGCATTGCGAAAGGTCCATGTTTTAAGTGCAGAGCAAGTGTGTAAACTGAACCAGGGCTCTAAACAAACAGTAATATTACTGGACACGTACAAGTATCAGTATGTGAGAGAATGAAGTCCTGGTACAGAGCTGCAGCAAAGGTATGGCAGGGAATGGCCTAGGTAACCTAATACATCTTTTCCATCCCACCTTTTTCCTACTTTATGGTCAGTTCAAATTATTTTTTTATTATTACCTATGTCAGTTAATTTGTGCCAGCATGCACATTCCCAAAACTTTAATCACATTTCATCAACTGCAATGCACATGAGCATCACTGGGCCCCTTTTTGGCTCAGAAAGGAATTGTTCTAGACACAAAGAGAATATGTATTATAAGTGGCAGCTACTAGCGCCAGCACTAGCTGAAAAATGGATTTCCATTATAACCTTGCTTACACACACACACTTTAGCTTGAAATTTTCCTTGTTTGGTCTTTGACCAAAGGTGAACTTTTATTTAAAAATACATGGTTGAGCAAAGTCCCTGCTGCTATTTGAGAATTCGGCAACAATTTTCTCTCTCTCTCTCTCTCTCTCTCTCCCTCACACACACACACGGCTCCTGTTTTAAAAGATTCTAACCATAATCCTCAGATAATCCTACGTCAAAACTGGCTACATCTGATGATTCCTTTGTATAATGTAAACCCTAACATACTTAGTAAGGACACCAGTAAAACATATAGGATATATAACGAGGCCAAGTTAATGTTTCAGGAAAAAAATACAACTGTTGGACTTTTTTTTGAGTGCTTGGGTGGTCTTAACTGTAATATTGCAGTAAAATCAGTAGTTTGCATCATTTATGGTAACAGTGCACCTTCCTGCAAAAGGGCAGATATAAGTAACTTCCAACATATGAAGACAAACACACACATGTAGGGGTGCTGGAACAATTTGTATCAGGGGATGCTGAGAGCCACTATAAACCAAACTATAAACCCTGTAGATGATGGAACCCACTTCAAACCAGGAGGTGCGGCAGTACTTCCATCACCTATGCACACGTCTTCATTTTCTGGCACTTCAGTGCTCAAACATCCACCTTCAGAGCTGGAGATCACCTAATGATTGTTTGCAGTATTGTTGTAGCTGTGTTGGTCTCATGGTAATAGAGACACAAGATAGATGATCCCAAACCTGAAAGAGCTCTGTTTAGCTCGAAAGAGTGTACATTCCACCAACAGAAGTTGGTCTAATAAAAGATATTACCTCATCCACCTTGTCTCTCTAATGAAGGAGATGTCAACCAATGATACATCCACAAAAAGAAAAGGAGTACTTGTGGCACCTTAGAGACTAACAATTTATTTGAGCATGAGCTTTCGTGAGCTACAGCTCACTTCATCGGATGCATGCATCCAATGAAGTGAGCTGTAGCTCACGAAAGCTTATGCTCAGATAAATTTGTTAGTCTCTAAGATACCACATGTACTCCTTTTCGTTTTGCGAATACAGACTAACACGGCTGCTACTCCGATACCAATGATACATCCAGTATCAGGAAGGAGCTCTATTGGTGAAGGGAATGTAAGCCTCCACATAAGCAGCAGTCACATTCAAAGGGCAGTAGCAGGAATGGCCAGTTGATGTAGACCAGGGATCTCAAACTCAAATCACCAGGAGGGCCACATGAGGACTAGTACATTGGCCCAAGGGCCGCATCACTGACACCCCCCCGTCCCCTCTCCACCCCTTCCCCGCCTCCATGCCAACCCTTTCCCCGAAGTCCCCACCCCAACTTTGCCCCCTCCCTTTCCCTATTCCAACCCCTTCCCCAAATCCCTACCCCTGCCCCGCCTCTTCCCCTGAGTGTGTGGCTCCCCGCCCCTCCCTCCTCGAAAGCGCTAAGTATCATCAAACAGGAAGCACCTGGAGGTAGGCAGAGGAGTGGGGACACGGCACGCTGGGGGAGAGAGGACCTTGGCAGCCCACAGCAAATAACTCCAGGGGGGGTGGGGGAGGGCACAGGGAGCTTAGCGGGCTGTCGGAAATAACCCTGCGGGCCTCCGCATGTTTGAGGCCCCTGATGTAGACAAAAAGCTTGACAGAGCTGTTGGGAAGAGCAGAGTTCTAGTCACTGCTCTGCAATTTTATCCATTGTGTGACTTTGGGCAAGTCACTTCATCACCCCGTACTTCAGTTTCCCTTTCTACAAAAAGAGGATAATACTGTCCTTGCTCACAGGGGTATTTGAAAGGTTTAACCAACTGACATTTATGAATACCTTTGAGCTCTGTGGATGGAAGGTACAGGGCTGAATACGCTTGATGCCAAGGAAGACAGGGCAATAGGGGCAGTTGTGTCAAAGGATTTCCATTCAGAGAGGAGAGGTAGCTACTGGGGCCAAGGAGGATGTTGGTGTACAAGTAGTAGTCAGTAGCAAGTCTACTCCCAAGTTCCAAGATCAGTAGTAACTCAGATCCTCCATGGTGAGAAGACACAGATGTCACATGTTGAGAGTGACAAAAGCAAGACTAAGAGGTGAAAGCCGGGCAGAAATCATTGCTAGTTCCAAGAGTTTGTGCTTCAAGTCCATAGACGACAACAACAACAACAAAAAACAAAAAAACCAAAAACCTGTTAAGCAACCAACATATGGACAACCTCAAAAGTAAGCTGCTCCTTCCAGGAAAAAAAAGTGACCCATGTTATATAGTTGATTATTTCGCTGATCCAGTAATCAGCAACATAAAATAGATACATTTTTCAAAGCAATTTTTTTAGCCTTGCTATTACACTATGTTCGATGTTAAGATATCTATAGGCAACACAATACTTAACTCCCTTTCAACAAATCTATATATATCTGGAATGTAAAAGACAAGAAAAAATACAGCAATACCCATTTAAAAAACTAATTGTGTTATGACAGAAAATTACATTAGAAATAATGACTGGCCATTTAAAATGCGCCCTTTATCAATAGTTATTGCTTCACAGTAGCAGAGATACAGTACCATAGCTGTAACATATTCCAAATATAATCTCAGAGCTGCCGTTCAACTTTTCAGGGGTTGAGAATGGAACACAGACATCCTTCTCCCCCAAACACACACAATGAGGCAGTGAAGGGGAGACACACACACTGAAGTATATATATTAGAGACAAAAATGAAGAGGGCTCTGGCACCCCTTCTACAGCCCTCTATATTTAAAAGGAGACTTTTTCTCTTAACAGTGTCATTACAGGGATCCCTGGGAAGGGGCTCTGGGATAACCCTTGTCTAAAACCCAACTGTCTGAAGGTATAGACTTCCATGAAGTGAGCTGTAGCTCACAAAAGCTTAGGCTCAAATAAATTTGTTAGTCTCTAAGGCGCCACAAGTACTCCTTTCCTTTTTGTGGATACAGACCAACACGGCTGCTACTCTAAAACCTGAAAATATGGCATTGACTGCCTGCAAAAGCAGAGAAACCTAGGAAAATACAGGATTTATTTCAAGTTCCTCTGGCATACTGTCAAGCCGCGTGCTTCTAAGGGATATTCAGTGACAATCCAAAACGGAAGAGGAAGGCTGTTGATGACCATATGTTTTCCCCTGACTAACCAGATTTTCCCTCTTTTTAGAGATGAAAGCTACAAGGTAGATGGCTACAGAAACTAAGATGCTTTCAGAAATCTCAAAGATTAGGATTTATTTCCACAGAACAATAAGAAAAAACTCATCACCCTGGAGAGTGGTCTGCTGCTTTTCAATTTTCCTAAAACCTCAGAGTGAGATAAATATGACCACCACAGGAACTTCAAGAGGTCAAATTAAGTCAAGAACTTGACTGCACGTCTGCAGGTAACCTAGAGCTCCTTAGCCGATGAAGTGAGCTGTAGCTCATGAAGGTTTATGCTCAAATAAATTTGTTAGTCTCTAAAGTGCCACAAGTACTCCTTTTCTTTTAGCCACAAATGATTCTGGAATGTTACTGAAATGGCTATAGAACAAGCAGCCATATTATAGACAGTGCATGAAACCCTCAAAGTATGTCTCAGCTCTTGAATAGTGCACAGGCATCAAAACCTTTCCTCTCTGGCACAAGACCCATTCTGCAGGACAGCTTGCTTCACAGGGAGTAGTCACAATAGGTTATAATGATCTTATGACTGACCTTTCTTAGAGTGTCAGAGTAGCAAGGGGATATATTTCCTCCCAAGATGATCCAGGAGTCAATGAATTTCTATTTCACTGAAGCTCAATTTCATTTCTATTTAATTTACTCCAATGAGATAAAGGCAAATTTAAAGCCTAGATTAGATCTCAATTTTTAAAAAAAGCCATCACACTAAAACATTACTCCCTATGCACCAATCCTACCTCCTTTTTTTAATGAATATAATAGATACCTGACCTGAGGGAGTTCATAACTCCTGGGAACACTCAACTCTGAATCTCCTGCAGTGCTGCTGGGGCCAAGGAGCAGTTGGCACTCACCACTGCACAGCATCAGAGTGAGATGTCTAGCTTCTGTCATATTACAGAGGAAAACTGCTAGCATGGCTGATTTTCTGAGGAAATCTGCAAGAGCACACAAGTGCATGCTCTATCTGGCCCTATTTGTACAGAGTCCAGCAAGTCATCGCTGTGCCACAGTGGTGGCATCACAACTCCCCCAAATTGTCTACCAGTTACAGAAGTGCATACTCCTTCCGCAGCACCTCTACAAAATGCACTCCTGTCACTGCCAAAAGGTGGGAGAGCCAAATCCCCGAATCTAACCACTGAAGTATTCCTTGGTGTCTAGCAAATGGAGAACCTTCCAACATATCGCTAAGGCAAAAGTCAGGAAGTGGCAGAATAGAAAGTGAGCACCTCTCCTTCTGCTAGTCACCATTTCATGCAACTAGAAAACTCTAAGCTCCATTCTGTTCCTCTTTTCTTACTCTCATTTTAGATCAACTTTACCTCAGCACCACAAAATCTTTGCCTAAATCCCTCTCCTCCACCAGCAGGTAGCATGCAGCTCCCCACAAGCAACCTCTGAAGCACTGACCTAGTCCCAAGGAAAACCACAGTGTAACACCAAATCATTTAGGACATGCCTTGGGATGGCCTAATTTATAACACAGAACTTTTAACTCACTCCCCTACACTTTGGCATGGCCAACCACACAATGCACATCCACTTCACATAGGTCCAAGTCCTCTTTTTGTCAATCAGCACAGTAAGAAGTTAATCTTCGTATTTATTTCTCTTTGCGAAGAGAGCTATCATGCAATATATGCAGTGTGAAACTCATTCAAAAATGTAGCTGTGATAAACTGCCACGTACATAGAAAACGGAAAGGTACACTATCAAGACTAGTTAGTTTAAAATCTAAGCTACCTTTTAAAATACATAGATTTGTTTTCAAAGTCCATGTAATATTTTTACACACATTTACTCCATCTTCCTGCCCCCCTCCGAAAACAGAACCAAACCCAAAAAACAAATGCCTTTTCCGGGATCTTGTTCTTCTCAAGAACAACAAAATCAGCAGCAGTCCCGCATTCCTGAGGAAACCATAACAAACCAGTGTGTGCACATGACAGAGTAAGCATTTTCTGATAAGGAAACAGACTTCATTTTCAAGTTGCGAAACAAGTTTCAAGCTTAACTTTAAATAGTGAAAGGTGGGGAGAGAAAGGAGGTGTGTATAAATAAATAATGGAAATTATATAGACTACTCCTTTAATTGCTGAGAAAATAGTGCCAGTATTGTACATTGTTGGAGCTGTGAGCAAATTGTCATATGCCCATCACCTTAAAAGTGCAGTGGGTGAACCTGCAAGAGGGTAAGTACAACAATGCAACTAGCAGAACAGTATGTAGACTATATTGAATGGCACGTAGGCTAGACTAATGGGTTCTTATAAAAATCTGTTGTGCGTACAAAATTAAAATTGTAAGTTACTTACCTAAATAAGTTCCTACCAAGATTGGCAAAGGAGAAGGAAAAAAAGATTTAAAGTTAAAAAAGGAAAGATTATATGAAATAAAAGCAGAAAAACAAAGTAACTATTTTGATTGTAATGGAGAGCAAGATTCATAGATACTAAGGTCAGAAGGGACCATTCTGATCATCTAGTCTGACCTCCCGCACAGCGCAGGCCACAGAATCTCACCCACCCACTCCTATGAAAAAAACCTCACCCATGTCTGAGCTATTCAAGTCCTTAAATCATGGTTTAAAGACTTCAAGAAGCAGAGAAGTCTCCCTCAAGTCAACCATGCCCCATGCTACAGAGGAAGGCGAAAAACCTCCAGGGCCTCTCCAATCTGCCCTGGAAGAAAATTCCAAGAGTGACTGAGTTTCTAGAATGTTTGATATTACACTAAAGGAGGCAAGATTAAAATAGAAATTAATTTTCTCCAAATACGAGATAAAACAAAGGCCAGATTGGATTCTCTGGACATAAAAAAAGTTGTTCTTTGTCCACATCCATCCACTATCCTTGCATATTATGTATTTATTGGTCTTGTACACTAGATCCTGAAATGCTCAGTACTACAGCTGTTTATACTGAATCAATTTGCTACCAAACACACTACATGGTCATGTTCCGATGCCCTCGCTCATACTGGGTAGCACCCTGCTCCACAAGTAGTCCCACTGAATCAGATGGAACTCTCTGTGAAGTAAGGTCCTATTCCACATGAGAAAGGCCACTGGTGATTTGATGAGCTTAGTCCATAATGGGTCAGCAGTAGTCAGCTTCATCCCTAAAATAGCATCCGATGAAGTGAGCTGTAGCTCATGAAAGCTTATGCTCAAATAAATTTGTTAGTCTCTAAGGTGCCACAAGTCCTCCTTTTCTTTTTGCGGATACAGACTAACACAGCTGCTACTCTGAAACCTATTCTTATACAGTAATTCCTCACTTAAAGTTATACCGGTTAACCTTGTTTCATTGTTATGTTGCTGATCAATTAGGGAACATGCTCGTTTAAAGTTGTGTAATGCTCCCTTATAAAGTCTTGGCAGCCACCTGCTTTGTCCACTGCTTGCAAGAAGAGCATCCCGTTGGAGCTAGCTAGTGGGGGCTTGGAACCAGGGTGGACCGGCAGCCCCGCATCAGCTCCCCGCAGGGCAGCTTCCCAGCAGGATATCAATTGCCAGCAGTTCAGCTGTCCCTCCCCCCACTGCCATGTGCTGCTCTCCAAAGCCTCCTGCTTGCTGGGGGGGGTGGCGGGGAGGAGAGGGGGGCTAATGTCAGGGTGTCCTCCTCCTCCTGCACCCCACATACCCCATCTCCATAGAGCGGCGGGGGGTGGGGGATACACTCAACAGGGCTCAGGATGGAGGGAACTTCCTGGCAGCAGCTGCTGCTGTCTCAGCTTGCTAATTAACTTAACAAGTTAGTGCACTTAAGAGTGGTCTCAGCATACTTAAAGGGGAAATATGCATCTCACACACAGGGTGTGTCTCTCTGTCTCCCATGCTATCTCCCCTCCCTCCATTTGTGCTGCCTTGTAGAGTGAGAGGCTACATTAAAAACAATGAGTTAACCCTTGAGGGCTCAGCCAATTGCTAGTTTATCATTTAGCAGTCAGGCATTCCCTGGGAAATATCCCACCCTCTGATTCCACCACCTCAACCAAGCTTCACAATCATCATCGCTGTGTATAGTATTAAATTGTTTGTTTAAAGCTTATACTCTGTTTGTGTGTAGTCTTTTGTCTGGCAAAAAAAAATTTCCCTGGAACCTAACCCCCCCTATTTACATTAATTCTTATGTGGAAACTGGATTCGCTTAACATCGTTTTGCTTAAAGTCGCATTTTTCAGGAACATAACTACAACGGTAAGAGAGGAGTTACTGTACTCTATCTAGATGTAAGGTCCTGGAGGAAGAGAGAAGTTCACTTTAAAATCTTGTTTCTTTAGGAGCTGTCAAATCTGGATGACAAACTGAAAGCAGCTCAATTATGTGCTACTCTCCAACCTGGGACAAACAAATTGAACCCTATAAAACAAATGTAAGTCTTGGCTACCAGTTGTCATCTTCAAGGCAATTCACAACTTTGTCCCTTCCCTACGGATTCACACATCTCTTATACTGTCACTACCCTGTTCCTTAATTGAGTCAATGATGCCAGCCCCTGGTCTTCTAGATATGGTAGAGAATACTTAGTCCTGCCATGAGTGGAGGGGACTGGACTAGATGACCTCTCGAAGTCCCTTCCAGTCCTACAATTCTATGATTCTCTTCAAACAAACCTAGGGTGAGCAGACATCCCAATGTTATTGGGACTGTCCTGACAGAGGCTTTGTTTTATACAGGCAACTATACCCCCCCCTCCCAATTTTTCACACTTGCTATCCGGTCACTCTAAACAAACCTCTCCGTGCCTTTCTCCATGCTGACCCTTATATGCATGGAGTGCCCTCCCGGAATCGATCCATGAAATTTTGAGGCAAAGGTGGCAGTCTCTCTCCAGACCTACTTTTTCCACTCTACCAGTAAAAACCTAATCAGCGTACAATGGTTAGGCTGAGGGCAGGTGGAAAAATTTATCTCACCATTTGCTATAAATATAAAAATGATATACTTGTCTCCATTGCCCCTGATCTTTTTAGACTAAGCTCTCCAGTACAAGACTCATGCTTAACTTTGGGCAGAGTCTAGCACAGGGCCTCTGTGCACTACTGTAATATAAATATTGTACCTTGAAGACATGCAGTTCAACATGCTTCTCCTAAGTGCATATGAGCAGAGGGGAGAAGAGCCTTCTAAAGGATAGACTGATTTTAGCATGCAATTCACAGCTAGGGGTGTTACATAGACTCACCATCCCAGCAGGAAGCACTGGGAGGCAACATGAACAATGCTTGAACAACATGAACCCAAGTGCAAGCAGCTGAAGCTATGGCTCCACCCATTCTCCTCACATTAGCTCCTTGGGGAGAAGCATCTGGGATGCAGTCCTTGTGCTCCCATGAGCACACAGGCTGCTATTGTGGCTAGACCCTTACTTTCTCATTTGCCCCTGAATGGCTATATAAGGGCACAGCCCAAGCTAGCTGTCAGTGAGTAAGAGTTTTCCACCACTCATGGGCGTTCTGCTTCGAGCATAATAGTCTTCAGGGTTCATTCAAAAACCAGATCTAGAACAAATAAATGAGATCTACCAATATTCTTAAGAGCAGTCATGAACTCTAGTCCTCATACTAATTTGGGAATAATTAGATGATTAGCTCACAAAAGCTTATGCTCAAATAAATTTGCTAGTCTCTAAGGTACCACAAGTACTTCTTTTCTTTTTAGATGATTTTAAATAACTATAGCTATATTGGCTGTGTCTGGTTAGCATATGTATAGATACAAGTAAATCTATCTCCTCAATAAAACTGAAGTTACATTATGAAAGATTTCCTACAGCTCAGAACTGCATTTCAGTAAGAGAGAATACCAGTGGAATCCAGAATCAGAGAATAATTGTATTCCACTATCTAAATACCAAGACCTGCTGAGTAGTTTATTTTCAAGGCTGGGGAAATTTGCCCTGAAACACTGTTCTGCTCTCGTCAATGTTTGCTTTATTTCTACTTGGCCAAAAAGAACATGCTCTTTTCCATGGTTGAAAATACTTCCTTCTATTTCCCCTTGCACAGACTCAGCCCTGCTGTGCAAATGCAGCTCACTAATCTCCACTGAGTAGAACATTATGTGGAGGGAGGGGAGCCCAGCATGCTGACTTCCTTCATGTTTTTGAATCGGCCTGACCTTCATTTCAAACTGTGCCCTGTGCAGCTGAACAGTCTTTTTACCAAGCCATTATTATATCTCTAACTGATCGTGTAAGCTTTTCACACTATTCAATGTTCTCATCCATACAACTGATCCCTTCCCCCGACTAATTTTCCATCCTAATTAAATCTCACCTTTCAGTCTTTCCACAGTATTGCATATTTGCGGGGTTTCCAAGATCTTTAGTTTATCTGCAAAATTACAGAGCTGCAGAACGACTGCCCACGGCTGCTCATTACTAGCACTCAGTGAGCCCAGTCCACATTCAGCCTCCCAGTGTCTACAGATCAGGCCAAGCTTCTCAGTTGCAAAAAGAATAGGGAGTTTTCCTCCTTTGTCTTTTGGAGGCCTCCCTGTGGGGAGGGGATTTCTTCCATTTCTCTTCCATGCATCTGAAGGTCTTTTCCCTATTTCTTCTGATTTTCTTTCCAGTTGCTGCAATCTCTTGTGAACTCACAGACATTCATCTTCAAAGAAAGAAGTCTTCAGTCAGTCCCCCACCAACCCTTTCCATGCACTTGTTTTGCTGCCAGCAACTGTATTCACCATTATGGACACTGCAGAGATTTTAGGGTCCATGGCCATAAGCCACTGCTGCAGGAATTTTTCAATCCAGATCTTTGACCAGAGTCAGATGTGTTTAATTAATTAATTCTTGGCATATAGCTATGTCTCCAAGACCTGCCATTTCCTCTTTTGTTCAGGGTCTGAATCTTTTTCTACTTCATGTGGTTTGACACCACTGACAGCTTCAACTAAGGGTTCTCTCATGTAGGCATGCCATTGTGTACCACAAATGCTGTTGTGGCCATCAGGGTCAACAACTGCACTAAGATATCTGCTAACTTTGGAGGACCACTGCAACCAGGCTCCTGTCCAGCCGCAGGAAGGTTTTGAATGAAGTGATGGTGATCAGGGCTCTGGTTTATTTAAATTGTTTCTGGGTGGACAAACTGAGACTTTGGGTAGTTCATTTTAAATGATTGTGATTTTAGTAGCCTGGTGATGGCTGACTGCCCATCCAAACGTCTCTTTTTGATCCAGATAAGTACATAGCCACAACTATACTTTCTGTAAGATATGTGCAGCACAAAAGCCAACCCAAAAGGCAATACATAAAGTTCATAGATTTTTGGGGGGCCAGAAAGGACCATTAATCATAGAAGAACAGGGTTGGAAGAGACCTCAGGAGGTCATCTAGTCCAACCCCCAGCTCAAAGCAGGACCAACGCCAACTAAATCATCCCAGCCAGGGCTTTGTCAAGCTGGACCTTAAAAACCTCCAAGGATGGAGATTCCATTACCTCCCTAGGTAACCCATTCCAGTGCTTCACCACCCTCTTGGTGAAATAGTTTTTCCTAATATCCAACCTAGACCTTCCCCACTGCAACTCGAGACCATTGCTCCTTGTTCTGTTATCTGCCACCACTGAGAACAGCCTAGCTCCATCGACTTTGGAACCCCACCTTCAGGTAGTTGAAGGCTGCTATCAAATCCCCCCTCACTCTTCTTTAAGATAAGATCTACATTGACCTCCTGCATAACAGAGGCCAAAGGACTTCCCTGAATTAATTCCTGCTTCAAGTCCCACAGCTGATGTTGAACTATGGCATATCCATTAGAAAAACATCCAATCTTGATGGAAAGATATCCTGAGATGGAGAACCCACATAACCCTTGGTAAATTGTTCCAATGGTTAATTACTATCACTGTGAAAAAATTTGCCTTATTTCTAGTCTTGATTTGTTTAGTTTCAACTTCCAGCCATTGGATCTAGTTATACCTTTGTTTGACAGATCAAACATCCACATATTATCAAATTTCTGTTCCCCATATAGGTACTTATAGACTAAGCAAGTCCCCCACCAACCTTCTCTTTAGCTTAACAAACAGATTGAGCTTCTTGGGTCTTTCACTTTAAGATACGTTTTCCTATTTTTAAATTATCAACTTTTTTCTCAATTTTCTCCAATTTTTCAACAACATTCTTCTTGAATTGTGGACACCAGAAATGGACACAGTATTCCCATATTAGTCACACCAGTACCAAATACAGAGGAAATATAACATCTTACTCCTACTCAATATTCCCATTTATCTCTCTCAGGATTACATTAGCCCTTTTGGACGTAGCACTGCACTGGGAGCTCACATTCAGTTGATTATCCTATGAAGCAATGACTCTGAAAAACAGTTGGGGTCATGGGGAATAGAGTCCCCACCTAGGGAACTGTCAGTATTGTTCCGTTATTAGAAATCTGCGAAGCAGACATCTGCAAGGTACAGAGCCCAAAATCAGTTTTCTTCCTGTAAGGGAGGTAGGATCCCCACCCCAAAATACTAAAGTCTCATAGATCCAGGCTGGGCAGAACGCCTCCATCTTTTTGGGTATCAGTAAGAGCAAATTCCATGTAGACCCATTGGATAATGATCAGGGCATATGTCTAAGGTACTCTAACAGCCTGTAGTTAGGGGGCCCTCATCTTTCTCAGTGGGGAGTTTTACTCTGCTGACAAAGAGGGAGCTGGGAAGGTCTCCTATGCTCAGAAATTACCTCCAGTAGGTTCTGAGGGACAACAGGTTTCTCGGAAACCACTCCTGGAAATAGAACCACTAAGCTTCTCCCACAAACAGAGTATTGAAGGTGGCAGTGGAACAGGTTAGCCAGGACCTATGGGTGAAGAGTGGGAGTGTTGTGCAGGGAAGGGGAGTGAACTGCATTGTAGTGCTTCTAGAAGATTTTCTATAATTTGAGTAGCAACTAGTTTTTGATGCTTAACCAGATGAATCCATATTCCGAACTTTACAAAGTTTGGCTGTAACGAAGACAGAAATGCTGGCTAGATTGCTAGACTGCAATGGTGCAGAGAAAAATGTCATTTTCCCCCCCATTTAAAAACTCAGATGAAATTTCAGTATTACGAGGTTGAATCTCTAATTCTTAAATATCTAGAGTTAAATTCTCCCATCAGGTTTGAGGGGCAAAGCTGAGATTAAAGTAAAAGAATATCAATTTAAATTAATTGCAAGTAAACCCAACATTGGATTTGCTGATGTGGAAATGATATTGCTACCACCAATCATATTATTAAATGTAGACCTAACCCTTCAATGAATGTATTGAAAGGATTCTGGTCCTGAAAAATCCCAAGTGTTATTACCACCTCATGCTATGAGGGATTTATTAGTTGAGGTTAATATAGATTTACATGAAGGGATAAAACCAGCTACTTCATGTTACTTTTTCCATATGGCTGGAATTATTTTGGCTCAGTTATTTTGTTGCTATGAGTTATAACAAGGCAGTAGCATTTTTGTCCACATCTTTCACAATATACAAATATAAACAGAAGAGATAAAGGAACACATCATTTATAATTATAAAGACCTAAAATCCATACCACAAAGAACAGACAACATTCTAAACCTTTATTTTTCTGAGAGAGGTGTTACCTGGTGTAGAAGCATCAGATTGCATGTAGGGTGTTCCATTTCTGTATTACGAATTATGATACTGCAAGCAAGTCCTACATTTCTGACTTCTGACTACCGACATTAAAGGCTAGAGAAATCTGAGGCCAAAATCTTCTAATCAGGGTGCCTAAAGTAAGGCATTTAAATCCATATTTTAGGCACCTAAACATGTGCCCTGATTTGCAAAGGTGCTGAACAGCCTCAATTCCAGATGAAGTAAAGGGGAGCAAAAAGTGTTAGAATCTTTTAAAAATCAAGTCACTTATGTATGTGCCTAATGATTTTAAGTGTCTGACTTCAGGCACCCATGTTTGAAAATCCTGGCCTCAATTCCCACAAGATAGCCTCTCTTTCATCCTAACTGTATTAAAGGGCTACCTATGGCATTACTTCCTGGCCACATGCACACCTGTCCAGCTGATAGTCTAAAGCAGTCAGCTGAGAAACTATCCCCCCAGAACCTGGATGCACAGGTCCACTGTTGTGGCATTGCAGAAATATGCTCATGAATGTAAATATGACAAATGGAATATGTTTTATGCTACATACGCCATGTAACATATCTTTGCAAAGATTATGTTCTACTGAATGTATTCATCCTATTTGTATGTATCCTCTTTATATCTGAAGTTATGAGCGTTGGCTCTATGCTTGTATTTAAAGTGTTTGCTGTAGGAAGCATCTAAGGCAAATCTGGTCAAGACAGTGTGAAGGGGTTATTCACGTAATTGGGAGTACTGGGCTAACAGTGGACCTTGATAGATGCCAATCCACAGCTGAGTTGTCCTGGGAAAATTCAAACTAGCATGTGGACAATGGAGTTGGCCTGTAAAGAACTGAGTCATGCATGGACATGTGACTTGCCCATGTGACTCCAAAACTCCATCTGGTAGCTGTAATTCTACACAGAGGGAGAGAGGGGTGTCCACCCACAAGAGAGAGACTATATAAGCCCCTGGGAAACCCCTCCATTTGGTCTTCAGCTGGCTCAAGAGATAGCCTCTTCACCCCAAAGGATGCCTGAAAGAAACTGGAACAAAGGCCAGTAACTACAGGGGTGTGAGTGATTGCTTGGCCCAGACTAGAAGGAGGCTAGTCTGTCAAAGAAGCTTACTGAAACATCTCTGAGGGTGAGATTTACCTGCATTTAGTTTGCTATTGTATTAGGCTTAGACTTGCCTGTTTTATTTTATTTTGTTTGGTAATTTACTTTGTTCTGTCTATTACTTGGAACCACTTAAATCCTACTTCTTGTATTTAATAAAATCACTTTTTATTTATTAATTAATCCAGAGTAAATATTAATACTCGGGGGAGGGGGACACCTGTGCATATCTCTCGATCAGCATTATAGAGGGCTAACAATTTATGAGTTTAGACTGTATAAGCTTTAGATAGGGTAAAACAGATATATTTGGGGTTTGGAGCTCATTGGGAGCTGGGTATTTGAGTGCTGGAGACAGGAGCACTTCTTAAGCTGTTTTCAGTTAAGCCTGCAGCTTGTGGAGGATGCGATTCAGACTTGGATCTTTGTTTGCAGCAGGCAAGCATGTCTGGCTCAAACAAGGCAAGGTACTGAAGTCCCAAGCTGATGGGA
This sequence comes from Dermochelys coriacea, assembly GCF_009764565.3. Lineage (NCBI taxonomy): Eukaryota > Metazoa > Chordata > Testudines > Dermochelyidae > Dermochelys > Dermochelys coriacea. The sequence goes on from NC_050075.1 coordinate 43,983,806, forward strand.
AAGTCCCAAGCTGGGAAAATGGGCTCAAAGGTTGTCTAGGCACATCAGGTGGGAGTCTCAAAGAGGTTTCTGTGATCTAACCCATCACAAGTATCAAAGAGCCTTTGCACAGAATCTCAGCAAAGGCACCTTGGTGCTGCCCACTGTCAGGTTTATATATTCCAAGGCCAGAAGGATCATTGTGATCAATTAGTCTGACCTCCTGCATAACACAGGCCAGAGAACTATCCCACAATAATTCCTAGAGCAGATCTTTTAGAAAAACATCCCATCTTGATTTTAAAATGACTAGTGATGGAGAAGCAACCATGACACTTGTTAAATTGTTCCAGTGATTAATTACTCTCACTGTTATGCCATATTTCCAGTCTGAATTGATCTAGATTCATCTTCCAGCCACTGGAGTCAGAGCCATGCCATCCTTAGGACAGAATGGGGCAACCACCCCAGGTGCCGTGTTTTGAGGGCCCCACGCTTCAGGACGCAGCGTCCAGGGTGGCCTGGGAGATTAGCAGGGGGCCTGGCACTGGCAGTAGTGAGTGATCCAGCCCCAGCCCGCCCCACTCCACCAGCTCCTGGCATTGCTCAGGGGAGGGGGTGGAAGCCAAAAAAAGTGAGGCTGGGATTTGTGGGAAGGGATGGGATGGGGGTTTGGGGGAAGGGGTGGGGTGGGGCTTGGGCTGTCCCGGGCCCACACACCTCTAGTGAGGGCCCTGACTGGTGTTATACCAGTTCTCTGCTGGACTAAAAAGCTATGTGTCAAATATTTGTTCCTCACATAGGTACTTATAGATGAATCAAGTCACCCCATAAACTTTTCTTTGTTAAGCTAAATAAATTCAGCTCCAAGGCTGAAGCGGAAAATGTCACAGAGGTCTCTGGAAGTCGTGAAATCCATGACTTACATGACCTCTATGGCATAATCTTAGCTTTAGTCATGTGGTACCAAGTCAAATGCCTTACAGAAGTCTAAGTACATTACATCTACACCGTTACCTTTAACGAGCAAACCTGTAATCTCATTAAAAAAATCAAGTTAGTTTGGCAAGATCTATTTTTTCTATACCCACATTGATTGACATTAATTATATCACCCTCCTTCAGGGGGAGCAAATTAATTTCCTGGGGCTACAATGTAGCAAGCCAACTGAAGCAGCTTTGCCTGTCCACAGTGGCTGGAAATACATTTCACAAATGGCCCCTTAAAGAGTATGTTAGATGCGGAGAGATAGGTGATTTCACTAATATCGATGTAGGTGGCTCTAAGTACATATCTCATTGAAAAGCACTAACCCAGAGACCAACATACCATAGGTAATTTGGAAGCAATTATTATTTATGTTAGCCCCACTACTCCTCAGTACTGGTGTTACAGCATCTGAAAATGCCATCTGTTTCTTTTTGTGCCTTTTTCTAGCACAGACCCAAGACATAAAAATCTGAGCCAGCCCAGCAATCTATATAATGGACCATTAGAAAAAAAGGATTCCCAATAGTAAGTAGATGTTCACAGTTCCAGCATTTTTTTTTTTTTTTATTTACAAGGGATATCCTGCCTGTCTGTTTCTGGTAACACAGGATTTGCAATAACCCTATCTTCACTTTCCTAAAACCTTTTCCAATGTTTTCTTTTTGGGAGTGGTCTCAGTGTAAAAGTGATTGCTTTTCAAATTTTGGGCCCATACCAGTCCCTGGTTTCTCTAAATTACACTAGGACCAGCGCAGACCAGCTCACAGAATCAGGGAACCAGAGATGGCTCCATGATGCCACCAGCCCTCACTCTCCTATGCCAAGCAGATCTGGTCCACATTGTTTAGACCCTGTTTTCTTACTGGGGTTGAGGCTTCCATTGTCCTAAAAATCAGAAAATATTCAAAATTTATAAATTGGAAAGTTTCCAAAATATTTTCCCTATAAAAACGAAGTCTAAACCAACAACTCTATACTACTTTTAAACTAGACACAAGATATCTAAGCTAACACAATGCAGAAAGGGAGCAGGCAGGTTCCACTAAGCTACGTAGAAGCTGCAGATAAAAAATGATAAGAAATTAAATGATGGCTTGTGGGCATGGAAGGTGGACATCTTCTAAAATTTTAATAGCATCTAATGTTAACGCAGCCCAGTGGACATCACAATGGGGGAAGAAAGAACCACACAACACTCTTTTGGTCCAGCCTTACCGGGGACTTTGTGGCTGGGTAATTTTCAAAAGAGATTTTAGATGTCATTGAAATATACAAAGTAAAATCTTCAAACCAACAAGTGGACACTTTGGAACCCTACCTCAGGGATTCTCCACCTCTAATAGCAAAACATTATCAGAGGCCGCACCTTATAGGAGGAGGAATTGATTCTCTCTTCTTCCACTTCCCACCCTGAGGCCAGGGAACCTTGGTCAGGGTTTCCTAAGTTTTTCAGCTGCTGAGTGACTCAGCAGTTCCCTCACTGATGATCAGCTGTTTAGCAGGGAGCGGAAATCATGACCACAACCATCTTATCAACAGGAGCTGCAAAAAGTCAGCAAGCTATTCAGCACGCTGGAGCTCCCCTGAACATCCCTTAGTTCTGGCATGGCAAGTGGCAGCGGCCCAGGAGGAGGCGGCAGCTTAATGGGTGAATGGGGAGAGTTTTCTTTATTACTTTACTGAAATTCACCCTCAAAAACAAGAACATTAAAAATGACATTGAGGGCTATGTTAGTGCACAGTTAAGAATCAGAAAATAGATTCTTCTTATGCTAACTCTAACGTACTCAGACTGCATGTATATATTTTCAATTACTAACTAGGCTGCTAATGTAATCTTAATATTCAAGAGATGTGCAGTGCAGCTGAGTTAATATTTATTGTGCAAACCGTCACTTTTGCATTGCCTGATTTGTGTTGAACACAACCTAAACTTGCATTAATAGCCTGGTTTCACTGCACCGTCTACAGCAGATGCCAGTCACTCTTACTAAATATAGTTTTCCAAATTATTCCAGAACAAAAAACTCCATGGTTTGTTTCTCATCAAAGGAGATGAGTTTTTTCTCAATTTTTAATGGGGGGGGGGGGACATTTTCCACCTGCTATGACCAGGGAGGAAATGAGAATCTTCCCATGCTTTTTAAAAAATAGCTTCAGTAAGAAATGGAAGTGTGAAACTTGAGACTTGACAAACACAGTCTTTAGAACAGAAGCATCTTTGCTTAGTAGGAAACATGTTTTTATTTAATAGTCAAGATCCTTTGAAAATTATGTTCTGTACATGCACAGTAGAATATTTTGTTGTCTACATGAGCAATGTGGTGTCATGGCAGTGACAACGGCCTGGGAGTCAGGATACCTATTCCCAGGTTCTATTCCCAGCTCTTACGTTTTCTTGGTGTGTAGGGACATCACTTAAGACCAATTTGGCTCAGTTTCTCCATTTGCAAAATTGTGACAAGAAGTTACTTACCTTATAGTAACTGAATGTTCTTTGAGATTTATGGTACCTATCAGTATTCCATTGTGGATTTGGCCAGAACCAGCGAATTCTTGCAAGCAGTATGTGTTGGTCCATGCATGCATCCTTGCCCTCCTCGTGTTTCCAACCGAGAGCATAAAGAGCCAAATGGACTGATTGCCTCTCCAGTTCCTGCTCTATTGTGAATCCAGTAAAGATTCAAAACAGAGAGGAAGGAGGGTGGGTTGTGGAATATAGATATGGACCACACATCACGAAGAACTTCCATGTGGTATAAGGCAAGTAACTTCATCTCCTTTGAGTGCTGGTCCCTATGTGTACTCCAGTGTGGATGACTGACTGGCAGTACTTAAGTAGGAGGAGGGTGCAAACATGCAGACTGCAGAGCCATCTGGAGGACTGCAGTCCCAATAGAAGCATCAGTGGAGATGTTCTGCACTAGACCATAATGCCTTGCGAACGCGTGGGTGGAACTTCATGTAGTTGCCCTGCAAACGTCAAATAACGGTGCTTCCTGAAGCAATGCCACTGAAGTTGCTTGTAGTCTTGCAGAATGAGCCCTCACCCCATGAGTGGGGGAAGATGCAACAACTGGTAACAGAGCAGGATACAACCCAAGATCCATTTAGAGAATCTCTGGGATAGCTTGACCTTGAACTAGTTCTGATATAGAGAGAACCATTCTAGGTGATTTTCTGATTGGTTGTGTCTTTTGCGGGTAGAAAGTAAGAGCTGGGGGAAATGAAGTTTCCTCTCCTCCTCAGATGCATGCATTTTTGAAAAAACACAAAAGTGGATTGACTGGTTTATGTGAAACTCCAAATTACTTTGGAGGAGGGGAATTTCCGATATAAATGTAATGAGATTTTCATCTTTTCAGAGTACAGTGTATGACAATTCTGTCATTAGAGCTCCCAGCTTACTGGCTGTGGTGATGGCCACAACAAATGCAACTTTCATTGATACCTACACGTTTCATGTCTCACCTTATGGTTTGAAGGAAGGCTTTGAGAGTGCCAAAAGTACAAGATTTAAGCCCCAAGGAGGGGTAGGTTTCTCTACTAGTGGGAAGGTTCTGATTAGTCCCTTCAAGAATCTGCCAGTCAATGGGTTATTGAAAAACCATCCAATGGTGGATGGCACGTACTGATTGTTGCCATGTGGACTCATACAGAACTGAGGGAAAGAAGACAGTCCCCTTATTTGGGACTATCTGCTGACTCAGGAGATGTGTGTTTCTGCTGTGTTCCGATGGGAAAATGCTTCCACTTGGTGAAACAGCATTTCTTACCAGCAAGTTAAAAAAGTATGGGTTAGAGGAATGGACTATAAGGTGGATAGAAAGCTGGCTAGATTGTCAGGCTCAATGCGTAGTGATCAATGGCTCAACATCTAGTTGGCAGCCAGTATCAAGCCGAGTGCCCCAGGGGACGGTCCAAAAGAAATCTGATGAGGTTCAACAAGGACAAGTGCAGAATCCTACACTTAGGAAGGAAGAATTCCATGCACGACTACAGGCTAGGGACCGACTGGCTAAGCAGCAGTTCTGCAGAAAAGGACCTGCAGATTACAGTGGATGAGAAGCTGGATACGAGTCAACAGTGTGCCCTTGTTGTCAAGACGGCCAATGGCATATTGGGCTGTATTAGCAGGAGCACTGCCAGCAGATCGAGGGAAGTGATTATTCCCCTCTATTCGGCACTGGTGAGGCCACACCTGGAGTATTGCATCCAGTTTTGGTTTCCCCACTACAGAAGAAATATGGACAAATTGGAGAGAGTCCAGCGGAGGGCAACAAAAATGATTATGGGGCTGGGGCACATGCCCTACAAGGAGAGGCTGAAGGAACTGGGATTATTTATTCTACAGAAGAGAAGAGTGGAGGGAGATTTGATAGCAGCCTTTAACTACCTGAAGGGGGGTTCCAAAGAGGTAATGGAGCTAAGTTGTTCTCAGTGGTGGCAGATGACAGAACAAGAAGCAATGGTCTCAAGTTGCAGTGGGGGAGGTCTAGCTTGGATATTAGGAAACACTATTTCACTCAGAGAGTGGTGAAGCACTGGAATGGATTACCTAGGGAGGTGGTGAAATCTCCATCCTTAGAGATTTTTAAAGCCTGGCTTCACAAAGCCCTGTCTGGGATGATTTAGTGGGTGTTGGTCCTGCTTTGAGCAGGGGGTTGGACTAGATGACCTGCTGAGGTCTCTTCCAACCCTAATATTCTATGATTCTATTCTATGATCTTTTCTGCTATTAAGGCTAATTTGTAAGGCTTCACAGCAGGAATGTTCTAGTATTGATGTCCTTCTGAAAACCAAGCCATGAGATGGAGTGCTTCAGGACTAGAATGCTTGATTCTGCCCTTCTCATGGGTCAAAAGACTGGAAAAGGACTGGAAGCTAATCAGAGGATGAGTTGACATTAGGAGATTTGGGAACCAAAACTGTCTCGCCAATAGCAGTTGATGAGGATGACATGTACCCTGTCGTGTCAACTCTTCCTTAAGACTTGAGGCAGGAGTAGTAAGGGAGCAAAGACATAGGTCAGATGTCCTGACCAGGGAAGGAGAGCATTTCCCCAAAAGTGTAGACCCAGAACTCCTCTGGAACAATAGATGTTGCATTCCCTGTTCTTTTGGGAAGAGACGAGATCCTAGGCTGGGGTCCTGCATTGAGCGAAGATTCCGTTAAGCACTGAATTATGCAATCCCCACACGATTTTCCACAAAAGGTCTACTGAGAGCGTCTACCAACACATTCTGAGTTCCTGGAAGGTAAGCTCCTGACAGGGCAATTTGATTCTTGATGCACCAATTCCTTAAGGTGACTGCGTCAACACAGGGAGATGGATCTCACCCTTCCCTGCTTATTGATGTAAGAGGTGGTTGTCATGTTGTCTGACATTACGAGGACGTGGTGGGACTGGATAAATTGCAGAAAAACCTTTGATGCTTCTCTGACTACTCAAGTTCCAGAAGGTTGGTGTGCATCCTGGTGTACAAGTGCCCTGTGCCATATGACTTTCCATGTGGGCTTCCCAGCTTAAGAGAGAGATGCCTGTAATGATCATCTTGTCCGGTAAGGATGGTAGGAAGGGGATGCCCACACATAGCTGATGAGGATCTTCTACCATGTTACTCGAAGGAATTGTTACCAGGGTAATTATGCTGCATTTGGTTGGTGAATATACTGTGTGGAGCCACATCTGAAGGAAACATAGGTGGATTCTGGCGAATGGGGTAATATAAGTGCATGAAGCCATGTGCCCCAAGAGGGAAAGAAAAGTTCTCGCTGGAGCTTGAGGTTTGCGCATAACCTGGTCTATCAAGTTGTTTATAGTGCAAAACCTGTCCCTTGGTAGATAATCTCTCACTGTGAGTGAATCTAGAAGTGGTCCCCATGAAGTCTATAGTCTGCACTGGAGCAAGGATTCTCTGAACTTGGAAAAGTCTGACTCCTAGAGAGAAATGTGGCTGAAGCATTAATGAGGAGAGCTGGCTGTATTTTAAAGAATCCTTATTGAGGTTAAAGGGACCAGCTATCTCGATGTGTAGAAAGAATAATAAATATGGCAGGCGACCAGCTTGGCTCAACAGTGAAATCCTTGCTGATCTTAAACACAAAAAAGAAGCTTACAGGAAGTAGAAGATTGGACAAATGACCAGGGAGGAGTATAAAAATATTGCTCAGGCATGCAGGAGTGAAATCAGGAAGGCCAAATCATACGTGGAGTTGCAGCTAGCAAGAGATGTTAAGAGTAACAAGAAGGGTTTCTTCATGTATGTTAGAAACAAGAAGAAAGTCAAGGAAGTGTGGGCCCCTTACTGAATGAGGGAGACAACCTAGTGACGGAGGATGTGGAAAAAAGCTGAAGTATTCAATGCTTTTTTTGCCTCTGTCTTCATAAACAAGGTCAGCTCCCAGACAACTGCACTGGGCAGCACAGCATGGGGAGGAGCTGACTAGCCCTCTGTAGAGAAAGGAAGTGGTTCGAGACTATTTAGAAAAGCTGGATGAGCACGAGGTCATGGGGCCGAATGCGCTGTATCTGAGAGTGCTAAAGGAGTTGGCAGATGTGATTGCAGAGCCATTGGCCATTATCTTTGAAGACTCATGGTGACTGGGGGAGGTCCCGGATGACTGGAAAAAGTCTAATGTAGTGCCCATCTTTAAAAAAGGGAAGGAGCAGGATCCAGGGAACTACATGCCAGTCAGCCTCACCTCAGTCCCTGGAAAAATCATGGAGGAGGTCCTCAAGGATCTATTTTGAAGCACTCAGAGGAGAGGAAAGTGATCAGGAACAGTCAGCATGGATTCACCAAAGGCAAGTCATGCCTGACTAATCTAATTGCCTTCTATGACGAGATAATTGGCTCTGTGGATGAAAGGAAAGCAGTGGACGTATTATTCCTGGACTTTAGCAAAGCTTTTTATACCGTCTCCCACATATTCTTGCCAACAAGTGAAAGTATGGGCTGGATGAATGGACTAAAAGGTGGATAGAAAGCTGGCTAGATCATCGGGCTCAATGGGTAGTGATCAATGACTCCATGTCTAGTTGGCAGCCGGTATCAAGTGGAGGGCCCCAAGGTTCAGTCCTGGGGCTGGTTTTGTTCAATATCTTCATTAATGATCTGGAGGATGGCGTGGATTGCACCCTCAGCAAGTTTGCAGATGACACTAAACTGGGAGGAGAGGTAGATACACTGGAGGGTAGGGATAGGATACAGAGGGACCTAGACAAATTAGAGGATTTGGCCAAAAGAAATCTGATGAGGTTCAACAAGGATGAGTGCAGAGTCCTGCACTTCGGATGGAAGAATCCCATGCACCGCTACAGACTAGGGACCGAAGGGCTAGGCAGCAGTTCTGCAGAAAAGGACCTAGGGGTTACAGTGGACGAGAAGCTGGATATGAGTCAACAGTGTGCCCTTGTTGCCAAGAAGGCTAAGGGCATTTTGGGCTGTATAAGATGGGACATTGCCAGCAGATCAAGGGACGTGATCGTTCCCCTCTATTTGACATTGGTGGGGCCTCATCTGGAGTACTGTGTCCAGTTTTGGGCCTCAAACTACAAGAAGGATGTGAAAAAATTGGAAAGCGTCCAGCAGAAGGCAACAAAAATGATTAGGGGACTAGAACACATGACTTATGAGGAGAGGCTGAGGGAACTGGGATTGTTTAGTCTGCGGAAGAGAAGAATGAGGGGGGATTTGATAGCTGCTTTCAACTACCTGAAAGGGGGTTCCAAAGAGGATGGATCTAGACTGTTCTCAGTGGTAGCAGATGACAGAATGAAGAATAATGGTCTCAAGTTGCAGTGGGGGAGGTTTAGGTTGGATATTAGGAAAAACTTTTTCACTAGGAGGATGGTGAAGCACTGGAATGCGTTACCTAGGGAGGTGGTGGAATCTCCTTCCTTTGAGGTTTTAAAGGTCAGGCTTGACAAAGCCCTGGCTGGGATGATTTAGTTGGGGATTGGTCCTGCTTTGAGTAGGGGATTCGACTAGATGACCTCCTGAGGTCCCTTCCAACCCCGATGTTCTATGAGGTCAGCTTATAGGCTTCTTGACACGTCCTGGCAAGAAGAAGCCAGTCATTGAGATAGAAGAAGATAGTGAAGCTGTTCCATCTGTAATGAGCTGCTACTACCAGAAAGACCTTGGTTAAGACATGGGGGACAGTGGCACAGTCAAATGGGAGCACCTTGTGTTGGAAGTGGTCAGTGCCCACCATGAATCTGAGAAAACACTTGTGGGCAGGGTGAATATTCAAGTGAAGGTAAGCATCCTTCATATCGAGAGCTGTAAACTAAGTATCCTTTTCCAGGGATGAGATTATTCATGTCAGAGTGACTATTTGCAAGCTAAAATTTCAGATGAAGTGGTTGAGATTGTGGAGATTGAGGATAGGTCTCCAGCTTCTCCTCTTTTTTGGGGACTAGAAAGTACATTTCCTGGTGCTGAAGAAGTACCCGTGGACCTCATGGTGGGAGGTGCGCTGTGTATCGATTCAGGCCAACGTATGGCAACATCCCTCAGCCTGGGTCCAACTGTGGCCTCATGACCTTCTCCATGAGATGCTTTTTAAGTCGGAGTTCCCACTCTTCCCAGATATGGCTAGAGAAAGAGCATCGTGTGCCTCCCTGAAACAGAACAAGCAGTGCTGATGGTCGTCACTGACAGAGAAGGAACAGGGGTAGGATACAGGTACAGGGAAAGAGGTTTCCCCAAGCCAGGGACTATATCTAACTAGAAATCTTTCCTAAAAACAATTAAAATAAGTTAATTATAAGTAACTATATACAAAATGCACTAAAGGCAATCTTTGAAATATTTACAGATCGAAGAAATCAAAGGAGAGGTCTGGACACTGAAGTTTGGACCCAGGCCACGCAGCAGTAAGAAGGAATTGGAGAGGCAACCGGTCCGTTTCACCCTTTTATGCCCGCATTTGGAAACACAAGGCGGAAAAGGGCACACAAATATAAATGGTTGCTGCTTGCAAGAATTCTGACTCCAGGTGCATGGAGTACATGCATATCCAGAATGGAATATACATAGGACCAGCACTGGAAGAAGAATAATTCTTACTAACCTGGTAAGCACTTGAAGATCTATGAATTAAAAGCGCTACGTACAAACAAAGTATTATAATTACTTGCTTGCTAAAGATAGATATACACAGCAGCACTGGCTAATCAAAGAGCTAGCAGTGTTGCTGACATTATGAAGGGTCATGACTAAAATGCAGAGTATATCCTACTTGATTTTGCCTCTTTTTTGATCTGTATGTGTTTGATATTTAAATTCATATAGAATATTTGACGCCTACATTTCCAAAAATCCACCCAAGCTATTGTTACATTCTTAAACTTTCAATAGCTTTTACAAAACTGCTGGAACAATGTCGGATAATTTTGAGATTTTTAGTAGCATAAAGTGAGTATTTCATTTCATTACCACTTCCATGCAACAACTATGGTTGTACCATTACTAACCCCACACGTGAAAAAAGGCTGAAAAATAATTAGCAGACCATGGATACAGAGGTTATTCAAAGAACATTTAGACACCAACACACAATTTACACAGAGCATTAGTAGTCACAAAGCAGACAAGCAAACTAGAGAAGCCAACAGATGAAACTAAAAATCACACTCTCCTAGCATAAGCTGAGCGCAGCTTTGAGGTCTTACCCCTGCTAGGCATCAATAGGCGCTTCTTCACGTTGCCTGACAGAGCACAAGTGAACAGAAAAGAGAAAAAACACCAGATCAGCAATCTGAACAGTAGCATTTTTTAAAAGCTAAATATTAAAAACAAACAGTAAGATGTCCATTGCTGCTTGTGTAATTTGCCTTCAATATAAATGCTAATTTAATCTAAGAATAAATGTGGGAAAAAACCCAGTGTGGCTGCATTGAAATGCAATGGCAAGATAAATTTACTGTGCTGTATTAAAGCTATGGGGATGGAGCAGAATGGGAGAGAATCTGGTGTCACTCCCAAAGCAGGTCTTTGAAGGCATGACAGCCAGTTTTGCTCACTTCTGGGAAAGTTGGAAGCTACTACATTTTTCTCCTCACCGTCACAATCACTGTTATGTCCCACACTGGAGATGCTCCTTCTTTTAATTGAGCCATTCCCCACCTTCCTATTCCTGTTAAGGCCATTTGAATAGGCCCTCTCATTCTTGACTGAGGAGCCAGTGGCACTTTCCCTGCTTTGCCGTTCTCAGCTGATGGCTAGCTTTTCAGGACAGAGCCCTGGACTCCATGCCAGGAGAATCATACCTCCATCTGCTGATGCAAGCACATGCTGTCTTAACCTATGCTATTTACTGGGGTGAAGGAAGGGGTGAGTCCCATCAATAATGAGAGGAGACTCTCAATGAGAGGGCCAACAAGGGAAGGAGGAGTAAATTCTTAATGAAAGAGGAAAAACTATTTGGGAAATTTTCTGTAGTAATTCCCATGGTAGTAATAGTAATAAATAAAGAGGTTTGTCTTATTCTCTCATGTTTGCCAGGCTGAGATCAGCCTGACATCAAGACATGGTCAAAGTAAGCAGAGTTCCACTAGCCTAGCAGCTCTGTATAAATGTACTACTCACATCCATGCCTGCACAAGCAAAATCAAATCGGTCTTTGCAAGAAGAGAAAAATAAACCATAACATTTCTCATTCAAAACTATTAAGGCCCCTAAATTTAAAAAAAAAAAAAAAAAGCATCTCCCCTGGAATAAGGACTGATGCTGTCCATCTGGCCATACTCTTTACAAAATACTGAAATGGAACTAATTAACAGGAGTACTTTGCTTGAAGACACAAGAAACACCCGACAGATGACAATGTACATGTACTAGAAAATATTTACCATCCATCCCATTGTGTTGCTCATAGCTTCTTTTTCCCAGGATAGTTGGGGATCCATTGTTTATGACAGGCGTGAACTTGGCAGGAGTCAGATTGTTAAGAGAACTGGACAAACTCTTTACAGGGTCTGGTTTCGGAGGACATGGATGAGATTCTGTTATAAAAACAGCAATGTGTTATTTTTATTAGTAGATGCATGGAGACTATAAACCCAAACACAAAGGGCAAAATTCAGAGATAATGTAAGGTACACCCCTCTTATACTAACAGAAAGTCTTACATTCAAACTTCCTTATACTGACTTATGCCTACTCTACTGATATGCAGAGGAATCTAAATTAGTGAAAAGAGGTCTGAACACAAATTGCCACATATATCACTTCTGAATTTGGCCCCAAGTCTAACAGAAGATTGCTACTTATATAAAGCACTGTAAATATATTGCTGAATTCATCTTCATTAAGGATGCTTAACTTGTGCCGTAATACTCACTGCAATATAATCCTAAAATAGGTGCTAAAAGGCTGTTTTGTATCCTTTTCTAAAACTATGTTTTCCACTAATTCTGGATAATTTCTAGGCTGCTCTATATTAGAAGCCATCTTCAAGAAGTCATGCAACACCCACAGGCTACCTGGAAGTACAACTTTGCCAATTTCATCAGTATTCTATAAATGCAGTTCCTAAACTGGCCAAGCCATTGAAGACTTAAAACAAAACTATCAAGAACATGCACAGAATTTAAATCTAACCTTTTGGCTGAAGCAGAGATCAGGCATGGCATGCCAAAGGAAAAGATGTTGAGAAAGTTACAAGCAACTTTGTGAAAACAGGGGTTTAAAATGAGTTGCTCTTTCTCAGCCCTAACTATGGATTCACAGCTTTGCCTCTGTAATAGCAAGTAGCAGCACAACACTCCTGAAGATAGTTACATCAAAAGGAGAAAGACAGGAAAAAAGGGCCAACGAGCCACACTGAAATCTGTCACACCACTGAAGCATTTGCTTTCGGATGAAACGTTAAAAACTAAGGTCCCATTCTGTGCGAGCATTAAAGGTCCTATGGCACTCTTCATAAAGAGTGGGGTTTTTCTCTAGGATTCCATAGCAAAATTTCCTCTCCCTTTTAATGGCTACATTTTGGTTGTGCTGCATGTATACAGTTTGGGGAGTTTTTTGGGATATTTATTATTACAGAATATTTTAATTGTTAAGTACTGTATCTAGAACAAAAGCAGACAAACCATATTTAATGAATATTCATGCAATATACACGCAGAAGCTTATGTTTTATAAATAGAAATACTCAAAGAAACAAAACTGATTTCACAACCTCCTATCAAAGTTAACAGATAATTAGTTTAAATTGCTGAAATGGGAGCCTTAAAGTAACTCCCAAATCAACTCTCTGGAATTTAGAAGCAGTTGAACAGTGCTCTAGATACCAAAGCTTGTCTCCACAGGGAAAATGCCACTTCCCCATCCATATCACTCAGCAAGACTAGACAAGTGGCTAGAGGGTGCTTTTCATGTTAGAACGCTGTTCTGGGTGCTCATTTAAGGCTCCCAAATTCGGTATTTAAACTAACCAGGCAAGCTGGAAAAAGGCTGTGCAGCATCTGTTGGAGGAGGAGGCCAGGAAAAAGCAGGACAGTTTTACAACTGCCCGGACCCCTCCTGCGCAACCTGCCAGTCCCTCAGGAGCAGTTTGTGGCCTCTGGTCCCTTTACACTCAATGGTTATTTAGTTAAAAAATTGGGAGTCTTAAATTTCAACTTCAACAGAAAGTGAGTTGACAGTGGCTGTCTGGCCACAAACTGCAGTGGAGAGAGTGAACTAATTCATAGGACGCTAGACAGGGTAGCAGGGCAAGAAGTTCAGTTACCTTCAAAAACAAACATTAAGTAATAAGAAAAGAAGAGGAAGTTAAAACAACTAATTTAAAAATATCTACATTAAAAATATTACAAGAAGGGCTTCTGTAGCCTTTTCCCCTATTATTTCTCTTATCCTTATATTTTGAATAGTAGAAGGATGGTTAAGTACCATAATTTTTTTAAATACAAAAGAAACAGTTGATAAGCCACTTGATATCACGGGCTGTGATAAAGCATAGGGCTGTCACCCTTCTGCCCCACAACACACTCAAGGCATGCATAAACAGCCAATTAATGAACAAAATATCATGGCTTACTGCAATATTAATTTGACAGCATTCCCAGATATGGGATCTTTCTTTAAGGCAATGTATGGTTCAGGTATGATTATATGATAATTTGCAGAGAGCAATATATTTATACGAAACAGCAACAGATCAAATTAAGCACAATTTCACTTCTATTTACTGAAACACTTGGATGGATGGGTCATTACACAAAGTAAAAATATTTCCTCATGTTTATTTCACACACCCTCTCCCCACCATTCCTCAGACATTCTTGTCAACTGCTGGAAATGGCCCACCTTTATCATCATTTCAAAAGGTTTTTTTACCCCTGGCTCTCCTGCTGGTAATAGCTCACCTTACCTGGTGATCATTCTCATTACAGTGTGTATGGCAACACCCATTGTTTCATGTTCTCTGTGTATATAAATCTCCCCACTATTTTCCACTGAATGCATCCGATGAAGTGAGCTGTAGCTCATGAAAGCTTATGCTCAAATAAATTTGTTAGTCTCTAAGGTGCCACAAGTACTCCTTTTCTTTTTACTTGGATAAAAGGTGCTAATAAAATATCAGCCATTTGTTTCAAAGATCCCAAAGCACTTTTCACATTGCAAACTATACACACCTGAAATCATGCCATCCACTCTTAAGGAAGACTGTGATGGATGTTTAACAGCACAAAACAATGCTAAACTATTTAGGACAGGAGGAGAAGAATGCTGTATCTAAACTAAACTGCAGAAGGAATTTTTGGACAGGACATGAATTAATTCCCCTACTTTTGTAAAAGAGGGAAGTAGTCTGGGGTTTTGTTTGGCTGCTTTAAAATGGTCATAAGTGATCCAGACCTTCCTTTTATGTGCAATCTGAAAGACACAAACTCCAGCAGCACAATAGATACTAACTTCACCCTGGGGTCATGATTCAAACTCACTTGGGAGGAAGAGGACTACCTACTAAACCACCTCTGGCACCTAAAAGTTTTGTTGAGATCAGTAGTTGGATGCAAGAACTAACAATCTAGTAATTATTTTGGGGAAGTTCTGTGGCATGTGTTATGCATGAGGTCTGACTAGATGATCACAATGGTCTCTGCCGGCTTTGAAATCTATTAATCTTTCACTGACCATTATTTCTGGAGTTAAACCTCTTCCACTACAGAAACTTTACCCTCAAAGGCATGAAAGGTCAAGCAAGCAAACACCAACTCATTTTCTGTTAAACTCTGGTGACATCCTTATTAGACGTTTGCCTACTGTGTAGTGATTATGATGCTAAGGAGAGGCCCACAGCAGAGCTGCAGTCTCCTTCTATAACTCCTGCATAGCACTTACCATCAGAACTTTATGGAAAAAGCCCTGTACCCTTTGGCCTTTTAGACTTGAGAAGAAGCTGCACAGTGGGTCCCATTGTAGGAGTTACATTAAGACTGCACCAGAGTGGGATTGTGGACCAGCCAACTGCATCCCACCGACCACATTTATGGATTGTAAGTAGAAGGCCTCTCACTCAGATGCCAGAGGCTGCCTCATAACTGCTAAAGAGGAGTTTCGCATATGTGAGGTAGGGTGGATAGTAGGCTGCTGAGCCACCACACCTCTACGTAGTGTGAAAAGGAGAAAGGCTGTAGGGGCCATTTTGAACTTTCCTCTGTTCCAGAGGAGGAAACAATAGTCTATAAACTGAACATTTCAGGACCTTACCAAAAGGTTACTGCCTTATTTCCTGAGATGGGAAAAAAAATTTGGGGGGGTCCTATTTTTCCAGTTTACCCAGCCCTGGTTTCTAGATCCAGAACAATGAAAATATGCAAACAGTTAGGCGAATTAGCCTATAGCATATTTACCTAAATACCGGAGTACTGCTTCTAAAGGCTTTCGAACAACTTGCTTTAACAACAATGGATTTTCTGATGCTTCTGGTAAGCGTGCTGTGCCTGTGAAGACAATATCGGGATTGGGGAAAACATTTATTTTCTTATTAAAAATGAATGGAGTCTTAGACATTAACTTAGTCTAAAACAACTCTTCTCTGGAGTGCTTTCTAGTAAAAAAGGATGTTTACAGAGTAGGTGCATGTTTTGGCAAGTGTACACACAGGCAAAGGAATGTGCTGCATACTGGCAAACAAGTGACATGTAAAAAAAAAGCTGAGCAATTTCAGATGTGTTATTTGATAATAGTGTGATGAGTTAGGCCAGTTCTGTAAAGGAAATAAGTAACAGCAAGTCATCTGTGCTTAGCCACAGTACCCTTGAAAGATCCAACTCAAGGCTTTCCCAAAGGAATTAATCTCAAATTCTGGTTTCCCAATTTCATAGTAAGTAGCTGGATGTCTGGATAAATACTCACATTCTGCTTTGATTGCTGCACTGTTGATAGGCAGGTGGGGATGTCTTGCTGCATGCCAAGGACGCAAGATCTCTCTACACAAGCGTCTGGCAATCCTTGTCAGTTTTGTTGTATGCAGATAGAAGGCTTGTCGTGTCTTCATGGCAAATTTGGGGCTCCCACTGTTTCGCACTGGCACACCATGAAGACTCTGGGAAAAGGGAAAAAGCACAAGCACTTTTATTGTTCATAACTGATTTTATTAGAAATTAAACCAGCATCAGTAAACACCACATACATAGTCCATTCTACAAGTCATTTCCACCTACACCCTTGGAGTTAATACACACTGAAGAAAAGCTACAGAGATAGAGCTAAGGACAAGAGTGGGAGGCAGAGATTAGGAGGGAAGACTCAACAAGCTAAGAACACAACACAACCCTCCACTCCTCCTCCCCCCATCTTCACTGCTGCGGCTCTTCCCTAGCCACTACTCATTTTTGAAAACTTTGGCCCTATACTTTAATGTGGACCAATTTAAGCATTTAATATCTTAGAAGTTTGGCCTTGGGCAAAGGTGTACATACTTAACTACACATGGAGAAAGATGATGTACCAATTATTGCACAGGCCAGACCCTTACCATGTCATAAAAAAGCCAACATCTGACTAATAATTCTTTTGGTTTAGGCTTTAAACAATTGTACAGTAGAACCTCAGAGCTAAGGACACCTCAAGAATGGAGGCTGTTTGTAACTCTGAACAAAACATTATGGTTATTTTCAAAAGTTTACCACTGAACATTGACTTAATACAGCTTTGAAACTTTACTATGCAGAACATAAAATGCTGCTTTTAACCATCTTAATTTAAATGAAACAAGCACAGAAACAGTTCCCTTACTTTTTTTTTTTTTTAAAACATTCCCTTTTTCAGTAGTTTATATTTAACACAGTACTTGTACTGTATTTGCTTTTTTTTGGTCTCTGCTGCTACCTGATTGTATACTTCTGGTTCCAAATGAAGCATGTGGTTGACCAGTCAGTTTGTAACTGGTGTTCATAACTCTGAGGGTTCTACTGTATATTACTTGATGTGGTTGTGTGTGGCAGGAATAAGGGATACTTTTTCCCCATTACTGTTCACTGGAATGAGCATTTGGTTCCCTAACCTGAGGTACTGAGCCGCCTGCAATGGATGTACATACCATATTATTTTTCACTGGATGCACATACCATATTATTGCGGTTTGGTCCTGGTCTCTCTCCATCTAATCGCGTTGGCATTTTCAAGCCACCATATTTCTTCCAGTAAGTCCAACAGGATGCACAGAGGCGACACTGCATGTTAGGGGGACCCCAAGAATACCACTGGTAAGACTGTGTGGCTAGGGATAATAAAGGTGGAAATATATATATTCTTAAACAGAATTGGTTTTCAAAGTTTATAGCCTTTACAACCATCTTTAAAATCTCAAAGGAGAAGACCACCTTTCAGCTTCACAAGGTAACAAAACTAGATCATAAGTTTGATGTATCAGAAATGAGGCAAATTCCATCATCATTAAATGTTTTATAATGGCATTCTGCAGTGTTGTTATAGCCATGGTGGTCCCAGGATATTAGAAAGACAAGGTAGCGAGGTAATTTTTTTTACTGGACCGACTTCTGTTGGTGTGAGAGAGAAAAGCTTTCAAGCTACACAGAAGAAAAGCTCTGTATAAATTCAGAAGCTTGTTTCTCTCAGCAACAGAAGTTGGTCCAATAAAAGATATTAACTTCCCCACCTTGTCTCTTATAATGACCTTAGCTCAAGTAGTTATACTCTTCAGTATATCATTTGAAACAGTAAAATGAGTAAGTCATTAGGATGTGGAAACTTCCTGGTAATGCATTTGAGATATTTTATGCTGTAACTCCGAAGGGGGCACTGTAACTTTTCCCCCTCTATTTTAGAAATACCCTCCCCAACTTTATTGAGGGAAAAGAAAGTCAGTCATTTTGACTCTCCATACAGTCCTACGTTTAGCACATCTAAAAAGGCCCTCCATAAAAGACAGGGAAGCCTATTAGACTAAGACATATTAGCAGATGAGACCATAGTGAATACAAGGATATAACCATGCTCTTTGGACTTTCCACTACCATTATAAAGCTGTGAAAACATCACCAAGGCCTCTCCAATGAATTAAAGACTGGTCTTCACTCAGAAGCCATCTATTATTTCACAGGAAACATCAGCTCTTACAGTTATTTACAAAAAAATCCACCCACTCTAAAAACTTAGAAACATTCATGTGAAGAAAAACCCTGCCTATTTCACCCACACCCCACCCTGCATGGTAGCTTATTAAAGCTTTACTTTAGTCTTAGTGCTAGAGTACTTCTGCTGCTCTTGCACAATTGCTACATTTGTAGATCACTTACTATAGCAGCTTTCACAGGCCCGTCCTGCTCCCGTGTGCTGTGCCTGTCCTCCCGTACCATTTACCACTCCTGGTTTGACATTATTTACATTGATCTGGTTGGGGTTTGGCTTGTTACTTAAAACACAAAGCAAAAAAAAGGGGGGAAATTAATTGATTGTGACAAGTAACTTTCCTATGTGACAAAAAAATATGGCCCAGAAGATTAAACCTGAAGACTTGCATTTCTCACATGTTTATGAATTCCAAAACAACAAACATTACTTACCAGTAATTAGAGTTCTCTGAATACATTTCCTCTGCAGATCATACTGTAGAAGTCTCATGCCATTTCTCAGGAGTCTCAGAACCACTTAAAAGCAGTTAACCATTCTGGTCATGAGTACACCTTGATTATTGATCCAAAAACATTCTGATCTAGGTAACAAAAGGGCCATATCGACACACATCCCTTTGCTCCTCTCTGCCTGAACAATATTCTGCTTAAGCCTCTAAAGAAGTGAGGAAGGAGGAAAAGTCAAGGTGGATCTGCAAGGGCAATAGATTCAGAGAATTCCGTGGTAAAGTAGCCTCTCTTTCTCCTTCAGAAAATTGCCTCTTCAAATCCAGTCTCTCTGTAGTAGACTGGCAAGCTTGCCGGCAAGAGCTCAGAAGTACTTATTCAGACTCAAAGTTTGCCCTCCTGAAACAAGCACCTACTACCACTACAGTATTAAAGAACTGCAGAGTAAGAGGTGTAAACTGAATCCTCAGATAACCCAAATGGGAATACCTTGTACAAACAGCAGTTTTCTCCATCTGATTCATAGGTATTTCCTGTGCAATTTCCTAAGACAGATGTGAAAGGAAGCATCTTAAAAGGTCAAGAGCTCCATACCATGCCATTTAGCACAGAGATTATGGTGCTCCAAGCCAACATGTAGAATCGGATTCATTTACAGACCTTATTTTACCACTCCCTTCAACAAAACCACAACAGAATTAGACTTGTTCAGGTACCAGACTGCAACACAGGGGATCTGGGTTCAATTCTAAGACTTCCTGTGTGACTTTTGGCTAGTCATTTAGGGCTTGCATAAATAGTAGAAGATATATAACTGGGATGCGATTTCTAAAGCACACTCATGTGCTGTGCATCAATGTGCCTGTGTAGACCATTGGGCTGAATACCTTTTTACAAAGCAGTACTACTCTGTATGTATATTCAGCATCTCATCTGCTGACTTCAGTGACACAGTTTACCACTTTTCACTAAGTGAAAGCCAACACAGCAGAAAGCCAGAGTCTCTTTATGTTGATGCTTCATCAGAAGGAATAGTTAGTAAATTCCCATCAGTTATACCTCTATAAACCAATCAAAGGCAAAGAGGTTGCATATGGAATTATTCTTGAGACAATGTGATTGGGAAGTAATAAATAAGAAAGATTCTTTAGGCCAAATTATAAGACAAGTGGTGATACGAGGGAAAGAAAAAACTCCCCAGTCGCTGTGTTTCCAGGGCTGTTAGAAAAATGCATCTTTTTACTTGGAACTAATTACATGTGATTGGGAGTCACAGAGACAATGCCTACACACAATGCCTTTTTTTTTTTTTAAACCGTTACATGCAGATTCTGCTACAGTGGCATACAAGGGCCATAAAGGCTCCACAAATGGCCAGGGGAGCCGTTTCCAAGAGCAGGAGAAGCTTCAGGCTGACCTGTTACACTCTCCTTTGTACAATATAGTGGGCTTACTGAGAGGAAGAAGTGTGGGTGAGGGGGAAGGTCTGTGTACTGCTGAGTGCTACAGACATTCTGGATCTCTCTGATCTGCAGGGCTCCCCAGGCAAGGCAGAAAAAGAAGAATTAACAACAAGGACCGTCTTCAAATCTTGGTTCAATTGTTCTGTTCTTCAGCTGATGCACTTTCATGGCTCTAATGATTGATTATTAATGGATTTGAAATGGTTCTGGGATTTGTAAGACATGGCATGATGCTCCAACCCTGGGAGACCCACAAAGGCAATTTTGTGAAGGAGAAGGATGGAAAATGGTACCTTCACATGAGTCCGAATTTTGTTGATTGCTACCATATTAAAAATTACCTCCAAGTAGCTTCTTCTTCACCAAAAATTAATTTTGCGCAACTATAACTAGATTATTTAAAGGTAGCTGGGGTTCTCGAAAAGTATTATCTCTACAGAGTCACACTACTGGCAGGCAGTATTTCCTAGTGGATAGAGCACTGGACTAGGGCAAAGAAACCCACCTGGCCTGCTGGGTGACCTTGGGCAAGTCATTCACTTCTGTGCCTCGGTTTCCCCCTCTATAAAATGATATGATTCTTTCTAAAGCCCTTTTAGACCTTCTGATGAAAAGCACTATAAGAGCTTGGTGATATTATTATATTACTATTGTAGAATGCTATGCTGCACAGTTCCAGAAACCACATACAATTAACTAGGAACCACACACAATTAACTAGGGTGACACGCCTTGATATATGCATCCCACAGTGCTAAGATCACATTTAGAAGAGGAAACATGATGGCCAAACTCCTTCACTCCTGGTTGTCTTTGTGAAACTGACATACTGAAAAAACCTGGAGATGATCTGAATGTCTCTCTCTCAACTCAATTTACGGTAAATAACTTTTTCTTCATAAGCATGCTACCTCAGGCATCTGAATAACGAAATCAATTGTGACTTAAGTACTCTACCTTAAGCACTTAACCCTTATATTTCTTCAAAGGCTGGTACAAACAGTCTAAGTTAACTTGTTAATCAATTTATTAGTTACTTAATGAAGATGAAGTCAGCAAAGTTCAAACTGCAAATAAGATGCACATTTTACACAGATTACCAACAAGTATGGTAAGCTTTCCCAACACTTGGAGGAGTCTTTAAATCATAACTGGATGCCTTTCTAAAAGATCTGTGGTTGAACTGGAGTACATGTACTAGATACAAGAATCCTTGGGTGAAATTCTCTGGCCTCTGTTATGCAGGAAATCAGACCAGGTGATCATAATATAGTCTCTTCTGAAATTTGAATCTATTAAAGTGACAAGATCCTTGTAAGAAGTGTTGGCTCCCCTTAGATCATGAATTGACAAACAGCTCACAAAACATTGACAATTTTCCAATGTGTGCACATGGTTGATAGCACTAAATTAACATGGGAGCAGGAACTGAAGTCTTTCTCCTTTCCAAAAAGTAATTTGTGTGCCCAAGACATGTGATAGCTAAAGATTAAACTGTTTTTATTGTTTAGAAGACTGAGTATAATACCACCAATGTACACTGGAATGATTTCAGTCATCCAGGTACATACAACCAGATGTTCTGGTCCTGTCATAAGAAACGCATTTTGAAATAACATCATGATAAAAGAGAATGGCACTTCTCCCCTTACTGCATGTAAAGTTTTGTCAGGCCATTACTTTGTGTATCTGAAAACATGTGCCTAAAACTATTCTGTGCCCACTTGTGGAAAAAGAAAAAAAAAAAGTCTGTTTGTTAAAGTATCCTTAGGTATTGGTAAGATCCTTCTCCACCAGCATTAAAAGTATAGATCATTGTCGTTTAACACACCTACAAAAGAGGGATAGAATATAATCATGCATGGAAATTTTTCTAGTCTATACGGAGTCTCCAAATAGTCCTACCTCAATGGGAGGAAGAATGGTCTTGGGGCTAAGGCACAAAATGATGAGTCAAGAGGCAGAGGGTCTATTTTCAACTATGCCATAAATAAATGTTACTTTTCCTGTGCTGTGACTATGGCTCTTCAAGATGTGTCCCCTATGGGTGCTCCACTTCAGGTGTGCATGTACCTCTTGAGCCCTTGATCAGAGATTGCTAGCTTCAGCAGTTTGATGTGGAGACTGGTTTTGTGGGCTGTCTATCTGCCTTGAACCATGAGGGTGTTGAGGTGGGTCCCGCATGCTAACAGGGAAGCACCAGGGTTAGTTATTGTTAAAGTTGAAAAACAGAAAGGGATACTCGCACAAATGCTGCGTTGCTCCTTCCACCAGTCTAGGGAGTTCTGTAAGTGCAAGGGGACTGTCACCTGCCTATCCAAAGTGTCCCTGTCCAAAGTGACCCTGTTCAGAGAATAGGAAGCTTTTAGCCAACCCTGGAAGCAGTAGAGGCGTAGCCTTGTGTGACTGGTCACAAAGATACAAGCTGCCACACAACCCAAGAGTTGAAGACAGTACTTTATTGTGATCAGAGGGCTTCCCTGAATTATCCCTACCAGACCAGACAAGGTCACAAATCTGTCCAAAGGGAGGTCTGAGTAAACCCCTACAAACTTCCTTTGTACATGTACCAGCGTGGATTTCTTTACATTCAGCTGTAGGCCCAAATTTTATTGTCACCCAAACAGGTCAACTGCGTGGCGATAACACTGCCTCGAAGGTGTTGCTCAAGTAGCCAGTCGTGGAAGTTTCAAATATAAAGGGAAGGGTAAACCCCTTTAAAATCCCTCCTGGCCAGAGGAAAAACCCTTTCACCTGTAAAGGGTAAAGAAGCTAGGATAACCTCGCTGGCACCTGACCAAAATGACCAACAAGGAGGTAAGATACTTTCAAAGCTGGGGGGAGGGAGAAACAAAGCCTCTCTTTGTCTGTGTAATGCTTTTGCCGGGGACAGAACAGGAATGGAGTCTTAGAACTTAGTAAGTAATCTAGCTAGATATGCGTTAGATTCTGATTTCTTTAAATGGCTGAGAAAATAAGCTGTGCTGAATGGAATGGATATACCTGTTTTTGTGTCTTTTTGTAACTTAAGGTTTTGCCTAGAGGGATTCTCTATGTTTTGAATCTAATTACCCTGTAAGGTATTTACCCATCCTGATTTTACAGAGGTGATTCTTTTTACTTTTTCTTCTATTAAAATTCTTCTTTTAAGAAGCTGAATGCTTTTTCATGGTTCTTCAGATCCAAGCGTTTGGGTCTGTGGTCACCTATGCAAATTGGTGAAGATTTTTATCAAACCTTCCCCAGGAAAGGGGGGGTAACGTTTGGGAGGATTTTGGGGGGGGGGACATTTCCAAATGGACTCTTTCCTATAATACCGGTTAGACGTTTGGTAGTGGCAGCAAAAGTCCAAGGGCAAAAGGTAAAATAGTTTGTACCTTGGGGAAGTTTTAACCTAATCTGGTAAAAGTAAGCTTAGGAGGTTTTCATGCAGGTCCTCACATCTGTACCTTAGAGTTCAGAGTGGGGAAGGAACCTTGACAGAAGTACAGGAAGACGAATATCACTTCCTGCCTAAGGTAAGCTGCCATTACTACTAGAAGCTTTGAAAACACTCTTGGAGCTGAGGATAGGCTGAAGTGGAGCACTCAAAACTGAAAATGATCTTGATCTATGATGAATCGTTGGCATTTCCTGTGTGATGGGTGTATAGTTATATGAAAGTAGGCATCTTGTAGGTTGAGGGAAAAAACTAATCCCCATTATCTAGTAAAGGAATTAAAGTTGCTAGAGTCACCATCCTGAACTTTTGAGGCTTCACAAATTTATCAGTCTCAGATCCGAGATGAACCTCCAACCTGTGTCCTCCTTTGGCCCTAGGAAATATTTTGAGTAGACGCCCCTGACCCTGTGATGGGAACAGACTGGTTCTATCATTCCTAGTCATAGGAGAAAGTCTACTTCTTTCCTCAGTATAAACTTGTGAGGGGGTCCCTGAAGAGGGATGGGGAAGGGGGGTGAAAGGGAGGAGACACATACTGGATAGTATATCCCGATGTTATGACCTTCAAGAACCATCAGTCCATGGTGATTCACTCCCAATCCTGGTCAGAATGGACAAGACGATCCCCAAAGGCAGGGAGGTGGTCTAGAGCGCACAAACTGTAAATCCAGAATCGTCGTCATCCAACCCTAGACCAATCCATCAAAACTGTTGTTTAGAGGACGCCTGGGTGATCATGGGGGCGGCTGAGCAGCCCTCTTCCTCTGAAACTTTCTCTCTTTCTGGGAGGTTCTGGGGGTCTATGGTACTCCCAAGAACTGAGCAGGGCATGACCTCTGGGCAGCCTGAGACCTACTAAAACATTTCTTGCTCATAGGTGTGTAAATGCCCAAGGAATGTACGGTAGCCCCAGAGCACTTCAACATGTGCAGGGAATCATTTGTGTCTCCAAGAAAAGCTTATGACCATCAAACGGAGGTCCTCTACTGTGTTCTGAACCTCTTTAGAAACTCCAAAAGTTGGAGCCATAATACCCAATGCATAACTACTGCCACGGAGATGGATGTGGCAGCACTATCTGCAGCAATTAGAGACACTCAAGAGCTGTTCTGGCAAACAGCTGACCCTCAGCAACGACAGAGTGGAACTGCTCCCTGCACGTATGTGGCAGCTGCTCAATAAAAGCCCTGTGCTTGTTGTAATTAGTAAAAGTTGTATGTTGGCCATACTTGGTATGGTATCTTGCGATCCAGAACTTCTGAAATCCTGCCAAGTAAGACTTTTGTCCAAAGAGATCCAGCCATCTTTGATCCTTGTCATATGGGGTAGGTCTCAAAAAAATGCTGCCTACCCCTTTCATTCACCACATCCACTACTAGGAAGTTAGGTGGGGATGGGAAAATAAGTTAGAATCCTTAAGGGACACATCATACTTAATCCTTTTACACCTTGATGGAATAGTGGCAGGCATTTGCCAAATCATCTTCGCCAGATCCAGAAGAGCCTCATTAATAGGTAGCATCACTCTGGAGAGTGTTGCAGAGTGCAAAATATCTAGCAGCTTGTGTTGCTGATCTTTGGCCTTCTCCAGAGGGATCTGCAAGGTGTCTACTTCCATTCTAAGGAAGTCCTGAGACTGCCTAAAGTCGACAGCCATAAAATGTGGTGAAGGCTTCTGGCAAGCAGAGGCTAGGGACACCATCCCTGCCCATCCTGGCTAATAGACATTGATGGACCTATCTTCCATGAATTTACCTAGTTCTTTTTGAATGCTGTTAGGGTCTTGTCCTTCAAAACATCCTCTGGCAGGGATTTCCACAGGTTGACTGTACATTGTGAGAAAAAATACTTTTTTTTGTATTTTTTTTGTATTTTGTACTTCCTGCTGCCTATTAATTTCACTTGGTGATCCATAGTCCTTGTGTTATTAGAAGAAATAAATAACACTTCCTTATTTACTTTCTCCATACCAGTCATGATTTTATAGCCCTCTATCATATCCCTCCTTAGTCGTTTCTTTTCCAAGCTGAAAATTCCCAGTCTTCTTAATTGCTCCTCAAATGGATACCCCTAATCATTTTTGTCACCCTTTTCTGAACCTTTTCTAATTCCAATATATCTTTTTTGAGATGGGACAACCACATCTGCACGCAGTATTCAAGATATGGGCATACCAGGGATTTATAGAGAGGCAATATGATATTGTCTGTCTTAATATCTATCTCTTTCTTATCAATTCCCAACATGCTGTTCACCTTTTTTGGCTGCCACTGCACATTGAATGGATGTTTTCAGAGAACTATATCCCCAATATCTCTTTCTTGAGTGGTAACAGCAAATTTAGACTCCATCGTTTTACATGTATAATTGGGATTATGTTTTCCAATGTGCCTTACTTTGCATTTATCAACAAAGAATTTCATCTGCCACTTTGTTGCCCAGTCACCCAGTTTTGAGAGATCCTTTAGTACAAGGGTGGGCAAACTATGGCTTGGGGGACACATCCAGCCCTTCAGACATTGTAATCCAGCCCTCGAGCTCTTGCCAGGAAGCGGGGTCTGGGGCTTGCCCTGCTCCGCGCATGCTGTGACTCCGCATAGCTCCTGGAAGCAGCGACATGCCCCGCCCCCCTGGCCCTATGTATACGGGCAGCTAGGGGATTCTGCATGCTGCCCCCACAGCTCCCATTGACCAGGAACTGCAGCCAACGGGAGCTGTGGGGGCGGTGCTTGCAGACGGGGCAGCATGCAGAGCTGCCTGGCTGCCCATATGCATAGGAGCCAGAGGGAGAGACATATAGCTGCTTCTGGGAGCTGCTTGAAGTGAGCACCACCCAGAGCCTGCACCCCTGACCTCCCCCCCACCCTAGTCCAGAGCCCCCTCCCACACCCTGAACTCCTCATTTCTGGCTCTACCCCAGAGCCCTCGCCGCCTCCCGCACCCCAACCCCCAGTTTCATGAGCATTCATGGCCCGCCATAAAATTTCCATACCCAGATGTAGCCCTTGGGCCAAAAATTTTGCCTACCTCTGCTTTAGTAACTCCTTGCAGTATGATTGAAACTTAACTATCTTGAGTAGTTTTGTGTCATCTGCAAATTTTGCCACCTCACTATTTACTCCTTTTTCCAGATAATTTATGAATATGTTGAATAGGACGGGTCATAGAATCATAGAATATCAGGGTTGGAAGGGACCCCAGAAGGTCATCTAGTCCAACCCCCTGCTCAAAGCAGGACCAAGTCCCAGTTAAATCATCCCAGCCAGGGCTTTGTCAAGCCTGACCTTAAAAACCTCTAAGGAAGGAGATTCTACCACCTCCCTAGGTAACGCATTCCAGTGTTTCACCACCCTCTTAGTGAAAAAGTTTTTCCTAATATCCAATCTAAACCTCCCCCATTGCAACTTGAGACCATTACTCCTCGTTCTGTCATCTGCTACCATTGAGAACAGTCTAGAGCCATCCTCTTTGAAACCCCCTTTCAGGTAGTTGAAAGCAGCTATCAAATCCCCCCTCATTCTTCTCTTCTGCAGACTAAATAATCCCAGCTCCCTCAGCCTCTCCTCATAAGTCATGTGCTCTAGACCCCTAATCATTTTCGTTGCCCTTCGTTGTACTCTTTCCAATTTATCCACATCCTTTCTGTAGTGTGGGGCCCAAAACTGGACACAGTACTCCAGATGAGGCCTCACCAGTGTCGAATAGAGGGGAACGATCACGTCCCTCGATCTGCTCGCTATGCCCCTACTTATACATCCCAAAATGCCATTGGCCTTCTTGGCAACAAGGGCACACTGCTGACTCATATCCAGCTTCTCGTCCACTGTCACCCCTAGGTCCTTTTCCGCAGAACTGCTGCCGAGCCATTCGGTCCCTAGTCTGTAGCGGTGCATTGGATTCTTCCATCCTAAGTGCAGGACCCTGCACTTATCCTTATTGAACCTCATTAGATTTCTTTTGGCCCAATCCTCCAATTTGTCTAGGTCCTTCTGTATCCTATCCCTCCCCTCCAGCGTATCTACCACTCCTCCCAGTTTAGTATCATCCGCAAATTTGCTGAGAGTGCAATCCACACCATCCTCCAGTATAGGTAAATAGTGGGGTCCCAGTATAGACTCCTGGGGGACCCCACTATTTACCACTCTCCATTCTGAAAACTGACCATTTACACCTACCTTTTGTTTCCTATCCATGAGAGGACCTTCCCTCTTGATCCCATGACAGCTTACTTTGCTTAAGAGCCTTTGGCGAGGGACCTTGTCAAAGGCTTTCTGAAAATCTAAGTACACTATAACCACTAGATCCCCCTTGACCACGTGCTTGTTGACCCCCTCAAAGAATTCTAGTAGATTGGGGAGGTATGATTTCCCTTCAAAAAACCACGTTGACTCTTCCCCAACAAATTATGTTCATCTATGTGTCTGACAATTTTGTTCTGTACTATAGTTTCAACCAGTTTGCCCGGTACTGAACTCAGGCCTACCAGCCTGTAATTGCCAGGATCACCTCTAGAGGTGGTTGCCCTTTTTAAAAATTGGTGTCACATTAGCTATCCTCCAGTCATTTAGTACAGAAGCTGATTTAAATGATAGGTTAAAGACTACAGTTAGTGGTTCTGCAATTTCACATTTGAGTTCCTTCAGAACTCTTGGGTGAATACCATCTGGTCCTGGTGACTTATTACTGTTGAGTTTATAAATTTGTTCCAAAACTTTCTCTAACAACATCTCAATCTGGGACAGTTCCTCAGATTTGTCACCTAAAAAGAATGGCTCAGGTTTGGGAATTTCCCTCACATCCTCAGCCGTGAAGACCGATGCAACTAATTCATTTAGTTTCTCCGTAATGGCCTTATCATCCTTGAGTGCTCCTTTAGCACCTCGATCGTCCACTGGCTCCACTGGTTGTTTAGTAGGCTTCCTGCTTCTGATGTACTTTAAACAGTTTTTTGCTATTACTTTTTTTTTTGCTATTACTATATCAATATCCTCATTTAATACGAGGCACTTTAGTTCACCCATTTTATTTAGACTTTGGTTAGTTGTTCTTCAAATTCTTTTTTTGCCTTCCTAATTATATTTTTACATGTAATTTGCCAGAGTTTATGCTCCTTTCTATTTTCATCATTAGGATTTAACTTTCACTTTTTAAAGGATGCCTTTTTGCCTTTCACTGCTTCTTTTACTTTGTTGTTTAGCCACGGTGGCACCTTTTTGGTTCTCTTATTATATATTTTAATTTGGGTTGTACATTTAAGTTGAGCCTCTATTATGGTGTCTTTAAAAAGTTTCTGTGCAACTTGCAGAGATTTCACTTTTGGCACTTAACTTTTAATTTCTGTTTAACTTCCTCATTTTTGTGTAGTCCCCCCTTTCTGAAATTAAATGCTACAGCGCTGGGCTGCTGTGATGTCTTCCCTGTCATAGAGATGTTAAATTTAATTACAACACAGTCACTATTACCAAGGGGTACAGCTATATTCATCTCTTGGACCATAGCCTGTGCTAAATTAAGGACTAAATCAAAAATTGCCACTCCTCTTGTGGGTTCCAGGACTAGCTGCTCCAAGAAGCAGTCATTTAAGGCATCAAGAAACTTGATTTCTGCATCCCATCCTGAGGTGACATGTACCCAGTCAATATGGGGAAGTTGACATCTCCCATTATTATTATTGAACTTTTTATATCCTCTCTAATCTCCCTGAGCATTTCAGTCACTATCACCACCCTGGTCAGGTGGTCGGTAATATATCCTTACTTCTATATTCTTATGATTAGAGCACAGAATTACAACCCATAGAGATTCCATGGTATAGTTTGGTTCATTTAACATTTTTACTTTATTTGATTCTACACTTTTTTTCACACATAGTCCCACTCTCCCATCAGCACGACCTGTTCTGTCCTTCCAATATATTTTGTACCCTGGTATTAATGTGTCCCATTGATTACTCTCATTCCACCAAGTTGCTGTGATGCCTATTATATCAATATCCTCATTTAATATGAGGCACTCTAGTTCACCCATATTATTTAGACTTCTAGCATTTGTATATAAGTACTTAAAAACTAACTTTTTATCTATCTGCCTATCTATCTATCTATCTGCTATCTGCCATTATATGATGTAATTGAATGGGACTTTTTTTCATTTGACTATTTTTCATCAGATCCTAAGGGATCTCCCCTAAAGGATGCCTCTGTCCAAACCACGTGCCTCCCTGCACCAGTCAGCTTTCCCCCAGCACTGAGTTTAAAAACTGCTCCACGACCTTATTAATTTTAAGTGCTAGCAATCTGGTTTGACTTTGGTTTCAATGGAGCCCATCCTTCCTGTATAGGCTCCCCCTTTCCCAAAAGTGTCCCCAGTTCCTAATAAATCTAAACCCCTCCTCCCTACACCATCGTCTCATCCCCACATTGAGGTTCTGCCTATCTAACTGGCCCTGCATGTGGAACTGGAAGTATTTCAGAGGATGCTACTATGAGATCCTGGACTTCAGTCTCTTACCTAGCAGCCTAAATTTGGCCTCCAGGACCTGTCTCCTATCCCTCCCTATATCATTGGTACCTCTAGGTGCTGACTCTGTGGGTGCTACAGGGCTGGAGCACCCAGGGGAAAAAAATTAGCAGGTGCTCAGCACCCACCGCCAATAGCGCTGCAGCCCCAGCCAGGGATCAGCAGCTCCTGGGCAGCCTCACCCACACCCAACAGCTGGTAGAGGGCTGTGTTAATTGCCTATGAGCTGTTCAACTTTTGTAGCCTCTGGGCTTGCTGCAGCAGAGGCTGACCCAGCTCTGCTTCTGCCCTCTGTGGTGGGGTGGGACCCCTCCTCCAGCAGCCTCAGATAGCTGCTCCACTGCTCCATCCAGGGTTAGAGGTAGGTGACTGGGGAGACCACAAGGCTCCCTCTGCTCTGTAGAAGACCAGCCTGATCAGCAGCAGTAAGACCCTCCTCACCTGGATCACCCCGCCTCCCACCTAAATCTCCTGGACAAGATCCAGCTCCTAGTGGGCTCCAACTGCAGGCAGCACTAGAGAAGTCCTGTTTCAGGCAGAGGGAGCCTGGCAGGAAGGGGGCGGGGGCCATGCTGCCATGTCGGGAGATGGAGAGGGAAGTCCACCATGGATACAGTTTGGGGGTGTGGGACATGCAGAGTCACTGCCACTGCCTTCCCCCATTTCTGCCGAGCGTCTCTGTGTAGGTGGGGAAACGTCTGCCCACAGGGGTGCCATTTAGGGAAGAAGGGGGGGGACTGTCCTGGCTCCCCAGGATAACAAAAATCTGGGAGAATATGTGCGTCTCATCCCTCCCTTGCATCCATGCATCCTTTATCCAAAATACTCATTTGGCACTGAAGTTAAATAGATGTTAACAAAATCAGACAAAACAGAGTTTTTCCAAAGTGTGATTTAAAATCCCTTCCCCTCTCTATTGCTCAATTTACTGTCTCTTGACTCTTGTGATATCATTTCACTAGTTCTCCTGTTATCATAGGCTTTGTCTGGACTAGCATTTGTCCTCCTGTTGTAATTGACTGCAAATGTTTGCATCTAGATTAGCATTTACAGTCACTTAACAAGCAATTGACAAAGTATCAGGACATGGTGGCTCAGCCTCAGGCAAACCACAAAATGTTGTGCACCAGAACATACATTTGTGGAGAGCCTCAGTTATCAACACAATTAGCATATACAACCAATTAGCTCAAATTATAACAGGACCACCAACTCTAGTCTAAGGAAAGCCAAAGCATGTGTCCCCCAGGCTAGACAGGATCTCGATTTTTAATATAAAAGGAGGCAACATAAACCTCTCTTCCCTCACCAAAACAAAAAACAAACATACAGACAAAACAAACACCTAGACCCCCAAATCTTCATGCCTTCTTTATACATCAGAAGAAAATTAAACAAAGGCACAGTCTCAAGTTATTGCCCCTTTAAAGATCACCTTTAAAAATGAAATTATCCTTTACGTTCCTAGTTTCCCAAAGTCAGGGTAACTGCTGACTTTGTGGGGCTGAAAGACTGGATCTGTGTATGAAAATTTGTCCCTTTACACTGTTGCATGTACACATAGAACAGAAAAAACAATGAGGAGTGCTTGTGGCACCTAGAGACTAACACATTTATTTGGGCATAAGCTTTCGTGGGCTATGCCCAAATAAATGTGTTAGTCTCTAAAGGCACGGCTACACTTGCGAGTTAGAGCGCATTAAAGCGGCCCCGGGTGCCCTAACTCACGACACGTCCACATTGGCAAAGCATGTAGAGTGCCCGTACTCCGCAGCTGGAGCGCTCCTGGTAATTCACCTTGACAAGAAGCATAACACTTGATACGCCTCAGCTGGAGAGCCATGGCGCCAGCGTGGATGCTCTGGTCTACTGCGCTCTGATCGGCCTCCAGAAGTGTCCCACAATGCCTGCTTCTAGCCACTCTGGTCATCCCTTTGAACTCTACTGCCCTGCCCTCAGGTGACCAACCGTCAGACCCACCCTTTAAATTCTCTGGGAATTTTGAAAATCCCCTTCCTATTTGCTCAGCAAGGCTCTGAGTGCTCTCAGCGTATCTTTCCAGGTGACCATTCCTCCACGCACCAGGCGATCCCCAGTATGGAGCAATGGCGAGGTAGGTATTGCACCTCATCAGTGTTTGGGGGGAGGAAGCTGTCCAGTCCCAGCTGCACTCCAGCCACAGGAATTATGATACCTTCAGGCAGATATCAAGGGCCATGATGGAAAGGGGCCATGACTGGGATGCATTGCAGTGCAGGGTTAAAGTGAAGGAGCTGCAGAATGTCTACCTCAAAGCCCGTGAGGCAAACAGCCGCTCCGGTGCTGCCCCTGCGACCTGCCGTTTCTACAAAGAGCTGGACGCAATACTTGGGGGCAACCCCACCTCCACTCCGAGGACCACCATGGACACTTCAGAGCCCAGTTCAACAAGGCAGGAGGAGGAGGAGGAAAGTGGGAGCGAGGGTGCTGAGGAGGAGGAAGACACCCCAGCATCCCTAGATGCATGCAGCCAGGAGCTGTTCTCAAGTGCAGAGGAAGGTAGCCAGTTGCGGTGGCCAGTGCTTGGGGAAGGACAAACATCAGAGGTGGTGCCTGGTAGCGGCTTTTTATTTTGGGAAGGAAGTTGTTCAGTGTGAGCTCTTGGGCAGAGGAGGGTTAGGGCTGAATGAATGCCTAGATGTGGAATAGGGCGTTGATGTGCTCTCTCACATCATGGTAATCGGCCTCAGTGCTCTCTTCAAAAATCTCATGAAGAAGCTGGGCAATGCGCTTACGCAGGTTCCTTGGCAGAGCTACTGTACTCCTTGTCCCAGTCAGGCTAACGTGTCCATGCCACTGTGCCGTGATGGGCGGGGGGACCATTGCTGCATACAGGCAAGCTGCATATGGGCCAGGGCGGAAGCCGCATTGTAGTAGAAGACCCTCCCTTGCTTCCCAGGTCACCCTCAGAAGCAAGGTATCTTCCAGGATGAACTCCCGCGGAAAGTGTGGTGACAATGTTCAGTATGGGGGCCCCTGCAGCTGTTAGCTCTCCTCAAAGCACAGAACCCAAGAGGACAGTACGGCCATGAAACAATCAGTCCCCCTTGCCCCTGTGCTTACTCACCATTTTGGGGCTCCTGTGGGTTATGTGCGCTTGCTTTGGGATGGGCAAATTCTGCTGTTGTGGAGACTCTGCTTGTCTTTAAGTATAGGTGAATCATTGCTCTGTCTGGTGTGAACAATGCTGCATTTAAGTGTTGCATTTTGGTTTTACAGATGCAAACTTGAGATCTCAGCCGTCCTTGTTATCACCAGCCAAAAGACTCCAAAGAATTAGGAAGAGGCCACGTAGAAGCAAAGAGGACATGCTGCATGAAGTAATGCAGCAGTCCCTTAATGAAAATCAAAAAGTGCAGGAGTGGCAGGAGAGTGAAAAAAGGGCCTGCCAGCAGAATGCAGATCATCGGCACTAAAGCACGGAGCAGCTGCTAAGCATTATGGAGTTCCAAGAGGACTCGATACAGGCGCTCGTAGCAATGCATGCGCAGCACTCCCGCGTCCACCCTCCCCGCAGCCCTGTCCCAAAACTCTTTCCCTTGTGCACCCATGTCACCTCCAACCCACTTTCCCCCACATCTGGGTACTTATTGCCGCCAGCAGCCTCCAACACCTGTAGCTTCACCACCCAGCCCTGCAAACTACAACCCTTATCCACTGCACTCAACCCCCATCACCATGCATTTTAGTCAGCTTGAAATGCAGCACTCAGTGCACAGTACTCCAGACAGGAAGGCTGAGTATGATAGCAGGACATACACAAATCTGGATTGAACCGTTCCCCTCCCCACCCCCTTGCCCTTTTTGTTTCCCAAGCAGTTGTGTTTCTTTTCAATAAATGATTTTTCTTTTCAATAAATGGATTTTTTGGCTTTGAAAACATTCTTTATTATTGGTTTCAGAGTAGCAACCGTGTTAGTCTGTATTCGCAAAAAGAAAAGAAGTACTTGTGGCACCTTAGAGACTAACAAATTTATTAGAGCATAAGCTTTCGTGAGCTACAGCTCACTTCATCGGATGCATTTCTGGAATGCATCCGATGAAGTGAGCTGTAGCTCACGAAAGCTTACTAACAAATTTATTAGAGCATAAGCTTTCGTGAGCTACAGCTCACTTCATCGGATGCATTCCAGAAATGCATCCGATGAAGTGAGCTGTAGCTCACGAAAGCTTATGCTCTAATAAATTTGTTAGTCTCTAAGGTGCCACAAGTACTCCTTTTCTTTATTATTGTATTAAGTAAAAGTTACCTTAGCCCAGGAAAGCAACAGGCACTGCAAGTCAGTGTAGCAAAGACAGATTCCTACTAACATTCTGCACTTCCGTGCAGGGCAACAAATATTACTGTTGGCTTTCAGCCTCAAATTGCTCCCTCAAGGCATCTCTAATCCTTGTAGCCCCAAGCTGGGCCCCTCTAATCGCCCTGCTCTCTGGCTGTTCAAATTCAGCCTCCAGGTGTTGAACCTCCGAGTTCCATGCCTCAGTGAATCTTTCATCCTTCCCTTCACAAATGTTATGGAGAGTACAGCACCCGGCTATAACCGTGGGGATGTTGTCATCGGCCAGGTCCAACTTCCCATACAGACAGCGCCAGCAGCCCTTTAAACAGCCAAAAGCACACTCCACGGTCATTCAACTCAGCCTGTTGTTGAACCGCTCCTTGCTGCTGTCAAGACTCTCTGTGTAGGTTTTCATGAGTCACAGCATTAAAGGGTAAGCGGGGACTCCAAGGATCACAATGGGCATTTTGACTTTCCCTACGGTGATCTTCTGGTCTGGGAAGAAAGTCCCAGCTTGCAGCTTCCTGAACAGGCCAGTGTTCCTTTCTGGGCCAGCCTGCATTACTGTCAACAAAATGCCCAGGGTGATTCACAAGTGCCTGGAGAGCCATAGAGAAACACCCCTTCCAATTAACGTACTTGGACGCAAGGTGGGCTGGTGCCAGAATTGGAATATGCATGCCGTCTACCGCCCCTCTGCCGTTAGGGAAACCAATTTGTGCAAAGCCAGCCACAATGTCATGCACATTATGAAGAGTCATGGTTCTTCTGAGCAGGATTTGATTAATGGCCCTGCAAACTTGCATCAACACGATTACAACTGTCGACTTTCCCACTGCAAACTGCTTAGCGACTGATCAGTAGCTGTCTGGAGTTGCCAGCTTCCAGACTGCAATAGCCACATGCTTCTCCACTGGCAGGGCAGCTCTCAATCTTGTGTCTTTGCGCCGCAGGATGGGGACGAGCTCATCACACAGTCCCATGACAGTGGCTTTTCTCATCCATAAGTACTGCAGCCACTGCTCATCATCCCAGACTTGTGTGACGATGTGATCCCACCACTCAGTGCTTGTTTCCCTGAGCCCAAAAGCGGTGTTCCACGGTGTTGAACACGTTCGTGAATGCCACAAGCAAACTCGTGTCATACAAGTTATGCGAGTCGACATCGTTGGACTCCTCACTGTCAGTTTGTAGCTTAAGGAGTAACTTGACTGCCAAATGTGATATGCTGGCAAGACCCATCAGCATATTCCTCAGCACTTCGGGATCCATTCCCGCAGACTGAAAGGGAAGACAGAGCGCGCAGTACAAAAAGCGTTGAAAGATGGCACCAAATGTGGACGGAAGCACAGGGATTGCTATGTGAAGTGATGCATCACGGGAAGTTGGGACAGGACCCAGAATGCCCCGCCCCCCTCATCCCCTTCCCACAAGCCACAGGGCCAGAATGGGAAGAGGTGCTCTGTGCACATGATGCACCACTCCCAACGCCACTGCAAGTGCCACACATGTGGCCATGCCAGTGCGCTTGCAGCTGACAGTGTGAACACATTGCAACACTTCCCCTACTGCGCTCTCCGAGGGCTGGTTTAAACTCACAGCGCTCTACATCTGCAAGTGTAGCCATGCCCCAAGGTGCCACAAGGGCTCCTCATTGTTTTTACAGATACAGACTAACAAGGCTACCACTCTGAAACATATAGAATAGTTTGCTGGGAGCACAACAAAATAGGTTAGGGTAAGAGGAAGCTGATTAGGGGAAGAGGCCCTCAAAATAATCTTGTCTTGAAAATAGCCACAGGGTTTGCTTCAGGTGTTTCTCAGACACCGTCTCCCCGCAATAAGAAGAAAATACTAATATTCCAATTGCTATAAAACTGACATGCATAGTGAGATTACCTTGAACAATGGAATTCCACAACTGAAACTGAGGTAGAGGGGAACTCCCACTGAGATGAATGGGTCATTTCACACCACCCAGAGCTATTGTGTTAGACTGTTCATCTCTTTGGAGCATCCTAATTCATCTGAGCACACCCTGCTGAGGTGAATGGCCCATTCCACACATGAACAGTACTCCTGTACTGCAGAGGGCTGTGCAGAGCCCCTTCCTGTATACTAGCTCCCTCAAGTAGATACAAAGTCTAGGACTACCTGCTATTCCTCTTGCTGCCTCCAGCCTCCTCACAGCCCACCAATTACCATCCTCATTTCTTCCCATGGCCCTTCCAGCCCTACCAGGGGTATGGTGGGGCCAAGAGGAGGGCTGAGCTGGTAGCTAAAGTGGCAGATCATTCCCCTCCCACTGATGCCCCCCTCATGAAAACCTCTTCCTCAAGGAACAAGGAAAATTAACAGCCCCAAAACATGGTTAATGCAGGTCTTGTTTACACTACAGTGCCTTTGCCAGTATAGTTATGACAGCTACCCCCCCTGCTTAGTACCTTCTTCAACTCAAGTAGCGTGTTTCAGATTCCTGCTGGCACTGCCAGTCTGATGCGCCTTCTCTGGCTTGTCAGATTGGTTTATATCTGCTGGTGAACCACAGCACCACTCAGACTGCTTCCCAGGCTGGTGAACCACCTGTGGTTCATTACTTTTATACCAGTGTAAATCCATCGGTTTCACTGAGGTTGCTCCTGATTTAGACTGCTACAAGTGAGGAGAGAATCAGGTATAGGCAACAACTCTGTGTGTGCTCCAGGGCTCAAGCACCCATGGAAAAAAAAATAGTTGGGGTGATTAACACCCACCAGCCGCTGCCATTCAGCTGTTTGGCAGCTGGCATGGGGCCTCAGGGGAGAGGGCGGAGCGGGGGCAGGTAGAGAAGGAGTGAGGGTGGAGCACCCACTGGGAAAAATAAAAGTCAGCGCTTATGGGTACCTACGTGTACCACAACCACCAGCTCGTCCCCAGCACTACACAAGTCTATCTAGATATCTCGAGAGATCCACAATCTTCACACCAGGCAAGCAAGTCATCATGAGGTTCTCCTGGTAATCACAAACCCAGCTATTTATTTATTTGGGCATAAGCTTTCGTAAGCTTATGCCCAAATAAATTTGTTAGTCTCTAAAGTGCCACAAGTACTCCTCGTTTTTGCTGATACAGACTAACACAGCTACCACTCTGAAACCAGCTATCTATGTTTCTAATGATCAAATCTCCCATAACTATTACCTGCCTCTTCTTAATAACTGGAGTTCCCCCCCACCCCACCCCGCGGAGAGGTATCTTCGGTGCAAGAGGATACTACATCATCTGGAAGGAGGGTCCCAACTATGGGATCGTCTCCCTCTGCTCCAGTTGGATGTTCTCCATCCCTGAGACTTTCATCCTTCTCAACAGCACAGAGACTGTCAGACCGGGAGTGGGAACATTCTACTATGTCCCGGAAAGTCTCGTCTATGTACCTCTGTCTCCCTTAGCTCCTCCAGTTCAGCAACTCTGGTCTCCAAAGCCTGTACATGGTCTCCGAGGGCCAGGAGCTTCCTGCACCGAATGCACACACAAGTAACCATACATGCTGCATTGGGCACAATAAACTGGATAGCCCACACTCTGTTGCTGAACTTCTGCCTGCATTTTTTTTTTTAAACTCTGCAGCTTGTTCCTTTGTTGATGTTTTGTCTTTATCGGGAGTGTTTCTGGCTTTAAGTGCATCTAGCCCCCCTCTACCACTCCCCCACTGAACTCCCTCACAAAACTCCCCTGTTCGCTAGCTCCTCTGGTCACTTAGGAGCGGGCTTTTTAAAGGCCTGGTCTTCCTGAGTAGCCTTGCCCCCAAGTAAAGGGTTGATGAGTACTAAAGGGCTTAGGGATCAAAGCCTCAACATGGTGCTGAATCTGTCTGGGGTGAGATGTACAGGGGAAGGAGGAGCATTCAATGGCCAACAGTCTGAGCTTTATCTCTATGTTGTTCCTAGCCCTGGACTTAAGGGCCAAACAGAAGGAACACTTCTGGGAAATGTGGAACTCCCATGGACAACAGACACACTTGGAGTGCCCATCACTTAGCAACCTCATGGCAGCTTTCCATGTGGCCCATCCTGACAAACCCGGGCTGGCAGGGGGCACCTCTGGATTAGGTAATGCAAGACTCTGTGAATCTAGAATCCAGGCAGCTGCAGAGCTACCAGACAGCTGACATCTCCAGGCTGCCACCCAGCAGTAGCAGTAATCAGCTTAAGTTCCACTTCCTGTGACCTACTGTAGATCCAGACCATGGCAAGTTCCACCTCAAGAGTTTGACAGACAGCAGCCCCATGGCTCCTGATTGTCTCCCTGCCCTCTATAAACCCAAGGGCATTCCAGGAAGTGTCCTGGCAACAGTACAGATCTCCTGTGGCTGCCACAACTGTTCCTGCTCCTTGCTCCTAAATTCCTGGCTTTGACCTCAACTTCATTTGGACTTTGCCTCCTGATGCGATCCTGAAACGTGACTTTGACTCTGACCCTTAAGAACCAAACCTGGCCTGGACCCTGACTATGAACACCTCCACTACTCCCAGCCTCAGTTGCCCCCATTGAATCCCTTGGCTCCGACTACCCTTGTTAGAATGCTGACAAGGAGACGTTTCCTCCTTCATAGAGGTTTTGTAAGCCAAAATTTGTTGTGTTTGTAAATGAGCTTAGCATCTTCTATCTGAGAATATCAATGAAAAGAAAGTATTGGTTGAAATCCTTCTTGGAAACTGTGGACTACATGGGACATTTACTAGATTTTCACCATGCCCTTTCTTTGTAATATAAAGTAATACAGATCTTTAAGCAAGAGCCAGAGGAGCCATGCCAGATTCCATTTTCCTATCCTGATGGTGCTATTTCCAGAAGTCATGCCCCCAGATACAACTTGCTAAACATCCAGAATACCACTAGATCAGTACCACAAGCTAGAGCAAGTGATGCCCTTCCAAGAGAAAGCAAATAGGACTGAGATATGACTTCCACAGCATCCTGGAGAGTCTGCTTGGTTAAATTCTGTAATAAAGAGATGCTACATCTGCACTAGAGATACGGACCAACCAGGAAAGGAGGGACACCAAATTCACATTAATAAAGCCATCCAATTATATTTGAAATATTAACTACATGGTGTGAGTTGATAGTAGCACCCTGTTGTCATTCTTGAGAAGAAGGCTGTTACAAAGTTTAATTAGTGTCCAAGTATATAGACTAAATTAAGTCACTGCTTGCAAACCAAATATTGTCTTCTCTCATTGTATATAAGTGGCAACAATAAGGTCATATGCATCCAGCTACCATACTGATCCACAAGCACTGCTAACAGTTTAGTGAAGTTGTAAAAGTGAATGTATGCATTTAAATACTATTATGAGTTACAAATATCTCCCCTTTTCTGTATTTTGCATATCAATTTTTACTTTCTGTATATCTACTACATACCTCCTCTCTCACAACTGAAGATGCAGGAAACTACAATGGTTTCCTTTCTATTGAAAAATCTGGCACAAAAGAGTCATTCCTGCTTTTCAGTTCCTCCACAGACTTTCCCCCGTCCCTCAGTTTTTCTATTTTCCGGTTCATTCCCTGCATCTGAATATTAGACTGCCTTCTGTGTCTTCACGGTTAGCAGCAGTCTCTGAAACAAGCACGCTGCTTCTTCATGCCTAGTTGATTTCCCAAGTCTTCCAATCTCACCTTAAGCATCATCTCTGCAAAATCTCTCTCTACAACAGGATTATTAATGGATAGTGGTGGTGGTAGATTGGAATGGATGGGAAAATGGAATTAGAGCTCTGCATGGGACTATTCTTTTAATCCCGCTCCCGTCCTGCAATATACACTCCCACCTGCTCCTGCATTGTTGCTTGCATTTCTATTTTGTTCCCACCTGCAAAAACCTTAGATCCCACAAAAGAGCGATTCCCCCATACTACTAAAAAAAGGTTGGTATATAAAGTAAAAAAAAAACTGAATTCAGACCATTTTTACTACTAAAAGAATAAAACAAATCTTGCTTAAACTATGTAAAAAACATACTTCAACTCCTGTTAGAATAGACGTCAAATCTCTTTCTATACCTCACTTAAATTTAAGTATTAAAACCTTTATTCAAAAAAAAAAAAAAGAAAAAAGAAAAAAGGAGAGAAAAGAAAAACTTGCTTTACATTGCTGAAATGTTATTTATGACAAACAGGCAAGACATTTAGTGTTGTCCTGCAGTGTTTTTTTTGTCCACCCAACCCTACCTGCAACAAAGTACATTTTACTCACTCCTGTTATTATGGCAGCATTTCCTCTATGACCTGCGGGATCCCAGTCCCATTGCAGAGCTCTACATGGAATCTCTTCAAAATGTATTTAATACATATACCAATGGGAATAGATCCTGCTGATGTTGTATCTTACTGATGAGGAAGACCAGTTTCAAGACAACCCTTTATTATGTACAGAAATAAGGGATCAAAACTTATTTGCTAGTTGTTGCCTACAACTGCCTTGTCTTTTTGTTTTCTCTGTCCCAGTATGCAGCACCTCACAGGAAAACAGACTGCAAAATGAAAGTACAAGAAGTGTGGCATCACTAAACTTCCTGGAGGAATTACTCTATAGCACACCTGACTCAAAATCAGTGAAATACAAGTCTCATTTTCAAATATTCTTTCAATGCTGTTGATTTTGCCATTTATTTTTGTATTCCTTAGAATCATAGGATCATAGAATATCAGGGTTGGAAGGGACCTCAGGAGGTCATCTAGTCCAACCCCCTGCTCAAAGCAGGACCTAATCCCCAAATAAATCATCCCAGCCAGGGCTTTGTCAAGCCTGACCTTAAAAACCTCAAAGGAAGGAGATTCCACCACCTCCCTAGGTAACGCATTCCAGTGCTTCACCATCCTCCTAGTGAAAAAGTTTTTCCTAATATCCAACCTAAACCTCCCCTACTGCAACTTGAGACCATTACTCCTTGTTCTGTGATCTGCTACCACTGAGAACAGTCTAGATCCATCCTCTTTGGAACCCCGCTTCAGGTAGTTGAAAGCAGCTATCAAATCCCCCCTCACTCTTCTCTTCTATAACTAAACAAGTCCAGTTCCCTCAACCTCTCCTCGTAAGTCATGTGCTCCAGCCCCCTAGTCATTTTTGTTGCCCTCTGCTGGACTCTCTCCAAATTTTCCACATCCTTTTTGTAATGGGGGGCCCAAAACTGGACACAGTACTCCAGAAGAGGCCTCACCAATGCCGAATAGAGGGGAATGATCACGTCCCTCGATCTGCTGGCAATGCTCCTTCTTATACAGCCCAAAATGCCGTTAGCCTTCTTGGCAACAAGGGCACACTGTTGACTCATATCCAGCTTCTCGTCCACCAGGTCCTTTTCTGCAGAACTGCTGCCTAGCCACTCGGTCCCTAGTCTGTAGCAGTGCAGTAGACAGACATATTAGATACACAACATTGATTCCTTCAGGGTGAAAGGCACTATTGTGCATTACAAATGGTCTACTGTAGATGTCTGTCCCATAATCATGTCTGAGAGGAGAGGAAGGCTGGTCCAATGGTAGGGGGCACTTTTTCTGGGACTCAAGATCTAGGTTCAACTTGATGCTCCACCATAGTCTCTCTGTGTAGCCTTAGGCAAGTCACATTCTCTCTGTGCCTTAATTCCCCATCTGTACAATGGGGTTAATAGCACTGCCCTTCCCCACAGAGCATTGTGGAGATAAATACATTAAAGACTAAGAGGCACCTCTGCCTATTACTTTGGTAATGGGGGCCTCAAGTTACATTACTCTCAAGTGCCTTTCCCACGATCAGCAAAAGAGAAAACTAGGGTTCCATCAGCTGAAGTGCCCAGAGACCGAGAGAAAAATGTCCTGAATTAACTTTGTTTGCACTGAGTGCATGTACCCTAACAAACAAACAAAACCCTGGCAGCAAGTCTCAGAGCCCAGATCAACTGACTCAGGCTTGAACTACAGGGCTAAAAGGTAGCACTGCAGATGTTCCTGCTCAGGCCAAAGCCCAGGCTCTGAAACCCAGCAAGGGGGTGGAAGGGAAGGTCTCAGATCTCAACCCAAGCAGGAAGATCTACACTGTTTTTAGCCCTGAAGCACGAGCCCAAGTCAGATGACCAGGGCTCTGAGACTCATTGCTGCAGTGGTGTGTGTGCGCGCATGTTGCAGTGCACACATTCCCTAAGGGCTTTCTAGATCACTCTTTGCAGTCAAATTCTAGGGCAAACGCTGAGCAGCTTTACTTGCTTAGAGGTGGGTCTTTGTCAGCATTGGAGCAAGTGACAATCGTTTATTCCTAAGAGGACAAACGTGGATCATTATTGTTAAATCCTCAAACAGAAATGGGCACAGTAGTTTAGCCAGCCAACACCACACCAGGTTGTGTTTCTATGCATGTAGGTACTTGTAGTATATTTATCACTACAGCATGAGTGAAGCCATGCAACTCCTCCCACACCTGCCATAACCTAATGAACCACAGTGTCCAAATGTAGTAAAAATCCATCAGAACAAGTATGTGACCTCTACCCATCCATCAATGTCATGAGTTGTCTCTGTGCCATGTCGATCTGAAATTTGAAAGGCAGGCAGTAATAGCACTTGGGGGAGAGAAGAGGGCTGTGCACAGGACTGCAGCTTTTCCTAATACATGCTGAGAAGTGGAAGACAGTGTATGTTATACTTGCTTAAAGGCTTACCATGTAAATTATAGTACACTACCATTCAAGTCACCTGTGCATTCATCCCTTAGTATTGTGTGCAGGGAGAGGGTGAA
This sequence comes from Dermochelys coriacea, assembly GCF_009764565.3. Lineage (NCBI taxonomy): Eukaryota > Metazoa > Chordata > Testudines > Dermochelyidae > Dermochelys > Dermochelys coriacea. Next base: position 44,027,337 of record NC_050075.1, read on the forward strand.
AGGCATCTGCGAAGCAGAGCTGAAGGTCCCTGCTTTGCAGACTGGACTCTTCCATCCATCGTCTGTCCCTTCATCAGAATGCTGCATGAGTGCTTGTGCTGAGGGTAACAAGCAGAGTAGGGAATGGGGTGTGAAAGCCTTCCCCAGATTAGCCGACTGGTAGACCTGGCTGTAAAATTTCATGAAAAATTTTGATTGTGGGAGAAAATTCATTACCACAAATTGGGATAAAGAGTAAAAAATTTGAAGACTTTCATAGGAGGAAACATTCTGAAAAGTTCCATTTCAGGAGAACTGGAAGAATTTTTTGGCTTTCTCCAGGTTGCTCAACTCTCTGTGCTGCCCAGCTACCTGGGAGTCAGACTGCCCAGGGGCTGAGGGAGCCCAGGCTGGCAGGAAACAGGTAGACAGTCACACTCACCAGCTTACCTGCTACATTTCTGTGGGAAGACACAATTTGCATGGAACATTTCTTCCATCTAAGCAGCATTTTCCAACAGATAAGCATTCTGTTAGAAAATTTTCAGCCAGCTCTGACTACCCAATGAACTCCACTATCCTCAACAATGCATCAAGCACCATGGGGCAGAATAGGCTTCTCCCCACTTAGGCAAGCAGAATTGTGATGGCAGGCTTCAAAGCGTGCAGTCCCATCAACTGCACACTGAGGTTACAGCCCTTACCAAGAGAATCAGATTTTAATGAACGAGGCTCATGGTATTTAAAATTCTTAGCACATCAGAAGAAAAGCATATAAGTAAGGAGCCTACAAATGTATCCTGCATGGTATGACATAGTGTCATTGCAAATAACAAAATACTTTCACATGTACGTTTGAGGTTGGGAAAAAGGCAACCCGTTCACACAAATAGAGAAAATTAACCAATCCGTACAGAAAACTATGAACAATTTCATTTATTATGTGACCAAAGCAACAGATGGGGAATAATGTGTCTTTTCTGTTAATATCCTTTGTATCTTCAGTCCAAAATGGCATTTGTTTTGCTGTCTTATCATATTATGCATTTATGTCTAATTTGATATCCTGTGTCACCATGAATAGTATCAGCTTCCATAAAGGACATTACCACTGAATAATAATAGGAGAAAAATTCTATTCAACTTAATTCTGAATATTACATTCTATTTTGGACATTGTTACCAGATAGATATTGGCATATTGCAAGGAATCCAGAAGAGAGGAACAAAAATGATCAGGGATTTGGGGATTGAGTTGCAAGCTCAATATAGGTTTCAGAGTAGTAGCTGTGTTAGTCTGTATTCGCAAAAAGAAAAGGAGTACTAGTGGCACCTTAGAGACTTAAATTTATTTGAGCATAAGCTTTCGTGAACTACAGCTCACTTCATCGGATGCATCCGATGAAGTGAGCTGTAGCTCACGAAAGCTTGTGCTCAAATAAATTTGTTAGTCTCTAAGGTGCCACTAGTACTCCTTTTCTTTAAGCTCAATATATAAATTTTGATTTAGCCATGGCTGAAAGGACACATGAAAAAAAGAGTTCTTAAATATTTGAAGGGTAGGAGGGAGAGGAATTATTTAGGGTAGCACACATAGGAGTATGTCTAGGAGTAAAGGGAAGAAATTTTCCCTTTCTTAATTTGAGTTCCTCATCCAAAAGCAGCTTCCTAAGAGTAATTTATACTATGCTGTGAAACAGACTCCAGAGGAAAGTAGCAGAAGCCCCACTGCACTGGATTTTAAGAATTAAATTAAACAAAGCACTAGAAAACACCATTTCTAGGAGTCATCTCCCAGCCAACAAAATCTAGAGGAGGAAGAGACCTATTATTATTCAGCAACTATTAGCTACCCCTTTTTGTCCATTACACTCCTGATCTAACAAAAATCACCAATCCATAGTTTATGTGAAAAATAAGACTATGAAAGATTTTGTATTTATTAAAACAGCTCAAAAATTCTAAGGGCCAAGTTATGGCCAGCCTTGTGTCAGTGTGCTATGTGGGGGTGAAGAGAACACAAAGTGTCCACCCACAGTGAACCCATGCACAAGGCAAACTTAACCTTGGGAGTCCAAGGAGGAAGCCCACCAGCACTGTCTAAAGCAGTCCTTGGCCAAGTCATCTGGCAAGACAGGAACATGGCCTTGCCTTCCATGCATGTGCAAGCAGCAGTATGACGGCACCAGGAAGAGCAGTGGCTGCGCACTCCTAGCCAGCTCCACCCAGAACAGAAGAGGCATTAAGCTCCATGCATTCCCCTGGCTAATAACAGCCATCGTTTTGCCCAATGTGTTTGGTAAGAAAAACAGAACTCAGACACTTAAAAGGCCAGAGACATCATTTACATGTACATTTAATCCTCTGGCCAGTAGGCTGTAAAAATAGCTACAGATGCTCATTTTCTGGTCAGTCTGTTACAATACAATGCCTTCCACTGGACTCAACAGATGGCACAGTTATTGAGTACAGGTTCCAGGTGATGAACATATATCCAAATTAGACTGATGGCTAATTTATTCTTTAAAACCAGAACTCCTTCTTACTCACCTATTTAATAATCCAGTTTGTTAATTGTTCTGGCATGGACATTTGATGGCTGCTCTATTTCAGTTTTACAAATAAAATCAGTGCATCATACTGCCAGGCAAAGGAGAATGCTACTATATGAAACATCCATAATGAAATGGGAAATTCATCAATACGGAAAGATACTTACTAGTTGGGTATATACACTTGTTTTAGCTTGCTTTCTGCTTCCGCTGCTTTCAATCGTTTCTTAAACACAAAAGAGCAAGTTAAAGTGAAAAACAAAAAATAAAAGATGAATGTTCACACCATTTTAGCTGGGAGTCTGGCGATTCAACCCCTAGCACCTACAGGTCTGTTAATGAACAGTAATGAAATTCACTTCTTGGCATTAGTGGCTGTCATGTGTTCCCTTTCTGACACAGAAATATCCATTGAAAATCAACTGTTGGCATTAAGAGTCAACCAAAGCATCTTCTGTGAATTCAACCAATCCGTTTCCAAAACTACAGTCAGACAACTTCTCATAAAGGACACTCATTGCATCATCTTTAAGTCCAACAGGAATGCGTGTGCTCAAAGAAAGATCTCTTAAGTGTTCTGGGCTTGTCCTCCTTGTTAGCTCATACCCAACCAGAATATACCTGAACTGGTACAACATCTTATTCACTCACTTTCCTGACCAGCTGCATCATTTCAGAGAATGTGAAGAGATTTTTGTTAAAAACGAGATGGTATGCCTATCCTATGCATGTTACCTATCAAAGGAATGGAAACATACATTGTTTCCATAACATATACAAACTGTGTTCGAGACCTCCCCAAAATAAGTTAGTAGCATAGGGTTATCACACCATTTATCTAGTAAACAAAAGGTCTGCAGTTTGTAAATCAAGCAGAAACACACATATTGGAGATTTTAAGATCAAGGGCTAGACCCAAGGGTTTCCAGTGATCTTGGGGGTTCTTCACCTTGCCCTGCAACACATGGCTGCAGGTCAGTTGCCAGGATTGTCTGGCTGTATCTCACAATAATTTCCCCAACACTGTGGAGACCTCAGGCACCGGTGCATCTTGGTGCCTTCTATTCTCTGACTGTGGTACATAACAGTCTAATCTGCTGTGGGCTGTGATACTTGGATCTAATTTCAGCTGTTGGGTTCAGTGTGCGGTGCAGGGCAGTGTCAGTGGCCAGTGACACACAAGAGATCAGACAGATATACAATTTTGACCCCAATAAACTAGGCAGTGAGCAGCACAGTTTTCATTGGTTGACAGACTTCAAACAGAGAACAGCCACCTTACCCCCACTTCCAGGGGACTGAGTTTTCATTGAATAATCAAGGAGTACCTTACAAAAGGAGGGAAACAAGCAGATTCCCCTCAAAGCAGCTGCCTTAGCAGTACTGGGAAAGTGTGCCTATCCAGTATCTAACCCCATAATGATAGCCACACATAGCAGTAAAGAAGCAGCCAACTACTGTGTCAGTGGAGAGAGAGAAAGAAAAGAATAGGTTCCTGTCAACATTTCCCCATCACATCAGCTTCTTTCATTGTCCCATGTTCCTAGTGCTTAACTCTTTATCTTGCTGGAAGGGGGAAGGGGAATCAGTCTACGTCTGCCTCACAGAAAGAGTTAGATAGACAGTCAGTGGCGAGCTGAGGATGTCATTGTGAAAAGCATTTGATACAATACGTGTGCGTGTGTTAATTATGTAATTACATATGTTAATGTTAATTAATTATTACACATTATGTAATACATAATCTGTCTGATCCAACTGTAGAACTGAAAAGGGATGGTATAGGTGGCAATATAGGGCCATAACTCCAGGCCAAATACACGTGGCCCAGCCATATATCCCTACCCTCAGGCAAAGTCTCCATTGGAGGGAGTTAGCAAAATATGACTGTTGAACGAACTCTCTCTCTCTCAAGTACAACTGGATTGTAAAATGGAGTAAGTGTATTAGATCTGATTATGTCAAGTATCAGAGGGGTAGCTGTGTTAGTCTGTATCCACAAACACAACGAGGAGTCCGGCAGCACCTTAAAGACTAACAGATTTATTTGGGCATAAGATTTTAGGGGTAAAAATCTCACTTTTTCAGATGCATCTGAAGTGGGTTTTTTACCCACGAAAGCTTATGCCCAAATAAATCTGTTAGTCTTTAAAGTGCCACCGGACTCCTCATTGTATTTCTAAATATTATGGTGATGGGTATATCAGAAATACCTACACTGATCCACATTTTATCTTCCTTTGCAACTAACCTTTCTGCCACTTTACCCAACTCTTACATCTAGTTTTCAGTAACCAGATTTCTACAGAACCCATTTTTATGTTTCTGTATTGTATTCTGACTATTTAAGGGATCACCTTATCTTTACAGTTAGACAAAGATGGAGGAAATGAGCGCAAATAGTGGCCAAAACTGGCTGGTAAGTGTGCAGGTTAAGGAATGCCAGACATCAACCTCCTCCCACAATACTCCAACTGCACGGAAGACCTCCATATGAACAGCATGCACTTGGTTCTCCAGTCTGGGAGCCATGAGGAGGCAGAAGTAAGGAACAGCCAAGGGAGGGCTGTTTTACACAGCATCCTCCTCTCACAAAGAAATTCCTGGGTAACTTCCTGCTAAAATTAATGCTGACCTTAAATACAAAAAAACATACAAAGATTTTAGTTTTGTTCCCCTTCCCACACTTGTGAGACAAATTCCAAAGCAGTCATTTGAAAGCTTCTCTAACAGACAGGAAATTAAGGGCATATGTGATAGGAACACACATGGCAACCCCATATATTTCTCAGACTTCTATAGGTTGGCTGAAGACTTCTGTGGCAAGAGAGATATTTCTACTGCTTTGGAGCACCGTGAAATCCACCTGCTGGACTGATTCCCAAGGGGAAGTTCAAAGCAGCAATACTCCTCCTCTAAAGACAAAGGCAGCTCCTTTTAAAATTCAATGGACTGTGCTGAATCTCTCTTACCTGCTGAACATATCTATCTGTAGTTTTCCACATGTAGTAATATTCTATTATGCTGGTTAAGGACTTCCACGGAAGCTAGGGACATGAAGAAAAAGCCACAGTCATCACAAGAAGCTATTGCCTCATTGAAATTCACAAGAATCTTTTGACAAGCTGTTCAGTTAAGTGTTTTATAGACTATAAGTCCTCTTAACAGAGAAGCCAGTCAGTGCCTGCTAGGGGCACCAACCATTCTTGGTGGCCATATAAAATAAATGCCATTCAAGTACAGTGCCTTCATTTCAGAAGTGGGGCAGAGGGTAGGTAAAATCATGCTGTGCTGGTTTCACTTCAGGCCATTCAAGGAACAAAAGGCCAAGTGCCACTCTAGCTCAGACTCTGTTTGAGATGAAGTCCCAGAGCAGAGCACAATTAAATTGCACAGCCTCCATTTATACTTACAAAATCTTGTTGAATGTCAGTGAAGTCTTTTCCATATTTTTCCAATGCTTCCTCAAAGAGATTTGCCTCAGAAGCAGACCACTCTTCCATTTCATCCCTACACAGGACTGGCCCACCCTGTGGCACAAGGGCAGAGATCGCCTTGGAAATGTCATAGACATTTCTGTGCAAAGTATCCATAGCATGGAACTAAACAGAAGTTTAAAAAAATAAAATTAACAAAAGATGGGCATACAAATAGTAAAATGCTTAGACATGAAGCTAGCAACAAGAATCAGATGTTATACATATCCCACTTGCTGTAATTAGGGGGCAAAATATTCCACTACTATACATTAGTAAGAACTTCCCCAGTCCTAGACTGACCATTCACTACTAGTAAATGGATGCGATGGTCGTCTAGTAATGGCGTTTTTTTGGAAAAGTTGATCCCACGTATCCATAATTTCTACTCATCTACTCCCAAGCACTAATCTGATTCAGTCACTAGATGTAAAAATCTAATGAAATGGTACAATCGTAGAAACTTCTAATGGGAAAGCCCTGTTAGATTCCATCCATGGATGAAGCAGGGGTGAGGGTGCCTTTGAGGGCAAGCCACACAAACTCAAATTTATCATGAATCTTCTTTTACTCACAATCAAGAGTAATTACATTACAAACAAAAAAAAACACATCAATGCATCTTACTAACTGCAACCTAATATAGAACCAAAAATCCCTTAAAAACAGTTGAAGTTCCAAAGTGCAAACACCACCTCAATCAAAACCACACCAACTAGGGCAGAGTTAACCTTGTCTGTGGTTGATAATGGATGATTTGCTTGGAGTAGGGATGTGATGAGAGAGATGATACAAGGTGAAGACTTTACTCTATTTCCTAGTTTTGGTGGTTTTGAGTTACAGGTTATTCGCCCTTAGGAACCTTGACAGTTCTCACAGTTTTGTTCATTATGGATTTATTCTACAGTGCTTAGTCCTCTTCAGTTGAAATGTCCCACACACTGGGGCTTCCAATACTTTCCTTTGGAGACTCTTCAACAAGTTCATGCATCTCATTGTCAGGAAGTTGATACACAGCTTGAATTTTCCTTTTTGTCTCATTAAATACTAATGATTGTAAAACATTACTTTATATCACAATACTACCACTTTGTGAACTTTATTATAAATAGAGCCCTACTAAATTCACAGCCCATTTTGGTCAATTTCATGGTTGCAGGATTTTAAAAATCATAAAATTCATGATTTCAGCTATTTAAATCTGAAATTTCAGGTTTTGTAATTGTAGGGGTCCTGACCCAAAAAGGACCCCAAAAAGAAGTCTCAAGGTTATTGAAAGGGGGGTTGTGGTACTGCTACTCTTACTTCTGTGCTGCTGCTGGCAGTGGTGCTGCCTTCAGAGTTGGTCAGCTGGAGAACGGTGGCTGCTAGCTGGGAGCCCAGCACTGAAGGCAGAGCTGCCACCAGCAGCACTGCAGAAGTAAGGATGGCCTGGTGTGGTATTGCCACCTTTACTTCTGCGCTGCTGCCTGCAGAGCTGGACTCTCAGTCAGCAGCCGCCACTCTCCAGCCACCCAGCTCTGAAGGCAGCAGCACAGAAGAAAGAATGGCATGGTATGGTATTGCCACCCTTACTTCTGTGCTGCTGCTGACGGGAAAGGGTTTCAAAGCAGCGGCTGCTCTCCAGTTGCCCAGCTCTGAAGGCAGCGCAGAAATAAGGATGGCAATACTGTGACCCCCCCTAAAATAACCTTGCCAGCTCCCTGCAACTCCCTTTTGGGTTAGGACCCCCAATTTGAGAAATTCTCCCCTGTGAAATCTGTATAATATAGGGTAAAAGTACACAGAAGACCAGATTTCACTGTCTGTAACATGTTTTTACGGCCGTGAATTTGGTAGGTCTCTAGTTATAAATAACTCAATATGGAAAAGGAACAGTCTGTACTGAAATTGAACAAATGCTACTAGGGAACAATACATTTGATAGCCAAGTTTTCTGTTCTGATCTTTTTCACCCATAGATGGCTAGAATATTCCCTGATTTTTTGGAACTGATCAGATGCAGTGTTCCAAAGTTATGTTTCACACAGCCAACTAATATGTTGTTTTCAAGACAGCTACTTAAGAACATAAGGATGGCCATATTGGGTGAGACCAAAGGGGGTCCATCCAGCCCAGTATCCTGTCTGCCGACAGTGGCCAATACCAGGTGCCCCAGAGGGAATGAAAAGAACAGATTATGATCAAGTGATCTCTCTCCTGCCATCCAGCTTCACCCTCTGACAAACAGAGGCTAGAGACACCATTCCTTACCCGTCTGACTAATAGCCATTAATGGACTTAACTGCCATGAATTTATCTAGTTCTCTTTTAAACCTGGTTATAGTCCTAGCCTTCACAACCTTCTCAGTCAAGGAGTTCCACCGACTGACTGTGTGAAGAACTTCCTTTTGTTTGTTTTAAACCTGCGGCCCATTAAATTTCATTTGGTGGCCCCTAGCTCTTATATTATGGGAACAAGTAAATAACTTTTCCTTATTCACTTCTCCACACCACTCATGATTTTATATACCTCTATCAAATCCCCCTTTGTCTCCTCTCTTCCAACCTGAAAAGTTCTAGCCTCTTTAATCTCTCCTCATATGGGACCCATTCCAAACCCCTAATCATTTTAGTTGCCTTTCTCTGAACCTTTTCTAATGCCAGTATCTCTCTTTTGAGATGAGACCACATCTGTATGCAGTATTCAAGATGTGGGCGTACCATGGATTTATATAAGGGCAATAAGATATTCTCTATCTTATTCTCTATCCCTTTTTTAAATGATGCCTAACATCCTGTTTGCTTTTTTGACTGCCGCTGCACACTGCGGGGACGTCTTCAGAGAACTATCCACAATGACTCCAAGATCTGTTTCCTGATTAGTTGTAGCTAAATTAACCCCCATCATATTGTATGTATAGTTGGGGCTATTTTTTCCAAATGTGCACTACTTTACACATTTATCCACATTAAATTTCATTTGCCATTTTGTTGCCCAAGCACTTAGTTTTGTGAGATCCTTTTGAAGCTCTTCATAGTCTGCTTTCGTCTTAACTATCTTGAGCAGTTTAGTATCCTCTGCAAACTTTGCCACCTCACTGTTTACCCCTTTCTCCAGATCATTTATGCATAAGTTGAATAGGATTGGTCCTAGGACTGACCCTTGGGAAACACCACTAGTTACCCCTCTCCATTCTGAAAATTTACCTTTTATTCCTACCCTTTGTTCCCTGTCTTTTAACCAGTTTTCAATCCATGAAAGGATCTTCCCTCTTATCCCATGACAACTTAATTTACGTAGGAGCCTTTGGTGAGGGACCTTGTCAAAGGCTTTCTGGAAATCCAAGTACACTATGTCCACTGGATCCCCCTTATCCACATGTTTGTTGACCCCTTCAATGAACTCTAATAGATTAAAAAGAAAAGGAGTACTGTAGCTCACGAAAGCTTATGCTCTAATAAATTTGTTAGTCTCTAAGGTGCCACAAGTACTCCTTTTCTTTTTGCGAATACAGACTAACACGGCTGCTACTATGAAACCTGTCTAATAGATTAGTAAGATATGATTGCCCTTTACAGAAACCATGTTTACTTTTGCCCAACAATTTATGTTCTTCTAAGTGTCTGACAATTTTATTCTTAACTATTGTTTCAACTAATTTGCCCGGTACGGACGTTAGACTTATCAGTCTGTAATTGCTGGGATCACCTCTAGAGCCCTTTTAAAATATTGGTGCTACTTTAGCTATCTTCCAGTCATTGGGTACAGAAGCTGATTTAAAGGACAGGTTACAAACCATAGTTAATAGTTCTGCAATTTCACATTTGAGTTCTTTCAGAACTCTTGGGTGAATGCCATCCAGTCTCGGTGACTTGTTACTGTTAAGTTTCTCAATTAATTCCAAAACCTCCTCTAATGACACTTCAATCTGTGACAATTCCTCAGATTTGTTACCTACAAAGGACAGCTCAGGTTTGGGAATCTCCCTAACATCCTCAGCCGTGAAGACTGAAGCAAAGAATTCATTTAGTTTCTCTGCAATGACTTTATTGTCTTTAAGTGCCTCTTTTGTATCTCCATCGTCCAGGGGCCCCATTGGTTGTTTAGCAGGCTTGCTGCTTCTGATGTACTTAAACATTTTGTTATTACCTTTTGAGTTTTTGGCTAGTTGTTCTTCAAACTCCTTTTTGGCTTTTCTTATTACATTTACACACTTAATTTGGCAGTTTTTATGCTCCTTTCTATTATCTCACTAGGATTTGATTTGACTTCCATTTTTTAAAAGATGCCTTTTTATCTCTCTCTGCTTCTTTTACATGGTTAAGCCACAGTGGCTCTTTTTTAGTTCTTTTACTGTGTTTTTTAAATTTGGGGTATACATTTAAGTTGGGCCTCTATTATGGTGTCTTTGAAAAGTGTCCATGCAGCTTGCAGGGACTTCATTCTAGTCACTGTACCTTTTAATTTCCATTTAATTGACCTCCTCATTTTTGCACAGTGCCCCTTTCTGAAATTAAATGCCACAGTGTTGGGCTGCTGATGTGTTCTTCCCACCACAGGAATGTTAAATGTTATAATATTATGGTCACTATTTCCAAGCGGTCCTGTTATATAGTTACCTCTTGGAGCAGATCCTGTGCTCCTTTCAGGACTAAATCGAGAATTGCCTCTCCCCTTGTGGGTTCCTGTACCAGCTGCTCCAAGACGCAATCATTTAAAGTATCGAGAAATTTTGTCTCTACATTTCGTCCTGAGGTGACATGTACCCAGTCAATATGGGGATAATTGAAATCCCCCATTATTATTGAGCTCTTTATTTTGATAGCCTCTATAATCTCCCTTAGTATTTCATAGTCACTATCACTGTCCTGGTTAGGTGGTCAATAATAAATCCATACTGTTATATTCTTATTAGAGCATGGAATTACTATCCATAGAGATTCTATGGAACATGTGGATTCATTTAAGATTTTTAATTCATTTGATTCTTAGTGTTTGTACCACAGACGACGAAACACTGGGCAGAAAACATTGCAATAAAATTCAAGAATGGTTGGCAGTAATCTAATTGCAGCATTTACCTAGCTGTACCTTTACAAAAGCAGTAGCTGAATCTCGATCACAATCCACCTGTCCATCCTTCCATGTGCCTATTCTGTAGCAGAAGTGCATATTTTACATTTCTCTCAAAATCCTCTTAATCTTACCAGTGTGATGTCCCTGGAAGCTGCAGCAGCACTCATGTGCAAACTTGGCTGTCTGACAGAACTACTGCAGTCTAGGGCCCGGGCAAATGTACCAACAGAGCTGAAAAGGATTAAGAGAACATTAACCTTGGATGCAAAGTGAATACAGGAAAACCCACACACACAATTTCTGAGGCTAGCAGGCTCACAGCGAACAGCTCTGTCATTCGTCATATCAGGACTTAAAGTTATGTTCTGGCTCTGAGCCGGAGATCCTTTTCATCATGTGGCTTGCTATTACATATGCTTCATTCTGCTTAGCTCACAAGGCCTTAAGTTAGGTTCATGCATAGCAGGAGGCACAAGGAGAGAGACAAACTCTCAGGGATCACATTGGGGTGTATCCTTGTCTCCCCACCCCTCAAGAGATATGGCTAGGTCAGCCTGGAACTTGGAAACCTGATCTACATCAAGTTTCAGGCACATCAAAACCCTTTCCATGAAGATAAGAGCAGTTTATAATTAACTGAAGGCACAAAGGAGAAGAGATAGCTGCTAAGGTAACAGGTGGAAGGAGGAACAGCAGTGATCCAATTATCATTCCTCTAAGAGTTTCAGAAGACAGTCTATTCACATTTAAACAGTTTCACATTCTGCAACCTATGTCCTACATTTATAGTTGGTGGTGGAGGGGGAAGGAGATAGCGATCCAACTCTTCTTTCCACCCTCTCCAGCTTACCATGCCCATTATATAAACTCATTACACCCCCAAACTCACATGACCTTCCTCATTCCCAGCCTTCACCATATCCACATTCACCACTTGTCACACCCAGCTTGTCAGGTCTTTCCAAATTTCTCAGATATATCAGCGAGTTGGAGTCTTGGCAAGAAGCATATTATCATCTATATAAATAAAAAATATGGGTGTTCTCCCCTTTTCCCTCATTTGCCTCCCCTTATTTCCCACTGGCTGTTGCTCCCCAATTATTTGTTCTCGATTTTCCTCCCTCTCACTGTTCCACTTGAATCCACTGTGATGTGTCCAAGGCTAGCTTTAGTAAGTTTTGTTTCTCTATTCACACTCCTCAGAGAAAGTAGAAATGATGTGGGAGCATCAACACAAAACTTACTAAAGCCAATGAATTCCACAGTGAATTCATCTTAGCTCAGCCACAATGCACAGGACTAGAAAGGGTATATAGATAAGGAAAAACGTGTTAGCAAACAACAAACAAGCCATTAGCTAATCCTGAGCTAACTCTGACGTTTTCTGTAGTACAGATGCAAGCTAATATTTTTACTTCAATTTAGCCAACTGAGGTCAACACTTGGCTCCCCAGTCAGTCTGAGCACTTAGTCTAGCACTTTAAGCTGTCTCAAACTGGACAAGCAAAAAATCGCTAGTCATTTTTTAAAATATTGATGAACGTTCCCTTCAACAGCACATTCGTGAATCAGGAAAATAAACCATTTTGTGCACATTGAGATGAGTATGAGCCCTTTCCATCTTGCTTCTTAACAATATTTGGCATTTTATTTTAGAAGAATTATTTCCCTTTACTATTTCACTTCACTCGTTTGTTCCATGTTATGCCCTTCAACAGCATCTTACTCAACATGCTAAATTCCTACACTGATGTTTCTTTCTTCTTGCTTGTGCTAACTGCATCAAATGGGTTCACTCTACAAGTCCTTCAGTCAAAAGAGCGCTCTTCAGTGCCATATCCTTTATCACACTACATGCTAACATGTGTTCCTTTATGACATCCCACTATTTCTTCTTGGGTTGGCCTCTTTTTCCTTCAGTCTTGATCTGTTAGATGTTTATCCACATAGTTTTCAGGACCGCATTTTACATGACCAAACCATGTGAACCTGCACTCCCTCATTTTTTCCATTTTGAGTGTTACTTTGAGCTTGCCGACAACATACTCATTCCTCATGTGGACTCTCTTGTTTACACTGCTCATCCATCTTAACATTCGCATTTCTGTGGAAGTGATCATTTGCTCATGTTTCTTCTTTATTGCCCAATACTCCCAGCCATACTTTCAAACTGGATAGACCACAATTCTATAGATTTTCCCTTTTAATCTTATTGGTATCCTCCTGTCACACATTATACCACTTATCTCTCTCTATTTGAGCCAGGCATTTATTATCCAAGCTCTAATTTTATCGTCCCTTTCCCCAAAGTCTGGAGCCCAGATTCTTGAAACTTTGCGTTTTCGGCACTGTCGGCCCACCTAGTTTCAACCATTATTCTTCAGTGTTCACATTATTCACATTACATGCCACATACTTTTTTTTTTTCCTCCTCTGCTTATTTTGCAACCATGTCTCTCCAACGCATCACTCCATTTATCAAGATCCTCTTCTAAACTATATTTCCCCTCACTGCATAGAAGGATATCATCTGCAAACAACATGCATCAAGGTATCTCCACCTGTATGTTCCTTGCGAGGGTTCCAGAACAAGGATAAACAAGATGTTCACTGATGTTTGGTAAATGCTAAACACTTTTTTGCAATATTCATCAACAGCCTTCAGAAAAGTTTGAGAACATGCTTAAGTGCTAGCCTTCAATTAGGAATGCTCTCCTGAACCAGTGCTAGAATGGGTACCACCATCTTGTGAATTCAACACAATGAACACTTAGTGAAAAATAGGAAAGTTAAATATCTTTTAAAACCATGACCCCGATTCAGCAAAACACTTAAAAGGGACATGTACATCAGCAACAGAACTGACAGTTTTCTGAATCAGGGTCCACGTTATCAGATGCCCTGCACAACTTCCAGAAGTTCCTAGATTCTAGCAAACCAAGTTCCACTAACAATTCGTAACTCCACCCGTTCTCCTCCCTTCAACATCCAATGACATTCGAGTCCATTCCCTAACCACAACCCCCTCTCCAATTACTTTACCCATTCCCCTTTCCTTCCAGGCTTTCAGACAGTTCTGTAAACTTACCTGATAGGCACAAGAAGAAATTTGATATTCTCACCAATTTCATTTAACGTTTTAGAATTAAGTTTTCATTCACAGAATTAAATTGGAGCCTAATGGGTCTACTGTGAAAAACTTTCAAATATATGCTATGTTCATGAAAACATTTCAGAGTAATGAGATCAAGATTTTTTTTTTTTTAAATAAAATCATCATCATGGATTGAGGTGGGATTTTTAGCTGGAAAAATGTACATTTTCAACATCTATTAACTGTACAGATTTTGAAGATTTTGCCCCAAAATAAACTGTATCTACATAATCTAGCAATGCTATTTGAAAACCCTTACCACACTCCCATCAAAATGTTAAAAATAGGTATTTCAGTAAACTCCCAGGATATGGTTGTCCATAATTCCTGTATTTTATTTGCATTTTCTGTCTCAGATTGGGAACAACTATTCAGTCTCATACTACATTTAGGCAAGCGAAACACACCTTTTTCAAAAAGGAGAAGTGAACCAGCAATCAAAAAAGTTCATGCCAGAAGAGAGAGAAACAAACATGAACACTGGGTTCGGGATAGGAGAAGGTAAAACAAGAAATCACCACCAAAATTTTTTTAAAAAAAAAAAGCTCTTTAGTTTTTTCCCCAAGGAAAGGCCAAATTTTCTTACCGTGCTACCACCAAGAACTGGTCTATCTGTTTGTCTATTAGCGGATTAAATGCTTCCCAAACCTTTGTTTCAAGTTTTGATTGATCTCTTCCATCTTCTTCACCTGGTTGAAATGCAAGTTAGAAATGTTTTGGCATAGCAGCTTTCAGAAAGAATAAAAGTGTTTTTCTTCTGTATTTCATCTCACCCAAAATTATATAACTGCCAGGCCCTTGGTCTATTAAAGCACTTTATCTTGCTGTTTGTGTCGCCACGCCTGGAAAACCTTTCACTCATTTGCCTGTGGCAACTGCACCCCAACTATACAGCTATCTGTTCTGCCACTGTTATTGCAAGATATATGCTATGTTCCCACCATAGCTGTGTCCCTAGACCACACTGGATCAGCTTTGGCTAGTAGTCAGGATGTCTGGTAAATTTTTTTAAGCCTGTTGATATCCATGCTATCCCATAATAATGTCCATTTTCAAGTCTTGTGGCACATGGAGAAGTGGACATGGAGATGTTGCATACTTTAATATTTTTTAAACAAAAATGTATTCTTACATACTATCACTGTATTTTCCATTCTAAAAATGACCCAAGCAACCCCTGGAAATACCAAGAAGTTCATGCTGGAGCATAAAGTTCAAACATACCATGTGATTGACAATGATAACAGAATGCTGAGAATTTGGGATCTTTCCACACAGTATGCATATCATACTCATTTGGCCATTAAATAAATTTTTAATGCACACTTTCATTGCTATTCTTCCTTCACTTCTCCTCCACTTTAAGGCTTGCCACATTTTACAAAAAGAAAAGGAGTACTTGTGGCACCTTAGAGACCAACACATTTATTTGAGCGTAAGCTTTCGTGAGCTACAGCTCACTTCATCGGATCAAAGCACCAATGTTACTTCACACCTCTGGCCAAATCAGAAGATTGGATGGAGATCCTTGTACTGTGGTTCGCAGCTGTTCCCCCCTGGAGAAGGGAAAGAAAGGAACCACCCCCGCCCCAGGAGAGAGATAAGAGGGAATATCTCTTTGCTTCCCCTCTTTCAGGGCCTGGGAGTTTTGGAAAGTAAACATCCCCAGAGCTCCAGCTCCCTTTCCTTGGGCATGCAGGAAAAGGGACAATGATTCTTACTGTTCTCCCTCTCCCTTACATGCATCAGGAGACGGCAGTAAATCCCCACAATTTCCTTTGTCCTAGAATGCCAGCAAATCCTTAATCGCTCCTGTTCTATAAGTGAGAGTTCCAGCATCACAACCAAAAGTGATTGGTGGCTAGATGGCTGTTGGGAGTGGGCACCCAGGAGTAATGAGCAGACAGTATTTAATGGGTGATGGGTTGAGAAGGACCATTGGTGTGAGGAGAGAGTTGATTCAGAACACAAAAACATCTTTCATGGGCGTGGTTAAAATTTGGCAATTCTCAGACATCTTATTAAAAAAAAAAGAATAGGCTCAGAGGGAACCAATTAATCCAATTTGTTTCAACAGCTTTTATGACCTGGACAGCTGCCCACTTAAGCTTGGACTGAAACCCAACTAATTGCCTTCAGCTGGTAACACCACATTAGCCTCTAAGAAACCACGACATAGTCCCCATCATGTGACCTAGAGGTGAAAGATTCCATAATCCATAAGCCAACAGACCATTCCAAAAACAAAACAAAGGCCATTTTCAACAAGGTATCTTGACAATTCTAATGAAATCATGGAAATTACCTTCTTTTAATAAGTCTGTTATATCTGCCTGGTATCTGTTTCCAACTCGAATCTCTCCTTTATCAGCCAGGAGAGTCTTTTGTTGTGGATCATACACTAGTGAATAAAAGAAGAAATCCTAAAAATAAAACAAAAAAAGACAAAAGGCAAGCAACATTAACAACATTATTGGTAGCTAGTGGCCTGTTTTTAATCTATATTTTTTTAATCAGGTGGATGAACTATGAATCAAACACCAGTCTTAAAAAACAAAATGAAATGCTATCACTTCCTTGTGAAAATAAAACAATACTCCTCCAAAATGGCTTCATTTACTTAGGAACACATATACAATTGTTACAGCTAACATGAGCACAATTTCCTCTTGTGTGATGCAAGTGGGTGCCATTGTGGTCTGGCACCACAATGACCAACATCCCAGAAAAAAAAGTGACCCATACACGCTATAAGGACCTAAACAAAACCATTAAAATTAATATGCTATGGTAGTGAATTCTCCTCCTCTCGCAGAAGACTACACCATATGGCACTGCTGAGGCAATTAAAAATGCGACTGTGCCTTGCAATATTCCAGAAAGCAACCAGTAAGCCCTTTGGCAGCTACCTGCACCGTGAGGGTATGTGGACTCCTCTCATAATATACATTCCCTGCTGCCCATACATGGAGCTGTAGAGGGCAGGGAAAATAAAGCAGTGCTGCAGAATGGCGGTATTGTGCACTCCAGCTCACTTTGAGTCTCAATGGGGACAATAAGTTGTACAAGCCCAAGGAATGGAAGAAGCCATTGCGAGGTCACAACGCACATTCAGCCACTTGGTAGACTACTGTAGCCGGAAGGCTTACAACTGCAAGTCACTTCAGCTTCCTGAGCCCCACTTGCATGCACAAACACGTACCACATGCACATCCAGGGTTGATAAAGGATCTGTGAAGTTTCCCCCATCCTGCTGTATTTCTATTGCACCAATAATCATGGTATCCAGTTACCAAATACAAGAACTTTAAACTTTTGAATAGTCTCGATAGCAAGGAAAGAGTCCATCCTAATCTCCTGCAACAGAGGGAGCACCCATCCTATTTCCACTTTAGACTGAACTCTCCAAGCCTGTTAAGAGTTTTATTTTGTGTCTTGCACAGTATGGAGCACGACGCTGGTGCTTAACAAAGGCCTGATCCAAAGCCCATTCATGAAAATGGGAGCATTCGTTTGGACTTGAATAGTCATTGGAGCAGCATCTATATGAATCTAAATGAGAATATTGGGCCTAATTCTCATGCACACTAATGGTGCTTTACATCACTCTGACAGTACAAAGGGGCTTCAGTGTGGGTGTAAATGTAATTGATGGCAGAGCAGTGCAAGGCAGCTTTAGTGCTGATCAGAATTAGGCTCATCATCTTGTCCGTTATAAAACATTTAAGTCAGTACTGTCACAAACAAGAGTAAAGGGAGTTTTTGTTCTGCATGTCTCAGTATTACAAATGTGAGTGTTCTATTTGTGTTTCAGCCCCACAAGTATCCATCTCTAGTATAACAGTCATCATTTTCAGGCAGATTGCCCAGAAAATTCACAAGCAAAGCAATGTAGCCTGTCATGCTATAGGCTCAGGAGGCCAGATACTCCAGTCCACTCCTTAAAGCAATAAGATGGCCAGAGAAGAATACTGCTTGTGCCGACGAACTCTCTGCTAGCAGTGAGATGGTTCTGCCACCAGTTCTGACACCTACCCTCCACCCCTGCCAATCTGGGAAAGGGGGGACGTCAGTAGTAGGGTATAAGCAGAATCAACGTGCAGCATGCTATTACAACACAGACTCCAGTTCTGATTTGTGATGTCTCTTCAGTCAAGATTTTCAAAAATTGGGAGTCTAAAGGCTTCTAGCTGTATATTTCAGCACCTAAGTAAACAGATTTTCTAAAGTGCCTTGTAACCATCGCCTCCCATGACCTCTATTGGCAGCATTTGGGAGCTCACCACACTTTGGAAGATCAGATCTCTGATCCAGGAGCCAACTCCAAGCATCCATTTTTAAAAATTTTAGCCTTGGAAAAATGGTGTGTCATGTGGGATTTGCATTTTTAGTGTCCTATTGTAACTCTTCTACATTTTTTTCCCTCTGCCAGTAAGTTGGTTACTTTAAGTTTCATTGGCTAGAGAATGTAGATATTTACTTGCTAAAACTCCCAAACACATTTCTATTAAAAAAAACAAAAAAACAAAAAACAAAAACACACTTTCCATTTCTGTTTAGGAAGAAAAACCCAATCCTCTCTATTGTTCTCATCCTTGTTCCCAAAAGAAATATGCCAAGTTCTGTTTTTCTTAAGTTTGGTAGCAGATTCATCTACATAAAGGTCTAAAATACTGAAAATTGCCTTGACTTACAGTCCTCCTCTCACCCATTAGAAGGAAGATGGACACCTGGGATCCCTGAGCAAGGGAGCCTGTTGCCCCATGCTGTGGTACAAAGCCCCTGCCACCTTCCTCCAAGACACTACTACTACTGGGAAGAACACAAGTTCTTCTCACAAGCTGTATGCTGCTCTTTTAACAGGCTTTTCAAAAACCTACTCCTATGGAATTAAGTTTGTAGCAATGTAGTCTCACTCTTACTGGAGTCCAAATGCAAAGCATACTCCAGGGAAGCTGAGAGTTCCGTCACCTCAAAAGGCCAGCTAGACTCTTCTGCACCACATGGTAGTGGAAGTCACATTAGACCATTTTCAGAAGAGTCAAAATGCTGGAAAAAGTTACATTCAAACCTACATAGGAAATGGTATAGTTCTTTCACAAAGTCTGTGCTCATTTTAGCTATAAAAACTGTATATACCTCTTTCACAGCACTTCTTGAAAGGAAGAGAAGAGAAAATTAAAAAGAGCATAAATGATATTTTATATAAACATGTTTAGAAAAAAATCAAAATGGATTGCTGGAATTAGAACCGAACTATGAAGAAAATGAGGTGTGGCAGATGTATTCTGAATGTCCCTTTCTGTCCCTGACCCCACCCTAGTTTGTCAGTAATGTTAGCCAAACCAAAGCCAAAGGAAACTACAGAAAAGTAGGGAAAGGGAAATGGCCAGAAAAAAACATGGCTGACATGGACAGGAAAATATTTAGTTGTTTGCAGTGTTATTGTGGCTGTATCCGTCTGAGGACCTTTTATTGGACCAACTCCAGCTGGTGAAAAACACAAGCTTGCACAGAGCATGAAGGAATGTCTCTTTCAGTAGACAAAGTTGGTCCAATAAAAAGATATTCTCCCCCCCCCCCCACACGCACATCTCTTTAAGGAAGATACAGAAATCAAGAGATGTTGGTCATACATAACTAATCTAAGGTCAGAAACACTAATTAGCTAACTGTCTTGCTAATTACATTTCGCCAGCTCAAGTAAAAACACATTTGAAACATACTACAGTTTATTTTTTCTTTTCAGGGCCATTCACAGACCAGTGAGCAGCCTGGGCAACCACCCATGGTGCAAAGTTCTCCCAGGCTGCTGGACGCATGCTTGCAAGGCAATGAAATAGTTTGGGGACATAAAACATTGCCTGGAGTGGAGGAGGAAAGACTAGCTTAAGTGCTTCTGCCATCCTTGTAAGTGGTTCTGTGTTCTCATCCCAAGCCTCTTTGCGATCAACAAGTACAGTAAATTCAGATTCTCCCCCCGGCTTCTCTTCCTCCTTATTCTTCCCCTCGTCCAAACGCAATCTGAACCAGCAGTGGTGTCAGTGCTAGCCTGTCCCAAGGAGTTTAACAAAACCTTCCATTGGAAGGGGTATCTAAGCAAATCTCCACTACCCAGCTGAAGATCACTTTTGTTTTGTCCGTGTCCTCCCCCAGAAGTTTAGCTTATTTGTCTCACTTAGTACTGGATACACAGTCCCAGGTCTGACTCCCCCTCTCCTGGGAGTGGACACCATATGCAGGGGCCAGATTCCAGATCTCTAGGACACTGTTTTTCCTTTTTCAGTGGCAGCCATGTTTGAAATTGAAAGTGTAGTTTTTCAGGGATGGGGGAGAAAAGGTAAGAAGGTTGAAAGAGATAGGCAGGTATTACACCACCTATATGAATTTATGGGAGGACAATTGTCTCCTATTCTTCCACTCTCTTCAGCCCTTTCTTTTCATTGCTCTCTCTACAGTCCACACCCACATGTTTTCTAAAACTCTCCATCTTCTATGTCTACTAAGTTTGTTAGCTCTGAAACAGATCCTTGCTATGGTAACAGAACACCTTCTCTTATTGTGTGAAGTTTCTTCCCAAAATGCCTGCTCAGTTTTAAAAATAGCCAACATCACTCAGCCCAGAATTCTGACAGTTCAAAGGGAAAGCTACCAGGATTCTCATCCCAGATCTGCACCTAAACTACTGCATGACCGTGGGCATGTCAGTTCTTTTACACAACCGTAAATCTCCCCTATAGAAATGAAAACAAAGCATTGGGCGAAGGCGGGCATAGTCCTTCCTCTCCACCAGCAAGGTGGATTTTCCACCTTTAGTTTGGAGAATTCCAGATGTTAAAAACCCTCTGGGGAGGCAAAACTAACTAGGCTTTCTAAACTTGCGCTTTCAATTGGCATTTTCTCAGCTACCTGCTGCTGCTGACCATTTTCTGAATTCAATGGGCCTTGTTTGACACCCTGTCCATTTGGCAGCCTTAGGTGAGACTCGCCATGTTTCTAGTTTAACATTCTGAAAAGAAAATTGAATATTCAGCAATTAAGTAACTTTTTTAAAAAAAATCTTAAACATGAATAACAGATTCAATTTAATTTTCTGACTATTAAACAAGTATTAAAGTAGGTTAGAAATGTGTTTATAAGGAAGCATGATCAAGGAACAGATTCCAGTTTACAATGTACAAGACCTGTTTTCATTTTTTAAACAAGTTAACAGCTGTTGCCATAATGTTTTCAATCAATAGATTTTTCCTGTCTCTCATACTTATGTAACATTTAAGTCTGCTCAAAGGACAACATCATGCTTGCAGATGTTTGTAATACTTTCATACTAAAATTTCCTTTTACTTCTCCATATAAATAAAATTAAAAAAAAAAAAACTTGCTAATCTCTGAAACAAAGCTCCCAGACTGTCAGGTGAAATTCCAATAAGATTGCTGACACCAGCGGGCATCTCAGAGATGTCAGTTGTAACTAAAATTAAACACACATAAATGTGTTAATATAAGATTAAGGCTGCACAGTTTAAATTCACAAAAATAGCAGAAAGTAAGGTCCAAGACCTAAATCTTAAGCAGATACTAGTGGTTTGGAATGCCCCAATTTTTAGGTGTTCAGCTGGAGACATCTTTAATAGGCCCGACGTCCAGAGGGTGCTTGACATTTCCTAAAAACCAATCTGGATAACCAAAAATTGAGTCACTAGCAAAAATGTAGCCCTAGGGTTCCAACGTAATGTGAATTCAGCCAATTTAAATAGCTTCTATATCCTATGATGTATATATTCTACAGCATCAAATAATATAGTATGTGGTGCATTTAATCAGAAAAATAAGAATATACAATTTTCAGTGTGCACAATGCAACAAACTGTCTTTGCATCCATCAGGCTAGAAAGTGAGAGTATGTGCACTAACGTCATAGAAGAGATGAGGCTTCAATGACCTCTGTTAAAACTTCAGCAGATGTCCACTGAATTTGCTCATAAGTAATTTTCCAATTGTCTAAAACCTTTGTTTTCTCTTTCGCAGGCTTACTAGAGCACATGCTCCTCATCAAGGAGAATGAATAAAAATTTTGAAGGAGTCTCACTACCACTGAAAGTCTAATCCTAGCTTCAAGTTTGACACTTTAGCAGTTATGCTGTTGCATTAAAAATAGATGGGTTAGAAAAATTTATGAATGGATACCCAAAAAAAAAAAAAAGAGGGATATTCCCCCCCCACACACACACACACTTTCCTATAACTCAAGAATAGATTCGATTGAATCTTCCAGAAATAATTCAACTTTGAAGAGATACCAACCAAAATTTCAGCCTCAGTAGGTAGTTTAAGAAAATGAACTTGCAAAAATAGGGCAAACTGTTTTGCAGTCTCAACTATAATGGTTGCTAACAGCAACTTTTATTATATATTTCTTCAGTTTATTCCTGTCAACAGGTGAGTCTTAATCTTTGAACTTTCAGACTACTGGGCTGACAAAATAAGTATGGTTTCTTTATAGGAGGAGGAATGGTTTAATGTTGTTACAAATATATATTTAAACAATGGGCTTTGCCTGCTAGAGCCACAAAAATTTTTACATCAAAATGAAAATTGCAGAACTAGACAATTTTATTGACCTTAAATGTTTTTCACTGGCCCCGACAACACCCAATAAACCCCAGAAATGAGAAAAGAAGAAAACCTCATAATTGGGATACTTGCAGAGAGCCACCAATACTAAACTGTGGCAAAAACCTGGTGAAGCTTTGCAATTCGCAAAATGGATTCATACCTCCCGTTCCAGATATGATTTAAGGGATTCTGTCTCATTTAACAGAGTAACGCTGCATTTGCCTCTAAAAAAAGAAAGAAATTACATTTTATGAAAAAAATATATTAAAACTTATGATATATACAATGGTATTACTAACTTTTGCATAAAGAATACTGGACTAACATTGGACTGTTTGCTTCTTGACTAAACAGTGCTAGAAGAATTAAGTCATTACCTTATGTGCGTAGCCGGTAAAGATTCCAGCTGTCGTGAGAGAAACAGTTCTCTATGCCTTAGCTGATGTTTCTGTTTCTCTGGTAAATCAACCATTTCTGGGTTTTCCATCTCTTCTTCCATTTCCCCTAGTTACACAAGGGGGAAAAAAGCTTAATATCACACATATTGCAAATGGTACCACTTGGCCAATCAGAATGCATTCCCGCAAGACCACAATTAAACCATAAATAACCACAATACATGGTACCTAAGTCATTTTCCTCTATGTCTCTTACTGCTGCAGCCAAGAGTTGCAGCCCATTGAAATAGGCAGCTCACACCAACCACAGCATTAAGTAGAGTCACAGAACAAGTTTGGTGATGCCAACTAAATGCCTAGGGCCAACCTTGCCAGCTACTGTAATGGCACTACTAATATCCAACAGCAGGCAGTGCTACCCCACGCAGAGCCATTCGCATGCCTCTGCCTAGGAGCCAGACCTGCTGCTGGTTGCTTCCAGGGCACAGCGCGGTCCACAGTGCCCGGACAGGTGGGAAGCCTGCCTCTGAACCCCAGCTGCACTGCTGACCGGGAGCCCACGCCCACATCCTGCACCCCAAACTCCTGTCCCAGACTTGAGGCCCCCCCCCCAACCCTTCATCCCCGGCCCCAACCCAGAGCCTGCCCCGCCAGGCTAGAGCCCTGACCCCCTCTCACACCCCAACCCCCTGCCCCAGCCCAGAGCCCCCTCTCACACCCTGAACACTTCGTTCCGACCCCTAGCCGCAGCCCTCACCCCCACACCTGAACCCTCTGCCCCATCCCAACCCTCTCCCACACCCTTATCCCCAGCTCCGTTGGGTTGCGGGCATCAACAATTTTATTTAACTGGATCACCAGAAATAAAAGTTTGAAAACCACTGCTCTAGTGTATTTGAAAACCTCATGCTTTTTTTTTAAATGTGTATTAATCACTATTTGTCAATCAAATCTACAACACACAAAAATGAAGCCTAGCAAAACAAATTTTATCTCAAACTACAAATTGTCTTCATCTTCAACCAAGAACTTAATCCAAGTAGTGTTTTATTTGTTTGGCTCATTTTTGTAAATGTAACATGGAGGCTGTGAAGCACACATTTCCTTTTGCACTGTCCCTGATGTGCACAACCTTTCAAAATAAAAAGGCACAATACAGTACATTTGAAAGAAAGACTTCATATAAGGTAACAATGAAGAAAAGCCCAACACAAAATTGCTAAAGCATTTGATAATAAAAGTGAGTAGGAACTCTCTGAAGAATAAAAAAAGCTGTATGCAAATATATTTGCCTGTCTTGCTGAGACCCCTTTAATATTGAAAAGCATGAATCTATGAATTTAGACATAATAAAAGTGTAGAGAACATAGGATGAATTCAGTACTAATATAAGCAAATGGCCAACACAAAGCCCTCAGCGCCACACTGAAGTTGTGCAGGGTTGGCCATGGGTTCAGTGACCACACAAAGATTCCTTTGCATACCCTGCACATGCAGAAAGACTCAGCTTCTGCACTAGGGGCTGTCCCTGGCCACAGATTGGGAAGCATATTTCACCTTTGAAGCCTATGTGTACTTCATCCTCACACAGCTCAATTACTCAGATGTTACATAAATGCAGTGGATTACCACCCTACAGAATGACCAAATGAGAAAAAAGCACTATTATAGCCTTTTAAAGAACAAATCTTCTCAGACAAATTTGACTGCTTTTACAGTGGTTACAGAATAAGTGACTATGGAACAAAGTAGATGCAATATACTTGGATTTTAACAAGCAGCTGATACATCGTTATGTAAGAAATTAATTTTCAAGTAATATTTTATCTAGGATTGGAACACTCAGACTGAAAACTAAAAACAAACGCTTTACACAAACAGGAACATGCAATATATCGAGAGTAGGGAGGTGCCCAAAGGGATTCTGCGGGGATCTGTGTTAGGTCCAGTTTTATTTAACATCTGTATTAATGAATTGGAAAAAGGATCATTACTAGTGCATTAAAAAAAAGTGTGTGGTTACTATGTTGGAAGGAAACTTGAACACTAGTGAAGACAAAGAAATAATAAGGTGAGATATAGGCATATTGTCACTTCTATCCAAGTTCTCAATCAATTTGGAAGAGTGAAAGCTAATACATGTAGGGAAAATTAATTAGAAAATGCAGATATACAATTGGAAGGAGAAAGTCGAGAAGCAACAATTATAATTATGAGAGACCTAGAGGTAGTAGGTGGCAAATTAATCAGTCATCATCATATGTACAGTGCCACTGTAATAGTCACTATAAAGGAGAGAGAGAGAGAGAGAGAGAGAAGCTTGCAATGCGATACGGATCAATGCATGGTGGAGTATATATAAAATCAGAGAGGGAGGAAGGGCTAAGTGCCTTTATATTCTAGGCATCACATTATTATAAAATATTAGCACAATTGGAAAAAAGCTCAGAAAAAATACAAAAGCAAGCACAAAATGGACTCAGAGTAAAAGAGCTAATATACACATCTTGGCTAAGCAATAAGAAAAATGGAGGCGGGACTACAATATTTGGAGAAGAGCAATTTAGCATAATATTTTTAGTTTAAGAAAGAATGATAGGATGAGAAAATAATGAAACAGGAAATATATTTAGGCTGAACATCTGGTAAAAGCTATTTAAATCAGTGCTATTAACCTACAAAATCATCTAAGTAGTTGTGGAAGCCCCATCACTTGTGACTTTTATAGCAAGACTGTACAAAAACTTTAGAAAACATACTGAAGAATGCTTCATGTGCATAGATTGACTAGATAATCCAGCAGGTCTTTTCCATGTCTAATAAGCATATAAAAATCACACGGGACCCTGAGTGGTGTGTAAGCAGGTGGTGGTTTTGTTTTTTAATCTCTACTGAGATCACCACCACAGTTATACTACACAGGATTTTTTTTTTTTTTTTAAAAGGCATAGTTCTACTGGGGGACTTCAACGTTCATGTGGGGAACGATGGAGATACCAGGAGGGGCGTGATTGGGAGAAACAGCCTCCCTGGTCTGGATCCGAGAGGTCAGTTATTATTGGACTTCTGTGCTAGTCATGGAGTCTCCATAACTAATACCATGTTTGAACACAAGGTTGCTCATAAAAGAACTTGGTACCAGAGGACTTAGGGCCAAAGACTGGAAAGGAGCTTATGCCCGTTAGTTAAACCTCAGATTCAAGGAGGAACAATGTGAATTCTGTCTTGGCCGTGGAACAATGGACTGACTCTTTGCTCTCTCACAGATACTCGAGAGGTCGTGGGAGGTTGCTAATCTCGTCTACCTTTGTTTTGTAGATCTGGAGAAAGCATATGACCATGTTCCCTGATATATCTTGTGGGAAGCGCTGTGGGAGTATGAGGTGCCGGTACCACTTTTGCATGCTATCCAGTCCCTCTATTCTCTGGAATAGAATTTCATGATTTTCATGGACAGGATATCAAGGCGCAGCCAAGCTATGGAGTGCATCCGGTATGGTGACGCAGATGTGGCATCTCTGCTGTTTCCAGATGATGCAGTCCTTTTTGCTTCTTCAGACTGCAGTGTCTGATGTGCACTCGAACGTTTTGCTGCTAAGTGTGAAGCTGCTGGGATGAGAATCAGCACCTCCAGATCAGAGGTCAAGGTCCACTCCCAGAAGAAAGTGGACTGCTCTCTCCAGGTGTGGGGGGAAGCGGGGCCAGGGGAGGAAGGAGGAGCGAGCAGCTGCCCTTAGTTGATAAGTTCAAGTATCTTGTTCACGAGTGATGACAAGTGGGAGCATGAGATCAACCAGCGGATTGGTGTGGCAGCGGCAATACCGATCCTTGGTGGTAAAGCAGAAGCTGACTACTCAAACGAAGCTCTCGATTTACAGGAAGATTTAAATTTACATGATCCTGACCTAGAATCATGAACTTTGGGTAATGACCGAAAGGACAAGATTGTGGATACAAGCGGCGGAAATGAGGTTTCTACACAGGGTGGCTGGGCTTACTCTTTGAGACAGGGTGAAAAGCTCAGATATTCGGGAGAGCCTTAGGAGTAGAACCGCTACTTCTCGGGATCAAGAGGAGCCAGCTGCGGTGGTTTGGGCACCTGATAATGCCCGCGGGAGGCTTCCATTGGAACTACAGTTAGCACGTCCCACAGGGCAGAGACCAACCCAGGACATGCTGGAGGGATTATATCTCCCGACTGTCCTGGGAACGCTAGGGAATCCCCCAGAATGAGCTGGAACCTGTTACGGAGGAAAAGGAGGTCTAGTCCTCCCTACTCTCCACACGACCCTCACCAGGAAAAAAAAAAAATAGTATATTATTTTTATTTATATATAGATATATAGAGATACATACATACACACACACACACACACACACACACACACGCGCCCCAGTACATCGAAGGTTAGGAAGACATTTCCCCTACAGGCAGGTAACGTGTTATTTTATAATGGTCTATAATGGGGTTTCTCGCACCTCCTCTTAAGCAGCTGGTATTGGCCACTATCACAGACTGGATATCGGAATAGATGGACTACTGATCTGATATGGTATGGTGTGATAAATGAAGGGGGGAGTGATGTTATTGACATGAACTGTGACCATATAGATTATTGTTGCAACCAAGGTCCTATAGTGGCACCAAATCTTGTACAAAGGACGTCAAGACTGCTGAATTGGAATTAATTTGCAAACTGGATACAATTAACTTAGGCTTGAATAAAGACTGGGAGAGGATGGGTCTTTACACAAAGTAAAACTATGTCCCCATGTTTATTCCACCCCCACCACCCCCGTTCCTCAGACATTCTCATTAACTGTTGGAAATGGCCCACCTTGATCATCACTACAAAAGGTCCCCCTGTTCCCGTTCTCCTGCTGGTAATAAGCTCACCTTACCTGATCACTCTCGTCACAGTGTGTATGGCAACGCCCATTGTTGCATGTTCTCTGTGTATATAAATCTCCCCACTGTATTTTCCACTGAATGCATCCGATGAAGTGAGTTGTAGCTCACGAAAGCTTATGCTCTAATAAATTTGTTAGTCTCTAAGGTGCCACAAGTCCTCCTTTTCTTTTTACAGATACAGACCAACACGGCTGCTACTCTGAAACCTATAAAAAGGTTATGATTTGCTGGTTATGGTTATGCTATCTGTATGCAGGTATCATTTTTGTATTTAAAGTTATAAGTATTGGTTCTATACTCTCTGTATTCCAAACTTATGCTATGCTTCTGGGTGACACCCCAGACAGTTTGGCATCAGCAGTGCCTGGCCTGCCTGATTGCCCATTAAGGACCACCAACTATACAACTGACCCATTGAGAGAAGGCAGATACACCTTACGACTCTCAAGTCATGCAGGGTTATGCCTACGGAGAGGACTCTAAGGCTTTCAAGCCATGTGCTGGGCAGCTTGTGTTTGGAACAAAAAAAGCACAGGCCGCATGGCAAGAGACTATAAAAGGCAGCTGCATCTTCTCCATTTTGTCTTCAAACCTGCTTCTGACCACTGGAGGAACTTTGCTACAAACTGAAGGTCTGAACAAAGGACTGAATGACCCATCCAAGCTGTGAATGTACTCCAGAGACTTGATTTGAACCTGAAGTTTATTCCATCACTGCTACAAGCCTGAACCAAGAACTTTGCCATTACTGTATGTAATTGATTCCATTTCACCAATTTTAGCTCTCATCTATATTTCTTTCTTTTTATGAATAAACC
The DNA here is from genome assembly GCF_009764565.3 of Dermochelys coriacea. NCBI lineage: Eukaryota > Metazoa > Chordata > Testudines > Dermochelyidae > Dermochelys > Dermochelys coriacea. The sequence goes on from NC_050075.1 coordinate 44,056,301, forward strand.
TTTAGATTTAGATTCTAAAGGATTGGCAACAGCACAATTTGTGGGTAAGATCTCACTTGTACATTGACCTGGGTCTGGAGCTTGGGCCTTTGGGATCGGGAGAACCCTTTTTCTTTTACTGGGGTATTGGTTTTCATCCCCATAAGGAGTGGCGCTGGTGGGGATACTGGGCAACTGGAGTGTCTAACGGAATTGCTTGTATGACTCTTGGTTAGCCAGTGGGGTAAAACCGAAGTCCTCTCTGTTTGGCTGGTCTGGTGTGCCTCAGTAGAGAAGAAACACCAGCCTTGGCTGTAACTGCCCTGCTCTAAGCAATTTGTCCTGAACTGATACTCTCAGTGGTGTCCTGCCAAAGGCCGCTTCGTTACAGGGGGTAGCTCCCTTTAATGGGCACCCAGCCAGCCAGTAGCTATAAAATCCCTCTTAGTAGCTGTTCTCTAATTGCTCTACCTGTAAAAGGTTAAAAAGTCTCACTGCTATGCATAGGAAAAAGGAAGTGAGTGGACACCTGGCCAAAAGAGTCAATAGGAAGGCTAGAACTTTTTAAAATTGAAACGACTCCCCTTTTCTCTGCCTGTGGTTGTTTTTTTGGGGACAGGCAGACAGGGCTACAACCATGCTTGAAAAGTTTGGAGCCAGGTAAGCAAAATCATTGGTATCATACCTAGAAACTACTCATTTGAAACCCCAGACACGTAAGTAGATCAGGAAATGTCTCGGAAGATGTGATTAGGTTTCTCTCTCTCTATTTCTTTATGGCTTGTGGACTCCTCTGCTAACCCCAGGTGCTTTTGTTTTGCTTGTAACCTTTAAGCTGGAACCCAAGAAAAAGTTATTCTTGATGCTCAATCCTTGGTTGTTGGGTTTTTTTTTTAAATTTAGCAAATGCTTAAGTTCCCAGATGTATTTTCTTTATTTTTTATTAATAAAATTTACCTTTAAGAAAAGAATTGGATTTTGTGTCTTAAGAGATTTGTGCACATGTTGTTTAATTAGATAGTGGCAACAGCTGATTGCCTTCCCCCCACCCCTTTCTCAGCTCTTCCCCGGGGGGGGGGGAGAGGGGGTGTGTGAAAGGGCTTGAAGGTACCCCACAGGAAGGAATTCCCAAGTGAGGCTTCCTGGTCTCTCAAAGGGGTTCTGCATTTGGGTGGTGGCAGCATCTACCAATTCAAGGTCAGAAAAGCTGTAACCTTGGGAATTTAATACAAGCCTGGAGTGGCAAGTATTAATTTTTAGAGTCCTTGTGGGCCACCTTCTGCACTCAAAGTGCCAGAGTGGGGAATCAGTCTTGACATACGGCAATTTCCGTGTTAATTCAGGAAGAGATACACACTAATCTAACTCAGAATTCTGGGAATTTCCCCAAGAGGCAGATTCAACTTCTTCTTAGTAATGATGAAACCAAAAATCTCATTTTAAATTTTGTTTCAGATGAATTCTGAACCAATGATCCAGACACTTCCAAACTTTGCGGAGGCAGAATCAACTAAGTCCTCATTCATGAGACTATACTCAAAATGTATTCATGCTCATTGCTGGTATAGAAACCACACAATTACCAACTTCCTCAGGAAAGTAAATCTCAGGCACTTAACATAGTGGTCTGATAATGAAATCTTCCTGCTATAAGAAACTTACTTTTAGAAGCTTTGAAACTTCAGAATGTACCATCGTGTAGGCCTGTCAACTGAACAGGAGCTGCTGAAAGCAGATGATAAAACTACCAATAACTACTCAAGGTATTCAACTGGATGATGGGATGGATTGTACCCTCAGCAAATTGGCAGATGACACTAAGCTGCAGGCAGGGATAGATACGCTGGTGGATAGGGATAGGGTCCAGAGTGACCTAGACAAATTGGAGGGTTGGGCCAAAAGGAATCTGATGAGGTTCAACAAGGACAAGCACAGAGTCTTGCACTTAGGACGCAAGAATCCCATGCACCACTACAGGGTGGGGACTGACTGGCTAAGCAGCAGTTCTGCAGAAAAGGACCTGGGGATTATAGTGGATGAGAAGCTGGGCACACTGCTGACTCATATCCTTGTTGCCAAGAAGGCTAACAGCATATTGGGCTGCATTAGTAGGAGCATTGCCAGCAGACCGAGGGAAGTGATTATTTGAGGGAAGTGATTATTCCCCTCTATTCGGCACTATTGAGGCCACATCTAGAGTATTGCATCCAGTTTTGGGCCCCCTCCAATACAGAAAGGATGTGAACAAATTGGAGAGGGGGCAACAAAAATTATCAGGGGGCTGGGGCACGTGACTTATGAGGAGAGGCTGAGGGACCTGGGCTTGTTTAGTCTACAGAAGAGAAGAGTGAGGGGGGGATTTGATAGCAGACTTCAACTACCTGAAGCGGGGTTCCAAAGAGGATAGATCTTGGCTGTTCTCAGTGGTGGCGGATGACAGAACAAGGAGCAATGGTCTCAAGTTGCAGTGGGGGCGATGTAGGTTGGATATTAGGAAACACTTTCACTAGGAGGGTGGTGAAGCACTGGAATGTGTTACTGGGGAGGTGGTGAAATCTCCATCCTTAGAGATTTAAGGCCAAGCTTGACAAAGCCCTGGCTGGGATGATTTAGTTGGTGTTGGTCCTGCTTTGAACAGGAGGTTGGACTAGCCCTCTTACGGTCTCTTCCAACCCTAACCTTCTATACTACTAAACTATTCATTTATTTTTACAAACTGGAACAAATTAATGAAGCATTGGTTCTGTGACTACTGTTGCCAATGGCTAAAGAAGAAGTTAAAATGGTTAGGAGGAGAGGGTCTTTTACAACTGTTTGGAAATGTTCCAATACGATCAATGCATACATGCTCCCTACTGCTTTATTGCTTTAAAGTGTTTTCCTCCTACAGTTCGTTAGTTGTGACATACAAACTTTACTGAGAAGACCAGCAGAGTAAATTACATAAAACAGAAGTGTGTTCTGACTTTCTAAGTTCTCCCTGAAGTGTCAATTGGATACAATATTTATTCTTTGTTTCCTGTCCCAAACTGTTGTGCAGTTTTGCTGTAGACCTGTTAAATAGGAATTGTGTACTACCACTGAGACAGCTGCTTTTCCTTTGAATAATTTATTAAGTGATTATGGAATCTAAAGAATGGAAAATGCGAGAAAAGATATAGCAACCACCATTATTCAAACATAACCCCCGACAAGTTTCACATCAGGTAGTAAAAAAAAAAAATCCTTAAGTTTGCAATTCAGACATAGAAATCATATTCCATACGTTAGGTATAAACTTATAAACATCCCTGCGGAAGGCAAGTCGCTTCTCTTGGAAAATGGCTGCAAAATAAAACCCCTGAATCTTTCTTTAAGTTTCAAGTATCTGATAGATTATACTGAAAATTTTATTTTATTCCTATTTATTTTACTTTTATTTACTTGAATATCAGTGTCATTTTTCTCTCCGTCCCTCTATTTTAAGTAAGAAATAGATAAAAAAGTTTTGCTAAATTGCACAACATTTGAGTATGACATGTTTGCCCATTATTAGTTTCTTTTTCATAGTTTTATCATTAGTAGGTCTAAAATTATAAAGGCATCAATAGCAGACTAACACTTAGAAATTACAAGACTGATTTAATCCAGAAGAGTCTGTAGTCACACAGCTTCATTAATCAGCTGAACAAAGGCAGTTAAAAGATCAGTGATGCAGATATGTACATCTACTGCAAATGCAACAAAATGAAGCAGCAGTACACTTTATGAAAAGGGATTATGTAATCAACTCCGAAACCAGTAAGAATGTTGATTCTCTTTGATCAAGTATTTGTATTAGAATTTTTGTAGGAAATTAGGAGTAATTTCATTACAACATGCAGACTATAGTATTTTCTAACATAATATTTTGATTATAAATTATATTTAGAAAGTATTGATTGCTAACCACATGCATATTTTTACTTTTTAAAAGCAACAACCAAAGCCACACAAAAAGGACCGTTCAAAATAAAATAAAATAAAATAAAAAATCTATTTTTGGGGAATGAACTGGTGCTGTACCAAAACAACAACACAGAACAACTGTAGAAAAGGAAATCTAAACTGACATACATGGTCTGTGTTTCTGTGATGTTTCCATTAATAGCACTGCTCTATAGTTGGAACTTCCTGACAGTTTTCCAAATAGCTATGAAAGTGAAACAATGATCTATTTTCCATTTGGATCAAAATGGTTCATTTCATTTCAAAAAGGGAAAAAAAAAAAAATCTGTACTTGCAGGTTCAAAGAATGGCTAATGGTGGCTAAGAGCAAGATTTCTCATCTTCATCCTCAAAGTTTCAACAATTCCTTCTCACTTCATTTACTAACTTATTGAATGGAGACACACATTAACAAGTCACCATATTTACTTTGTTTGCAGGGAGGTTTGTATTAAACTTCAGCATTCCTAAGCAATGGAACAGCTATGGCATGAGAGAGATAATCCATAGTTTTACTGATTGTGACCATAAAAAAAAAATCACCTAAAATATGGCCAAATCTCATACCAGTACCATATGAATACATGGACCAAGATATAATTGTATGAGTACAGCCCACAGATTCTATTACGTTCAAACCTATTACAAACAGTATGAAAAAAAACTATTTGGAAGGCAGAGAGCATACCAAGGTCTAATTTTACTGGGTCTTTCCAATGGCATGATGGCAGTATTCAGAAGTGTAGTACTCAGATTTTTGGCTTTGTCATTACTAGGAAGAAGATGGATCTGTAAGGTACGTATTTTAATACTTTTATCAGTACTCATGTCATTTAACAGGTTATTTTTCCTCCTTTAGAGATAGAGGCATCCCTTCACAGTAATGTATTGTATCATAGTCCTAAAATTTAAATTGACCTAAAAAGCATCCACATCCTTTGTAATATCTCAGCCGTTTTGGAAGGAAGTCAGACTTTTATTACTAGTGAACATTTTTGTTATTTCTTGTTTGACTGAGGACTTAAGTAGATGGCTAGCTAATCTGTAATTTCCTTATCTATACTTATTCTACCTTAGGGAAATTCAAATCAGACATCAAATACTGGGGAAAAAAGCATGTTAAAATATTGTTAAGCTGTTTCTCTAACAAGTGTACAGAATTTGTACTCTATTGATCTGATAGTTAATATATGCACAAGTGAAAATTTCTCACTAAGATGACATTGAAATGTACACACATTTCAAAGTGCTTAGTATCTGATGGTATAAAACAGTAACAGCATATTTAAAGACAGATAATAGTGACAATCGGCATAGATATTGAAAGATTTTAAGTTGTAATTTAAGGAAAACTTATGTATAAGCTTCTCCCAATTACTCCAAATACTTCAGCAGCAGTTTAAACTACCCCCCCCCCTTTTTTTTAAATAAAAAATGACAAGGAGCTTAGTAACATGATACTAGAAGAAGATATACATTTAACTAAGCTCCATTACTGCGCTGGGTATCTTTTTTTTAAATTAAGTTCGCTCTATGTAAGTAGATATGCATGCATTCTTCCTATGAAACTCTGTTATAAACAGACAAGCATACAGTCCTACAAGATGATACATATGTGTAGTTAGAAGGCTGAAGAGAAAAACTATGGCATAGCATACTGAGGAACAGTTTGTGAGCATGCAAATAAAGATTGTCATAAGGCATACACACAAGGGAGGCCAAGTGAAGGTTGCATGAACAAAAAACTTTGGTACTTTCTGATATTTCAATGCTTAATCATGAAACTAAAATTGTCATTTATTTTTAAACAGAATTATTACACAGTGTTCAAACCACTAAGCAGCAACTAGCTCTCTTCAGACCTCCATCCAGCTGGGAAATTAACAACCTCCTAACAGAGGCCATAAATTCAAGACATCGCATAATGGTGGGATGTCCCCAGATCACTAACTTTTAGAAGTTGTACTAAAACATGCTCAAAGGCAAATTTGACAATATTCACAATTTTAACTAATTTTTTAAACCTGTCAAAGAAATAATTTCTGATAGAAAACTAACAGGCCATGTTTTAATGTTCTCAGATTTGAGTTACTGGCAAAGTATGATCAGTTTTTGTTGTTTAAATGTAAGGCGTATATTTCCCTTTCCCAAGCAACTTAATAGTTCATGTAATTTTCCTCAGATGTTTTCAAGAAATTCACCTTCACACAGACAGAGCCAGGCACTTTTATTCAGGCCAACGGGAGAGTAAGAGAAAGTTATATTTAATAATAGATGTTGCACTCTCTCATATATATTATATATTTTACACACACACACACACACACACACCCCCCTACCTTGTGACAACCAAATGACACACCAGTCAATTGACTTTTCAACAGGTCTTTGTTTCTTAAATGAAAAGGTCAGAACTCAGCCAATCAAGTGATACAACTAATTGTTGGAGATGCTACTTAGTTTCTTAGGATGGGGATCATAAATTTAAAACAACCTAGCTCCAAGATGCTATTTTAAAGATGCATTTATCACCACTTCATCCAAATGTAGAAATTAAAATCAATGTTTTAAAATAAACTTACTTGCATGTTTGTCAGCCAGTACAATAAGCGTACTCGATATGTCCCTTCTTCTGTAGAAACACACCACCTTTGCTTCCACATTTCCATTGGCTGTCTGTAACAGAGAGTAGAAAAATTATTTTTGGGCATAAATAAAAAATGATCTCAAACTACTACACTAGAAATCCATTGAAGTATTTAGAAATTTTAGCCATAAATACACCAATCAAACACATGAACTTGCTACAAATAGAATGCATTTCTATAGAAAACGAAACACTAAGCAAGTGTTCTGCAGTTCTACAATACTGAAAAATAGAAGTTACCATACCAGAACAGAATTGTTCTAAATCCCATTTCTTGCTCTCAGTCATGGTCTATACTGGATGGTACAGAGGAAGAAAAACAAGATCTCACAAGACTTCTGAGAAATTAGACTGGGCTGTACACAAAGGATGTCAGCAGGAAACACCTTCCTGACCTCATACCCACTTATCTGAATTGCCTGAGGCAGGCAATTTTAATTAATCTTATCTGTAGATTAAGCAAGCATTTAACCAAATGGACCGGATGACCTTATACAGGAATGAAGAAAAAAAAAACCTACACAGGATCAGATTTTGATCCTGTCTCAAACATAGTAGAACCTTATTCCACAAGTGTCCCCTTTACTCTAAAAACTGATCCAGTACCTGGTGTCAGGTACTATTCAATAGGAGTAAGGAGATCAGAATCTGGTCTTTTCTTTGTAATTCCGCTTCTCCGGCAGAATTGTCATGCCTAGGTCTCAGGGCAGCAGTTTCAATAGGAGAGCAAACCAGACTCACACTGGGGATTGCACATTGCCTCAGGAGAATAATTTACCACTCTTAGAACTTTCCAGTTTGTTTCTAATCTAGTTGGAACCAAAAGCTTCCCAAAAAAAGGTTAGCAAATCCAAGTAATTGAGAAGTTAATGCCTCAAAAAAGTACAATAAAAAAATTCAAGTTGCAAAAAAGATAACTCACAATTCCAAAAGGTTCCCCTCTTCTGTCCCTTCAGAGTTTGAAGGGTTAGAAAGAATCCGCCAAGTTGATATCACATGTGCAAGATTCTCCCAACTGAAGAGTAAGTAGCTCAAGGGAAGATCCAAAAAGAGCAACAATAAAAATGCAACAGGCAGCAAGATTTTTGTCAATGCCAACTATATGAAAAAGGGTGAGTCTTTGTATTTTTGTCTCGTTTTTCTTAACATAAGGTAATATACCTAACAATTTTTGAACGGACTGTGTATTTCTGTTTGTAATAAATAGGCTTGCTCGCATAGTTTTATCTATTTGCATGAACTCTGAGCAGATCTTAATTCTCTTGTAGACTTCTTGCCAAAATGCCTGAATGATGAAAACAAAACAAATTACAGTATGCCAGAGCAGTGCACTGATGAGTTCTGCAAGATTTAGATTTAATTCTCAAGGCTGCTTGGACTGGCAGTTTGGGGAACAGAGTTGTAAAAGCCCACCCAGAAAACCAAAGGTGAATGAGGAGTGACATTCCACGCACAAGGAAATAAAAGTCCAATATATAAGGTAGCAACTAAAACAATGGTGGAAAGACAACAATCAAGATCTTTAATTTTATCAAATGATCAGAATTAGAAACATCAGGCAACACTTATGTGCACACATACAAATGTTTCCAATCAGAGGCACAGTGGTCTCTGGTGCAAGGTTTGAAGACTTTGACCAAGTTTATCTCAAATATTTAACAGTTCTGGATTATTCTGAAAATGTGAGGACCCATAATCCAAGACACAAAATGGCAGATTTCTAGATCTGGGTTAAGAATTTGACCCTCTTTGTAAGACTGGGAGAAAGGTTCCCATGAAACTGCCAATAGGTCCAAATACCACGCTTGGTCTGGAGCCATTTACTTTCCTAAGAACTAGAAGCATTCATAGGAGTGTTTCTGGCTTGTTCAGAAGCTGCAAGCAGGGACTTTCTTCCCAGACCAGAAGATCACTGTAGGGGAAGTCAAAATGCCCACTGTGATCATGGGAGACCCTGCCTACCCCATAATGAAGTGGCTTATGAAGCCATACATGGGCACCTTGACATGCAAGAAGCAGTTCAACAGCAGGCTGAGCAAGTGTAGAATGACTGTTGAGTGTGCTTTTGGCCGTTTAAAGGCCCGCTGGTGCTGCCTATATGGGAGGCTGGACCTGGCCGATGACAATATTCCTATGCTTATAGCCGCGTGCTTTACGTTCCGTAATACTTATGAAGGGAAGGGTGAAAGTTTCACTCAGGGCTGGACTGGTGAGGCTTAGCATCTGGAGGCTGAATTTGAACAGCCAGAGACCAGGGCAATTAGAGGGGCACAGCACGGGGCCACAAAAATCAGGGATGCTTTGAAGCAGCAATTTGAAGCTGAAAGCCACTAATATTTGTTGCTATGCTCAGGCGTGCAGTGCTTGTAATGCTAGGACGGGATTGTGATTGCTGCAGACAACGCACTATGAAGGTTTAAGAAAATTAAGAAAACAGGGCTCTGTTTGCTTTCAATTAATGGAATAAAGATTGCTTTCAAACCAAAACAATTCTTTTATTAAAAAATAAGTGGAGAAGAGACAACAAAACAAAAAACCATCAGCACTGAGGGGAATGGGGGAAGGGAGGCAGGGTCCCAGGAGAAGGTGGGGTCCCGGGACGGTTAATGATTTGTATATGTCCAGGTATTATATCCAACCTTCTCCTTTGGAGTACAGTACAGCGGGTATTGTACTTCAGCAAGCTAAACTGCAGAGGGATGGATGTTGAGTTCAGTGGGTATTAGGAGTCCACAGTGCTGGACTGTAATGGGGGAAGACTGGAATGCCGCAGGTACTGACTGGAACCAGGAGGTTGATAAGAGTGTGCTGGCGGTGTCTGCGGGACGTATGGGAAAGAGTTTCGTGACAGCAGCTGCAGGGGAGGGCAGGCGCAAAGCAGCTGGGTTTGCAGTGCTAGTAGCACCTGGAGCCGCTCCAGGGCTTCGTTCTGACACGCCATGTTCTCCATTCGGTCCATCTTCTCACTGTCCCACTACTCCTTCAATTCTTATTTTTTGGCCACGGACTGCATCATAACATCATGCAGAAAGTCCTCTTTAGTTCTTTGTGGCCACTTTCTAATTCTGCACAGCCGTTCAGCCAGCAACAACAAGGAGGGAGGCTGGGCTCCTAAGGTCATATCTGTGAAGCCAAATTGCAACATTTTACAGCAGCAGTATTGTTTGCAACACAACAACCACTGATTCAGTGATTTAAAACACAGCCACTATTCACATACCTGTCACTAATTGGCTCACCCCAGGCAAGCATACATGAGCCACAAGACCCCCGAAATGGTGAGTAACCGCAGGGGCAAAAATCAGTGTTCCAGGACCCTGCTGTACACTGGGCACGTGGCTCTTGGGGACAGCGAACACTGTATGGGGGTCCTTATAATCATTACTGTCCCCACATTTTAAACAGGCCATGTTCATTATGGAGGATATCTTGCTGCTGAGTGTGAGCAAGGCAGGGTCTTCTCCAAGACTATGGCTTCCACCCTGGCCCTTATGTGGCTTTCCTTTGTGCAGCAATGGTCCCCCACTCTGCACCCTCCCGTGACAGCAGAGTGGCATGGGAAAGTTAACTTTAATGGGGCAAGAAACAAAGCAGCTCTGCCAAAGAACCTGCAGTAGTAGATTGCTAGCATCTCCATGAGAGTTTCATGGAGACCTCTGAGGCAGATTCCCGTGAAGTGAGGGAGTCAACACCCTGTTCCACCGCTCAGATTAGGCATGTGGTGGTATGCGCATCATACAGACAAGCATGCTTTCTGCAACCCTCCTGCCCCAACTCCTCGCTTCAGCGATTCCCAAAAATCAAAGCCACTTACCAGGGGCCGCCTCTCCTGTTTGTGCTTCACCAAGTTCTGACTGCTGTGACTGGCTAGCCTCCTCCGGGGTAGAGAAGAGCTTCTGGCTGCATGCATATCTGACCTCAGAATTTCTCTCTGCCTCCGGGTCCCCCTCCTGCACCACATCTTCATCCAAGATTTCCTTCTCCTGGCTCAGTCCACTCTCAACTGGCATGCAAGACACCAAAGCATCCACAGTGGCCTTTGCAGTGGAGGTGGGGGTCACAGAGTATTGCATCAAGCTCTTTGTAGAACTGGCAGCTCATGGGTGCAGCACTGGAGCGGTGATTTGCCTCCCGCGCCTTGTGGTAGTCATTCCGCAGCTCCTTCACTTTGACCCTGCACTGCAGTGTGTCCCGGTCATGGCCCCTTTCTGTCATACATTGTGAAATCTGTCCATAGGTGGTATAATTCCCACAGCTGGAGCACAGCTGGGGCTGGACAGGCTCCTCTCCCCAAATACTGATGAGGTACAGCAGCTCAGCTTTGCTCCAAGCCTGGTGCGTGGAGCAGGCATGGTCACCTGGAAAGATACGCTGAGACCACTGCACGCATCACCAAGCAAACAAGAAGGGGACTTTCAAAATTCCCAAGGAATTTAAGGAGTGGGGCTCACAGTTGGTCACCTGAGGGCAGGGCAGTAGAGTTCAAATTGATGACCAGAGAAGCAAGAACAGGCATTGTGGGACACCTCCCAGAGGCCAATTGCAGCACTGTAATCAATCAGGGTGTCTACACTGGCACCGCAGTGCTGTAGCCCCAGCGCAGAAAGCTCTACATCTCTCATCAGGGTGGTCTTTTTACAGCGCTGCAACTGTACAGTTTCTGGTACTAAGTGGCTTGGCAGTGAGTACACCTCGGGAGTTACAATGCAGAAAAGCTGCTTTACTGCGCAGAAGTTTACCAGTGTAGACAAGGCCTTTGATAACCTCCTCAGTATGTGCTCAATGTGGTGATCACTGTGTCCCCCATGGAGGGGACACAAACTTCCTCCACAGGAAACCTTACTCGGAGTTAAATCTAAAAAGTAGGGACAGCAGTCGAGGGCTTCAGAATAGGCTCTCTGTGCTGAAATTCATCCTCAGTACCAAAGGATTCAGATTCCTTTCTCCGGCCCCCGTACAGCCTTTCATCTGTTCTACTGGAATGGCAGTGCCTATCATGCTGCTTTTTCATCTCCAAGCAAAAAAGTGTTCTGAGGACTAAGAACGCCAAAACAATATACCAGCTCCAGGGACCATGAGAAGAGAAAGATTTCAGCTGGTTTACTTGAGGATCTGGTCTACTTCTTCCTCATAAGAGAGGCTCTCAGGGAGTTCAAACCATAAGGCTCTTCATCCTCTCTCCAGGCCAACTAATATTTCATCTTTGGATCAAACAATCACAGTACCAAGAGTTTAAGAACTGCAGACTAAACCTTGCTCGATAGGCCAAAGTGGGAGGGTAGGGTCAGGATAACTTTCAGTTGGTGTTCTCTGGCCTTTGCAGACAGCACGTGACAAGCACTTCTTGAATGAGTGACTGCCCCCCAGATACTCCAGGCAATGATCAGGTGGTATAATATTTTGTAGTTGCTTGCAGCTTAAAAAAAGATACTGCAAATTATTTCAAACGGATAAAAAGGGAGGTAAAGTAGATTAAGTTATTTTCAAATCAAACATCAGAAAATACAGTCAACAGTTTCAGACACCAGGGAAAAAACATTAGCACTGCATTACCTTATTGAGTTCTTCTATTCTTCGTATCAAGTAAGGGTTACTTGAAGAATTTTCAAAATAGACATAATCTGAAAAAATACAGAAGGAAAACAAAATTTAAGAAGTATGTTTTGCTTCAAAGTATAAACACTTGAAATGGCATTGCTTAAAAACCCCCAAATACACAAAATGACACTGCACTACTTTCATTTTAGCAGCAAGCACAATTCCAGTGACCCATCTAAATCCAGTAACTGAAGATTATACATGATGTGAAGAGATGCATAATCATAATCCAGTCTAACTTCACATAACATTTAATATAAGAAACCAGCAATAATGACATTTGAAGGCTGTAAAATCCCTCCCTCAAAATGGGGTAAGTTACATAAGAAGTTCTCTTGCCACCTGTGCATTCAGAAAGCAATGTTTAAGATATCTCCCTGTGATAGACCACGTCCCCACCTACAAGTCCCTTTACTTGCCTCCTCTCTCTTTCCATATCAAGTTCTAGCTTTGTCCTTGACTTCAAGACTTGGTTTAATTCTGTCCCCCAGCCTGTCTCATCTTCTCTCCCATTTGCTCCACCTATGAATAATGCCTCATTTCTCTCGTTCTCTTTATCTGATTCTTATTTACCCTTATTTCTATGCCTGAAACTGCCTCTTTAGCCACAGACACCCCCTCCTTCCTAATCTCTCACCAAAATTTGTTTCTTCTGTAAACCCCATAAATGTAAGACAGGTCAGTAAAAGTGCTATCACCATGTATAAGACTTAATATTAATCCCCCATGGGAGGGCGGCATGGGAACGCCTAACTCTAAGATCGAGTAATAATAGCCAGCTCTTATAAAGCACTTTTCATCAGTAGATTCAAATCTCTGAATAAAGGAGGTTAGTATCATCTCCATTTTACAGATAGGGAAACTGAGGCACAGAATGAGCCAAAGACCTGACCAAGGTCAGACAGTGGGCCAGTGGCAGAGCTCGGAACAGAGCACAGGTCTCCTTTGTCCCAGTCCAGCAATCTGTCCCCGAGGCAAAACTTCTCAGCACCGTACGTTTAGAGAGTTCAAGACAGGGACTGTCTCAAAGACCTTGTGATTTAAGACAAAAATATATGAAAGGTGGGGGAATGGGATACAATCAAATATACTTAATTGTTATATGCTACTTTAAGTTTAGCAAATCACATAAATATACTTTAAGTGCCTGTAAGACAGTGAGCTCTCTCATCAGCCCACACGCCAAAGAACACTCGCCAGCTATAGGATTCCATTT